>NW_027361704.1:37750000-38455000 GCF_039654945.1 Dendrobates tinctorius
TAGAAGTCTCCTGACAGGCTGCCGGTGCTGTCCCTGGGAGGACTTTGTTGCCCTTCTCTCTTCGCCCTGCTGTCATGGAGTGCTGGCGCTGCTGTGCGCGCTCCCGTGTCCCCGACCGACAGTCATGATGGGCACACTCCCGGGGGAGGATGGAGCCGGGACATGAATTATGCAGATCACAGAGAGTGCAGCACGGGGCAGACCTGATGCCTTCATTCAGTCATTCATCCCCGAGTCCAGGGGGGCTGGGGGAGGGCTATTGTCTTGCACACTATATAAGGTGTCTGAGGCCGGTCGTGTGCCAAACTCCCTGCTCACACGAGCTCACAGGACAAGGATCACTTCAAAGACAAGAGCTGTCGCGTGTCCCTCAAGAGGAGCTCCACTATTCTCCTTGCGAGACTTCTCCAAGACTTTGATCCACTGCCACGCTGTGTCCAGTGTAAGTAGCTGACCCTCCTCTGCTCTTCTCTCTGCTGGTATCACCTGTGCTTAGTGGCCTTCACATGGCTGCTTGGACCATGGTACATTGTAAAACTAGAGGATAACTAATACTTAGTCCCAGTTGACTTCCCACTTTCTCTGACTTTTTGTCTTCTTCATACTTGGTTGTGCACAAGGTTGCAGCTCACTCATGACCTGTTCTTTGTATCTCCACAGATCTCCATCCCACCATGGACAGAACCTTCTCTGATTGTGATGCCTCCAGCAGGCTGTCCTTCTCTACATCAGAAGATGAGGACTACAGCAGCCTTCAGTCCCCTTCTCCATACTCCACCAGAGGAGGCCACACATCTCCAGCACCATCTCCAGAAAAGTGTGAGGAGGAGAAAAAGAAAAGAAGGGGCAGAAGCAGGGTGAAAAATGAGGCTGTCCTTCACACCATCAAGAAAACAAGAAGAGTGAAAGCTAATGACAGGGAGAGGAACCGAATGCACAACCTCAACTCAGCCTTAGATGAGCTCAGAAGCATCCTGCCCTGCTTCCCTGATGACACAAAGTTAACAAAGATTGAGACCCTGAGGCTGGCACACAACTATATATGGGCTCTGTCTGAAACCTTGAGGTTGGCCGACCAGACCAAAGACCACCCCCATGTAGAACTTGTGAAACCTGGATACATGAGTCCTGCAGCTCCTTCAAGCCCTGGCAGTGATGCTTGGTCATGGATGTCCACAGCCTCTCCATCATCATCATCATCATCATCATCCTTCTCAGCCTGCACCTCCAATCCGAGCAGCCCAGCTTTATCAGATGACTGTTACTATGGGCAGACAGAAAACTTCTTCTCACTCCACAACATTCCTCAGAACTTTCTGCAGAATTCTCCATGCTTTGTGCAGTTCCAGTAGATGTAGACCTGAGGAAGTTTCTGGAGTATTGGCCTTAATAAGTGGACCTTGATTTTTACCCTCGCCAAGTGTCCTGGAGAATGGTATTGAAGCCTGGGTTTCCATCACATTCTGCACACATACTGCCTTAAAGAATAATTGAGAGGTCTTCACCTAGATGTTAAAGACTGTGACCATCCCTTCAAGGGATCACTTACTTTTGCACTTTCCTCCTCCCCCAGTTTCTTCCTATAAATTGTCCAGAGCCTCCTCTCATGATGAACAGACTGGGTGAAAAGTCAATTTTACAATTTGTAAAACTCTCACGAAGAAAAATGAGCATGACAATTGGGTTTGGACCCTGTGACAATACCCTGAACAGGAGACCAGGTGGGGGGCTCATGCATTATTTATGCTGACCTCCCAGGGAGGACCCTCAGTCCTGGAGACCAGGGAGCTTAATTTATTCTCAGATCTTTCATTCATGTGAAAATGTATTTTTTGTATATAAAGATTTTATTCTATTATTACGCATCATCTTATTTGTATGGCAGATTGCGAAAATAAATTTTCTACATTTATATGAAATCCCCTCTCTGCGTCCTTCTTGCACAGATGTCTCATCTCATGTCCTCCGGGGCGAAGACAAACACTGCAGGCTCTCTAGGAAATATTTCATGTTTTTTATATAGTTTTGTTTTCATTTGATATTTTAAAACTAACGAATCCATGCAGGAATTGTGTAATAATCGCGTTTTATTTCACTACAAAACAGCGGCTTGCGCCATACTAGAAATGGAAGGCTACGTGCACACGCTGCGGATTGGGGTGCGGATTTGGCAGCGCGGATTTTGTAAAATCCACAGGTAAATCTGCAGGTTGAAAGACCTGCGATTTACCTGCGGATTGCTCTGCGGTTTTGCCCTGCAGTTTTTCATCTCCACAATGGAGGAGATGGCAAACCGCAGCGGAATCCGCAGAAAGAATTGACATGTCAATTCTTTCTGCGGTTTAGAAACCGCAGGAAAACCGCACGGAAAAATCTGCACCGTCTGCACTGCGGTTTTTAATATCCATAGGATATTATGCTACTGTACACCGCAGCAGAATCCGCAGCGTGTGCACACACCCAAAGGGATTATAGGGATCAATAGCAGAAGGCCCAGAGGGGAAGAAGCGCAGGGCGACAGGTGCGCCACCTCCTGGCACAGAGATAAGCCACACAGACGATGCCTGCCCGCAGTCTAGAAAACCGGCCCTGGCTAATGGGAGGCTGTGATGGCGATCATCCACCTGCTGGAAAGAGGGAACTGCAAGGGAGGAGTGTGGCCGGGACTGCGGCTGTACAGTCAGACCACAATCCTGTACTTACATCTATCTATCTATCTATCTATCTATCTATCTATCTATCTATCTATCTATCTATTATCTGTCTACCTATCTATCCCATATCTATATATCTATCTATTATCTATCTATCTGTCTATCTATTATCTATCTGTCTATCTATTATCTATCTATCAAATATCTATCTATTATCTATCTATCTGTCTATCCCATATCTATATATCTATCTATCTATTATCTATCTATCTATCTATCTATCTATCTATCTGTCTATATATCTATTATCTATCTATCTAATATCTATCTATTATCTGTCTCTCTCTCTCTATCTATCTATCTATCTATCCCATATCTATCTATCTATCTATCTATCTATATATATATATATATATATATCTATCTATCTATCTATCTGTCTATCCCATATCTATATATCTATTATCTATCTGTCTATATATCTATTATCTATCTTTCTAATATCTATCTATTATCTGTCTCTCTATCTATCTATCCCATATCTATCTATCTATCTATCCCTATATCTATCTATCTATCTATCTATCTATCTATCTATCTATCTCATATCTATTATCTGTCTGTCTATCTATCTATCTATCCAATATCTATATATCTATCTATTATCTATCTATCTGTCTGTCTATCTATTATCTATTTATCTGTCTATCTATCTATTATCTATCTATCCACCTATCTATCTATCTATCCATTCATCACCTACCTATTTATCTGTTAATCTTCTTATGTGTCTAGCTATGCAAAAATAGTAGACGAGCCCCACAATTGCTGGTATCGGGTGCCAGGCCTCCCAACAAATATCCAATTGTTGAAGAAAACAAGAAAATAAAAAAGAACCTTGAGAAAGATCCTGTGATCCTGGGCCAAAATGTGACCGTTTGGACTTAATAACGGAAACATTTTTTGCATTTAATTTTGGAATGGCTTTTCTTTTAGTTGTCTTTTGTTCATACATTTCTATCTATCTATCTATCTATCTATCTATCTATCTATCTATCTATCTAATTATCTATATATCTATGATCTATGTATCTATTACCTATGTATCTATTATCTATCTATCTATTACCTATTTATCTATGTATTATCTATCTATAGATATTGTCTGTCTATTTATTTATTTATATTATCTATCTATTATCTATCTATCTATCCATTATCTATCTATCTATCTCATATCTATCTATCTATTATCTATATATCTATGATCTATGTATCTGTTATCTATGTATCTATTACCTATGTATCTATCTATCTATTACCTATTTATCTATGTATTATCTATCTATAGATATTGTCTGTCTATTTATTTATTTATATTATCTATCTATTATCTATCTATCCATTATCTATCTATCTATCTATCTATCTATCTATCTATCTATCTATCTATCTATCTATCTATCTATCTATGATAACCACCTAGTATTCTCGAAATATGTATCCTGCAATCAGAAAGTTTTAAACAACCTAACAATGAAACCAGAGATTCAACGATTTGGTGGATGTGTGGAGGAGGATCTGTATGTGAGGAGGCAGCACACACACATACACACACACAGTACACACAGTACACACACACATACACAGTACACACAGTACACAGTGTACACACGTGCACTGCACACACATATACACAGCACACACATATACATACACAGTACACACAGCACACACATATACACAGCACACACATATACATACACAGTACACACAGCACACACATATACACAGCACACACATATACATACACAGTACACACAGCACACACATATACACAGCACACACATATACATACACAGTACACACAGCACACACATATACACAGCACACACATATACATACACAGTACACACAGCACACACATATACACAGCACACACATATACATACACAGTACACACAGCACACACATATGCACAGCACACACATATACATACACAGTACACACAGCACACACATATACACAGCACACACATATACATACACAGTACACACACTACACACACAGCACACATATACACACTACACACATACACATACACAGCCCACTAAAGACAATGCTCACTTGTCGGTAAGTGACACAACTAGAATGGTTGACACCTGTAGGGATCTTTACAGGGCGGAAATCTAGTGCTGCTCAGTAGTGAGTGCAGCCGGGGAGGCGGCTGTCATAGCTGCCATCCGTCTCTGCCCGGTGTCCGTGTGTATGTGGTGTATGCCCCCCTGACCTGTGCAGACCACTCTATGGGCTGCTGCCCCACACGTGCTGCTCTCACAGAGGGGGGTGTCACGGGCTGCTGTCTGACATGACTTTTACATGGGACCTTTCCTTACTATATGCACAGGTACAGGGACGCATGCACTGCCCGCCAGGCGAGGGTTACTAGACACCTGCTCTAGTGTGTGCACAGGGTCTCAGTAGTAGTGCGGCTTTTGTACGTTCTCATTGTTTCGGCGGAGCTCCGCCATGGCCGCGGTGCGGAGAAGCCATTACCTCAGGAGAATGGCGCTGTCACAGAGAAGCGTGTGCCCCCTGGAGCAGCAGTGCTGGGGCCGCCCGCGCTTTATCTCCCCCTCCCATTATCTGGGGTGTATGGAGGGAGGCCCTTGGGCGCTATTGCTCAGGGCTTAGCCGCCTCTATAGTGCGGGGCAAACCCTCTATTTGTGAGTGCAGCAAGGGGTCCGGGCAATGGGGCTGTAGGGGCACGTGTCTGAGGGGAGCTTAGATTAGAGGGCTTTAGGACGGGCACACCATGACACCCGCGCCAGAAACCTCCCCGGCTTCCTGCGGCAAGAGAGAGTCAATCCAATTTCATCCCCAAATACCAGCTGTATGCAGACAAGAGGCCACAGCCACATTATCCCTCAGCCAGCTTGTAGGCATTCATCTAGCCCTAATGCCCTCCACCCATCTATATCTAATCTGTGTATAATCTATCATCTATCTATCTATCTATCTATCTATCTATCTATCTATCTATCATCTATCTATCTATCTATCTATCTATCTATCTATCTCATATCTATCTATCTATCATCTATCTATCTATCTATCTATCTATCTATCTATCTATCTATCTATCCCATATCTATCTCATATCTATCTATATATCATCTATCTGTCTATCTATCTATCTATCTATCTATCTATCTATCTATCTATCTATCTATCTCATATCTATCTATCTATCTATCTATCATCTATCTATCTATCTATCTATCTATCTATCCCATATCTATCTCATATCTATCTATATATCATCTATCTGTCTATCTATCTATCTATCTATCTCATATCTATCTATCTATCATCTATCTATCTATCTATCTATCTATCTATCTATCTATCCCATATCTATCTCATATCTATCTATATATCATCTATCTGTCTATCTATCTATCTATCTATCTATCTATCTATCTCATATCTATCTATCTATCTATCATCTATCTATCTATCTATCTATCCCATATCTATCTCATATCTATCTATCTATCATCTATCTATCTATCTATCTATCTATCTATCTATCTCATATCTATCTATCTGTCATCTATCTATCTATCTATCTATCTATCCCATATCTATCTCATATCTATCTATATATCATCTATCTGTCTATCTATCTATCTATCTATCTCATATCTATCTATCTATCTATCTATCTATCATCTATCTATCTATCTATCTATCTATCCCATATCTATCTCATATCTATCTATATATCATCTATCTGTCTATCTATCTATCTATCTATCTATCTATCTATCTATCTATCTCATATCTATCTATATATCTATCTATCTATCTATCCCATATCTATCTATCTATCTATCTATCTATCCCATATCTATCTATCTATCTCATATCTATCTATCTATCTATCTATCTATCTATTTATCTATCTATCTATCTATTATCTATCTCATATCTATCTATCTATCTATCTATCTATCTATCTATTACATATCTATCTATCTATTATATATCTATCTATCTATTATCTATCTATCTATCTATCTATATTAACCCCTTGCCCTGCTCCAGTTTAATGTCAGGTCTTTCGTCTGTGAGAAAAATATAGCAGCACGCATTCATTTCTTGTGCACATCGGATAAGGCTGTGGAATTTTCCACACAGATTTTGCTAAATCTGCAGGTAAAATGACCTGCGTTTTACCTGCAGTTTTAGTGCAGTTTTAGGCTACATGCACACACTGCAGTTTTTGCTGCGGTTCCGCTGCGGTTTTGGCCCTGCGGAACTGCAGCAGTTCCGCAGACATGGTACAGTACCATGTAACCTTTTTGGTTTATAAAAACCGCTGTGCTCACGCTGTGGTTTTTTCCGCACGGTTTTGCTGCTGTTTATAAACCGCAGCAATGACAATTGTTTCTGCGGATTCCGCTGCCGTTTCACACCTTTAACATAGTAGAGGTGTGAAACCGCACTGCAAAACCGCAGACCAAACCGCAGGAAAACCGCAGGTGAATCCGCAGCGTGTGCACATAGCCTCAGTGCAGATTTAGCGCAGTTTTTGTGCGGATTTCCCCTGCAGTTTTCACCTGCAGATTTCTGGGCTGTGTGCACACGCTGCGGATTTTGCTGCGTTTCCGCAGCGGTTTTGGCCGCTGCGGACTCGCAGCAGTTTTTGCTGCGGTGTACAGTACCATGATTCCCTATGGGAATCAAAAACCGCAGTGCAAACGGTGCGGAATTTTCCGCGCGGATTATCTGCGGTTTTCAATCCGCAGAAAGAATTGACATGTCAATTCTTTCTGCGGATTCTCCTGCGGTTTGCCATCTCCTCCATTGAGGAGATGAAAAACCGCAGGGCAAAACCGCAGAGCAATCCACAGGTAAAACCGCAGGTCTTTTGACCTGCGGTTTCACCTGCGGATTTTACAAAATCCGCGCGGATGAATCCGCACATAATCCGCAGCGGGTGCACACAGCCTAATGGAGCAGGTGGAAAACTGCAGCAAAACCGCACAAAAGAAGGAACATGCTGCTTCTTTTATTCAGCACCAAATCTGTGCGGAAAAATCTGCAGCATGTGCACAGCGTTTTTTGTTTTACATAGCCTTAAATGGTACTGTACATCACCTGCAGTTCTGCAGGGCCAAATCTGCTACAGAACTGCACAGAATCTGCACTGTGTGCACAGGGCCTAAGAGTTAACAATTAAAGTCTGTCGGTATGTAAGAAAATCGATTCCGGCATAGAACATCCATGTGGCATCCGATTTTTACAGATATTTTCCTGGGGCTAATTAGTCAATCAAGATATTTAAAGCCGCAGATTCCTCAATATTGTTCCTCTAATTTCATTCACCCATGAGACGAGGCAAGCGCGCGGACCCCCGTAATTATGTCACCATGTGGCCACATTAGGTCAGTCTGGTGTTGGCCGAGCGTTATGTGACACTTGTTATCACTGGTTAACGTAATTACCCTGACCTACTAGGAGAATAATTATGTTATTGACTTTTGCTTCGTTTTAGAAAAAGGATTATCATCACCCTGATCTCTTGTGCTATTTCATATCATTATTTCTTTATCTTTTTAAACTGAATTGTTATCAAAATATTCATTATCATGTAATAGCTAGCGAGGTTCATTAAACAAGGGGCCACCCCGATTGGGACCATGATTGGGTATACTTTGTCGCTATGGGATGCGACAAAAAAGTGTCAACGATGTATCTTATATTTTTTGACGTATTACTACCATTTATTTCCTTACTGCAGGGTATCTATTCTATCCTAGGTTGTTATCATTAAGCAATACAATTACATTCTTGATAATTAAACCTTACTTATATGTCTGTCCAAATATATAGAAAACAAGGATCTGGAATGCTTTTTCATGTTCAACATGAAAAAGTCCAATTGTAAATACGATGCAAAGAAACTTGGAGCACTTTCCATTTTTTGTTAAAATATCATTTAAATAGCCATTTCCTAAGAGAGTCATTTTCCTTTGAGGCTCAGAGGAAATGTGACTCTCAGCCGAAACGTCTGTCAGCCACGTTTGTCTCCACATTCTCTGCTTATGGAAACTGCAATAAAGTGGTGAGTGCCTCAACATTTTTTTGCACCTTACTTATATGTTATATCCTAAAATAAATACCCAGATCCCCATGCGAGGCTTCCATTATTTTTTTTGTAACTGATGCAGGAACTGATCTCATAGTTTGCTACATGAGCTCTGACATCACTACAAGCATCAGATGTTGCATGCTGATCAGGGCCGGCCCGAGAGATTACGGCGCCCTAGGCAAAACTATTTTGTTGCGCCCCTACTATTCTTCGCAGTAGATGAAAACTTGGGATATAAATTTAGGAGCAAAATAAACCACAACAACAATGATTAATTAACTCTCTCCTAACTCTTTAATCTTCTGCGAAGTTGTATAGGACAAATATATACAAAGTAATCAATGACACAAAACAATAACGACCATAGGTAATTAAAATTTTTGTTTCCTTGCCTTTTTTTTTTAAAAGGATGACACTGAGTCACCGAGATTAATTTGTTTAGCAACTTCAGATTCTATCGAAATTGTTGCCAACCCAACCAACCTCTCTTGCGTCATATTTGCCCTTAAATATGTACACTTTTCTTTCCATCCCTAAAACTTTTTGCCTTTTGAAAAGATTTTTTATTAATTTTTTCTATTTTATCTCTGGCGCCCCCTTTGGGTCGGCGCCCTAGGCGGCCGCCTAGTTCGCCTATACGTTCAGGCCGGCCCTGATGCTGTTTTTTTGTTCACTGGGCTCAATGTTTTAACAGTAGAAATTGATAACCAAAAGTCTGATGACAATTGATGCCCCAGTTTAGACTAGTGATGAGCGAGCGAGCTCGTCACAGCTCATTACTTGCTTGAGCATTAGGGTGCTCAAGATACTCGTCACTCAGCGAGTATTTTTGAATGCTCGCGCACAAGCTCGAGTCTCCGCCCTGCATCTTTGGCGTTTATTAGACAGCCAATAAGCATGCGGAGATTGCCAGCCAATCACTATAATGGTGTAAGGTTTGCTTAATATAGACAGGTATTAGACATAATTTAGATTTCTTTCAACTGCAACGACAGCCTTTATTAGGGCTAGCTATTATCAATATTGATACTGCCGTTAGCAGCACTTAAAGAGAGATTGTGCCTAAAGGATAGTGTAGGACAGGATAGAGTTAATTGCATGTCCTTTCTGCTGCAACTCAAACCAAAAGCACTTGTCAGGGATAATAATATTATTTTTGCTTAATCCTGCTAATTGTTCTGAGCAAATTATATGCAAATTTTACTGCGCCAGTTGTGCATCAAAAGCATACAGCCAGACTTTGTTGGTTGTAATAGCATCGCTATATAGCACAAGCAGTGAAACGATTCCATCTGAGGTGGGCAAATTTTCCTGCGATACTAATCCTGCAAAGTTTTCTCAACAAGGATATCATATATCATACGTAATTTAAAATGGGCAAGGCGCGTGGTAAGGGACAGGAAAGTAGACGTGATGCTGATGGTGAGCAAGAGGTTGAGGCTGGGGGCAAAGTGAAACTGCCTGCTGCAGGAGCACAACAAACCCACACATCAAGTTGACCTAGCTTTCTGTCCCACTGCGTAAGGAGAGCAAGGAACATAACTCTTGAAGCCAGACCAGTGTCAAAAGGTTGTTGGATGGATAGCAGAAAATGCTTCTAGTCATTTTGCCAGTACCACCCTGTCTTCCACATGGTCACCCCCTGACGAAGGCAGACGCCGAAACGCGCGTCGGGGTCGGGCGTATACTGGGAACCTTGCATTAACGGACATTAGGTAATTATTTCTCTTGTGAATATGCATATGGGATAATCTCTGTGTATAATCCTATATGGTTAGTTAATTGCAACATGTGGATGTATTTTGAGGATTGTTAACACCTATATAGTTTGTTTTGTCATTGTCCTGCAGCATATTGGTGTTTAGTGAGGGTTAGTTTACTTATCCCTGCTATACTGTCATCAGTCTGCAATATACTGATGCATAAGACTTAATGTAGCCACTTGAATATGCATATGTGATAAATTTTGTATTGAATCTAATATGGCTACTTAATTTATTACACATAGGTAGACTTTGAGGATTATTAACCCTTATTATATTGTACCTGTTTGCAGCATACATGTGCATGGTAGTGTTTGGTCTATTAAACCATATTATACTGTCACCAGTCTGCAGTGTGATATTAATATATAAAATTTAATGTGGCCACTTAATCTGCAGCATATAGGTGCACATTGAATATTTTTAACTCTTAATATATCAGTACTGGTTTGCTGCATACGGGTTTATACTATTATAATCCTACACTATTATGCTTATCTTATATGTATGGGCATTGTCCTATGATATATGCATATATAGGGAGGTTTTTTGAAAAAATAATTTTATATTTTTTTTGCACATTTAATGATTTCCATTTATAGATACTATGATATAGTTTTTTTATAAAAAATTGTTAAAAAATTTTTTTTTCTTGTGTTGCACATTTTTTGCACTTGCACTTTATTATCTAAATTTTATTAACTAACTGTAGTATTATTATTTTGCACTTTATATGGATATTTTTCTCTGGATATTTACGATTGTATTAAAGAATATACATTTTTATGTATAATATACAGATGCTATATTGGTTCCCAGTATTTCCCTTTTCTATTTGATATTTGTGATCTCACCATTTTTTGTATACGTTTTAAATTTTGTGAATAAAATATCTATTTTTATATATTGGACATTTGTTCTATTCGTTTTTTTCGTAGTTTAATATGGTCCGGTCTTAGTAGCCGTGACTCTGGACCACATAATCCTCACAATGATCTTCCTTCCTACCAACATGCCTAGTGCCTGAAGACAAGTGATCCCCCACTTGGACATTCCAAGCTGTTCACATTTCCATTTGTAGATTCTGGCTTCACGCCCTGTGGTTGTTATGCTCAAATATTTGCGCTGCCACTGACACAAGATGGTGATTTTGGGTAAATTCAATTACTGTCACAAGAATTGGATGATGAAACACAATTTCCAACAAATGATCTTGTTAAGCAAGACAGCAAGTCTAGAGGAGGACCAGGGTGCAGAAGTGGAAGACAAGGTGATGGACAATGATATCACTGACCCAACCTGGGAGGGTGACATGCAGAATGAGGTCAGCAACGCAGAGGGGGAGGGATCTGCAACACCACAACAGGCAGGAAGAGGCAGTGGGATGGCCAGATACTCTAGGTGGGCAACTATATACCCCAGAGCACTAACACGGTGAAGTTGCAAGGCCAAGGGTTAGGTGTTCCTGAGTCTGGTGCTTTTTTAAGACAGTACAGTTAACCCGAAAAACATTTGCAACATCTGCCATGCTAGCATCAGGAAGGGCAGCACAACTACTAGCCTGACCACTACTAGCATGCTCAGGCACATAAAAGCAAGGCACCCAACTAGTATGGCCGAACGGCAGGGTTCAGTGTATGAAGATGACACCACTGTCTCTGCCCCTGTTCTACGTGCACATGAATCCCCTGTCCATGATGCAGGCAAAGATGCTTCCCACCCTGCACCTTGTGTTACAATAGCCTAGTGGCAGCCCTGAAGCTTGGAAATCCTGCAGACTTACCTTGCCTGGCCCACGTGCTCAACTTAGTGGTTCAGAGGTTTCTCAAAACCAACCCTGATTTGCCTGAGCTACTTGTGAAAGCATGCCGCATGTATGCCAATTTCCGCTAGTCAGCTACAGCTACCACCACCCTGGTAGTGCTGTAGCAGCGATTGCAACATCCTGCTCACCGACTGGTGTGCGATGTCACCACACTTTGGAAGTCAACGTTACATATGTTGGCAAGGCTTTGTGAGCAGTAGAGGGCAGTAGCTGAATACCAGCTACAACATGCCTGTGGTTATTATGGTCAGCTTCTGCACATAAGAGCTGATGAGTGGGCATGGATGTCTGACATCTGTGTGGTTCTCCAAAAGATTGAGGACTCGACCAAGATGGTGAGCAGCGATGATGCCTTAATCAGCATAAACATCTCGCTTCTCTGTCTACTGAAACGCTCGCTGTTCACAATTAAAGAGGCAGTCTTTGAAGGCAAAGCAAATTGAGATGGAGCAAGAAACTATACAGAGTGATGCTACACAGCCCAGCCTCATCCCATCTTCTCAACACAGATTGGGTGATAATGAGAATAGGAGGAACATGAGCTAGTTGCCTGCGCTACAGATGGTACTACCGACACCACCTTCATCCCGTTTGTTAGGCGTGGATAGCCTCAGGACGAGGAAGAGGAGGATGGGGAAGAGGACGATGATGAGAAGGAGATGATGGACTCTCGTCCATTTTTTATAGGGACAGGGAAGTCTTGGCTGTCAGCAGTCTGACATACATGTCTAAGTTTATGTTCCTCTGCCTTTCTCATGACCCTCGCATTGTATGCATTTTGTCCAACACTAATTGCTGGTTGGTCACCCTTCTTGACCCACGCTTCATGGAGAACTTTCCATATCTCCTTCCCATGTTGGAGAGCTCTAATAAAATGTTGCAGTAGTAGAAGGCCCTAGCTGAAGAATTATTTAAAAACTTCCCATCAGACAACACTGCCGGAAGAGGTCACAGTTCCTTAGACCACCTTGGACGAGGGAGACATACACTAGATGCAGAAAAGTCAGGGGAACACTATCAAAAGGTCTGGGACAATCTTCTCACACCCTCAAAGTGCCCAGACCCTGGTGGGTAGGGTACTCTGACAAGGAGGGAAAAATTTTGGAAGATGCTGTAGGAGTATCTTGGGTATGCGATGAACGGACTGCGCTTTACGCTACTTCTTTTTTGGATTGCATTATGCGATCACGCTAGCACAGATTCTCCATCTGCGCTAGCTATGACGGACCCTCGAACACTGTAGTCCGTGTCCGAGGGTCCGTCACAGCATGACGACACATCGCTAACGCATGCCGAATTTGACATGCCTTAGCGATGCCCCACGTAATGGCAGTCTATGGCAGCGTTAACGGATGTGTTACATCGCGTTAATGCCATGGTGTAATGCAATCCGTTAAACGGACTGCCTCAAAGTTATGTAAACCCAGCCTGACTAGTGTGACAATGCTTGTTAAGGTCGAAATTGACTTCTAGGATTGCTACTTCCTATAGGTGACACTAGAGTTCTAATCCTCTTCCTTTGTGAAGAGATAATTTGCATATTTCCCAGAGGAGCATTGCGGCTTCAAAGTTACCTCATCTCGGCATGCTTGGCATATCGCTTTCCATAAGGAGAAACGTTACCCCTTGGATCACTATAACTAGTTGCATTTAACAATTGTAGGAGCCACAATACTGCTGGCTGTTGCCACAGATTGCTTTATGTGCATGTACCTGTGTAGGGACCTCTTTATTTAGGGTTAGCTTTGTTTTGTTAAGGGTGGTGTAAGCAGGTTGTGGGTTGCAGTGACGCAAAAAAGGCAGAGCAAGGGTTAACAATTTAATTTAACAGTAAAGATACTCCTATCAGGGAGATGAACAGTTAAAGGGGCAAATGATAGGGAAATAGACAAACACAATGTGATAACAGTCCACGCAATCAACTTATCGTGTTCGTGGCTTCCTCGGCCACGGATTATCCGATGAGGGCTGTAGTCCCAGCAGCGGCTGGTGCAATGTCATAAGAGGAGATTCCACAGCTCACGGTATATCTTCTGGCGTCAACGGGCAGTCTCCGCTTTTTATCCATTGAGCCAATTAGTCCATAAGCTTGTGCAGCCAAATTCAAGTGAATTGAGTACAGTATATTGACAAGGGAGGTTTGCTTTGTGCTGTCAGGCAAAGAGGTCCACAATGAACAGTCCTGAACAAGGCCCTTATTCCTATGCCCGCACGCAGCACTGAACCTAACGGAGCCCATGGCTCTTCCTCTGCTGCTGGGCTCAGCGGCGCACTCGTGAAAAGCAGACCGCGGTATGTTACGGGGCTGGTGCACGTCCAGCAGAGCACGCTGTGCACTCACCTCCTCAGTCACCGTCGGCGGGAAACTGCCCGTCGCTCTGCGTGCTTTCTCGCTTGTCACGCTCCCAGCTTCGGGGTGACAAGGTCTGTCCGGTCTCGTATTCTTTCCCCCGGACAACCTGGGACACAGCCTTGACAGTACTGGTGTCTGCAGCCCGGTCCTCCTACTTACAGTGGGACAATTTTTTAAGAATTGGTTGTTTTAAGAAAGTTTAGAAACAAATCAAACTTTATACTTTTGTCCAATATGTATGGCATGGGTAAAGGACATGGCAGGGCAATAGAAAAAAAAACTTATAGCATTGATAAAGATGTGGTTGCCGCCAGCAGAATGTTAGGGCTGGCAGAATGCACCAAATAATAAAGAAATAGAATATAGGTGCGTTCGCAGCCCGGAGTCCTTCGTGCAGAGATGTTAACTTCTGCTTGGTAATGACAGATGCTATATGGCGGTATAACAGAAGAACACACGCGGGTTAACATCACCCAGTGTGTACAGAGGTGGACTCTGTTGCTTCACAGACCCGCACTACCGTGGAATATAAATGCTGTAGCTTGTTAAGCTCACAGAGCTAGGCAAAGTGAACGCTAGTGTATGGTCTCAGAACTCAGACCCAGAGACACAGGGTTAGAGTCCCTCTAGACCCACTAAGCGTAAGGTGTCGCACCTGCGAACACCACTAAAAGACACTGGCTACTGTGGAGTGCAGACTAAGTGCACAGTGACATACAGGCAAGCCACTACTTGGCGCTGATGCTAGTCCCTGACTCTACCTCCTACCTGCACTTCAGCCCAGGCACTAACTGGCCAGACTGAACAACACATGCCACCAAGGGTAGGGGTTTCTTAATGAGTCATTCAAGAGAGACATTCATATGTGTATACAACACTCACTCCACATAGTCTATCCTAGAGCACGGCCGTGCGATCCTTTTATAGCCGCAGCCTTCCGGGACCTTCCTGATGGCCCAATCCGAGCTGCTTGGGGACCTGAGCATGTGACCGCTGACCACCAATGAGCGATCGTCTCCCGGGGGCATGCTCAGATGAAGAAAAGCAGGACTTAGTCCCAGAAGCATCTGCTCGCCGCTGACTAATGCTGGAAGCTATAATAGAACCTGGGGCAGCAACCAGACACATAGCATTAGCCTGAGCAAGATGCTGGGACTGACGTCTCTGCTGAGCAGGAACCTCTGCAGCTGCAGGAGAATGAGAGGCTGCAGAGGACATGGCTTGAGGTTCCCTCTGTGCAGTGGAGGGAACTTGACGCCTAACACAGCAGCTCTAAACCCAATGGTAGCGCTGGCAGAAATTATCCCGGCAGTAGTAGTACCAAAAAGTGATGATCAAGCACTAAAATGCTCGAGTGGTCTGTACTCGAATCGAGCAGGTCAGACCCTTGGACCTGCTCGGCTCAAGTAATGAGTATCATGGAAGTCAATGAGAAATTTGAGCATTTTTGCAGAAGACCCTACCCAGAAGACTGGGGGATCAGGAATATTAATGAAGTGGATGGAATGAGAGCTTAAATGCAATGGGGCAGCATTGAGAAGACACCTGAACGCATCTCTGACTCCCAGGTCGCTGGTGGAAACAATGTTGTCATAGTATTAGGCAACTCTTATTGACTGAAAAAATACAAAATCGAAAGATGAAATGGATTTTGCAGGAATAATTGTTAGGAATTATTCTTTCCTGTATAATGACTAGTATAAAAGGCAAAATTAAAAAGAGGAAAAAAACACCTACTCCACCCCTTATTAGCCGGGCCAAATCTCACTCTATTTTGCTGTCGCCTATGACTACAGTAGATTACATAGTAGTGGGGGAAATAAAACTACAGCCACCGGTAGTCACCAGTAGATGTAATTTTAAACATTTTACTACCTTATCTGGACATGTGGTGTGTGTGACATGGTCAGACACCTCCTGTTTCATTTATGAAAGAAGGACTCTGAAACTTGCAAAGCCTATGCAGGCATTGCAAGCAGCGTCGGACTGGAGTACCTTGGGCCCACCAGAGAAAAATCATTCTTGGGACCAGCCATGCAGTTATATAGAAATGATGCAATATATACTACATCACATGAGATACATCCTCTAAATACTACACCACACAGGACACATCCTCTATATACTACACCAAATGGGACACAACCTCTATGTACTGCACCACATGGGACACAACCTCTATATACTACACCACATGGGACACAACCTCTATATACTACACCACATGGGACACAACCTTTATATACTACACCACATGGGACACATCCTCTATATACTACACCACATGGGACACATCCTCTATATACTACACCACACAGGACACATCCTCTATATACTACATCATACGAGACACAACCTCTATAAACTACACCACATGGGACACAACCGTTATATACTATACCACATGGGCCACAACCTCTTGTGGTGTAGTGTCCACTGTGTCCGCTAGGGGGCGCTGTGTGTAATGGCTGCGTGTGTCTGACAGTTCCCCAGAGGGAACGGACGTCTGCAGTGTGAAGCAGCTAAGAGGTAACCCGGATACAGAGAGAGTAACTGAGAGACTGTATAGCCTGTTGGCTGGATAAAGCACAGCCTGTGTGACCAGAGGGCTAAGGGAGCAGAGCTCCACTATGAAGATACCCTGTTGTCTGCTATAAGACTGTTGCATGCTGATTTTGGTTTATGCTGATGAATAAACCGCATGGACTGTTGATGTTTTATGAAAAACCCGTGCCGGACCTGGTTATTTGGCTGCACAGCGAGTATCCCCAACACGAGTAACAAGCACTACCTTACGACTGGTGGAGAATGCTAGGGGCAATGGACGAGGTCTGCAAAACTCGGTTTCTAAGGGCAACGGTTCCAAAAGTACATGTTGCAGTGCTGACAACTCTGAGCCAGGAGGGCAGACAGTCTTGAAAACAGTGTGGTATGCTGACTGGGGTCAGTGGAAGAAATTTATAGGACACCTCTGCGGTAGAGGGGTCCGAGAACCTGCATGGCCGGCAGGTGACGGTCGTGAAAAACGTGTGGTATGCTGACTGGGGTCAGAGAAAGAGACTGTGGATAAATTGTGGGATACCTCTGAGGAGAAGAGGCATCCAGGAACCTTTGTGGCCATCACCAACAGGTAACAGACACGAGTCTGTGTTGTACTGACCGGGGTCAGTGGGAAAGACTGTGTACCTGGATGGTTCAGCGTACAAGGTCCTGGAGAGTCAGTGTTGGGAGATTCTGGGAGAAGAATCAGATCCCTGAAGCACGTGCTGTGACCTTGGACGTGGTGAGGCATGAGTGTTGGACAGTCGCAGAAGGAGACCGATGTCCTGAACAGCACCCACTAAGCTCCTGGACCTGGTGAGGCCGGTGTGTTGGGAAACCCTGGGAGGAAGGTCAGATCCCTGAATAGCACCTGGTGAGCCCTGTGTGTTGGACGGCCTCAGGAGTAGACAGACATCCTGAATAGCACACAGACAGCCCATGTGTGTTTTTTGTGTTGTGTGTTTTTTTTTCTTTTCCCTCTCAAGTCAGCTTGCGGTGGCTCAGTGAGGTCAAAAAGATGGTGACAAGCGGCTTGCTATAACTCAGCGGGGTTAAGAAGGTGACAAGCGGCTTGCTGTAACTCGGTGGGGTTACACAGGTGACGCCAGCAGCAGTTTGTGAGCAGCAGCCAGAGGTGCCGTTGTTTGGTGACAGCAGGAGCTGTGGCAGTGCCAGCAAGAACTGGTGTGGTATCGTGGCTTAAAGGCCACTACTGTTAGGGCTGGCGGAACGCACAAAATTATAAAATAATAGTAGGTGTGTTCGCAGCCCGGGGTCCACCGTGCAGAGGTGGTACACTGCTCCTAAGTAGTGGCGGAAGAATTAAGCAGTGTGAAACCAGCCACACGTGGGTTACGTCGCCCTATGTGAACAGGGGCGAACTCTGTTAATGCACAGAGCCGCACAACCGCTGAACATAAATGCCGGTGCCTGTTAAGCTCACAGAGCCTGGCCAAAAGAGCGCACAGTGTACGGCCACAGAACTGTACCCCAAGGACATGGGGTTAGAGTCCTTCCAGGCCCACTGAATGTGCGGCGTCGCTGCCGCGAACGCCGCTATAGACGCTGGCTATGGAGCACGTGCACTGAGGTGTGCCAAGTCCCTGGTGAGGACTGATGCCTGACTCAACCTCTGTCCTACCTACGCCTAAGCCTGGGCGCTAGCAGGGTAGGCTGCACAACACATGCGTACCAAGGGTAGGGGTTTCTTAATGAGTCATTCACCAGAGACATTCATGCGTGCATACAGTACATCACTCACTCCACATAGTCTGTAAATACGGTCTTATCCTAGAGCATGGCCGAGTGGCCATGCGAACCTTTTATAGCCGCGAGCGTCCGGGACCTTCCTGGCTTCTCGGATGGACCAATCCAAACAGGAGCAGGACCTTCGATCCCCAATGGGAGATCACTCCTCGGGCATGCTCAGTGGCCCGATATGGGGACTTAGTCCCTGGAGAATCTCACTGCTGAGCAGCAGGTATTGTCATAGCTGCGCCAGAGGTGGCAGCGGCAAGCAAACCCACGGAGCTGGTCTGGGCAGAGCGCCTGGACCGACGAGTTTGCGGCTGGAGAGGAATGGGAGACCGCTGGAAGTAAGGCTCGGGATTCTCGCTGTGCAGCGTCGGAAATCCGACGTCTAACAACTTCAAGCCCAAGAGACAAACTGTTTGTGTGAACTTTGGTCTAAGGAGGCCTGTAGAAGGGACATGGGGAAATCCCAAAAGGGGGCGGTGACCCAAATGGGGGTGGTAACCTAAAAACTGGTGGAGTCCCTGGGGGAGGTGGAGCCGAAAAAGGGGATAGTGACCCAAAAGGTGGAGGGGCATCCCAATGTGAAGGGGATGAAACAGATGAACTGTTGCCAGGAGCAAATGTCCTATGTCTGTCCAATCTGCCTGGTGAACTACCTAGCCAGCATGATGCTACAGGGGTGTGGTCTCCAGATAAATAATGAAGAGACAGTTGGTCTGGTCAACCCGGAAAGCCCGGTGACTCTACTGAGGGTTGCTCCTGACATACCAGGCAGAAAGGTTGGGGTCACTTGCAACCACGGGGGGCACTAAGGATTGTCCAGTGTCCCGGGTAGCCTTTGGGACAGGATGTCGCGATAGTCCCGAATTTGTTCTGTCCAGTGGTTATAGGCCGCGACACTTGACTGTTCTCTGGCTTGTGGGAGAGGGGAGTTCCTCTACAGCAGGGGGATGGAGACGTTTCTGCTGTTGAGCTAGCAGACATTGAGACAGTGATGCTTGCTAAAGTGGACAAGTCAGATGTAGAAGTAACCGGAAGAAGGGGTACGTCTTCCCAACTTACGGACCTGATGTCTCAAGACAGGACTGATGTTGACCTGATTGATAAGACAACTGGAGTAGACATACGGTTAGACGGTAACTGGAGGGTTCACTCGTCTGATGGGGGTGACTCACACTCTGGGGGTGACTGTGGCTCTAAGAGAGAAAGGGAGCACAGAATAGATGAGCTGGAGAAGGAGGTCTCTGAGCTCAAAGGTCACCTATCATTGTGGCAAAGTCTGAACAACACCCTAATGGAAGATATGAAAGTGCTCAAAGAAACTGGTAGAGGCCTTCTGCGGGAGAAGAGGTTGGACAAAGACTTACAGCAGTCGCGCCCGAGTGATAAAAAGACGGAACTGCCAGTACCCATCTTGGCAAAGGGTCGCGAAGAGGCTAAAATTCATGAAGATTTGGAGCTGAAGAAGACAGTCACCCGGTCGGGACAACTATAGTGAGGTAAGTGTCTGTGGTAAATCCAGAGCCTTGTGTCCAGGAAGAGAGCAAGACCACGACCTTCAAGTCTGTGATTAACGTATCCGAAGACATGCAAGAAGCCTGTACTGAGGAAAGTGTGCATGAGGCTTTTAAAAAGGCAGTCAAAGCGTGTAAGGTACACTGGGCACCTGAGACTCGGCAGTTGGTGATAATATCAGCCAGGGAAGACACAGCAAACTGGGTAGCTGTCCCGAAAAATATGCATCTGCAATGTCTCCACGCTAAGCAGTTGTTCAGGCGGAGTAATATGAAAGCTGCTCGATGCCTAGAGCTAGGAAGGGAAGCGAAGAAATGGCTGGGCTTGGGGGAAGATATAATTTGGGTACCCAAAGGTCTGATCGGGAGAGTCATTGGGAGACTCGGGAAGGTAATGCAAGACCTTGTAAATATCTCCGGTGTGGCGAAGTTGAGGATCCCTCCGGATGATGAAGTCCAGATATCGAGTGAAGAGGACATGGTTCCCATCATTGCGGTTGGCTCCATTGAAAGCCTGAGGAATTTTCGGATGCTGTTGGAGTATAGAGTGATGTACCTGAAAGAGATTGAGCAGTTGAGGCTGGACTGACTGCGGATCAATAAAGAGGTGCGGAACATCAGGTGGCATCCGCCTTCAACCCAAGATGTAAGGACCCGAAGCATCCCTCCATGTAGTGACTTGGCAGGTGGCCGAAAACTAACAGCAAGGCAAGGACATCAAAAGTCTGCAAGGGGCAGTCCGACGGGCAGTACGAAGATGAGAAACCATAGTTCTGATGCGATATTCAATGGGTCAGACCGGGAGAGCCGGTCGGGGAAGGAAAAGTCAGGAAATGGAACAGACAGGGAAAGTGTCAAGACTAAACAGTGTCTGATGACGCAGACAGACTGTGACTGGAAGGCCAAAGCCCAAGGCCGATTGTCTGACCGCTGGGGGTGGGGGAGGCCTAATGTAGAGATGAGGCCGTATGACAGACAAAGCAGACGGAGACGGTTCTCTCGACCTGTTGGGCAAGGTGACAAGGGTGCCCGGTCTCGAGATCCTTGGGTGATGTCATGTGTTCAACCCCACAAGTTTGAACAGAGGGGGAGGTATGTGGTGTAGTGTCCACTGTGTCCGCTAGGGGGCATTGTGTGGGTGTCCCAGGACGGGCGTATAGGCATATCCAGTGTGGTAATAGGAGTAGGATGCTAAATGACCGTTATGTATCCCAAGGTGGGTGGCCTTGGGATGAAGGCTTGATTATGTGTTGATCAGCAGAGGTATTGCTGATGTTCTGTTACAGTGTGTCAGGGAAGCCTTCAGGTGGTTGGTGAGACGGATGGGACCAGCCACCTACAAACCCACCCAGGGGCGTGTGTCTAAAACGCCCATAGTGAACAGTATGTGTGTGAATGGTTGTAGGACCTGCAATGAGGTCATAGCCATGTGATCCAGTGGGCATGGCTACGGACCATATAAGGTGACCAGGGTAGGTCACATGAGGGAAATGCCTGGACCTGGTTGGTCCGTATGGAAAATCTCGTGAGGCCGACTGCTGGAAGATGTGGCTGCCTTCCAGAACAGTACATGTGGACGCTGTGTGTAATGGCTATGTATGTCTGACAGTTCCCTGGAGGGAACGGACGTCTGCAGTGTGAAGCAGCTAAGAGGTAACCCGGATACGGGGAGAGTAACTGAGAGACTGTATTGCCTGTTGGCTGGATAAAGCACAGCCTGTGTTACCAGAGGGCTAAGGGAGCAGAGCTCCACTATGAAGATACCCTGTCTGCTATAAGACTGTTGCACGCTGATTTTGATTTATGCTGATGAATAAACCGCATGGACTGTGGATGTTTTATGAAAAACCCGTGCCGGACCTGGTTATTTGGCTGCACAGCAAGTATCCCCAACATGAGTAACAAGCGCTACCTTACACTCTATATACTGCACCACAATGGACACAACCTCTATATACTACACCACATGGGACACAACCTCTATATATTGCACCACATGGGATACATCCCTTATATACTGCACCACAATGGACACAACCTCTATATACTACACCACACGGGACACAACCCCTATATACTGCACCACATGGGATACATCCCTTATATACTACACCACAATGGACACAACCCCTATATACTACACCACAGAGGACACAATTTCTATGTACTACACCACACGGGACACACCCTCTATATGCTACAGCACACAGGACACATCCTCTATGTGTCTATACTACACCACACAGTACACAACCTCTATATACTACACCACACGAGATACATTCTCTATATACTAAACCGTATGCAAGATATCATCTATAAACTTCACCACATGGGATACATCCTCTATATTCTACACCACACGGAATACATCCTTTATATACTACACCACACAGGACACATCTTCTATATACTGTACCACACAGGACACATCCTCTATATACTGCACCGCACAGGACACAACCTCTATATACTACACTGCCCAGGACACAACAGCTATATACTGGTATAGTGCAGATGTGCAATTGCTAAAACAATGGTGGCATGGTGGAAGTGTATCGCATATTCGGATGACACGTACTTTTGACAGTGGATTAGTCAGGATACTCTCCAAGCATGTGACAACAGAGCTTGTTAACTCAGGAGCAATCAGGAACAATATGCTTAATAGATCAGGAATACATCTTTTATGTGTCTCTATTTGTGCATTATCTACAGCAGGCTGCTTCTTTCATACACAGACACAGGAAAAACAGTTACATGCTATCCCTGAGTGAGCCTCTAGGAGTTTTTTTTTGTTTTAACTATATGAACAGCATACAAATCTAGCAACTAAACACTCATAGACAGGAATGGAGTTGTTGCACCAAACATATACCAGCACCCCCACTCATCTATTACTTATCCTGATAGTCCCATTGCGGTTCTGAAGTCCACAAACTTAGATCTTGATAATGGCTTTGTCATACCATCAGCTATCATCTTGTCAGACTCGCATTAAACAAACTCGAGTACAACACGTTCCACTAAGACACGTAAGTGGTGACATTTTACATCAGTGTGCTTAGCCCTTGCACTAATCATCTCACTGCTGACAAGTTTAATGCATCCTTTGCTGTCCTCATAGATAACTGTTGGTTGAGCTAATGGCTGGCCGAAATCTTCCTAAAGTTGTTTCAACAAATTATTTCTTGACTTGCATAAGCAGCAGACATACAGTATATTCTGCTTTTGTAGAAGATAATGCGACTGACACTTGTTTTCTATTGGACCAAGAAATAGAATTTTCACCTAACTTTAACAAGTAACCACTTGTTGATTTCCAATCACTTGAATCTCCAGCCCAGTCTGCATCCACATAGCCTTTGAGAGTGAGATCTCCTGATGCAGATATCTTAAGATTTAGCCTTTCAGTTTCTTTAAAATATTGAAGAATTCTCTTAATTGCATTCTATTCTCATTGGCATGACTTGCTTACCTGTCAGCAGAGAATTCCGACTGTGGCTGTGATATCCTGACAAGTTGTTATTGCTGTGTACAGAAGTTCCCCCACTGCTTGTCTGTAAATCTCATTGCTGGGTAGAAGATCTTCTTCCAACTTTAAGTAGGATGGATCCATTGGTGTTGATGCACCATTGGATTCTGATATTCCATACTGGTTTAAGATTGCGGAAATTTTTGAACTTTGGTTGAGAAGAAAACTCCCATCTTCCTCTCTCTGGATTTAGATTCCCAAATAATATGTCACATTTCCAAGTCCTTAGTCTCAAAGTGCTGGCTGAAAATTTCACCTAGCTTTGTAATTTGTTTTTCATCTTGATGAGACATCATCGTCTACATATAGGAGAACATACATCCACTCCTTCGCTACATTTTTCATGGATCAGCCTGAGATCTTTTAAATCCTTCATCCATCAAAACTTTTTTCATTTTCGAGTTCCAAGCTTTTGCCGACTGCTTAAGTTCATAGTGAGATTTTTGAATTTTACAAACAAGGTGATCTTCACTCTTTTTAACCCTTTTCTGACATCACATGTACTATCCTGTTCACGGTAGCCAGGCCCGTATGACTGGGGACGAAATAGTACATCTAAGCGATCAGCGGCGCCCCCTGGGGGGGAGCACCGCTGATCGCGGCCGGGTGTCAGCTGATTATCACAGCTGACACCCAGCATTATGTGTCGGGGCGGTTACGGACTGCCCCCAGCATATTAACTCCTGGCAAACTGTGATCAAACATGATCACAGTGTATCGGAGGATCAGGGAAGCATCGGGCAGGGAGGGGGCTCCCTGCGTGCTTCCCTGGACCCTCAGAACAGTGCAAAGTGATCGCGCTGTTCTGAGGGCCTCCCTCCCTGCAGGCCTCCGGATCCAATATGGCCACGGGGGCCTTCGGGAGGCAGCTTCCTCAGTGCCTGCTGCAGCACCTGTCAGATCGCTGAACTGACAGAGTGCAGTGCAAACTTTCAGATTCCCCTGGGCATCTTTGGGCTGAGTGGTCTCCCTTGGTAATTATTATGTGATTTTACCTGTTCTCACCCTCCTTTTTTTTTCCCCATATGCATGGGATGATATCTGAGATCTGCATGGCTTTCCCTGGGTATTTTACCATTATGTGAACTAGCATTGCTTTTTTCACCTGTTTAACTGCATGAGGCACAAGTCTTTTTTGAGGATGCATGCACAATTGATACAAATTCATTATTTATAGTGCAAGCTATTCATTAGTCAGGTCTTAGTCTTTTTTTCATATTCTTAAGAGATAAGAGATACCTAATAAATCACATACAGAAATTTAATATACATTTATTGTTATAAGATAACACACAAACCATCCATCAATGCCATAATTAGGCAGAAAAAATTAAGGTCAAGAGTTTTTTTTGAAATATATAAATAATTTTATTCAATCAGCAAAATTGCAAAATTATAAAACAAATAATGCCGCTTACCAAGCAGGTAAAGGGAAAGATTTCATAACAGTGGTTATATTCAAAAGATTTATATCAGAAAGGGATCAATTTTATGGGCAAGAAAGACAAATATTAGATGAATAAAGTGCAATATTTAAATAGTTAAGGTGCCAATGATCCAATAATATAGTAATGACTACACAGTAAAGTGGCAGTGCATGAAAAAACTATATAAATAGCAAAATGAATAAAAGAGCTTTTTTTCATATAAGTAAATAAAAAAATAAGGTGCCAGTGCACAGAAAACGCTATTTTATTATGCTGTCAAAAATGCCCTTATCCACATACAAAGATTATACCAACATCACCGTTTCCAATTGAAATAAGGTGCTAGTGCCCAAAGAACGCTCTCATGATAAGCCCATAAATATGCCCTTATCCACATACAGTGAATGTACTAACATCACCCTGTCCACTTACAATTAGACCGCTAATTGGCGGAACAAAGTGTTTCACAGAACTAAATTTAGCACAAACAAAAAATATAAGTGAACCAGGAATGCAGTAACTTACATGTGATGAAATTAAACCCCCGCCTGCCGCCATTTAGTGGAAATTGTGGTGTGTCTATTTATTGTTATTTATTATCCATTGGGAGAAAAAGAGCATTGGTGCAAATTTGTGCTATTTGAATATATGTGATTGCTATATTAAGTATACTTTGCATGTATATGTATGCTCACATCCACTTGCCCACATTGTTTTCATTGGTGTTTTCTAACTGTTTTTATTATGCACTTGGTTTTCTTGGCATTGTATGAACAATAAAAGTCTTTTTGCATAGTGATATTTATCTGTGAGTGCGCTCCATTCTATGCTTCTTTTTCTTGTTTCTTTGTTCAAACTTTCAGATCAGCGATCTGACACTAGACAGTGATGGGACAATAAAATAAAGTAAAAAAAAAATGTGTAAAAATAATTTATAAAAAATCCCGCGTCCGTAACGACGCGCCCAAATAAACTGTCCCACTAGTTAACCCCTTTAGCGAACCTCTTAAACAGTAAAAACAAAGCACAAACAATGCTTTATCATCATACCGCCGAACAAAAAGTACAATAACGCGCAATCTAAAAGACAGATATAAATAATCATGATACCGCTGAAAATGTCATCTTATCCCGCAAAAAACGAGCTGCCATACAGCATCATTAGCAAAAAAATAAAAAAGTTATAGCTCGCAGAATAAAGTGATGCAAAAATAATTATTTTTTATATAAAATTGTTTTCATTGCATAAAAGCGCCAAAACATAGAAAACGACATAAATGAGGTATCGCTGTAATCGTACTGACCCGAAATATAAAACCACTTTATCAATTTTACCACATGTGGAACGGTGTAAACGCACCCCCCAAAAGAAATTCATGAAATGCTGGTTTTTGCTCATTCTGCATCCCAAAGATCAGAATAAAAAGTGATCAAAAAATTTCACGTTCACAAAAATGGTACCAATAAAAACGTCAACTCATCCCGCAAAAAATAAGACCTCATATGACTCAGTGGGTCAAAATATGGAAAAATTATAGCTCTCAAAATGTTGTGTAGCAAAAACTATTTTTACAATAAAAAGCGTCTTTCAGCGTATGACAGCTGCCAAACATAAAAACCCGCCACATATAGTAAATCAATCCCCCCTTTATCACCCCCTTAGGCCTGTTTCACACTTGCTTTTTTTGCAGCGCGTTTTTCCCGCAAAAAAACGCATTGAAAAACGCATACAAAAGCATACAACTGCTGCGTTTTTTTCAAGCATTTTTATGAGCATGCATGAAAAAAACGCAGCATTTTTATGCATTTGTATGCGTTTTTAGTGCGTTTTTACCGCGTTTGCGTTTTTTTCCAACATTAGGTGGCCCCTCACACTAACCCAAACCATGACTTTACTAACCCTAACCCTGACCCTAACCCTAACCCTAACCCTAACCCTCACCCTAACCCTAACCCTAACCCTTAACCAAACCATACTTAACCCTAACCCTTAACCAAACCATACTTAACCCTAACCCTGACCCTAACCCTGACCCTAACCCTAACCCTAACCCTGACCCTAACCCTAACCCTAACCCTAACCCTAACCCTGACCCTAACCCTAACCCTAACCCTGACCCTAACCCTAACCCTAACCCTAACCCTGACCCTAACCCTAACCCTAACCCTAACCCTGACCCTAACCCTTAACCAAACCATACTTAACCCTAACCCTGACCCTAACCCTGACCCTAACCCTAACCCTAACCCTAACCCTGACCCTAACCCTAACCCTTAACCAAACCATACTTAACCCTAACCCTGACCCTAACCCTGACCCTAACCCTTAACCAAACCATACTTAACCCTAACCCTGACCCTAACCCTAACCCTAACCCTAACCCTGACCCTAACCCTAAACCTCCTTAACTAACCCTAACTTTACCCAAACCCCTAAATTCCATTGTCTAAACTAATGGTAAAAAAAAAAACGCATGTGCAAAAAAACGCATACATAAGCATGCCAATGCGCACATATGCTCACCATAGACTTATAATGGGTGTCTTGCTGTAAAAAAACGCATTGCGCGCGCATGCGTTTTTTTGAGGCAAATCGGACGCACATTTTGTGCGCCCGAGCGCATACCGCAAAAAACGCATGCGCGGTAAAACGCGTACAAACGCATGTGTATGCGCACATAAGCGCATCCCATGCAAAGTATAGGAAAAAAAACGCATGCGCTATTTAGCGCTAAATTACCGCGAAAAAAAACGCAAATGTGAAACCAGCCTAAGTTATGGAATATCAATAACATTTAAAAAAATGTATTTATTTCCATTTTCCCATTAGTGTTAGGGTTAGGGCTAGGGTTTGGGCTAGGGTTAGGGCTAGGGTTAGGGGTGTGTTGGGGTTAGGGTTGGAGTTAGAATTGGGGGGTTTCCACTGTTTAGGCACATCAGGGGCTCTCCAAATGCAACATGGCGTCTCAATTCTAGCCAATTCTGTGTTGAAAAAGTCAAATTGTGCTCCTTGCCTTCCAAGCTATGCCATGCACCCAAACAGTGGTTTACCCCCACATATGGGGTATCAACCTACTCAGGACAAATTTCACAACAACTTTTGGGTCCAAATTCTCCTGTTACCCTTGGGAAAATAAAAAATTGGGGGCAAAAATATCATTTTTGTGGAAAAAAATATGATTTTTTTATTTTTATGGCTATACGTTATATACTTCTGTGAAGCACTTGGGGGTTCAAAGTGCTCAACACACATCTAGATAAGTTCCTTGAGGTGTCTAATTTCCAAAACAGGGTCACTTGTTGGGGTTTTGACAGTTTAGGCACATTAGGGGCTCTCTAAAGGCAACATGACACCCGCAGACCATTCCATTAAAGTCTGCATTCCAAAACGTCACTACTTCCCTTCCGAGCCCCGACGTGTGCCCATACAGTAGTTTTCTCCCACATATGTGGTATCAGGGTACTCAGGACAAATTGGACAACAACTCTTGGGGTCCAATTTCTCCTGTTAACCTTGGGAAAATAACAAAATTGGGGACTAAAAGATCATGCTTGTGGAAAAAATATAATATTTTTTATTTTCATGCCTGGGTGTTATAAACTTTTGTGAAGCACTTGGGGGTTCAAAGTGCTCACCACACATCTAGATAAGTTGGTTGGGGGGTCTAGTTTCCAAAATGGTGTCTTTTGTGGGGTGTTTCCACTGTTTAGGCATATCAGGGGCTTTCCAAACGCGACGTGGCGTCCGATCTCAATTCCAGCCAAAAAAGTCAAATGGCGCTGCTTCCCTTCAGAGCTCTGCCATGCGCCCAAATAGTGGTTTACCCCCACTTGTAGGGTATCAAGGTACTCAGAACAAATTGCACAATAACGTTTGGGGTCCTGTTACCCTTGGGAAAATAAAAATTGGGGGTGAAAAAAAATCATTTTTGTGGAAAATATATGATTTTTTAATTTTACGGCTGTACGCTATTAACTTCTGTGAAGCCCTTGGGGGTTCAAAGTTCCAATCACACATCTAGATAAGTTCCTTGGGGGGTTTAGTTTCCAAAATAGTGTCATTTGTGGGGGGTTTCCACTGTTTAGGCACTTCAGGGTCTTTCCAAACGCGACATGGCATCTGATCTCAAATCCAGCCAAAATCAAATGGCGTTGCTTCCCTTCTAAGCTCTGCCATGCGCCCAACTAGTGGTTTATCCCCACATGCAGGGTATCAAGGTACTCAGAACAAATTGCACAATAACGTTTGGGGTCCTGTTACTCTTGGGAAAATGAAAATTGGGGGTGAAACGATCATTTTTTGGAAAAAATATGATCTTTTAATTTTACGGCTATACGTTATAAACTTCTGTGAAGCCCTTGGGGGTTCAAAGTTCTCACCACACATCTGGATAAGTTCCTTGGGGGGTCTAGTTTCCAAAATGGTGCCATTTGTGGGGGATTTCCACTGTTTAGGCACATCAGGGTCTTTGCAAATGCTACATGGCATCCTATCTCAATTCCAGCCAAAAAAGTCAAATGGCGCTGCTTCCCTTCCGAGCTCTGCCATGCACCCAAATAGTGGTTTTCCCCCACATGTGGAGTATCAGTGTACTCAGGACAAATTGCAAAATAACATTTGGGGTCCTGTTACCCTGGCGACATGGCGTCCGATCTCAATTCCAGCCAATTTTGCATTGAAAAAGTCAAAAGGCGCTCCTTCCTTTCTGAGCTCTGCCATGCGCTGAGACAGTGGTCCCCCCCACATATCAAGTATCAGCGTATCCAGGACAAATTACACAATAACTTTTGCAGTCGAATTTCTCCCGTTACTCTTGGTAAAATAAAAAAACTGCATCTGAATTAATTTTTTTGTGAAAAAAGTCAAATGTTCATTTTTTTAAACATTCAAAAAATTCCTGTGAAGCACCTGAAGAGTTAATAAACTTCATGAATGTGGTTTTGAGCCCCTTGATGGGTGCAGTTTTTAGAATGATGGCACTTTTGGGTATTTTCTATCATATAGACCCCTCAATGACTTCAAATGTGATGTGAGAAAAATGAAGAAGAGCAGCATACAATCCAGGTGAAAAAATATATAGAAGTTTATTGAGCCATGAAAAAATGCGATGTTTCGACCATGAAATGGTCTTTTTCAAGCATACAAAGCAGCAAATAAGGCGGTCTTATATAGACCACAATAGCCAATCAACATTAAAGAACCGCCTATAGTATTATAAATAGCAATGAAATATACAAAAAACATACAAATATACAAACAGATAAAAATCAATACAATGTGCATATCACCATTAAAATCAAATACAAAAATGGTGCAAATATATCAACATATAAAAAAATAAACAAAAATAAATCAACCCACATTCCTGTGGCAGCCAATCAAAGGTTAGCGTCCCCATGTATCCCAGCAACCCTCTACCAATGGGCCGAAAACATAAACAGCTTCATATATCAGATGCATCTGGCCAATCACTAAATCACTTTGAAATTGGTGCCAAATCCAACAGCCTATTGGATTCATCGACACATGACCTCACATCCCCAGAGATCTCAGCGTCACTACTCAGTATCTCACATCCGCCCACACAGAATACTGTGAGCCAACGGAGATAAAATAAATCCCAAAAATGAAATCCTCTGTAAACCAAAGAGACATTTCGATCCCTTATCATACCTTCAAAATCCGGAACACAGTCCGGATATGTTCCACATGAGAATCCCAATCACTGGAAAAGATCAAAATATCATCCAGATAAATGATCAAAAACTTATCCACAAAGTCCCTGAAAATATCGTTCATAAAGGATTGGAAGACAGAAGGGGCATTAGTGAGCCCAAAAGGCATCACCAGGTACTCAAAATGTCTCTCCGGAGTATTAAACGCCGTCTTCCATTCATCCCCGTGCTTGATGCGAATAAGATTATACCCCCCTCTGAGGTCAAGCTTGGTAAACCAGCAGGCACTTTTAACTCTGAAAAATAAATAAGATATCAGGGGTAACGGGTACTGATATTTAACAGTGATTTTGTTAAGGGAACAATAGTCAATACAAGGCCTTAATGAACCATCTTTCTTGGTCACAAAAAAAAAAGCACCTAAGGGTGAAGAGGATGGTCTAATATTACCCTTCTCCAATGACTCCTTGATATAAGATCGCATAGCATCATGTTCGGGTACCGATAAGTTGAAAAGCCGACCCTTGGGAAATTTACACCTGGGCACCAGATTATTTGGCTGACTTTTCTGATGTATTTAGTGAGAGTAAGTCTGTGTCTTTGCCTCTTCATAGGAGTTATGCACAGTCATAACTCCAATGAAGAGGCAAAGACACAGACTTACTCTCACTAAATACATCAGAAAAGTCAGCCAAATAATCAGGAATATCATGAGACTGGGGAGAGGTGGAGAAAACAGGAGTGTCAATAAGAACAAACTGACAACCCCAACTCACCACAGACACAGATTTCCAATCCAAAACAGGAAATTGAGTTTGCAACCAGGGAAAACCCAGAACAATAGTATCATAGAAATTGTGCAGCACCAAAAATTTACAATTTTCTTGGTGGTTCGGGGTGACCCGCATTATCACCTGGGTCCAAAACTGTGGTTTATTCTCCGCCAAAGGAGTAGCATCAATACCCCTCAAAGGGATAGGAGTCTGCAGGGGTATCATGGGAAAACCACAACGTTTAGCAAAGTCCAAATCCATCAGATTCAAAGCTGCTCCTGAATCCACAAAATCCTTAGCGGAAAATGTAGATAAGGAGCAGATCAGGGTAATCACCAAAAGGAACTTAGGCTGTACACTGCCCACCGCAAATGTGTGAGGAAAATGCTTTTCTCGTTTAGGGCAGACAGAAATAGTATGAGAGGTGTCTCCACAGAAAAAACACAGCTTATTACGCCTTCTAAACTCCTGACATTGCGCCCTAGACAAAACCCTATCAAATTGCATGTGTTCAGATGTTTGTTCAAAAGGCAGCAACACTTCTCGTGTAGTTTTACGTTCACGTAAATGCCGATCAACTTGAATGGCTAATCATCAAGACCAGAAGGAACATGAAATCCCACCATAACATCTTTTATGGTTTCTGATAAACCCTTCCGAAAGAGAGCTGCTACGCCACCGTCATTCCATGTAGTAATGACCTCCCACTTTCAGAATTTTTGACAGTATATCTCTGCAGAATCCTGACCTTGATTCAATGCCAATAGGGTTTTCTCAGCTTGATCAATAGCATTAGGTTCATCATCCAACAACCTCAAGGCTTGAAAAAATGCATCCACATTAGTCAGATTGGATTTCCAGGTGTAAGAGAAAAAGCCCAATCCTGGGGATCGCCGCGCAGCAAGGAGATGACAATTTTAACTTGCTGCACAGAGCTCCATGATGAGTTAGGCTTCAAGGCAAGAAATAGTTTACAATTATTCTTAAAATTCAAAAATTTAGACCAATCCCCAGAAAACACATCAGGAGTAGGGATTTTTGGTTCAACAGCAGGTGATTGAGCGAGATAGGCGGAAATTCCCCGCACTTCAGCAGCGAGCTGCTCAACATGATCAGATAATTGCTTAATCTCCATTAAAGGAAAAAAAATCTTCTTACGGCCCCAGAGAAAAAGAGGAATATATATATATATATATATATATATATATATATATATAAAAATTCTGACACTTTTTTTTTTTCCAATTCTCTCCTGCTTTTGAGTACCCTAGAATCTGCGGTTTAGGCTGGTGATTCTGTTATGATTGGGTCACAGAGGAGGAAAGCAAGACCAAGCTAAGCCACAGAAAACTAGAGCAGTTGGTAACTAAGCGGATTGCAAACCCCTGATCCTACCACACAGCTAGCAGTAGCCGTGGAGAGTACCTAGGATGATTCTAGATGCCTCGACACAGCCGGAGAACTAAATAAGCCTAAAGCAAGAAAGGGGAAAAATTTGGTTCCAAAATTGTGCTGATTTAAAGTAATCATGTAGGAAATGTTACTTATTAAGTTTTTTGTGTGCCATATCTCTGTGATTTAACCCCTTCCTGACATCAGATGTACTATCTCGTCCATGGGACCTGGGCCCCTATGTCCATGGAGGGGATAGTATGTCTCAGCGATAAGCGGCGCCCACGTGGTGAGCGCCGCTGATCGCGGCCGGGTGTCAGCTAATTATCACAGCTGACACCCGGCACAATGTGTCAGGTGCGGTCACGGACCGCCCCGACACGTTAACCCCTTGCACACCGCGATCAAGCATGATCGCGGTGTACCGGGGGTTAAAGGGAAGCATCGGCAGGGAGTGGGCTCCCTCCATGCTTCCCTGAGCCCCCCACGGCAGCGCAGTGTGCAGTGCTGCCGCGGGGGGCTCCTTCCCTGTAGGCCCCCGAATCCAAGATGGCGACGAGGGCCTTTGGGGGCCTGCAGGGAGCCGGCTTCCTCAGTGCCTGCAAAGCGCAGGCATGAGGAAGTCTGCAGCAGTGCCTGTGACAGATCGCTGATCTTTCACAGTGATCTGTGATGTGACAGATCTGCGATCTGTCGCAGGACAGTGAGGTCCCACCTGGGACTATGCAATAAAGTTAAAAAAAAGTGTTAAAAATTTTTTAAATAAATCGCCTAATAAATTAGAAAAAAAAAATTCCCCCAATAAATCCATTTTTTGGAAATAAAAAAAACAAAACAATAAAAGTACACATATTAGGTATCGCTGCGTCCGTAACGACCTGCCCTATAAAACTGTCCCATTAGTTAACCCCTTTAGCGAACCCCTTAAACAATAAAAATAAAAAACGAAGCAAAATATAATGATTTATTATCATACCGCCAAACAAAAAGTGCAATAACGCGCGATCAAAAAGACGCATATAAATATCCATGGTTCCGCTGAAAACGTCTTCTTGTCCCACAAAAAACGAGCCACCACACAGCATCATCAGCAAAAAAATAAAAATGTTCTAGCTCGCAGAATAAAGCGATGCAAAAATAATTATTTTTTATATAAAACCGACAAAGTATAAAAAAAGACCTAAATGAGGTATCGCTGTAACCGTACTGACCCGAAGAATAAAACCGCTTTATCAATTTTGCCACACGCAGAATGCTGTAAACACACCCCCCAAAAGAAATTCATGAAACGCGTCCCAAAAATCGGAATAAAAAGCGATAAAAAAGTCACGTGCCCGAAAATGGTACCAATAAAAATGTCAACTCATCCCGCAAAAAATAAGACCTCACATGACTCGGTGGGTCAAAATACGGAAAAATTATAGCTCTCCATATGTGGTGATGCAAAAACTATTTTTACAATAAAAAGCGTCTTTTAGCCTATAACAGCTGCCAAAAATAAAAACCGCCATAAATAGTAAATCAAACCCCCCGTTATCACCCCCTTAGTAAGGGAAAAATAATAAAATTAAAAGAAAATGTATTTATTTCCATTTTTCCATTAGGGCTAGGGCTAGGGTTAGGGCTAGGGTTAGGGCTGAGATTAGGGTTAGGGGTGTGTTGGTGTTAGGGTTGGAGTTAGAATTAGGGGTTTCCACTGTTTGGGCACATCAGGTGCTCTCCAACTGCAACATGGCGTCTCAATTCTAGCCAATTCTTGGTTGAAAAAGTCAAATGGTGCTCCTTTCATTCCAAGCTCTGCCATGCGCCCAAACAGTGTTTTACCCCTACATGTAGGGTATCAGCCTACTCAGGACAAATTGCAAAACAACTTTTGGGGTCCAATTTCTCCTGTTACCGTTAGGAAAATAAAAAATTGGGGGCAAAAATATCATTTTTGTGGAAAAAATGTTTTTTTCATTTTCACGCCCGGGCGTTATAAACTTCTGTGAAGCACTTGGGGGTTCAAAGTGCTCACCACACATCTAGATAAGTTCCGTGGGGGTCTAGTGTCTAAAATGTGGTCACTTGTGGGGAGTTTCAATAGTTTAGGTAGATCAGGGGCTCTCCAAACGCACATGACACCCGCAGACCATTCCATCAAAGTCTGCATTCCAAAACGTCACTACTTCCCTTCCGAGCCCCGACGTGTGCCCATACAATAGTTTTCTCCCACATATGGGGTACCAATGTACTCAGGACAAATTGGACAACAACTTTTGGGGTCCAATTTCTCCTGTTACCCTTGGGAAAATAAAAAAATTGGGGATTAATTGATCATGTTTGTGGAAAAAATATGATTTTTTTATTTTCATGCCCGGGCATTATAAACTTCTGTGAAGCCCTTGGGGGTTCAAAGTGCTTTCCACACATCTAGATAAGTTCCTTAGGGGGTCTAGTTTCCAAAATGGTGTCATTTGTGGGGGGTTTCCACTGTTTAGGTACACTAGGGGCTCTCCAAAGGCAACATGACACCCACAGACCATTCCATCAAAGTCTGCATTCCAAAACGTCAGTACTTCCCTTCCGAGCCCCGACATGTGCCCATACAGTAGTTTTCTCCCACATATGGGGTATCAACGTAGTAAGGACAAATTGGACAACAACTTTTGGGGTCCAATTTCTCCTGGTACCCTTGGGAAAATAAAAAAATTGGTGACTAAAAATCATGTTTGTGGAAAAAATACGAATTTTTTATTTTCACGCCCGGGCGTTATAAACTTCTGTGAAGCACTGGAGGGGTCAAAGTGCTCACCACACATCTAGATAAGTTCCTTAGGTGGTCTAGTTTCCAAAATGGTGTCATTTGTGGGGGGTTTCCACTGTTTTGGTACATCAGGGGCTTTCCAAACGTGACAGATCTCAATTCCAGCCAAAAACGTCAAATGGCGCAGCTTCCTGTCATGTCGGACGCTATTCACACCACAGCGTCCGGCAGGCAGCGGTAGTTCCATCTCCGTCCACTATAGCCTCAGTGGCGCCGGCTTAATTTTACTCAGGTTATCTGGGGTTAATCTAGCTGGAAATCAGGTGGGATGTTTGGTCATGCCCACGGTCTTTAAATAGTCGTGCTGGCCTGTGGGTGTCGCCGATTATAGCTTGTGTTTTATGCCAAGTGGTTCCGGTCTGGAGAGGAGGTGTTGGAGAGAGAAATTCATATCTGGTGGCGTATGATCTGTTGTTACCTTTTCGCCTTCCTATATTTGTGTTTTGTTTTGCCCTGTTCACATTACAGTATTGTCCTGTGTGTTTGCGGCGCGGTGTGGTTTAAGTTCTCCCTGTCTGTCATTACTGTGTGGGCTTTGGTGGTTTGATAACTCACTGGGTGGAGGGTGGAGGGTTCAGCTTAGGGCTGAGCAGGAGATAAGGAAAGGTTGGAGGCTCAGGCATTTGCACCACTAGCAAAAACCCTGGGTTTAGGGTCAGACAGGGTTTTCCCTAGTTTGAGGGACTCCGCAGGGGCCCCAGGTATTTCAGCCTCTTTTGACCTAAGCCCCGCATAACACTTCCCTTCCGAGCTCTGCCATGCGCCCAAATAGTGGTTGAACCCCACATGTGGGGTATCAGGTTACTTGGAACAAATTGCACAATAACTTTTATGGTCCTATTATCCTTGGAAAAATAAGAATTGAGGGTGAAAAGATCATTTTTGTGGAAAAAATATGATTTTTTAATTGTACGGCTGTATGTTATAAACTTCTATGAAGCCCTTGGGGGTTCAAAGTTCTCACCACACATCTAGATAAGTTCCTTGGGGGATCTAGTTTCCAAAATGGGGTCATTTGTGGGGGGTTTCCACTGTTTTGGTATATCAGGGGTTTTCCAATTGCGACTTGGTGTCCGATCTCAATTTCAGCCAAAAAGTCAAATGGCGCTGCTTCCCTTCCAAACTCTGCCATGCGCCCAAATAGTGGTTTACCCCCACATGTGGGGTATCAGCATACTCAGGACAAATTACACAATAGCTTTTAGGGTCCTGATACCCTTGTAAAAATAAGAATTGAGGGTGAAAAGATCACTTTTGTGGAAAAAATATGATTTTTTAATTGTACCGCTGTACGTTATAAACTTCTGTGTAGCCCTTGTGGGTTCAAAGTTCTCACCACATGTCTCGATAAGTTCCTTGGGGGGTCTAGTTTCCAAAATGGGGTCACTTGTGGGGGGTTTCCACTGTTTAGGTATATCAGGGGCTCTCCAAACGTGACATGGCGTCCGATCTGAATTCCAGCCAATTTTGCATTGAAAAAGTCAAACGTCGCTCCTTCCCTTCTGAGCTCTGCCATGAGCCGAAACAGTGGTTCCCCCCACATATCAGGTATCAGCGTACTCAGGACAAATTGCATAATAACTTTTGCAGTCCAATTTCTCCTGTTACCCTTAGTAAAATAAAAAAAATTGAACCTGAATTATTTTTTTTGTGAAAAAAAGTTAGATGTTCATTTTTTTTTTAAATATTCAAAAAATTCCTGTGACGCACCTAAAGGGTTAATAAACTTCTTGAATGTGGTTTTGAGCACCTTAATATCCATTTTTTTCACAAATAAACGCAAGTTATTTGAATGAAATTTTACCACTAACATGAAGTACGATATGTCACGAGAAAACAATGTCAGAATCACCGTGATCCATGGAAGTGTTTCAGAGTTATTACCTCATAAAGGGACAGTGGTCAGAATTGTAAAAATTGGCCCGTCATGAACGTGCAAACCACCCTTGGGGGTGAAGGGGTTAAGGGCTTAAAAATTCAAAGTTGGAAAATTGCAAAATTTTCAATATTTTTTGCTAAATTTCCATTTTTTGCAAAAATAAACACAAGTTACATGAATGAAATTTTACCACTGACATGAAGTACAATATGTCACAAGAAAACAATGTCAGAATCACGGGGATCCATGGAAGCGTTCCAGAGTTATTACCTCATAAAGGGACAATGGTCAGAATTGTAAAAATTGGCCCGGTCATGAACGTGCAAACCACCCTTGGGGGTAAAGGGGTTCATATATCCCACTGGTTGGCTCATGTACAATTCTTCTTCATTGTCACCATATACGAAGGCTGTTTTGATGTCAAAATCTCTCACTGTCATCTGTTGAACTGCAGATACGGACATTAAAGTTCTGAATGTGGTTTGCTTCACAACTGGAGAAAATGTTGCACCATAATCTTCACCATACCTTTGCAAGTACCTTCTTGCCTTAAACCGGTGTATTTTACCTTGAGTCATATTTGTTTTTGAAGACCCACTTACATCCGATAGCTCTTTTTCCATGTGGTAGCTCAGTAAGGTTCCATGTCTGGAGTTGGTGAAGGGACTTCATCTCTTAGCAGCATTTATCCACTTCTGTTTCTCATGGACAGGCGGTTTTGCATCTCTAGCCATGACTGTGGCTCGGGTTGAGGAAGTGTTCTGACCATATAAGAAAGGTGTCCAGCTGGGATACCTTTGTTTGACCTTTCTGATCTCCTGACTGGAGGTTAACTTAAAGGGGTTGTCTGGGCTTTTCACATAATCTCAGAACATATCTGGGCTGCAGAATTATGACAATGTGGGTGTGTTATGGCATTGAAATGAGAACTAGTCGTAACCTCCTACTCTACTCCAAACATACCCTCTATAGCAACAACCCCACCCTCCATAGCTACAGGCCCTCCCCGTCCACATGAAGCAGCCCTCGTCACACAGTAATGAATTCTTCCCCTCCAGCAGCCTCAGTGCAGAGAGCAGAGAGCTGCTCCTCCCCCAGACACACACTGAACAGTTATCTATGGAAAGTAAAACTAGTGAGGAGGGAAAATCGTCCTGTATTCTGGGCCTCTCCATGATTACAATACATAACTCATTATCAGTAATTCCTTTCCTCACTGTCCCAGGCTGCTGGCAGCAGTGAGAACAGACTGTGTGATGGCCAGTGATGGGGGTCTGCAGCTTCTAATCTGCACAGGGGATGGCAGTCACTGATGTAATCTGTTGTGTGACAAAGCCTCTGCTGTGTGAATGAGACAGCTCTGTGTCACTGATGTCTTCACACAGCAGCAGATTTGGTGCACTGTATGTGCGAGCACTGTGTCTCTCATGACACAAATACTGATGGGAGCAGCCTGTCCAATCAGCAGCTGTAACAGTGTGAAGTGTTGGGGGGTGTATGTATGTATGTATTGTGCTGCTTTTACAAATACAGGATCACTGCTGTGTTCTTTCCAATGCTGGAATAATGATAAAGATGACTGCTGGTGCAGTTTACTGCCAGCCAATGAGTGGGCAGTGGGTGGTGCTGGTCACTGGAGCTTGCTGGGAGTTTGGAGCTTCGCACATACACTGCACCAAATCTGCTGCTGTGTGTAGACATCAGTGACACAGAGCTGTCTCATTTACACAGCAGAGGCTTTGTCACACAGTAGATTACATCAGTGACTGCCATCCCCTGTGCAGATTAGAAGCTGTAGACCCCCATCACTGGCCATCACACAGTCTGTTCTCACTGCTGCCAGCAGCCTGGGACAGTGAGGGAAGGAATTACTGATAATGAGTTATGTATTGTAATCATGGAGTGGCCCAGAATACAGGATGATTTTTCCTCCTCACTAGTTTCAATTTCCATAGATCACTGTTCAGTGTGTGTCTGGGGGAGGAGCAGCTGGGTGGTCTGCTCTCTGCAGTGAGGCTGCTGGAGGGGAAGAATTCGTTACTGTGTGATGAGGGCTGCTTCATGTGGATGGGGAAGGCCTGTAGCTTTGGAGGGTGGGGTTGTTGCTATTGAGGGCATGTTTGGAGTAGAGTAGGAGGTTACGACTATTTCTCATTTCAATGCCATAACACACCCCGCCTTGGACGTTCTGTTCAGAATATCTAGAAAACCATGCAAACTAGTGACAGAAAGTAAATTGCTTATTGTCATAATTCTGCAGCCCAGATATGCCCTGAGATTATGTGAAAAGCCTGGACAACCCCTTTAACTCTTCTGAGTCTTCCTTGGTGGCTTCAGAGCTTATCCACACTTCAGTGTTTTCCTTTTCGGCATCTGAGTTTGGTGACTGAGATTCTTGTTCTTGCTTCTTAGGTTGAATAACTGGTGTAGCTTCATCTAATTTGAGCTATACATAGTTTTCATCAATCAACACATCTCTGCTGATAGTTACTGTGTTGGTCTCGGGGTGCAGGATTCTGTATCCCTTGTTAAGTTTCATTATAGCCCACCAGGACTCCTTGCTTTGCATGTGATTCCCACTTGGAATGTTTTTCTTTGGGAACATGCATAAATGTTTTGCTTCCAAATATCCTGAGGTGCTTCAGGTCAGGGTTCTCGCAGTTCCACAGCTCATATGGAGTTTTAATTGTGGCTTTACCTGGCAGTTAGTTTTGAAGACAGCAAGCTGTCATGATGGCTTCTCCCCAATACGTTGTAGGTAGATTTGCATCAAACAACATACTTCTTCCACTTTTACAAAGAGTACAGTTCTTTCTCTCTGCAATGCCATTTTGTTCTGGGTTGTATGGAATGGTAGTTTGGATCCTTCCCTTTCAAAATGGTTTACACCTTACCACTTGCATATTCGTTTCCATTATTTGCACGCAGGGCTTTTGGCATTCTTCCAAATTTGTTAAACACTACAGCAAGATATTCTTCAAGTTTCTGTGGAACTTCATCATTACTGTGAAGCAGGTAGGCAACTGCATATCTGGAGTAGTCATCAATAAATGTGAGAAATTATCTCTTCTTGCTTGGACTTGGAAGTAGTCAACAATAAATGTGAGAAATTATCTCTTCTTGCTAGAAGTTTGAACACTCATTGGACCACTTACATCTGGTATCAGATCCAGTGGCTGTGCAGATCTAGTGGTGCTTATTTTAGGAAAGGATTTTCTGGACATTTTCCCTTTAAGCCAGCTAGTGCACTTCATCATTTGATTACACTGGTTGATTTCAATACCATTTGCAAGTTGAGCTAGCTGCCTTACTGCTTTTGGGTCTCTGTGCCCAAGACATCTGTGCCATACATGGATACAGTTCTTATGTAGATCTTGTCTAGCACTGTACACTCTTTCTTTGAATTTTAGCTGATAAAGTTCATCTTGGATTTTTCTTCTGCAAGAGAGTGCCCATCCTTTGAGATGATGCAGCTGTTATCACCAAAAGTAACTACATTCCCCTTTTGCGTGAGCTTCTTTACTGACAGAAGATTGCTTTCAAGGCTGGGAACATAGAGAACATCCTTTATTGGGATCTTTCTGCTTTGTGCTGAGGAAACTGGACAGTGAAAGTAACCGTCTCCTACTCCTTCTGAAGTCATATAGTGACCATTAGCTAAGATGACCTTTTCTGACTTGCTTATATTAAGGTCAATGAAGAAATCCTTTTTATTTGTCATATGACTGTTTGCACCAGAATCTATACACCATATATGCTTTGCAGATGTGCCTGTACTAATATTAAATGCAGTTTCAACACATACAGAATCTTCCTTTACAGCTGTTTTAAACATTTGATGACTGTTCTACTTTTTAAGCTGACTCATGCTTGATTCCCAAATTCTGCAGTCTGCTTTTAGGTGACCGGGCTTTTTACAGACAAAACATTCATGAGTTTCTTTTAGATTGCTCTTATATTTTGGGAAATCCTGTGTCTTTAATGCTGTTTTTGGTCTGGATTCAATACTGCTGCTTACATGCTGCCTTATTCTTTTGAATTCATCCACAAGTTTGCCTTTAGCATACTCTAGTGTCAGCTCATCATCTGGGCGTGCATCTAGTGCAGTTATGAGTGTGTCTTAACTTTCTGGAAGACCAATTAAAAGTGCTGCAACATGAAAATCTTTAATTTCTTTTACAATACCCCTGAGATGCTCCACAATCTCTAGGGTGTTTCTTATATAGTCCTGCATTTGTGGTGCCCCTGAGGGTTCAGTCGCCAGAGAGGTACTGGACCTCATCCAGAGGTGTGGTATTCCGCTCTCAGGTAAGGAGGGGGAACTACCCAGAACCCTGAGCTTGCATCCAACATTATACCTCTCAGGGCCTGGGAGGAGATAGGTAGAGGATTTGGGTGGAGAAAGCAGCAGGGGGAGCTTACGGAAGTGACAGTTGGAGGGAAAGAGTTCAGTTGGTGCTGGGGACTTGAGCGGTGAGAAGCTCATTCCTGGACCAGCAGACAGTGGAAAGAGAAAAAACAAAGAGAGAAAACAACAGAAAGATAGCTTCAGTGGAAGAGAGGAAGAAAGGGGTCCTAGGGGCACAGGTAGTGAGGAGACCACCCGTGGGGCCTGCATACTCGCCGACTGTAGTTGGATGGAGGGACCAGGTCACAGTAGGGGACCGGCCCCAGAGTAGTGGAGAAACTAAGGACTCAGATAGCTAACCGGAGGTTGCCATATCTGCATGTGCTGCATCCACATCCAACACATTCACTGAAAAGGCAGCCGGATAGGATAAAGGGGACCTAAATCCATCACCCAACAAGATCCGGGACTGCTGGCTTGGGACACTGTGTGTGAAAGGTGCAGGGCAGGAGAGGAGGGAGCCAGCGCAGTGAGACAGCCAGGAAAGAAACATCTGAGGGGGTTCTGGCACAGTGTACCCCAATTTACCTGAGAGGTGTCTGGACCACAGACCCTGAGGACACAGCACCTTGGCTGGGGATTGTAACATCAGAACTGTGAGTAAAACCTGTGAAGACTGCACACCGTTGTGTCCTCCAATTTATTTACTGCATGACTTGCCCTGCTCTACAACCACCATGATCACCATTGTATCTCATTGCAACTGCCCTGGGGTTTAGTTTTACCTGTGGAGAGAAGTAACAACTCTGCTGCATCACCATCAGTCCCAGTGGTTTCCTCAAGCAGCGTCAGCTAGCATCTCCTATTTGCCGAATACCACAGGTGGCATCACGAATTAATGCCCTATAAACGTTCCTCCTCATTCATTTTAATGGACGCCCAGGGCCACGGACTGGATCACTGCCGCCGTGATATTCCCTGAAGGACCGGCCTGGTACCGAGTACCCCAAGGCCCTGTGGGGTGCGCCACATATTCTGTCCATCACTTAGCTTAGATTGTTAAAGCTTTCTCATGAGACAAAGATTATTGCTGAGATTTAATCTTTCATGCACTTTCTGTAACTCATCCCACATCTCCTTTGCAGTTGCACACTTGCATATATTGTGAGGCAGTCACCCATGTCACAGGTAGGAGTTACTGTGTTCTCCCCAGGATGCGCACGGAGGCATAATGAGGCCATGAGGGGGCATTTCAGTCGCAGGTGTAGCTATGATTGCAATGGTGAAGCAGTGACTGTTGTCGCAGGTATGGGTCACTGTGTGTTCTCCCCAGGATGTGCATAAGATGGCCATAGGAGTGCATGCCAGTCGTGAGCATAGCTGTGACTGCAATGCAGATTAAAAATAAAATAAGTGCTAGCCTTGGACATGCTAGTGTCCAAGGCAGATGTAGGGAAAACCTGCTCTGGGATGTTATGTTGTGAAACAGATTGCAGGATGGTAGATGTGCACTCCGTTTCATTTCAGGCTGGATATTCCATGTGGCTTGAGGCCACAGGTTCCATTGTTCAAAGCCCTGCAGGAAAGTGTATGGGTGTCAGTGTCAGGTGTAACATCAGTGTCAGTCTGGTGTGTGCTGTTGTGCAGAGCAGTTAGCTTTGCAGAGTAATACCTGTGTGAGGCAACACAGGCCAGCGGAGCTAGCAGCCAGGGCAGCTGAAAAGCCTGGCACCCGCAGCATACACAGTGGTGCTGTATCCACAGTAACTGGTCTCAGAAGTGGATGTCCCATGCTCAGAGATGAACCAGAGGTTGATGTCCTGTGCCTGAAGGAGGACTAGCGTGTTTAACATCTGCATATAGTACCTGGCTGTAATCCGGAGGATATCAAGAGCTGTGTATGGCAGTGAGAAAAGAGTAGTGTAGTCAACATGGTAACTGGTCAGAGGAAGACTGGCATATCTAGTGACTGCGATATAAAGTATATTGTATATTGTGTAAACTGAAAGAGGACGTGTCTTGGGAAAAGCTTTGAGCAAGAGACATTGACATGGCCCTGCAGTTGCTCACGGTAACTGGACAAAGGGACATCCAGCGTGTTTAGTGACTGTGCAAACAGAAAGATGCCATGTACTATGTAGTGCTGTGTTTATGTGACCTTTTCATTAAGGCTATGCACTTGTGTGAACTAAATATGAATGCTATGCACCTGTGTGAAATGGACATTTAATGTTTTGAAGTAACACATTAAAGAGACTTTGTGTTTGAACTTTTTGGGTCACTGCCCCCTCACTGCATAAGTGTGCTACCGCAGCACTACAGTATGCACTATCTGATTATCATCTACACTGAGGGAGATCGTGCATTGTGCTTTCTGATCCTTCTCTAGCCAATCATCTGGTAATGGATGAGGCACTTGTTCCTGAGTATATTTCCACGTACCTTCTCATATGAGCAGCATCTTTACCTTGAATTTCCAGGACTGGTAGATCTGGTTAGTGAGGCTTGACAGGATTGCTGTTAGTGGACATCTTCTCTGTTGCTCTGTGCTGCTTTTCCTTTGGGCTTCTATTGCTGTACTGCTCTGGGGTTCTGTGTCACTCTGGGACCATAACCAGTTGGCAGCGGATTATTCAGGATATAATCTAAGCGTGTGACAACAGAGCTTCTTTCTTCAGAAACAATCAGAAACAATATATGATAAGCTTAATAGATAAGGAATAAATAATTTCTGTGTCTCTATCTGTGCAGCATCTACATCAGGCTGCTTATCTCATACACAGACATAGGAAAAACAGAAAATACAGTCTCATACTCTCCCCGTGTGAGCCTCTGGGAGTTTTTTCTTGTTCTAACTTTATGAACAGCATACAAATTTAGCATCTAAACACTCATAGACAGGAATGGAGTTGTTGCACCAAACATATTCCAACAACTATTTATATAGAAAGCATTCCCTGCGCTATTTACTTTGGTTCTTGTGTCACTGGTTTCACTTTGTGTTACTTCTTTGCTCAAATTTTTATATGAATTTGTATGTGTATATTTTATTTCCTGATTTTAACATTTTTTATAATAAAATGTAAACAGTTTTATTAATATAGTATGACTCATTACCCTATTTATATTTAATATTTTGATTGAGTTGCTATTTATCTGATATATTGGTATTTTTGGCATAGATATGCATGCACCATAATGATGTTGATTAAGAGTGTCTTTGTTATACCAGCAACTCACCAGTTTAGTTTTGTACAGAGGGCAAACCATGCTGGGAAGGAAGCACAACCGTGTTTATGGAGAGGCGCTGTGCAAGGGTACTCCGCCGTCAGCTTAAAAATAGACTTGTGCTGAAAAGAGTGGCATGATGTACTTTTTGTGGGCGGAGCCACAGCGCTTTTCTAGAGCCTGAAGTCCCCTATATTTCCATTGACAAATGATGGACCTAAGTGGGGACTTGTTTTTATTTGTGGATTGAGTTGAAGGTTTTATTGGGAACAGACAGTGTCAGGTCGGCGCCATTATGCTGATTAAAATTATACCTTGGTTGATGAAATCCATCTTGTGGTTGGTGTTTAATCTTTACTTACAGTTTTTAGCTAATGAGATTCTCATGCTCCGGGTTGGCCTGTGGGGTGTCTTCATGTGGTGCTCCTATTTAGCTATTCACACTGATGGCTTATGACAGGTCACTTATCCCTCAGTGACCTGCCCCCTATTTTGCATACTGAATATAATGTGTTTTGAAAAAAAATCACATTCAGCAGGCAGGCGCTGGCGGCAGCACCTGTGCTGTAGTATGATTACATCTATAATGTACATTTATTTATTTTATTTGGCAATATAAATTTATTCAGAAAAAATAAAAAATTCTCTCTCAAAATGGCGCCAGCCACATCTGTGCAATAACATCTTTCAGTGATCCTATAGTTGCTTCTGCACACGTGCCGCCAGCACCATGTTCCTACAGGAGAAAAAAATTCTCCACCAAAATGGTGCCTGTAGCGCCTGTGCGGTAGCATCTAATTGTCTCCAACAAGATGGCGCTGGCAGCACTTGCACTGTAGCATCTATTTAGATTAAACAGCAACCAAAGGACAGATTTCATCAGTCAAGGTATCATTTTAGTCAGCATAACGGCACCAGCCTGACACTATCTGCAGGTTACTCAACATAATCCTGCTGACATTTTGAATCATATTTATCTTTTTTGCTAAGCTGAGCACTTACATCGGGGTTTCCATCTATATCTCCAAATGACAAGATTCAGATGAAACTACCAATGGATCCATTCACTATAATGAGATCGCAGATTTTCTCCATCTGAACTCTGTTCAGCGATGTCCCTCTTTTCAGATGTGCACAAAACTGTGGCTTACCGTGCTTTTGTGCATACTTAAAAAGGCATATATGATAATGCCCAGTATCAGAGAACGAGACAAGGCGGTGACCATGGTCCAAAAACGCCTTGTGCATGGATTACCACTCCATATGCTAATCTTAAAAAGGAGAAAACGGAGTAACGGATACAAAATATATGCAAAAGTATAAATTTTATTAGTACTCACATCAAGTGCTGACAAGTATACAAGTTGACTAAAATAGGGGGGATAAGCCCCAATGATACAACAATCAGGACAGACAAGGACAGGGTAAATAAAATGATACCAGTGCTCGAAATCTACATGGCACAACGTTCAGTCAGCCCATGGGCATTGCACATAACAGACATATGTCTAATGGTAAAAGATAGTCAAATATGGCATACTCAATTAAATGTGTATTGTACATAGTTGTACATGTCTAGAGCGCCAAAAAAAAAAAAAAAAAAAAAAAAAAGGCGATTAAAAGGATGGACACCTCCACACCATCAGCCAGATAGAGTCGAAAGTGACTCCAACTTAATCATTAGAGGGAAACTTCCATCGGGGATTCATTCTGAATCACGCATTTCATAGATTATACAGGAACCCCTGTGTAAGCGCTCAGCGCAGAGCACAGGGATAAATGTGGGCCGAACCTTACTGCAATTTTTGGGAGTCAGAATAAACATATCATCAACAGCAAGTCAGGAATTGGTTCTATTTATTTTTTTTGCTCATTCTCGTGTGGTTTAAATGATTAGACGACTTTATTCTTTGGGTTGGTCCGATGACAACGATACTAGATTTATACAATTTTTTATGTTTTGGCTGCTGTCACTCAATAAAAACACTTTTTTTTACCAAAAAAGTAGTTTTTCATCATATTTTCAGAGGCATAATTTTTCTACATCTCTGCTGAGTCATGTGAGGATTGTTTTTTGCAGGATGACTTGAAATTTTCACCAGTACAATTGTAGAGGACATAACATTTTTTCATCGCTTTCTATTCTGATTTTGGGAGCCAGAATGAACAAAAACCAGCCACACGGGAAATTTTTTTTAAATGTATTTATACTGTTCTCAGTGTAGTAAAAGTGATAACACAACTCTGTTCTTCAGGTCAGTACGATTAGAGCGATGCCAAATTTATATAACTTTTTTTGTTTTGCTGCTTTTACGCAATAAAAGCTATTTTATAGAAAAAATAATTGTTTTTGCATTGCTATATTCCGAGAGTTATATCTTTTTTTATTTCTTTGCTGATGGATAATGTATGGCAGCTTGTCTTTTGCGGAATGAGATGACGTTTTCAGTGATACCATTTTTATTTACATAACACTTTTTCAGCTTGTTTTATTCTACTTTTTGTTCAGCGGTATAATGAAAAAGAATAGCTTTTTCTATGTGTTTTACTTCACTTAACTATTGGGACAGTTTTACAGATTGGATCATTCCAGATGCAACAATACCAAATATGTGTACTTTTTGTTAAGTTTTCTTTTTCACATAAATATCCGTATTGATTGGAATATATTCTTTTTTTGTGAATTTTTAAAAAATATTTTTTCAATTTTTTTACTTTTTTACTTTCTCTATGGGACTTTAACTTTTCTTACTGTGATCATTGATATAATGCATTGCAATGCATCATATCTGTAAGTGCTACACTGACAAAACGGCTTGTAAATAGTGATGAGCGAGTGTGCTCCTTAGGCCGGGGTCACACTAGCAATTAAAACGGTCGAATGCAATGCGATAAAAAATCGCATTGCATTCGAACCCATGTTATTCTATGGGGCAGCTCACATCATGCAATTTTTTTATCGCATCCGATCCTCGGACCGAGACAATCGCAGCATGCTGCGATTGTCACCGATTTTCGGATCGGATTCCCCAATGCAAGTCTATGGATGCGATAAAAAACGCATGGAAAATGCACCAAACGTGTGACTTGCGATTAAATCGCACAACTTCTCCAGGTCTACAGGATAGGGCATCAGGCATTGGCATTGGATGTCAATTTGATGCTTAGATGCGATTAAAATTGGTTCCTTGCCGGAAAATGGGATGACAGACGGATATCTGGCCAAGAATTCTTTGTGCGATTTCATACCGTTAAAATGGGACCGATTTTTTAATGGTTGTGTGTGACTCCAGCCTTACTCTTGTTGTCTGAGCATGCTCGGGTGATCTCCGAGTATTTTAGGCATGCTCGTAGATTATATTTGTGTCTCGATAGCTGCATGATTTGTGGTTGCTAGACAGCTTGAGCACATGCAGGGATTGCCTGTTTGTTAGGGAATCCCCACATGTATTCAGGCTAAACAAAAAGCAAAAAACAAATATCCTGAACTAAAAAGTAAAAAATATACTGCAAATAATGCATAAAGGTAGTAATATTAATAAGGGTATTTAGTAAACATAATTTTGATCAAAATAATGCACAAGCCATCCCGCCACGTCACGGCAACCCTTGTGGGACAGTCCCTACTCTAGTATTTAAAACCTTTTCACTTGCCAAGTGACGTGAATGTGAATAAGGATCAAGCGGCTGAACCACTAGTAACAGCTTAGGCCAGACTGGATGGCTTTCCCAGCTCAGAAAAAGGGCGGTCACATCCATATATGCACTGAATGCACAATGAAATGAATAAAAAACAAATCTGAACTGAGAAAAGTAAGTTAATGTGTATGCACAATGTAAGTGCATATTAACACATGACCATTAACCAGAGAAAACAAAAAGCAAAAAACAAATATCCTGAACTTAAAAGTAAAAAATATACTGCAAATAATGCATAAAGGTAGTAATAATAATAAGGGTATTTAGTAAACATAATTTTGATCAAAATAATGCACAAGCCATCCCGCCACGTCACGGCAACCCTTGTGGGACAGTCCCTACTCTAGTATTTAAAACCTTTTCACTTGCCAAGTGACGTGAATGTGAATAAGGATCGAGCGGCTGAACCACTAGTAACAGCTTAGGCCAGACTGGAAGGTTTTAAATACTAGAGTAGGGACTTTCCCACAAGGGTTGCCAGGACGTGGCGGGATGGCTTGTGCATTATTTTGATCAAAATTATGTTTACTAAATACCCTTATTATTATTACTACCTTTATGCATTATTTGCAGTATATTTTTTACTTTTTAGTTCAGGATATTTGTTTTTTGCTTTTTGTTTTCTCTGGTTAATGGTCATGTATTAATATGCACTTACATTGTGCATACACATTAACTTACTTTCTCAGTTCAGATTTGTTTTTTATTCATTTCATTGTGCATTCAGTGCATATATGGGTGTGACCGCCCTTTTTCTGAGCTGGGAAAGCCATCCAGTCTGGCCTAAGCTGTTACTAGTGGTTCAGCCGCTCGATCCTTATTCACATTCACGTCACTTGGCAAGTGAAAAGGTTTTAAATACTAGAGTAGGTACTGTCCCACAAGGGTTGCCGTGACGTGGCGGGATGGCTTGTGCATTATTTTGATCAAAATTATGTTTACTAAATACCCTTATTATTATTACTACCTTTATGCATTATTTGCAGTATATTTTTTACTTTTTAGTTCAGGATATTTGTTTTTTGCTTTTTGTTTTCTCTGGTTAATGGTCATGTGTTAATATGCACTTACATTGTACATACACATTAACTTACTTTCTCAGTTCAGATTTGTTTTTTATGTATTCAGGCTGTCTAGCAACTGCAAATCATGCAGCTGCAGAGACATAATAATCTTCGAGCACGCCCAAAATACTCGGAGCTCACCAGAGCATGCTCGGACAACTTGAATAACGAGCATACTCGCTCATCACTACTTGTAAACTATGTTGCTGGCATGGTCTAACAGGTCACTGCAGACCAAGAGATCGTCATTTGCCCCCTGGTTGCCATGACTACCATCGGCAGCCCGTGACTATATTGTGGGGATGTCGATTGGGTTGTAAAGGGAGCTGTCACGATCCATTTTTGGATCTGTGTCAGATCTAGGATCCTCACATATAAACTTGTTTCCTTTCAGGCCATCGGGGGTTAATATCTGTTTTACATGGCTGGTGAGTTTGCTGATCTGGGTGGTGACCACTCCCACCTTCCTTTAAAAGGTCACCTGGTGCATCAGCTGAGTGTTGGTTATACAGGTCCTTTCAGATACCAACCGTCCAGAAGATAGGAGTTTTCTGGTGCAGTGGTGCTTCAGCTGAATGCTGTGATCGGGTGCCTTACTCTGCTGTTTGGTGCATTGCAGCAGAAAAAGCTAAGTGTTGTTTGTTTTATCTTGTCTGTTATTTCTTCCATTGGTGTTTATTAGTGCAGCGGTGGGACCAGTGTCCGCACTTGCCAATTCCCTACTTAAGGCTAGGTGCAGGGCAAGTGAGGGCTGAGGTATCCTGCTCAGCGACGGTTTGAGAGAAGCCATATAGGGATGTCAAGATAGACCAGGGCACAACCTCAGGAGAGTGCAATAGGTGTCCATTTCCTCGTTCCCTATCGCAGGGCCCACCATTGTAATTGTGTCCCCGGTGTCCCCTTGTTTGTTTGTCGTTTAGTGACCGACCGCTTGCTGGGTCGTGTGACACAGGGCCAGTCACTTTCGTGACATGAGCCTTTTCCTCTCCTAGCATTCTAAATGCTGCAATTGCTATTGAGCAAGGCATCTAGAGGGTTAAAGATGTGGGCACCACCTCTGCCTGAGACAGCAATAGCTTGGCTATCACTTAGGGCTTTTTCACAAGTCAGTGTGTCCAGTACGTGTGGTGACAGTTTTCATACATACCAGAGACACTTACACATGTAGACCAAGTCAGATGAATAGGTCTGTGCACATGTCAGCGTGCACATGTCCTTTTTTTAACAGCAACACGTGTCACAAAATGTCCCGCACACATGCACATCTGTGTGTAATCAGTGTGACACGTACCAGTGCCTGGGAATCAGTGGTATTATTTGCGCTGCTCCCTGTTGCTGGGGACAGCTCTCATCATTCTCCCCAGCTTGTGCTGTGATCTGCTCTAGCAGGGGAGAATGTTGAGAGTTGTATTCAGATAACAGCGTGAGCATATTCTCATCAGCCGCTTCCTGCTCCATAAATAAATGCATTTTTTTTAATTACATTGGTTTCCCCTGTATTTTTGATAACCAGCCTGGCAAAACTCACAACTGCGGGCTGCAATCCCCAGCTGTCAGATTCAGCAAATCTAGTTATCAAGAATAGAGGGATTCTCAAGCCGTATTTTTTAATTATTTAAATAATTTAAAAAACGGTATCGGGTCTCAAGGTTATCTGCGGTAAACTCACTGAGCTGAACCACGTTGAACTCACTGACTTTTTCTCAGGGTGCTCGATTACATCACAGCTAGTCGCTGAGGCTGAGCTCACAGCAGATCATTCCTGAGTGATTCTCAGCCTGGACGGTCCAAGATGAAAACTGTTTATCCCCCACACATTGATTATGGCATGGGACAGAACAACGGAGAGGTGAGGGATATGGTTGTTTTTTTTGTTTTATTACAGGAGAAGAGGGCTTTAGTGTAATGGTTTTAGATGAGTAAAACTGTGTTTGTAATTTTTAATTAAAAATGGATGTCTGTTTTATTTTTATTTCAAATAAAGAGCTTTATTCTGGCTGTGTCATTATTTATCATACAACTATAAGATTAGTAATGGATATGTATCTTATTGACGCCCTTCCTTTACTAAGCCGTGGGTTTGATGTCACCAAACAATACAAAGGTGACATCAACCCTACAAATATGGAGTCTACTTGCCAGTGCCACAGGGCAATTGGGAAGAGCTCGGCAAGAACCAGAATTGGCGCATCTAATAAGTGCCTTTTAGGGGCTGCTGTTGGCTGTTATTTTTGTAGTGAAACCTCCACCAGGGGAGCTGGTGAGGGAAGAGAGGTTACACACTAAGAGCAGCAACCCTGAGCAACAGCACAGGTGCCACAGGTAATGAGAGAGAATAGCCAGATGAACCGAGTCAGAAACTAGCAGGAGCAGACGTACCAGAAGGAGCAGCAATACACGTAGTCAAAATACCAAGCCGAGAGTCAGAAAGCCTGAACATGAACACGGGGTCCAAAATGTGAGACAAAATACGTGGTCGGGGTACAAGCAGGGGAGTCAGATGCCAGAGAGGGAACGTAACAGCAGAGACGAATACCAAGAGACGGGGTCAGAAATCAGTCCGGGTCATACACGTGAATATCAGTCAAAGGCAGGAGAATCCCCAATGTACAAGGGTCAGAGGCTCTAAACTGGAAGCTTGAGCTATCACTAACACTGGTCAGCAGGCTGTGAGAGACTGAAATAGCCTAGCTAGCTCCAGAACGAGGCTGAGGAGATTAACTCCCACATGACCAGTCCGGAGTGAAGACAGCAGAAAATAAATTCCGGACTGGACCCTGACAGTACCTCCCTCTCAACGGGGGGCCACCAGACCCCCAGGCTTCCCTGGATGACGAGCGTGAAAGGGCCGGACCAACTGATCCGCATGGACTGAATGCGCCGGCACCCATGACCGATCTTCAGGACCATATCCTTTTCAATGGACCAAGTACTGAAGTGAACGATGGAGCATACGAGAATCCACCACCTGTTCCACCTCGTACTCGGTCTGACCATCTACCATAACAGGCGGCGGGTGTGAGGGAGACTCATCAAAGGAAGGCACCGACGGCTTCTGAAGCGCTTTATGGAACACATTAGGAATCCGTAATGACGGAGGCAAATGCAGGGGAAAGGCCACAGGATTAATCACCTCTAAAATCTCATACGGACCAATAAACTTGGGACCCAACTTAGCAGAAGGAATTCTCAGCTTTATGTTTTTGGTGGATAACCCTACCTTATCCCCCACCTGATAAGTCGGCCCCACCGAGCGTCGTTTATCCGCAAAAAATTTATATTTGCCCTGAGCCTCCCCAATGTTTCTCTGAACCTCCCTCCAAACCTCCTCCCACCGCAAAAAGGCCGAATCAGCCCCTGGACACTCCAAATCTAGTCTGGAGGATTCACCAAAATGAGGGTGAAACCCATAGTTGCAGAAGAAAGGAGAAGTACCAGTAGACTGATTGACACGATTATTGAAGGCGAATTCCGCTATAGGTATCACAGAGCCCCAATCATCCTGTCTGGATGTGAGAAGACACCGCAGGATCTGCTCCAAAGACTGATTGGTCCTTTCAGTCTGACCATTGGTCTCGGGATGGTAGGCCGATGAAAAGGTCAGACTGATGCCCAGCCTTTTACAAAAAGCTCTCCAGAATTTTGCCACAAATTGCACCCCTCTATCAGACACCACACTGACAGGCATACCATGCAACCGAATCACTTGCTCAATGAATAGCTTAGATAGAGTCGCAGCATTAGGAAGGCCCGTTAAGCGTACAAAATGTGCTTGTTTACTGAACCTATCCACAACTACCCAGATCATGGTTTTGCCATTAGAGGGTGGAAGATCGGTGATAAAATCCATGGACAGGTGAGTCCACGGTCAATCCGGAATTGGCAGTGGCACCAATTCCCCGGCCGGCCAGTTGTTGGAGGCTTTAACGCGGGTACAAGTTTCACAGGAGGACACAAAACAAGTGATGTCAGAAGTCAACGAGGGCCACCAGAACAGCCTAGTGATGGCTTTACGAGTGGCCGAGATTCCAGGATGCCCACTCAGAGCTGAGTCGTGGAACTCCCGAAGCACCCTTAACCGATACTGGACAGGCACAAAGAGCTTATTTTCAGGTATGGATGGAGGAGCAAGAGATTAGGCCTCACGAATCTCCTGCTCCAATCTCGGGGACACCACAGCCACCACCACCCCGCGCTGAAGAATGGAGGAAGGAGGCTCAGGAGGCGATACCGGATCTAGGCTGCGAGACAAGGCATCTGCCTTCACATTCTTGGAACCTGGTCTGAAAGTGATGGAAAACTGAAATCTGGAAAAAAAAAGTGACTACCTTGCCTGTCTCGGAGTCAGACGTTTGGCGGATTCAATGTAACACAGGTTCTTGTGATCTGTAATTACAGTGATACGATGGACAGCCCCCTCCAAAAAAGGCCTCCATTCTTCAAAAGCCAATTTAATGGCCAGCAACTCTCGGTTACCCACATCATAATTCCTTTCAGCAGAGGAAAATTTTTTAGAAAAGAAGGCACAGGGTCTTAAGTTAGCTAATGTGGTGGGCCCCTGGGACAACACAGCCCCAACTCCCACCTCAGAGGCATCCACTTCTATGATGAAGGTTTAGACAAGTCAGGTTGCACTGGTACCGGAGCAGTCATGAACCGTTCTTTCATGAGAACCTCTTGATGAATTTTCTATAATAATTGGCGAAACCCAGAAATCGCTGAAGACCCTTAAGATCTCTGGGTTGCACCCAATCCACAATGGCCTGTACCTTCCTAGGGTCCATACGAAACCCCTCAGTGGACAGGATGACCCCTAGAAAGGACAATTCTTGATTAAAAAAATGAACATTTCTCCAATTTGGCAAAGAGTGAGTTCTCACTGAGCCTCTGGAGAACCGCATGAAGATGACCCATATGACTTTGTCTATCAGAAGAATATATGAGTATATCGTCAAGATAAACAACTCAAAGCGTCCAATAAAATCAGAAAAAACATGGTTAATGAAATTCTGGAATACCGCTGGTGCGGTAGTCAAACCGAAGGGCATAACCAAATTTTCAAACAGACCCTCAGAGGTGAGAAACGCAGTTTTCCATTCATCCCCCTCCCGCATACGGATGAGATTGTATGCTCCCCTGAGGTCCAACTTAGAGAACCACCTGGCCCCCGACAATTGATTGTGCAAATCAGGTATCAATAGGAGAGGATAAGTGTTTCTTATGGTTATTTTATTCAGTTCTCGAAAATCGAGGCATGGGCGTAAACCACCATCCTTTTTTTCACAAAAAAGAACCCCGCTGCCACGGGAGAGACAGATGGCCGTATATGCCCTTTACGGAGGCTCTCAGAGATATACTCCTTCATAACAGCCCGCTCAGGGCCGGAGAGATTGTACAGCCGGGCTTTGGGCAATTTGGCACCGGGAACAAGATCCACGGCACAATCGAATGGGCGGTGTGGTGGTAGAACCACAGCCTCTTTTTCGGAGAACACATCCTCAAAATCCTTCAGGTACTCCGGAATACCCTCCAGACTGACGGATGACATAGACACAGTAGCAAGACAATTTTCACAACCAGGTCCCCATTTAACAATATCCCGAGACCTCCAGTCAATAACCGGCTTATGCCGTTGCAACCAGGAAAACCCTAACACCAGGCCAGCAGGGAGGTTATCCAAAACAAAAGCATGACATGCGCTCCTGGTGTAGGGCCCCCACCCTGAGGGTGAATTCTTTAGAAATGAAATGGAGACCATCCTTAGTGAGAGGTGTAGAGGCAATAGCCACAATTTTTAAGGGAGTTCCCAACCTAACTGTCCCTAATCTACAGCGAGCCACCAGCTTAGAATCAATCAGGTTCAGGGATGACCCACAGTCTACAAAAGCTGAAGTATGGAAAAAGCTGTTCTCAACACCAAGTTCCACCTTTAGCAGTATCAGTGAAAAAGAAAAAAAAGGTACCTGAGAGTCTGGGTGACCTCCACGATTATCACCCAGACTCAGCCGCTTGTTAGTCAGAGGACAGGAGGGGCAGTCTTTTTTCCAATGTCCAGGCTCTCCGCAGTAAAAACACAATTTTCCATTACGTCACCGTTTCCTCTCTTTCTCCTGGGGGTTGGTGGTTCCCACCTCCATAGGTTCAGATGGAAGCAAAACATCAGGGTTAGCAGGGAAAAACGGAAACCCTCGCTGAGTAACACCTCTCTCCCGCAGTCTCCGATCCATACGGATAGCCCGAGTCATAGCCTCCTCCAAAGAGCTGGGAGGTGGATGGAGAGCCAGAGTGTCCTTCAAGCAATCCGACAGTCCCTTCCTGAACAGACATCTCAGTGCGGAGTCATCCCAGGACACCTCAGTGGACCATCGACGGAATTCGGAGCTGTACCATTCGACTGAGTGCTTCCCTTGCCCCGACCCAAAATAGTGTCCTCTGCCACCCTAACATGGTCCAGTTCTTCATAGATAAGTCCTAGGGCCTCAAAGAACCTATCTACCGACATTCGTTCAGGGGCAGTAGGGGGCAACGAAAAAGCCCAGGATTGGAGACCCTCCCTAAGTAAGGAGATAACAATCCCCACCCGCTGAGTCTCATCCCCAGACGATCGGGGTCTAAGAGAAAATCATAATTTGCAACTCTCCTTGAATATGTGATATTTATCTTTTTCACCAGAAAACGTGTCAGGAAGTTTAACTGAGGGTTCAGGAGAGTGCAAAATAACATCTACAGAGTCACCTGGTGGACATACAATATGAGAGGTGTTTCCCTGCATAGTCTTAATAGTCTCAGTCAGTTCTTTCTGTAAGTGGGTATGAGACATGACAAGGGACTGATGATTCACAGAAAAGTCCTGCGCCATCTGCGTCAAACTGGACACTTGATCTGCCAAGTTATTCAGCAGATCCATGACCAAAGAAAAAAAGTGCAAAATCCCATTTAAATGTATTGGTTAGTGATAATGTAGTGAAACCTCCACCAGGGGGAGCTGGTGAGGGAAGAGAGGTTACACACTAACAGCAGCAACCCTGAGATACAGCACAGGTGCCACAGGTAACGAGAGAGAATAGTCAGACGAACCGGTTTAGAAACTAGCAGAACCAGACGTACCAGAAGGAGCAGCAATACATGTAGTCAAAATACCAAGCCGGGGAGTCAGATGCCAGAGAGGGAACGTAACAGCAGAGACGAATACCAAGAGACGGAGTCAGAAATCAGTCCGGGTCATACACGTGAATATCAGTCAAAGGCAGGAGGATCACCAAGGTACAAGGGTCAGAGGCTCTAAACTGGAAGCTTGAGCTATCACTAACACTGGTCAGCAGGCTGTGAGAGACTGAAATAGCCCAGTTAGCTCCAGAACGAGGCTGAGGAGATTAACTCCCGCATGACCAGTCCGGAGAGAAGACAGCAGAAAATAAACTCCGGACTGGACCATGACAATTTTTAGGCTGGGGGCCAATATCCAAGCCCCTTATCAGCCTGAGAAGACCAGTCCCCAGCTGTCTGCCTTAGGTTGGCTGGTTGTTGTGGAGAAACGGGGTCAGTAGGTGCTCTCATCCGCTGGCCTGGCTGCCTTTAGCAAGACTGCAAGGACTAAGGCTCATACACTGAACATGAAAACCAAAAGATCTCAAAGGAGTAAAGAGTCCATATTGATATTTAAAATGTACAAATTTTAATTAACATATATCATGTAAATAAGAATACAAACAATAATACACTAAAGGATCAGGTAGTGATGGACAAGGTCACTTTATAAAAATGCACAAAGCGCTGCAGTGCTACAACAGATCATAGGCACAAAAACAGGGTACATATTCAGATCCTTTTTCACCAGAAATGTCCATTGCATGTGCATAAGAAATATCGTGGATCATCTAAGCATAATGCTACTGCTTACCCATATTGTGTCAGCCTGGACCCGAGCCCGCCGCCACCAACGCGCGTTTCGCTGCACTTTATCACGTTACCACTGAATGCCTGCTCTTTATCCTGGTGGGCAATACACTACATAGATAACCCAGGATTAGGGTAAAACAGTGTGGCAATACTTTATTGAACCACAACACCCAATAGCAAACAGAACAATCCCAGCAATTACCCCAAGATAGTGCACATTACAGGGTCTCACCCTTCCACTGTCTCGCCGGGATAATGGTAGATGTTATGTCAGAGCTCCCAGGGTCGCTATTCCACCTGTGATATACACACAGAGAAGAGATATCGACAAGCATAGGGAGATGACCGAGAAATGTTCTTAGAGTCTGTACAAGGTCCAAAGTCAGTTGACACGAGAGTCACCACCTGGCTTATCTGACTATCTCCATGGAACCAGGTCACTGGTGGGTCTCAAAATCTGGCTTTCTCCAAACATATCCATGGTTAAGAGATGGTCACTGGATCAGATCTTTGTCCTTCCAGCCAAAGCCGACAACCTCTAGGTTGATTCCTATAGAATCATAGATCCATTTCCCCTTGTGATGGTGCCATGATGAATTGGCTGCATGTGATCTCTTTTTAGATTTACCCAGTGTCCTTCAGTCCACCCTCACAGCCTTTCCATATCTACCTTCCAAGTGAACAAACTGGTTATAGAATACAATACATAATTAGAGTATGAGCACACAATAAACAAAGACAAACACACACTATGTACAAGTCACTATTACTGACTTACACAGTATGTTAAATGGTATGCAGGTCTGTCTTCTTGACCCACCAGAGATGAACACTTAAATCCACAAGCCAATATACAGAAAAAAAATTCAATTCTCCTCGGTTTGCAAAAGCATAGTCATCTGGGTAATTAAGATATACTTTGGTGTCATCACAGTTGTCAAAAATGTAGGGACCCCTCGCCTTTTTTATTATTTATTTAAATAGTTAAAAAATAGGGTTTGGGAACTAGCTTTGCTGAAGATGAAAGTTGAGGGTTGCAGCCTAAAGCTGTCAGTTTTGGCTGGCTGGTTATCAAAAATACAGGGGAACCCATATAATTTTATTTATTTATTTATAGCACAGGCGGCGCCTGTTGAATGCTTAGTGCCACCTACTCTCACTGTTATCAGTTGAAGTCAACTCTCAACATTCTCCCTTGATAGTGCTGAAGAGAATGCTGAGAGCTGTCTTCAGCACCCAGTGCCGGGGAACACCGTGAACATTGTAGCTGATTCCTTGGTGCCGGTATGTGTGGTACTGATGCGGCACATGGGCGGCACACAGTTGTCACACGTATGCCATTAGTATTTCACAAACGGACACACAGATACATGGGCACTGATGTCTCCGGTACTGTTTTTTCCAGTACCAGAAATATAAAGATGTGTGAAGGAGCCCTTAGGCTGAGCTCCTGGAGGATCCTATGTGTTGTGAATTCTCTCTCTTGCTTCCCTCTGGTGATTACTGAAGATAGTGGAGCTGGTCAGATTGAGAGTTCTCTTTCTGGGCTCCCTCTGGTGGTTACTGGAGGTAGTGGATCTGATCAATCTTTCAATCAAGAGGCTTGCCACCTAATAATGAGGAAGACGATTGGAGATCTGGGGTTTCTGATTGGGATTTAAGACAGCTGACTCCCTCTATCCCTGCTGGTGATTTTTTTTCCTGTGCCTCCTGAGGTCTTATGTCTCCTGCTCTTTCCCTGCATGTTCAGCTAAGTGGTTCATTTGCTGTTCTGTTTGCATTTGATCTGGTTTTGTTTATCTCTGTTTTGTGCGGGTCGGCTAGCTCCGGCTGGGGCTGTGCTGAATCACCACCCATATGTTACTGCATGTGCCAGTTTGTTTTGTCCCCTTTAATATTGGTCTCTTTTTGCTTTGCTTTCATAATATACCAGAGTGCTGATATAGTGGGGGGCGATTTCGTGTGACTTCAGTGTTTTTTGCATCAGATGTTTTGGACTTTTGCAGGGTTTTTTGCGTGATTGCAGAGAGTGTCTTTCCTTTCCTGTCCTGTCTAGTCAGTGTGGGCCCCATCATTTGCTCCATCTATTTTTCTGCCTGCGTTTGTATTTTCATCTTGTCTCACCAACAATATATGTTTGGGGGCTAGCCATTCCTTTGGGGTCTGCTCTGGGGCAGTTTAGATTTCCCCTTTCTTGTTTTAGGCTTAGTTAGCTCTCCGGCTGTGCCGAGGCATCTAGGATCATCGTAGGTACGCTCCACGGCTACTGCTAGTTGTGTGGACAGGATCAGGGGTCTACATCCGCTTAGTTACCAACCTCTCTGGTTTTCTGTGGCTTAGCCTGGGCCTGCTATCCTCCTCGGTGCCCATTCATAACATAATCACCAGCCTAACTGTAAACTCTAGGGTACTCCAAAGCAGGAAAGAATTAAAAAAAAAAAAAGAGTCATAATTTTTTTTCTTTATATATTTTTTTCTCTTTTTTTTCTGCGGCTGTAGGAGGACATTTTTTTTTGTCTAAATGGAGACTAAGCAATTGTCTGATCGTGTTGAGCAGCTGAAGTGGGGAGAATTTCTGCCTATCTCACTCAATCATCTGCTGTTGAACCAAAAATCCCTACTCCTGATGTGTTTTCTAGGGATCGGTCTTAATTTTTGAATTTTAAGAATAATTGTAAATTATTTTTTGCTTTGAAACCTAACTCATCGGGGAGCTCTGTGCAGCAGGTTAAAATTGTCATCTCCCTGCTACGCGTCGATCCCCAGGATTGAGCCTTTTCTTTGACACCCGGAGATCCTATTCTTGTTAATGTGGATGCATTTTTTCAAGCCTTGGGGTGGTTGTATGATGAACCTAATGCTATTGATCAAGCTGAGAAAACTTTATCGGCATTGAACTAGGGTCAGGATTCTGCAGAGTTATATTGTCAAAAATTCCAAAAGTGGGCGGTCCTTACTAAATGGAATGACGATGCCCTAGCAGCTCTCTTTCGGAAGGGTTTGGCAAAAACCATAAAAGATGTTATGGTGGGATTTCCTGTTCCCTCTGATCTGGACGACTCTATATCATTGGCCATTCAAATTGATCGGCGTTTACGTGAACTTAAAAGTACACGAGAGGCGTTGCCGCTTTTCGAATGAACTTCTGAACCCATGCAATGTGACAGGGTTTTGTCTAGGGCGCAACGTCAGGAGTTTAGAAGGCGTAATAAGTTGTGTTTTTTCTGTGGGGACGCCTCTCATACTATTGCTGTCTGCCCTAAACGAGAAAAGTGTTTTGCTCACACATTTGCGGTGGGCAGTGTACAGCCTAATTTCCTTTAGGCGATTACCCTGATCTGTTCCTTGTCTACATTTTCCGTTAAGGCTTTTGTTGATTCAGGAGCAGCTTTGAATCTGATGGATTTGGACTTTGCTAACCATTGTGGTTTTCCCATGACACCCCTGCGGACTCCTATCCCTTTGAGGGGTATTGATGCTACTCCTTTGGCGGAGAATAAACCCCAGTTTTGGACCCAGATGATAATGCGGGTCGCCCCGGACCAGCAAGAAAATTGTAAATTTTTGGTGTTGCACAATTCGCATGATACTATTGTTCTGGGTTTCCCTTGGTTGCAAACTCATAATCCTGTTTTAGATTAGAAATCTGTGTCTGTGGTGAGTTGGGGTTGTCAATGTGTTCTTAGTGACACTCCTGTTTTCTCCACCTCTCATGTTTTCTCATGATATTCCTGACTGTTTGGCTGATTTTTCTGATGTATTAAGTGAGAGTAAGTCTGCGTCTTTGCCTCCTCATAGGAGTTATGACTGTGCAATTGAGTTAATGCCCAGGTGTAGATTTCCCAAGGGTCGGCTTTTCAACTTATCGGTACCCGAACAAGATGCTATGCGATCTTATATCAAGGAGTCATTGGAGAAGGGTCATATTAGACCATCCACCTTCGCCTTTAGGTGCTGTTTTTTTTGTGACCAAGAAAGATGGTTCATTAAGGCCATGTATTGACTATCGTTCCCTTAACAAAATCACTGTTAAATATCAGTACCCGTTACCACTGATTTCTGATTTATTTTCCGGAGTTAAAAGTGCCTGTTGGTTTACCAAGCTTGACCTCAGGGGGCATATAATCTTATTCGCATCAAGCACGGGGATGAATGAAAGTTGGCTTTTAATATTTCGGAGGGACATTTTGAGTACCTGGTGATGCCTTTTGGGCTCACTAATGCCCCTTCTGTCTTCCAATCCTTTATGAACGATATTTTCTGGGACTTTGTGGATAAGTTTTTGATCATTTATCTGGATGAAATTTTGATCTTTTCCAGTGATTGGTATTCTCATGTGGAACATGTCCGGACTGTGTTCCGGATTTTGAGGGAAAATTCTCTGTATGTTAAGGGATCGAAGTGCCTCTTTGGTGTACAGAGGATTTCATTTTTGGGATTAATTTTGTCCCCGTCGGCTATTGAAATGGACCTGGCCAAGATACAGGCCATTTATGATTGGGTTCAGCCCACTTCTTTGAAGGCTCTCCAGAAGTTTTTGGGTTTTGCTCATTTCTACCGTAAATTTATAAGGAATTTTTCTGGTATTGTTAAACCACTGACAGATTTGACCAAAAAGGGAGCTGATGTAGTGAATTGGTCTCCAGAGGCAGTCTTGGCATTTCAGGAGCTTAAGCGGAGATTCACTTCTGCTCCGGTTCTACGGCAACCTGATGCCTCACTCCCATTTCAGGTGGAGGTAGATGCTTCTGAGATTGGTGCAGGAGCCGTTTTGTCCCAAAGAGATCCGGTGGTGTGATTTCTAAGATGAATCCCTGTGCCTTCTTTTCTCGAAAATTCTCCCCATCTGAATGTAACTATAACGTGGGGAATCGGGAATTGTTGGCCATGAAATGGGCATTTAAAGAGTGGAGACATTGGTTGGAGGCAGCTAGACATCAAGCTGTGGTCCTCACCGACAACAAGAATTTGATTTATCTTGAATCAGCCAAACGCTTGAATCCTAGATAGGCTAGGTGGGCCTTGTTTTTCATGCATTTTAATTTTGTGGTCTCTTTTCTTCCGGGAACTAAGAATGTTAAGGCAGACGCCCTTTCTAGGAGTTTCTTTGCGGATTCTTTTGATGTGACCGAGCCTACTACCATTCTAAATGAGGGTGTAGTTCTTTCCGTCATCTCACCCGATTTGAGACGTGCCCTGGAGGAATTTCAGGAGGACAAACCTGAACGTTGCCCTATGGGAAAATTGTATGTCACTGACCAGTGGAGGAAAAGAGTAATGTCTGAAATTCATTGCTCAGCGTTGGCTGGTCATCCAGGTATTTTTGGTACCAGAGATTTGGTGAGTCGGTCTTTTTGGTGGCCTGCCTTATCTCATGATGTCAGGAATTTTGTGCAGTCCTGTGGGTCTTGTTCTCGGTCCAAGCCCTGTTCTCGTTCTAGTGGGTTGTTGATGCCCTGCCGGTGCCCAGGAGGCCATGGACTCATATCTCATTGGATTTTATTTCTTATCTTCTTGTCTCACAGAGAAAGTCTGTTATCTGGGTGATCTGTGATAGATTTTCTAAGATGGTCCATCTTTTACCACTCCCAAAGTTGCCATCTTCTTCTGAGTTCGTGCTCTTGTTTTTACAACAGGTGGTTCGGTTGCACTGGATTCCTGAGAACATTGTGCCGGACAGAGGAGTCCAGTTTGTTTCCAGATTTTGGAGAGGTTTTTGTTCCAAACTGGGAATTCAGTTATCTTTCTCCTCTGCATTTCATCTTCAGACCAATGGGCAGACTGAGAGAACAAACTAGACTTTGGAATCCTATTTGAGATGTATCGTATCTGTAGATCAGGATGACTGGGTCTCATTTTTGCCCTTGGCCGAATTTGCGCTAAACAATAGGGCTAGTTCTGCCACTTTGATGTCGCCCTTTTTATGTAACTTTGGGTTTCATCCTCGATTTTCTTCAGGGCAGGTGGAATCTTCAGCCTGCCCAAGTGTGGATTCTGTGGTTGAGAGAATGCAGCAGATTTGGGACCAAGTTGTGGATAAGTTGTCCCACTCTCAGGAAAAAGCCCAACGGCTTTCCAACCAGCATAGGACCATTGGTCCTCGGTTTAAAGTGGGTGATATGGTTTGGTTGTCTTCAAAGAATATTCCTATAAAGTTTGCATCTCCAAAATTCAAGCGAAGATTCATTGGACCTTATAAGATTTTGGAATTCCTTAATCCTGTTTCTTTCCGTTTGGCTCTTCCAGATACGTTTAAGATTCCTAATGTGTTCCATAAATTCTTGTTAAAGAGGTTTGTAGAGCCAGTAGTTCCCATGGTGGCGCCTCCTGACCCTGTATTGGTTAAAGGTAATTTAGAGTATGAGGTAGAGAAAATATTGGATTCTCGTTTGGCTAGACGGAGACTCCAGTACCTGGTCAAATGGAAGGGTTATGGCCAGGAAGATAATTCTTGGGTCTCTGCTTCTGACATTCATGCCGAAAGATTGGTTCGTGCTTTTCACCGGGCCCATCCTGACTGGCCTGGTGGCATGGATGAGGGTTCGGTGACCCCCTTCCTCAAGGGGGTACTGTTGTGAATTCTCTTTCTGGCTTCTCTCTGGTGATTACTGAAGATAGTGGAGCTGGTCAGATTGAGAGTTCTCTTTCTGGGCTCCCTCTGGTGGTTACTGGAGGTAGTGGAGCTGATCTGATTGACAGAGGCTTGCCACCTGATAATGAGGAAGACGATTGGAGTTCTGGGGTTTCTGATTGGGATTTAAGACAGCTGACTCCCTCTATCCTTGCTGGTTGTTTTTTCCTGTGCCTCCTGAGGTCTGATGTCTCCTGCTTTTTCCCTGCATGTTCAGCTAAGTGGTTCATTTGTTATTCTGTTTGCATTTGATCTGGTTTTGTTTATCTCTGCTTTGTGTGGATCAGCCAGCTCCGGCTGGGGCTGTGCTGAATCACCGCCCATATGTTACTGCATGTGCCAGTTTGTTTTGTCCCCTGTTAGGCTTAGTTAGCTCTCCGGCTGTGCCGAGGCATCTAGGATCATCGTAGGTACGCTCCATGGCTACTGCTAGTTGTGTGGACAGGATCAGGGGTCTGCATCCGCTTATTTACCAACCTCTCTGGTTTTCTGTGGCTTAGCCTGGGCCTGCTATCCTCCTCGGTGCCAATTCATAACACCTATGCCTGCACATTTGCCAAGAAGTACTGGTACATCATTCGTGGAAATGCTCTGAAAAAGGTGCGTCCAGTTTCAGGAAGGGGTTAAAACTTTCCTTTTCTCCCAAACGGAAATATCAAAATATAAAGATTGAATAAAAAAAAACATCTTTGTTATTAAAGCATACAAAATTGTCGAAAATGCTGACATATAAAAAAAACTAAAAACAAATCTAAACTCCAAGAAGTGTTGTTTTTCAGTCTTCACAGAAACATTAAAAACATTGCATATACCATAAAAATGGGACATGTCACTCAAGAACAAGCTGCCCAATTTTGAATTACATTGTGTTATAAAATAAGTAGTGTCATTTAAAATTACACATTACTCCACAAAACATCAATGCCTCATAAGGCCATATTGGTGCAAAAATGAAAAAGTTTTGGCTTGAAAAAGTGAAGTAAAAACCAGAAGCACAAAAAAATCACCCAGTCATTAAGCGGTTAATAATTGGTGATGAACGAATTTGTTCGGAAAACAATTGCCAAATAAATTCATCGCGAACATGGCACATTTGGATTCGTGATCGGAAACACCAGCAAAATTTGATAAAATCTGAAAAAATTGGAAACATTTAGTAAAAAGTGCGGGAAAATATGCCCATTGCCACAAAAGTATTTTTAGCACTTTTGCTACAATAATGGTGGTGTATCATGAGCATGGGGCAAGTGTTTGATGAGGGGAGGGGGTTTGCAGAGTTAACTTTTTGTGTGCACATTGTGGCTAGCCAATCAGAGTGCAGGAAGCATCCACAATGTCCTTACACAACGGATTGGGTCATTGGCTCCTGTCCCTCTCTATATAAAGAGCAGACTTCTTGTTTTAATGTTGTAGCAGTGCAGAGAGGCTGCTCCTGATGATGGCACTGTTAACAGTGTGGTGTAGTAACCACTGTGCCCACTAGGGGGTGCTGTGCGGATGTCCCAAGAGAGAGGATGAGTGGCAGAATCCTGAAGGACGGTTATGTATCTCAAGGTGGGTGGCCTTGAGATGGAGACTTATGTATGTTTGTGGATCAGCAATGACATTGCTGAGGTGTTGCTTCAATGTGTCAGGGAGAAGTCTCCAGGTAACTAGAGAGATGGGCGGGTGTTATGAATGAGTCACCGAGGAGAAAAAAACTAAGCAAGCTAAGTCACAGAAAACAAGAGAGGTTGGTAACTATGCAGATTACAGATCACTGATCCTAACCACACAACTAGCAGCAGCCGTGGAGCGTACCTACGATGATCATAGACGCTTTGTCACAGCCAGAGGACTAAATAAGCCTAAAGCAAGAAAAGGGGAAAACTAACTGCCCCAGAGCAGACCCCAAAGGAAAGACAGCCCCCACACATGTATTGATGGTGAAACAAGATGAAAGTACAAACACAGGCAGGAAAATAGGCTGAGCAAACGATGGGGCCCAAACTAACTAGAAAGGATAGGAAAGGAATCTGCCAAAAACCCTACAAAAATAATGTCCAACACTTCTGATAGCAAAATTAACCCTGAAGTCACTAGACTCCTCCCACTATATCAGCACTCTGAAATATTCTGAGACAGAGCAAAAAGAGTCAAATCTAATAAGGGACAAAAAAAACAATTGGCAAATACAGATAAATAAGAGTGGACATTCAGCACAGCCCCAGCCGGGGCTGGCTGATCACACAAAAAACTGAATAGACCAACAAAATCAAGTGTGAACATTAGCAAAAAACTTAGCTTGAGAAGATTGGAACAGAGCTGAAAACCAAGAGCTGAAAAGTCAGAAGGAATCACCAGCACCAGAATAGGGCGTCGGCTGTCTTAAATCCAGTTTGAGATTCCTGAGGTCCAATCGTCATCCTCATTATCAGGTGGCAGGTCTATACTGATTAAATCAGCCTCACTACCTCCAGTTACCACCAGAGGGAGCCTGGAAGGAGAACTCACAACTGGTAGACCGGAAAATGAACTCACAACAGGCGGGCCTGGTTACCTACAAACCCACCCAGGGGGTGTGTTTAAAGAACACTGTTGTAAAGAGTGTGAGTGGTTGAAGGACCTGTGATGAGGTCAGAGTCATGTGACCCAGTGGGCGTGGCTATGGACCATATAATGTGTCCAGGGTAGGTCACATGTGGTGAATGCTGGGACCTGGTTGGTCCAGTGTGGAAGGTCCCGTCTGCGGGAGATGGGGCTGCCTTCTGACAGCAAGTGAACGCTGTGTTAATGGCTGCACATGTCTGAGAGTTCCCAGGGGAGGGAATGAACGTCTGCAGTAAGCTGAAGCAGCCATGAGGAGACCCGGACGTGGGTGAGATAAATGAGGCTAAAAGAGCCTGCATGCTGGACATTGTAAAACCTGTGTGAACACAGGGTTTACAGAGTGAAGCTATAATGGACGCTCTGCTGTTTATATGCTGTTGCATATTGCTTTGGTTTATGATGATGAATAAACCTCATGGACTATACTGCTTTATGAAAACCCGTGCTGGATCTGGTTTTGTGGTGGCTAAGCGAGAATCCCCTAACTGAATGACAGCGCTACCTCACAACAGCTAGATATTAGGTAGTTAGCTATGTGGTTGTTTCTTACTCAGTTTGGCTGGGAAGTGTCTTATGTGGAAGTGAAATCGACCTTCCAGTAATATTTTTTTTTTAGGTCCACAGATATACACAGCAGGGCACATTTCATAGAATTGTGTTGTGCACTGCTTCTATTGTGCTCCATGCATGAATATGGCATTCTAAATCTTATTTTTTCACTAGCTAAATGTGAAATAACATGCCATATCCCACTTTGTCATTTAGTGCTGTGGTGACATTGTTCTGGGATTTGAGCTGTTGTGCATGAAGAAATATTTTTGGGGGCAGTTGCCAGTGTAATTCACCATGCCATATCTTATGTTGTTAGTGGCGGTGAAATTCTACAGTGTGCATAGCTCATGCACATTAAAAACAATATTGTTTTTTTCTGTAGCTTAATGTGATACAGCCCACTGTATTCCACATTGTCATTTTGTGGCAGTGATATGCAGCTGTCTGCAGACCTATCGCACATAGACAAAATAAATATAGTTTTTTATGTTGCTGAACGTGATACAGCCTGCGGTATCCCACATTGTAATTTTGTGGCGGTGATATGAAAATGTCTGTAGTCTTAACGCACACTTAGAAAATATATATATTTTCTTTTCTGTTGCAAAACGTGGCACAGTCCGCCGTATCACATGTTGTCATTTTGTGGTGGTGATATGAAGCTATCTGCAGACCTCACACGCATTAAAATATATATATTTTTCTGTGGCTAAACGTGATACAGCCTGCTATGTCCAATCTTGTCATTTAGTCATGTTGAAATTGTTCTGTGTGCAGAACTGTTGCACATTATTATTTTTTTTTTACTAACGTGATACAGCAGCTGAGATCTGAGTTTGAAATTTTTTTGAGCCTATCTTCTAGATTATGTGCATCTTTGGCAACCAATTTATCATGGACATCTGTTATGCCAAGCTTGAAACACACATCTGTTACACCCATCTTGCCCAGGGCAGGACATGCACCGGTCGGGGGAGGGGATGAAGGATTGCCTAGCTTGACAGGCAGTGTGGATTAACACTGGCTCAGCGGGACTGACCCTAGGAGAAATACAGGGTTCGGGACCAGGACAGGAGCTGCTGTCATGCAGTCTATCGAAATCGCAGGGAAAGAGCAGGAAACAATATCTTGCTTGCACCGTGCTCAGTAAAGTTTTGCCATTGGAACAGAACTTTGGATTGTGGTGTTTTCCTGAGACTTTGTCCCCTGCAACCTGAGTGACTGTGTGCTGAAGGTAACTGACTGTATTGCAGGACTGGGTCTTCACCTGTTGTGTCATTTGCAAGGTGCCGGTATGCTCACTGACTGTGACTTAATAGACTTGCCCACGACTAGCACCCCGTGCCACCTTGTTACAGTGGAAGACCTGTCGGTCCCTATTATACTATTTCTACTGTGCTAAAAATTGATGCCACTTGTTAGTGTCTGCCACTAATTTTTGTAAATGTGAACACTCCTGGTTGGGTGTACATCTGTGAGCCTACGCCTGCTGCCACTAATAACAGTGAGAGCAGACGGTGGCTGATGGGAATATTCATCAGCCGTGCCTGCACTCTAAATAGAAAATATTAATTAAAAAAATGGCAATAGTTCCCCTGTATTTTTGAAAACCAGCCAGGCAAAACTGACAGCTGCAACCCTCAGTTGGCCTGCAACCCTCAGCTGTCAGTGTTAGCAAGGCTGGTTATCAAGAATGGAGAGATTCCCAAGCTGTCTTTTTAATTATTTCAATAAATAATTTAAAAAAAGGAATGGAGTTCCCCATATTTTTGACAACCAGCCTTGCTAAAGCAGACAGCTGGGGGCTTGTATTCTCAGGCTGATAAGGGGCCATAGATAATAGCATAGTGGAGTTCATTTTGTGGGGTTGAACTCACCAAGTCACCTTTGTATTGTCTGGTGACATCAAGCCCAAGGCTTAGTAATGGAGAGGCATCGATAAGACACCTATCCACTGCTAATTCTATAGTTATATTGTAAATAAACACACAGTCAGAATCATGTATTTCATTTGAAATAAAAAACAAAACACATTTTTCCTTTTTTATTTAAAAATTACAAACACAGTGACTCTTTGGAGTCTTCAGTCGCTCCATAGTTCCTCTGGCTCAGGGGTGGAGCCGGTATCTCTCTACACTTACATTATATAAATAAGTAATTCTCTTCTGGTCTATTCAGGAATTAAACCAACACTTTTACCATCACAGTCAGCAGCAAAACTCTTGAGCCACAGGCTGCACTGATAGCATAACGGAATTTTGTATACTTGAAGTTGCATTGCAGGCTCTGATCCCACAAGCAGATTATTCTGGTCCATAGAGTTTTGTCTGTATATAGCAGTGTATTTCTATGTAAATAAAAGTAAGAATGTTTTCGTCTTATTTAATTATTAAAGTTTTATAAAAAAAACAATTACAATAATACTTTTTTCTTTTCTTGTGTTTTGGATGCCCCCTTTGCATCTAAAGACGCTGCTGAAGTGTGCAGTTTTGGTGTTTTTTTTTCTGTACAATTAAAAACACATTACAAACAGCGCTTCACACCTACACCAAAAATGCATCAGATAAAGAGAAAAGGAACAAAAAATGCAGCAAAAATGGAATAATCATTGCCCTTTCTGACACTTTCTCCTGCCGTGGTAGAAAGAAATATTAAATGGGTGTAGTTAGGACTTAGAGGCATGGTCAAAAGGCACATCTTTTGCCTCTTTTTCTGATCTGTGAAAGTTGGGAGGTATGGCTTAGCCATGTTGTCTACAGAAAGTCTGACTGACGTAGGATGAATAAACTCAAGTCTGTCACAAGTTCACCAGGAAATCAAAACTTTACAGACTATTAAACCATCAGAAATCAGAGAAATGGACATAATGTAATTCCTACATATGCTCCGTGCTGACACAAAGTAGCCTTGATAGAATGTGTTAAAAACTATTTTAACATTTTACTGTTTTAGTGTATGAATGTTTTTGCTTTGGGTTTATGAAAATGATTTCAAATCCAATGGCTGATGCCCTGATTTAGAAAAAAAAAACACTAATTTTTCACCATCACATATGGATTTAGCAAAAATGTACACAATATTATATATGAAATACTGTATTTTGAAAATTCATTCTGCAACTTTATTAGAAATTACTTCTGCCTTTTTTTCTCTTCAAAGCTTCCCTTGATGCCTTTTCTCTTAAAGAAGGCTGCATATCTTCTCTGTGAAGTATCCAGCAGTAGTCTCTCATCATGGTCACCTTCGATCTACCTTGGAATCATTCCATCTCCTTGATATCCTGATAAAATCTTTCTCCTTGCTCCTCGCAAACAGCAACAGAAAAGTAATCCAATGGGAATGTAAAAAATATAACTTCAAATTTAACATAGAACATAAGGCGTTGAAAGTAGTGATGAGTGACTGTAGAGAGAGAGGTGTTACAGCATGTTCTCCATGTTCTTAAGCCCTGTTCGCAACAGCTTTCATTTTTGTTTTGAACACATCGTCCTTCATGAGTTTTCAAATATTTGGACCCACAAAAAATGCCTTCCTTCAGTCTTGCTTTGGACAGTCCATGAAACATGGTACTCTGGTACTTAAAAGTCTTTCCTTCTTTCAGCAGCACTTTCACATACTGCGTCATCTGTCCAAGCTTAATGTAGAGTGGTGGCAGGAGAACTTTAATGAGATCAACAAAATTTTCCACAACTATGTTCTTGAGTCCAGGATGCAAAGATATTCTCGCAGGCCCAATTTTTTGCATCCAGTGATGAGTCCTATCCCTGCAGTCCCATTCACACAAAAAAGCATGGGTAATTTGTGTATCCTTCTTGCTACCCAAAGAGCAAAGAGAGATCTTTCAGATCATCACATATTGGCCATCCTTGATTCTTGAATCTAAGTTTCTTGAGAATAAAGGCTAAATTCTCATAGCTTTACTTGAAGTGCACAGAAAGCCCTACAGGCACAGAATTAGTGCTGCTATTGTGCAGTAGCACAGCATTCAGATTTTTTTTGGATGAATCAATAAAGAATCTCAACTCCCTCACATTGTACTCAATGTAAAATGTTTCCATCAGCCTAGGAATTGTAACTAAAGAAAAAAAATCTGTTTTTGTTGCTCATAACTAGAGATGGGCAGATCCCTTAATATTCAGGTATGGCAGGTTCAAATAGTTTTCAACCTGGATGGTGCCAAGATGTGACCGTCTAGGCTGAGAACCCCTGATGAATGAGCTGCTGCGAGCGCATTATCCTCATCGAGGTCACTGTCAGTCACTAAGGCTGTGTTCCCAGCCCAGCCAATGAAATGTGGTAACCTCCCTCCGATGAGATCACTGCTAGCACAGTGAAAAACAGTCTCATGGTGCAGAGACGAATTCACCGCAGTTCAAATTCACCACAGTGAAATATCCCCTGTGAACTGTGGTGAACTCACCTCACCGCAGTTCATTGGCCCGGATGAGAACGCAGCCTCAGTGACCTGCAGTAACCTCGATGAGGTCACCACTGTTCACTAATATTGTGCTCGCAGCAGCTCATTCATCAGTGGTTCTCACCCTGGTCGGTCGCATCTTGATACCATCCAGGTTGAAACGTATTAATCCCCAGATATAGATTACGGCATGGAACAGAACAACGAACAGGTGATGGATATTGTTGTTTTTTATTTTAGTTTTATTACAGGAGACGAGTGATTCAATGGAATGGGCATTAGGTCAGTATAACTGTGCTTGTAATTTTTAAATAAAAAAGGAAAAGTGTGGTTTATTTTTATTTCAAATAAAAGACTTTAATGTGGCTGTGTGTTTATTTGCAATATAACTATAGGATTAGTAATGGATAAGCATCTTATAGACACCTCTCCATTACTAAGCCATGGGCTTGATGTCACCAGACAATACAAAGGTAACATCAACTTCACTAATATGAACCCCACTTGCCACCGCTACAGTGTAAGTGGGAAGAGCTGAGCAAAGCACCAGAATTGGCACATCTAATTGATGTGAATTTTCTGGGTGGCCGTAGGCTGCTACTTTTAGGCTGAGGGGGTCAATATACCTAGCCCCTTACCAGCCTGAGAATCCCAGCCTCCAGCTGCCTGCTTTAGCAAGGCTGGTTTTAAAAAATGGGGTGACCCCAAGACATTTTTTAAAATATTTATATAATTTAAAAAACAGCATGGGGACCCCTCTATTCATGATAACCAGCCTTGCTGAAACAGACAGCTGAGGGTTGAAGTCCAAGCTGTGATTTTTGCTTGGCTGGTTATCAAAAATACAGGGGAACTTACTCAGTTTTTTTTAAATTAGTTATTTAGAGCGCAGGCATCGGCTGATGAATACTCCAATCAGCCGCACCTGCTCTTGTTTTTATTAGCAGCACCAGCAGGCATAGGCTGATGGGAGCAGTAGTCCCATCAGCTGACACCAGTGACTTTACTGCCGATTAGAATCTGTATTTGCCACGCTGTCATGTGCATGAAGTCTGTGTTTTGTGTCCATACCTGAACAGTAGGTGTTCGGTGCGGACACTGAACTTTACTGTTCGGGTTCCCCCCATTATTATTATTATTATTTATTTATATAGCGCCATTAATTTGATGGTGCTGTACATGAGAAGAGGGGTTACATACAAAGGTATAGATATCATTAACAGTAAACAAATTTACAATGACAGACTGGTACAGAGGGGAGGGGACCCTGTCCTTGCGGACTCACATTCTATGGGATAGTGGGGAAGAGACAGAAGGTCGGGGGTGCAGCAGCTCTGGTGGTGATGAGGCGGCAGCTCAGGCGGTGGTGAGGCGGCAGAATGGTCATTGCAGGGTGTAAGCTTTCCTGAAAATGTGGGTTTTCAGGTTCCGTTTGAAGGATCCGAGGGCGGTGGATAATCGGACGTGTTGAGGCATGGCATTCCAGAGGATAGGGGATATTTGGGAGAAATCTTGGAGGCGGTTGTGTGAGGAAAGAAAAAGTATGGAGGAGAGTAGGAGGTCTTGGGAGGATCGAAGATTATGTGAGGGAAGATATTGGGAGATTAATTCAGAGATATAGGGAGGGGAAAGGTTGTGGATGGCTTTGTAGGTCAGTGTTAGTAGTTTGAACTGGATTCGTTGGGGAATTGGGAGCCAATGGAGGGATTTACAGAGGGGGAAGACAGGGGAGTAGCGAGGAGAGAGGTGGATTAGTCGGGCAGCAGAATTGAGGACAGACTGGAGTGGTGCAAGAGAGTTAGCAGAGAGGCCACAGAGGAGAGTGTTGCAGTAGTCAAGGTGGGAGATGATGAGGGCATGTACAAGCGTTTTAGTAGATTGAGGACTGAGGAAGGGACGGATTCTGGAAATATTTTTGAGTTGGATGCGACAGGAGGTGGCAAGAGATTGGACGTGTGGTTTGAAGGACAGGGCAGAGTCGATAGTTACTCCGAGGCAGCGGATTTCACGTGCTGGAGAGAGTGTGATGCCATTTACCATAATAGATAGATTGGGTAGGGAAGATACGTGAGATGGAGGAAAGATAATGAGTTCAGTTTTGTCTACGTTGAGTTCACAGCGCGCTTTAATTTCTTATACCGCTGAGGTAAAATTAAAGTTGTGCTATGACTGGATGTTACGGACACCACCATCCTCTTTGGAAGGTGGGTTAAAAAAAATCATAATCTTCAATCATAACCCACCGTCCATTATTTTCTAAACAATCTAATGACTCCAAAATCATCCACTAATGGTCTTGTTTGTGGGTCAAAGTATGGTGCAAGAAAAAGGCTATGGAGTTAGTGTTTGTGAAAAAACTTTCATGTGATGGAATTTTTTTGAAATTTTTACTTAGTTTACCATTCGAAAGTATGTAAAAACCACCTCTTAATTTTCAAACAATTTTACCGTTGAAAACCTGTATAATGTACCAGAAAACATGACTTGTTGGGTGCTATATAATTCGAAGCAAATACAAATGAAGCTAAATGACAACCAGTTCTCCTTTACTTGTCACAGAATAAAGCTTGCAGTGTTCTCATAGTCATTGATTCAATAAAATAAATTTTCGCGTGTAAACTTTAATTCCTCGGACTGTCTGTACTTTCATTGGTGCTGTATCACCCATTTATTTCATGCATATTTTAAAAAGATTCACAACGTGCACAGGGCTGACTTTCATTATTGGTCTTTTTGTCTAAGTCTTAGCCTTGGGACAGTTTGATTCTTCACTTGGGAGGCATGACCTTCAGGTCTATAGAGCGTGCACGGCTTTTTACCTCAAAGGATGAGGTCAGGGTGCACTACTAGCTAATGTAATCGTACTTCTGTCCCCTTCTCTCCTTTCACAGGCTTTTCTTCCTCTGATACACTTTAATTGGTAAATGGCACTCCAGCCATGAGAATTGCCTGTAATGTGCACAAGTGTGGCTTTTAGGACTCATGCAATAATCCCAGATGTCATGCACATTGGAAAGTGGCATTTTTCAGCACATATATTTGTCCTATCAAGAAGCAAACAATTAGATTACTAAGCAGAATTTTTAAGAAACAATGTATCACTTTACAAAATTATATACAATTATGTAGTATGTATATGTTATCCTAATTTCTGGCAATATTGTAATTATACAGATTGAATTTTTACAATACCTATTATTACCAGTAGCACCAGAATTAAAGATGTTTTCACCATATAAATAAAGGAAATATAGCTAGGGGGAACATAGTGTATTTTAGCAAAACAATATCATGTGTAAAATTGTTATATCCCAGTAATACAATTTTTAAGGCATTAAGAGATTCTGAAAAGGTTTGTCCTATCTGGACACACGAGTCTTACAATTGAAATCAATCAATTACTGAGATCCACAGCATCAGACGTAGCTTCTGTCACACTTTTTTAATTCCTACTATGTGCATTGCAGATTAAATGTGGTGCTACATGGCTCCAATGAAAAGAAATAAATGCCTATTTATTAGCAGTGGATCATTGCACCGTTGCTCTGCTCTGGCTACTAACGGAGGGTCTTGAGTAGCGGAATATATTTTCATGATCACATGCTTTAAATATATGTTCATATGCATTAAAATAGGGATATCAAACTCTTATACACAAAGGGCTACAATAAAAAACTTGGACAAAGTTGTGGGCCAAAGTTAATATTTATCAAAAAAAGTCTACAATTGAAGACGTTTTTCCTTATTGCCGAGAGCATGTTTGGCTACAAAAAGAAAAAAAAACAGCAAAAAACGCTGAGTGCGAAAATAGCATTTGCATTTAAATGATTCAGGTGCCAGCATGTTGGTTAATGTAACGTGATTTTCGTCTCATGACTAGCCAGACTGGCGAAACGTCACCTGAGCGCTGCATAATGAACAGATGGCGTCACACCAGACCGAAGAATCAAATGCTATGTCAGGGAACCCATAAGATCATGAAATTTGGGGCTCTCCTGTCCACAGCAGAGAGCACTGAGGTGGACCTGTTCATCTCTGGATAGGGAATAACTTTCTGATTTCTTGGGGTCCCAGTAGTTAAACCCCTAGTGATTCCAAGCATGGGGCTTTGGACCCAGCAATTGGGCTCTACAAAACACCATTTTGAATGTAGCTGGGAGTAAGGTCTCTGCCAGAGGATTCTGGCAGGAGCACTCTAAGAGAACGCCGCAGGAATTCGGTTGAGCCAAGCCGTCACTGAGCTACATCTCTCTTCGCTCTCTCCTCTTTCTCTCAGAGTTTGACATGTATTCTCTAAAAGAAAAGAAATGAACAGTAGTAGCTCCAGGGATATGGTCATGAATGGTTGTTTTGAGTTCTCATCAACCTGTTTTTAGAATATGAAGAAAAAGAGACGAGGGATCCTGACTAAGGCTGGGTTCACATTTGCGGTTTTGGCTGCTGTGTTTGATGTGCATACATCTGCATACGTCCTGCGTCTATCTTTAGCATGGGGTACACAGGGACAAGCGTTTGTATGCGTTTGGGTGCGTTTACATACGGTTGCGCCTTTTTGTGGTATGCGGCGGGGTGCGCCGAACGCATCTTGTTGCTTTTTTTATGGCATCAAATATCCGCAGTATGCGGATGACTGTGGATGACGTGCGTAAAAAAACCCACATTACTGGCCATATAAACGCAAGCGTATGCAACGGCATGCGTATGCTTTGCATTTGCGTAGGCAAGAAATTACATAAGACACGCCCATTGGGTGTGGCTTGTGTAAATTCAAAAATTTGCCGGGAAAATAGCACTTGCCTATCGTCCGCAACCACAAACACATGCATGCGTTTGCATGCGTTTTTGCATGCGTTTGCGGTTGCGGATGATGCGCTGCGGACTCAACCGCGAATGTGAACTTAGCCTTACTTCTTCTAAATTCTGCAGCTGCTGATTGGCTAAAGCGTTAAGAGTTGTGAGTGACTCTTCAGCTAATCAGCGGATGCAGTGGTCAGGTCTCTTGATGGTCAATGACATCATCAGCCCGTTTCCAGAAAAGATAAATCGACCTTTTGACCACTGACCCTTTCAATTATGGGGCTCAGTGGATAAATAATTTCAGGACACAAAGTGTGTTTTATTATTCATTTTATAGGGCAGAAAATATGCTATAATCCTTTTCTAGTGGCACATTATAAATCACTATTTAGTCCTAGGGGCACAATGTAGACTACAAATACTTTTTTTACATCCATCTTTTATTAAGTTTTGGCAGCACAGTATAGAGTATTATTTAAATAAGGGGCTAGTCTCGAGCTATTTTCAGGTAATATAGTGTATGGGGCTGGTATTTCCATGTAAGGCAGTGTGTGGTGCTATAATTTTCATAAGGCTCAGCTTGTGGCATTATTATATTTAGGGAGATTATGGTGTTTAGATCTGTTGTTTTTATGGAGCATAGCATGTGGCAGTATCATATTTAAGGGCTCAGGAGCTGATAGCATTATATACAGGGAGACAGTGTATAGCAGTATTCAGCAGCTGTCTTAGTATAGAGGATGCGGACTTGCTGCATAAGTCAAGAACTAAAGATGTTAGTTACCCTGTTCTGACAGTTCATTGGAAGAACTTATGATGTCTCAGCCAGCTGGAAAGGAAAAGGAAGGACAATCATCCCGTCATAGATCTGTAATTCACAAAATGTGATTGTGTATTCTGCCTCTCACTGTGTTGCTTCAGTACTATTTTTGCTTCTCAGGTATTCAACATTAGCCTGAGAAAAAATAAGTCATGACAAAGCTATATATATATAACTCGTACCGGGGTAATGGGCAGTGTAGTTTGTTTTTGGTCCACATACTATGGCATTGGGTGGGTACCGTCACTTCTATGTCGACGGATACATGAGTACGCGTGGATAACACCAGAAACGCATTGATCGCTCGGTCGGTCATCTGACCACTGAACCATGGAGTTTGCAAATGTCTTTTAGCTATGACGTTCTATGTTTTAACCCTCCTTACTGGATTTTAAAAGGCCGTGGCCCAAGAAAGTTCAATTTTAACATCTTTATTTTCAAACACACAAAATAAATCCAGAACTTTTATCCTCCGTTTCGCAGCTGGAGCATACACATCAGTCCTTTACTGTGGGCATCTCACCACTGAATCACTCGTGGGTGCGTCAGTAGCTGTGCCTTCTCTGGCCTGAGTTAAGACTCACACAGAGCAGTACTGCATTAAAGCTGTAGGGGATTGAGTAGAATATCCCTTTAATGCCACCTCCCCTTTAAGAAGTTCTAATATTAATATATTGTAAATGTTGTACAGATGTTATTATGCTTCGGTACTGCTACACTATTGTGCATTACCGCCGTTTTCATTGGTACTGCCACATTATTTGTGTTACCATGCTGTATTATATTGGTTATATAAATGCATAGATTAGGGTAAGCCAGTGCATCCTTCGGGTTCAATAGTGGAGGGCACTGTTAGTATATAGTTCCATAGAAAGGGTAAGAGTAGTTATGCTGTGGGTCGCCAGATGGGGGTATACTAGTTGGCCTTGTTAGATATAGCTGGTAGGAAGTTTCACTGTTATGAATGAGTCACCGTAGGAGACAAAAACAGAAATGCTTGCTAAGTCCAGAAAACCAGAGAAGTTGGCAGCTATCGGATTGCAGACCCCTGAACCTATCAACAACAACTAGCAGTAGCCGTGGGGGGTTCCTACGGTGCCCTAGACCCCTCGATCACAGCTGGAGAGCTAAATAGCCTAAAGACAGAAAGGGAAATCTAAACTGTCCCAGAGCAGACCCCAAAGCAATAGGCAGCCCCCAACATATAATGACGGTGAAGCAAGAAGAAAAAACACTAATACAGATAGAAAGATAGACTGAGCAAATGATGGGGCCCAAGCTAACTAGATAGGACAGGATAGGAAAGCTGCTGTCTGCAATCCGCGAAAAACCCTATCAAAATAAGAGCCAACAGACTGACAGGGAAAAAGGCCCTGAAGACGCTAGGCTTCAAAAAGACTATGTCAGTACTCAGGTATTTTCTGAAGACAGAGCAAAAAGGCAAAAAGGAATTCAGCTCACCCCAGCAGGGAATGGCAGAATCCAGAAAAGCAAGGCAAACTAAAACCAAGACACAAATGCAAAAAGGCAAAGCAGAAAACTTAACTTTTGAGGAGCAGGAATCAGACTGGTCTCCTAGAATTCCACAGAGAAATCACCAGCGAGGCAGAAGGGCGTCGGCTGCCTTATATCCAGTCAGAGATCCCCGTCGCCCAGTCATCCTCTCCCAGCTCAGGTGCTTGGTAATCAGCCTCACTACCTTCCTTCACCAGAAGAGGGAGTTCATCAGACCTCAATGGTGAAGGGGAAAATGAACTCATAACAGTACCTCCCCCTTGAGGAGGGGTCACCGAACCCTCATCCACACCACCAGGGCGATCAGGGTGAGCCCGATGAAGGGCACGCACCAATCGATTGGCATGAATATCAGAGGCAGAGACCCAGGAATTATCCTCCTGACCATAACCCTTCCACTTAACCAAATACTGGAGTTTCTGTCTAGCCAGACGGGAATCCAGTATCTTCTCTACCTCATATTCCATGTTACCTTCAACCAATACAGGTTCCAGAGGTGCCACTCCAGGAACTACTGGTTCAACAAACCTCTTCAACAAGGACTTATGAAACACATTATGGATTTTAAATGTGATAGGAAGAGCCAACCGAAAAGAGACCGGATTAATGATCTCCAAAATCTTGTAAGGCCCAATAAATCTAGGCTTAAACTTAGGAGAAGTTACCTTCATAGCGATATTTTTTGATGATAACCAAACCATATCACCCACCTTAAACTGGGGACCAACGGTCCTATGTCGGTTGGAAAACCACTGGGCCTTTTCCTGGGAGAGAGATAACTTATCCACCACTTGGTCCCAGATCTGGTGCATTCTCTCCACCACAGTGTCAACACCTGGGCAGGCAGAAGGCTCCACCTGCCCTGAAGAAAATCGAGGATGAAACCCAAAGTTACAAAAAAAAGGTGACATCAAAGTGGCAGAACTAGCTCTATTATTTAAAGCAAATTCGGCCAAGGGCAAAAATGAAATCCAATCATCCTGATCAGCGGAAATAAAACATCTCAAATTCGACTCCAAGGTCTGGTTTGTTCTCTCCATCTGCCCATTGGTCTGAGGGTGAAACGCAGAGGACAAGGACAACTGAATTCCCAGCTTGGAACAGAACGTCCTCCAAAATCTAGACACAAACTGAACTCCTCTGTCAGATACAATGTTCTCAGGAATCCTGTGCAAGCGAACCACCTGTTGCAAAAACAGGGGCACCAACTCAGAAGAAGATGGCAACTTAGCGAGTGGTACAAGATGAACCATCTTAGAGAACCTATCACAAATCACCCAAATAACAGTCATTCTCTGAGAGACAGGCATATCAGAGATGAAATCCATTGAAATATGGGTCCATGGCCTCCTGGGGACCGGCAAAGGCATCAACAACCCACTAGAGCGAGAACAAGGTTTAAACCGGGAGCAAGTCCCACAGGACTGCACAAAATTCCTGACATCACGAGACAAGGCGGGCCACCAAAAAGACCGACTCACCAGATCTCTAGTACCAAAAATACCTGGATGACCAGCCAATGCAGAGCAATGAACTTCAGACATCACTCTCTTCTTCCACTGGTCAGGAACATACAACTTTCCACTGGGACAACGCTCAGGTTTGTCCTCCTGCAACTCTTCCAGAGCACGTCTCAAATCGGGCGAGATGGCAGAAAGAACTACCCCTTTGCCTAAGATGGTAGCAGACTTGGTCACCACAGGAGAATAAGCAAAGAAGCTCCTAGAAAGAGCGTCAGCCTTGACATTCTTAGTGCCAGGAAGAAAAGAGACCACAAAATCAAAACGTGTAAAAAACAAGGCCCATCTAGCCTGTCTAGGGTTAAAGCATTCGGCCGACTCCAGGTAAATCAAATTCTTGTGGTCAGTGAGGACCACGACTTGATGTTTAGCTCCCTCCAACCAATGTCTCCACTCCTCAAATGCCCATTTCATAGCCAACAGTTCCCGATTCCCCACATCATAGTTACGTTCAGATGGGGAGAACTTTCGGGAAAAGAAAGCACAGGGATTCATTTAAGATGTTACAGGATCCTTTTGGGACAAAACAGCTCCTGCACCAATCTCAGAAGCGTCCACCTCTACCTGGAACGGGAGTGAGACATCAGGTTGCCGCAAAACCGGGGCAGAAGTGAATCTTCGCTTCAGCTCCTGAAAGGAAGAAACAGCCTCCGGAGACCAATTCAACACATCACCATCCTTCTTAGTCAGATCAGTCAATGGCTTGGCAATACTAGAACATTTTGCTATAAATTTCCGATAAAAATTAGCAAAGCCCAAAAACTTCTGAAGGGCCTTCAAAGAAGTGGGCTGAACCCAATCATAAATGGCCTGTACCTTGGCCGGATCCATTTCAATAGTTGACGGAGACAAAATAAATCCCAAAAATGAAATCCTCTGTACCCCAAAAAGGCATTTCGATCCTTTGACATACAGGGAATTCTCCCTCAAGATCCGGAACACCGTTGGAACATGTTCCACATGAGAATCCCAATCCTTGGAGAAGATCAAAATATCATCCAGCTAGATAATCAAAAATTTATCCACAAAGTCTCGGAAAATGTCGTTCATGAAGCACTGGAAGACATAAGGGACATTAGTGAGCCCAAAAGGCATCACCAGGTACTCAAAATGTCCCTCTGGAGTATTTAACGCCGTCTTCCATTCATCCCCATGCTTAATGCGGATAAGATTATACGCCCCCTGAGGTCAAGCTTGGTAAACCAGCAAGCACCTTTAACTCTGGAGAATAGATCCGAAATAAGGGGTAACGGATACTGATATTTAATAGTAATTTTGTTGAGGGCACGATAATCAATACAAGGCCTTAATGAACCATCCTTTTTGGCCACGAAAAAAAACCCAGCACCTAATGGTGAAGAGGATGGTCTAATATGACCCTTCTCCAACGCCTCCTTAATATAGGATCGCATAGCCTCGTGCTCGGGTACAGATAAATTGAAGAGCCGACCCTTAGGAAATTTACACCCCGGGCTCATAACTCCTATGAGGAGGCAAAGACGCAGACTCATTCTCACTAAATACATCATAAAAGTCCGCCAAATAGTCAGGAACATCATGCGACTGAAGAGAGGTGGAAAAAACCGGAGCCTCACTAAGGTCACACCGACAACCCCAACTCACCACAGACACAGATTTCCAGTCCAAAACTGGATTATGAATTTGCAACCAGGGAAACCCCAGAACAATGGTATCATGCAAATTATGCAACACCAAAAATCTGCAATTTTCTTGATGGTTTGGGGCGACCCGCATTACCACCTGGGTCCAAAACTGAGGTTTATTTTTCGCCAAAGGAGTAGCATCAATCCCCCTCAAAGGGATAGGCGTCCGCACAAGCATCATAGGAAATCCACAACGTTTAGCAAAATCCAAGTCCATTAGGTTCAGGGCTGCTCCCGAATCCACAAAAGCCTTGGCGGAAAATGTGGACAGGGAGCAGATCAGAGTAATTGCCAGAAGAAACTTAGGTTGAACACCACCCACAGAAAATGTGTGTGCAAAACGTTTCTCTCGTTTAGGACAGACAGAAATAATATGCGAGGCATCTCTACAAAAAAAACACAGCTTATTACACTTTCTGAACTCCTGACATTGCTCCCTGGACAAAACTCTATCACATTGCATAGGTTCAGACACTTGTTCAACAGGTGGCAACACCTCTCGTGCATTCCTGCGTTCACGTAAACGCTGATCAACCTGAATGGCTAATGACATAGAATCGTCCAGACCAGAGGGAACAGGAAATTCTACCATAGTATCTTTTACGGCTTCTGACAAACCCTTCCGAAAGAGAGCTGCCAAGGCATTATCATTCCAGGCAGTAAGGACCGCCCACTTTTGGAATTTTTGACAGTACAATTCTGCAGAATCTCGACCCTGGCTCAATGCCAACAGGGTCTTTTGAACCTGATCAATAGCATTAGGTTCATCATACAACAACCCCTAGGCTTGAAAAAATGTGGTCACATTAGTCAGACTAGGATCATCAGGTTTCAAAGAAAACGCCCAATCCTGGGGATCGCCACGCAGCAAAGAGATGTTAATTTTAACCTGCTGCGTGGAGCTCCCTGACGAGTTAGGCTTCAAGGCAAAAAATAATTTACAATTATTTTTGAAATTCAAAAATTTAGACCGATCCCCAAAAAACACATCAGGAGTAGGTTCTTTGGTTCAGCAGCATGTGAATGAGCAAGGTAGGCGGAAATTCCCCGCATTTCCGCAGCGAGCTGCTCCACACAATCAGACAATTGCTTTATCTCCATTGAGAGAGAAAAAAAAAATTCCCCCTATGGCCTCAGAGATATAGAGGAAAAAATATACACACATTTTTTTTTTTTTTTAATTCTTTCCTGCTATTGAGTACCCTAGGATCTGCGGTATGGTTGGTGATTCTGTTATGAATGAGTCACCGTAGGAGGCAAAAACAGAAATGCTAGCTAAGTCTAGAAAACCAGAGAAGTTGGCAGCTATCGGATTGCAGACCCCTAAACCTATCAACAACAACTAGCAGTAGCCGTGGGGGGTTCCTACGGTGCCCTAGACCCCTCGATCACAGCCGGAGAGCTAAATAGCCTAAAGACAGAAAGGGAAATCTAAACTGCCCCAGAGCAGACCCCAAAGCAATAGGCAGCCCCCAACATATAATGACGGTGAAGCAAGAAGAAAAAACACTAACACAGATAGAAAGATAGACTGGGCAAATGATGGGGCCCAAGCTAACTAGATAGGACAGGATAGGGAAGCTGCTGTCTGCAATCCGCGAAAAACCCTATCAAAATAAGAGCCAACAGACTGACAGGGAAAAAAGCCATGAAAACGCTAGGCTTCAAAAAGACTATGTCAGTACTCAGGTATTTTCTGAAGACAGAGCAAAAAGGCAAAAAGGAATTCAGCTCACCCCAGCAGGGAATGGCAGAATCCAGAAAAGCAAGGCAAACTAAAACCAAAACACAAATGCAAAAAGGCAAAGCAGAAAACTTAGCTTTTGAGGAGCAGGAATCAGACTGGTCTCCTAGAATTCCACAGAGAAATCACCAGCGAGGCAGAAGGGCATCGGCTGCCTTATATCCAGTCAGAGATCCCCGTCGCCCAGTCATCCTCTCCCAGCTCAGGTGCTTGGGTAATCAGCCTCACTACCTTCCTTCACCAGAAGAGGGAGTTCATCAGACCTCAATGGTGAAGGGGAAAATGAACTCATAACATTTCACATAGGGTTAACTGCAGGAAGAGCTGCTTTGGGTTAAGCAATGTAGGTTATAGGAATAAGGCAGAAGGGCGTGCATGCCTGACAAGTCCACAAGGGCTCTAAGCCCAGGACGCCATAGCAGGTATGCAACATTATTGAAAAGCAGAAAAGCACAGGCACAGTCAGACAGGTGCTGGATAAGACCGGAGCACCCGGGTAAATTACAGTTTATGACAGCAGTAGGAGCGGAAAGGAAGAAGTGGTCCAAAAGTCGTGCAGGGCACAGAGTGTTCACCATGTGGCAGATCTCTAATAGGGCTGAAGCTTGCAAATCTGGGGCGAAGAAGATGAACGAGTTCCCCTATGTTCTGAGCTACTACAGGAGTGATGCTGCGGTACCGCCAAGGGCGCTACTACCCTATAATGCGCGTGAGGATACAGAAAGTAAGCAAGGGAAAGTGCAGGAGGAATGCTGTGTTGACTCTAATATAACGAATGTGCCCGGAACCATTGAAGAGGAAAGTAAAATCGTTGATTTGGCATCAGAATTGGTAGATGTGTCTGTTATTTCAACTCTGAGCACTGGAACCAAGTGTGCAGGAGCTGGGTTGCACCGCAGTGGAATCTCTGTCCGTGGACCAGCACCCCAAACAGGTACGCTGGTAGAAGCTGATGGTTTTTTCTGTGGAAGGAGGTCAGGACACCAGAGCCCTGGTGTCCTTGGCTGCGACTACCACCCTGGCCCCCTCTTACATTTGGCATAGTGGGCAGGATGCGACTACCTCGCAAAGCGGATAACAAGTGAAAAGGAAGATGAAAAGTGATGTGGGGGTGGAAGTTGTGCCCCTGAAGTTCACCAAGGAAGAGAGTGTACAAAATTGGGCATCATCGGATGTGACTGACATACTGGATTGCACTGACACTGTACTTCAACTTGATTTCATGTTAAGCAAGTTGGCGGCCATGGAGTTGGTAGGAAATGGCGCCGCAGGTGAAGAAGAAGATGAGATAGCCCTTCTTCGTGGGTGTTTCCGTCCCCCCTTGGCACCAAAAGTTGCCTGTCATTGCACCCTGGCTGTTCCCTGGTGGGAGTGGCTGAAAAGAAAACCTCACCATCCCCTACAGAATTCCTGCACCTGGGTGGAGCTGACAAGGGAGTACCCACCTGAAAATCGGTAATGCCTCCCAGAAGATTCTGGAAGCAGTGGTGTGGCACCAGTAAGCGACTGCAACTCGGGTGCGATGGAGCACTCCTGCACCTGAAGTTGTCAAGGCGTGGGCCACATAGAGTGGTGCTAGAGGAAGGAGGAAGAAAAGAGGTGGTCCAGAAGCCTTGGGAATAACTGGCAGAGGCCCCGGCGAACCATTTCACAGAGCTGTCCCGGCCGCAGAGTCAGCATCCGGTGAAGACAATGAGCTCCAGGAGTGCGGAATCCCCAGCTGGACGAAGCTGGATGGCGGAGCAGCACGCAGAACTTCTGAGCCGACGCTGGCAGGAGTAACCCTGTGTGCCGGGACCCTCACCGTTGATTCGCCGAGAACCGGAGACGGCGCCCACCTGAGAGGAACCGCAGCCAGAAAAGTGGAGGCCGGTGGAGCTAACATCAGAGGGAGGAGTGGTGACCAAAAGAGCCAGTGGGCCCAACACGGGCGCGATCATCATCCAACATCCGGAGAGGGTGAGTGAGCCTTGACCCCTTACCCTTGAGGAATGGTCCCGCTGACCAACCCCATGCTCAGCCGCTGTCGCTGAATCACATGTCCCTGAGGGAGGTGCAGCCACCTATTCATACCAGGCGGCCTCCACACTACCCTTCACCGCTGCAGGCCTGAGTGCTCCCCACTTCTCCTTAACACCGGAGGAGCCCTTCCCCACCCCCAGGCAGGCGGCCTGGGTGGAAGATGTCATCCAGAACTAAAAGCAGCGAGAAAAGGAGGTGTGGACAGGGTGGAAGCACCCTGGCAGGCCGGTGCACCCGGGGATGGCTGGCATACGTGGACATTGAGCAGGGTTATGGCTTCATCAGGGAAAATGGGACCAATGTGAAGGTCTACGTGAACACCGCCTCGATCAGATTTGGCAGAGCCCTGAAGGAGGGCGATGAAGTGTCCTTTTTCAAAGAAGATTGTCCGCTGGGGTATTACACGGTCGCGGTAACCCTCTTAAGTGAGGACGACATGGGGCTATTTCCACATCCGGAGCAGGCTGCCCCACCACCACCATCTACCTCCCATGCTGCACTTCGCCCTTGGATGCCCCAGGACTCTGCGGCTGCAGAGTCGTACAACAGTATCCACCGGCAATGGAATTCTACTCTGAATGCGACGGACAGGGATGTCTGCCGCTGAGTACTATCTCTTTAAAAAAAAAGAGAAGTTGCGCTCGTTGCGCCTGAAAATATATTATGGAGGGACTATTCCACATCCCCATAATGCAAAATAACCCACCTTGTGGGAAGGACACGGCCGGACGGCCAATGTGAACGTTGAAAATATTTTCTATTTTTTTTTTTTGCTGCACCTATTGTGCCCCTTCTGCTGGAAAAAGCAGAGACTGTCTGGACGGCCTGGACCATGGGCCATCTATAAAATTGTGTGTGTTTTCCTTGCTGATGGGAAAATCTGCTCTCCTTAAGGAAAGGGGGAGCTCTACCTCAAAAAGACTGACAGATTTGAAAAACAGGCCGTATTTGTGAATATGTTATATCTAATGTATATATTAATGGACTTAACACAGGACTGTGAGCCGGGCTTGTTTATTCAGAAAAATTGGACTGCTGGGCATCTTTGTAAATTTTTAGGATGTAAATTCCCAATTCTAGCTCCAGCGCTAAGCCCAACACATCCCTAACCCTAATCCCAACTGTAACCGTAACCCTACTTTAGCCTCCACCCCAATCCTAACTTTTGTCCCAACCATAACCCTAACTTTAGCCTCAACCCTAACCCTAACTCTAGTCCCAACCCTAGCCAACTAGTGATGATCTAACATGCTCGCCACTACTCGGTACTCGCCCGAGTATTGCTATACTCGCAGTACTAGGAGAGCACCGAGCATTTCCAGAATTATTCGGAGGGAGCTTGGGTCTCCGCCCTGCAATTTTTGCGCTCTTTAGAGCACCAATAAACATGCAGGGATTGTCTGCCATGCACTGTAATGCCATAGCCATCTTTGTTGTGGTATTACAGTGATTGGATGGCCGCCCAGCATCATCAGGTCTATAAGAGACCAGATGCAGCCCTGCTCGTCACAGTCAGGTCCGGCATAAGATAGTATAGGGAGAGCTGCTGCTGAGATAGGGACAGATTTGTGCTTTTATTAGTTAGTGTGGGTATACCATCATAGAATTCACAAATCCAGCTAAACCAAAAGTCCTTCTAAGGACTAATTACGGGGTAAATAGATTGCAGTGCTAGGTAGGCAGGGAGTGTATGTGCGTATATAAACATGCAGGCACTGTATGTGGGTATATAGATATCACTGCATACATAAAAAGGGTCCATTAATGTCTGCTACTGCCTATTACATATATACCTAGCTTCAGGTATCAGTGGCTAATAATATTTTTTTTGCACCTCAATCCTGATTATTTTATTCCAAAGCAATTCAGAGCCCTTTTTGTTTCTCCACGTGCTTATTGACACTGCAGACTAGAGCCAGATCTTTGTAATACTACAGGGTGAAAATCCAGCAATTTTAACCCCTTTCCTACATTGGACGTAATATTCTGTCCATGAGACCTGGGCCCTAAGTCCCATGGACGGAATATTACGTCTAATGCGATCAGCGGCACCCACGTGGTGAGCGCCGCTGATTGCGGCCGGGTGTCAGCTGATTATCACAGCTGATACCCGGCACAATGTGTCAGGGGCGGACACGGACCACCCCCGACACTTTAACCCCTTGCACACCGCGATCAAACACGATTGCGGTGTACCGGGGGTTAAAGGGAAGCATCGGCAGGGAAGAGGGCTCCCTCTGTGCTTCCCTGAGCCCCCCACAGCAGCGCGATGTGCAGCGCTGCTGCGGGGGTCTCTTTCCCTACAGGTCTCCAGATCCAAGATGGCAACTGGGACCTTCGGGGGCCTGTAGGGAGCTGCCTTCCTCAGTGCCTGCAAAGCGCAGGCATGAGGAAGTCTGCGTCTATGCCTGTGACAGATTGCTGATCTGTCACAGTGATCTGTGATGTGACAGATCAGCGATGTCCCCCCTGGGACAACCTAATAAAGTTAAAAAAATAAAAAAAAGTGTAAAAATAATTTTAAAAAATCGCTAAATAAATTAGAAGAAAAAAATATTCCCAAACAAATTCATTTTTTGGAAATAAAAAAAACCAAAACAATAAAAGTACACATATTTGGTATTGCCGCGTCTGTAACAACCTGCCCTATAAAACTGTTCCATTAGTTAACCCCTTTAGCGAACCCCTTAAAAATTAAAAATAAAAAACGAAGCAAAAAATAATGATTTATAATCATACCGCCAAACAAAAAGTGCAATAACATGCGATCAAAAAGACGCATATAAATATCCATGGTACCGCTGAAAACGTCATCTTGTCCCGCAAAAAACGAGATGCAATACAGCATCATCAGCAAAAAAATAAAAAAGTTATAGCTCGCAGAATAAAGCGACGCAGAAATAATTATTTTTTATATAAAATAGTTTTCATTGCATAAAACCGCCAAAACATAAAAAAATGACATAAATGAGGTATCGCTGTAACCGTACCGACCAGAAGAATAAAATCGCTTTATCAATTTTACCGCATGCGGAACGGTGTAAACGCACCCCCCAAAAGAGATTCATGAAACGCTGGTTTTTGTTCATTCTGCGTCCCAAAAATCGGAATAAAAAGCGATCAAAAAATGTCACGTGCCCGAAAATGATACCAATAAAAACGACAACTCGTCTCGCAAAAATTAAGACCTCACATGACTCAGTGGGTCAAAATACGGAAAAATTATAGCTCTCAATATGTGGTGATGCAAAAACTATTTTTACAATAAAAAGCGTCTTTTAGCGTATGACAGCTGCCAAATATAAAAACCCGTCATAAATAGTAAATCAAACCCCCCGTTATCACCCCCTTAGTTAGGGAAAAATAATAAAATTAAAAGAAAATGTATCTTTTTCCATTTTCCCATTAGGGTTAGGGTTTGGGCTAGGGTTAGGGCTAGGGTTAGGGCTGAGATTAGGGTTAGGGGTGTGTTGGGGTTAGGGTTGGAGTCAGAATTGGGGGTTTCCACTGTTTGGGCACATCAGGTGCTCTCCAAATGCAACATCGCGTCGGATCTCAATTTCAGCCAATTCTGCGTTAAAAAAGTAAAATGGTGCTCCTTCCCTTCCAAGCTCTGCCATGCGCCCAAACAGTGTTTTACCCCCACATATAGGATATCAGCCTACTCAGGACAAATTGCAAAACAACTTTTGTGGTCCAATTTGTCCTGTTACCCTTAGGAAAATAAAAAATTGGGGGAAAAAATATCATTTTTGTGGAAAAAAATGATTTTTTTATTTTCACGCCCGGGCGTTATAAACTTCTGTGAATTACTTGGGGGTTTAAAGTGCTCACCACACATCTAGATAAGTTCCGTGGGGGGTCTAGTTTCCAAAATGGGGTCACTTGTGGGGAGTTTCAATAGTTTAGGTACATCAGGGGCTCTCCAAACGCACTAGACACCAGCAAACCATTCCATCAAAGTCTGCATTCCAAAACATCACTACTTCCCTTCCGAGCCCCGACGTGTGCCCATACAGTAGTTTTCTCCCACATATGGGGTATCATTTTACTCAGGACAAATTCAACAACAACTTTTGTAGTCCAATTTCTCCTGGTACCCTTGGGAAAATAAAAAAATTGGGGACTAATTGATCATGTTTGTGGAAAAAATAAAAAAAAAATATTTTCATGCCCAGGCATTATAAACTTCTGTGAAGCCCTTGGGGGTTCAAAGTGTTCACCACACATCTAGATAAGTTCCTTAGGGGATCTAGTTTCCAAAATGGGATCACTTGTGGGGGGTTTCCACTGTTTAGGTACATCAGGGTCTCTCCAAAAGCAACATGACACCCGCAGACCATTCCATCAATGTCTGCTTTCCAAAACGTCACTACTTCCCTTCCGAGCCCCGACGTGTGCCCATACAGTAGTTTTCTCCCATATATGAGGTATCAGCGTACTCAGGAAAAATTGGACGACAACAGCTTTTGGGGTCCAATTTCTCCTGGTACCCTTGGGAAAATAAAAAAAATTGGGGACTAATTGATCATGTTTGTGGAGAAAATAAAATATTTTTATTTTTATGCCCGGGCATTATAAACTTCTGTGAAGCCCTTGGGGGTTCAAAGTGCTCACCACACATCTAGATAAGTTCCTTAGGGGGTCTAGTTTCCAAAATGGGGTCACTTGTGGGGGTTTCCACTGTTTAGGTACATCAGGGGCTCTCCAAAATCAACATGACACCCGCAGACCATTCCATCAAAGTCTGCATTCCAAAACGTCACTACTTCCCTTCCGAGCCCCGACGTGTGCCCATACAGTAGTTTTCTCCCACATATGAGGTATCAGCGTACTCAGGACAAATTGGACAACAACTTTTGGGGTCCAATTCATCCTGGTACCATTGGGAAACTAAAAAAATTGGTGACTAAAAGATCATGTTTGTGGAAAAAATTCGATTTTTTTATTTTCACGCCCAGGCATTATAAACTTCTGTGAAGCACTGGGGGGTTCAAAGATCTCACCACACATCTAGATAAGTTCCTTGGGGGGTCTAGTTTCCAAAATGGTGTCATTTGTGGGGGGTTTCTACTGTTTTGGTACATCAGGGGCTTTCAAAACACGACATGGTGTCCGATCTCAATTCCAGCCAAAAACGTCAAATGGCGCTGCTTCCCATCCGAGCTCTGCCATGCGCCCAAATAGTGGTTTACCCCCACATGTGGGGTATCAGCGTACTCAGGACAAATTGCACAATAACTTTTAGGGTCCTGTTTCTCTTCGAAAAATAAGAATTGAGGGTGAAAAGATCATTTTTGTGGATAAAATATGATTTTTTAATTGTACGGCTGTATGTTATAAACTTCTGTGAAGCCCTTGGGGGTTCAAAATTCTCACCACCCATCTAGATAATTTCCTTGGGGGGGTATAGTTTCCAAAATGGTGTCATTTGTGGGGGGTTCCACTGTTTTGGTACATGAGGGGTTTTACAATTGCGACATGGTGTCCGGTCTCAATTCCAGCCAAAAACGTCAAATGGCACTGCTTCCCTTCCGAGCTCTGCCATGCGCCCAAATAGTGGTTTACCCCACATGTGGGGTATCAGCGTATTCAGGACAAATTGCACAATAACAATTAGGGTCCTGTTACCCTTGGAAAAATAAGATTTGGGGGTGAAAAGATCATTTTTGTGGAAAAAATATGATTTTTTAATTGTACCCCTGTACGTTATAAACTTCTGTGAAGCCCTTGTGGGTTTAAACTTCTCACCACATATCTAGATAAGTTCCTTGGGGGGTCTAGTTTCCAAAATGGGGTCACTTGTGGGGGGTTTCCACTGTTTAGGTACATCAGGGGCTCTCCAAACGCAACATGGTGTCCGATCTGAATTACAGCCAATTTTGCATTGAAAAAGTCAAACGGCACGCCTTCCCTTCTGAGCTCTGCCATGCGCCAAAACAGTGGTTCCCCCCACATATCAGGTATCAGAGTACTCAGAACAAATTGCACAATAACTTATGCAGTCCAATTTCTCCTGTTACCCTTGATAAAATAAAAAAATTGAACATGAAGTATTTTTTTTGTGAAAAAAAGATAAATGTTCATTTTTTTTTAAAATATTCAAAAAATTCCTGTGATGCACCTAAAGGGTTAATAAACTTCTTGAATGTGGTTTTGAGCACCTTAAGGGGTGCAGTTTTTAGAATGGTGTCACTTTTGGGTATTTTCTATCATATAGACCCCGCAAAGTGGCTTCAAATGTGATGTGGCCCGTAAAAATAAAATGGTGTTGAAAAAATGAGAAATCGCTGGTCAATTTTTAACCCTTATAACTTCCTAACAAAAAAAAATTTTGGTTCAAAAATTGTGCTGATGTAAAGTAATTATGTGGTAAATGTTACTTATCAAGTTTTTTGTGTGCTGTATCTCTGTGATTTAAGGGCATAAAAATTCAAAGTTGGAAAATTGCGAAATTTTTAAAATTTTCACCAAATTTCCATTTTTTTCACAAATAAACGCAAGTTATTTGAATGAAATTTTACCACTAACATGAAGTACAATATGGCACGAGAAAACAGTGTCAGAATCACTGGGATCCATGGAAGCGTTTCAGAGGTATTACCTCATAAAAGGACAGTGGTCAGAATTGTAAAAGTTGGCCCGGGAGTTAACGTGCAAACCACCCTTGGTAGTGAAGGGGTTAAACGCCTTTGCCTGTCTCAGGAGTCACATCTGAGTGCACAGAAAATTCTGGCATTTTTTGTGGTACTGTAGCACTTTTTGGACTGTCCAATTTTTTTACACCATTTTGCTGACAAAAAGTTTTTAGCTGCTAAAAAAATAATTAGCTGGCAAAAAAATATTTATCTGACATAAATAATATGTAGCTACAGTTCATATATTTAACACTGTGTTTTGTCTGCAACACGCAGCACATATCATTGTGCTAAATGTTTTACAATTTTTAGCCCTCCAAAGAATTATTTTTGTAGGGTCATAGCCTACTTTTTGACATAATTTTTGTGATAAAAAAAACCAAGCCACATATTTAACAGTGTGCTATCTCCGTCAGACGCCTGATCTATCTGTGGCCTATAAATTGTGCCATTTCACGGCTATATTACACTGTATTTGCTGTCTGTAACCCTATTTCTTTACACTATTTTGGGGTACAAAATTTAAAAATACAGGGCACATATTGAACAGTCTGGTATCTCTGTTAAATGCCAGATCTATCTGTGGCCTACAAATTGTGCCATTTCAGGGTTACATGGTCCCACAATACCGATTTAATATATTAAATAAATGACACAACACCAATTCTAGTGGAAGAAAAGTGGCCGTGAGTTTATTTTGGGTTTAAAATAGTAATTAAACCAAATCCATTAATAAATAAATCCATATAAATACCCATTAAAGCCGTATCCAAGACACAATCCGCCCCTTAGCGGGCGATTTTCCCACAATAAACATCACGACGATTAACAGAAAAAGGGGGAGGGAGGGTGGGAGTATCTTCTTCTCTTCATAAACAATTTCTTCGCTGAGGAGAAAACCGCTCGGCAACTGTTTAAATACTCATAGATTTCACTACCACAGGCCAATCCACCAATCATGGCCCGTTAAAATGGCGCCAAGGTGAATGGATTTAACCAATCAAACTCAGTTTGCTTATCTCCAAGCAGAAAACCTTGACCTCGCTTTGACCTTTTCCTGAGGTGAAAGCAAAAGACCGCCAAAATAACATCAAATGAGAGGAATTACGGTCTGTGTGACCATGGGACCACCCCTCTTTATGCTAAAGCTTTAATACGGGGGGGACTGACATTCAACTGTATTTGCTGTTTGTGACCCTATTCCTATACTCTATTTTGGGGAACAACATTTAAAAATTACAGGGCACATATTGAAGAGTCTATTACCTCAGTCAAACGCCAGATGTATCTGACCTACTAATTGTGGCATTTCAGGGCTACATTCCACTGTATTTGCTGTCTGTGACCCTATTTCTCTACACTATTTTGGGCTACAAAATGTTAAAATACAGGCACATATTGAAGAGTCTGGTATCTAAGTCAAACGCCAGATCTATCTGTGGCCTACAAATTGTGCCATTTCAGGGTTACTTCCAACTGTATTTGCTGTTTGTGACCCTATTTCTATACTCTATATTGGGGAACAAAATTTAAAAATTACGGGGCACATATCGAAGAGTCTAGTATCTCAGTCAAATGCCAGATGTATCTGACCTACAAATTGTGGCATTTCAGGGCTACATTTCACTGTGTTTGCAATCTGTCACCCTTTTTCTATACACTATTTTGGGGTACAAATTTTAAAAATACAGGGCACATATTGAACAGTCTGGTATCTCAGTCAAACACCAGGTGTATCTGTGACCTACAAATTGTGGCATTTCAAAGCTACATTCCACTGTATTTGCTGTCTGTGACCCTATTTTTATACTCTATTTTGGGGTACAAATTTTAAAAATACAGGGCTCATATTGAACAGTCTGGTATCTCAGTGAAACTCCAGATGTATCTGTGGCCTACAAATTGTGGCATTTCAGGGCTACATTCCACTACATTTGCTGTCTGTGACCCTATTTCTATACACTATTTTGGGGTACAAACTTTAAAAATAGACGCCACAAATTGAAGAGTCTGGAATCTCTGTCAAACGCCAGATGTATCTGTGGCCTACAAATTGTGGCATTTCAGGCCTCCATGAAACATTTTATTTGCTGTGTGTTACCCTATTTCTATACACTATTTTTCTGTCAAAAGTATAAATACAGACCAAATATTTTACAGTGTGGTATCTCCGTGACACGCCTCATGTATCTGTGGTCTACCAAAAGTGGCATTTTAGGGCTCCATTCATCTGTTTTTGCTGTGTCTTACCCTAGTTATAAACACTATTTTGCTGTCAAAAACAAAAATACAGGCCACATATTCAACAGTTTACTATCTCTGTAAAGCTACTTTTGTTTCAAATTGTTATTGCTGCTTGATGAGTGTTTCTTATATGCACCAAATACTACAGTTAATGTGCAGAGGGTGAACGCTTTGGCGGTGTTGTATTCTGTCTCTGTATTAAGAAGGCAAAATCTTCTAGATTAAATCATGACTGTAACAGCCAGAGCAAAAGCACGAAGAAGAGCACGAGGACAGGACTCCAAACTACCGTGGCCGGTTGTTCCTGGGCCGGATTATGACAATTCATCACCTACTAATACTGAACTTGTTGGAGGAGGACATCAAAAAGGATCCCCTGCAATTTCTAGACCAGAAGCTAGAGATTGTGACATTTCTGCTGGATTTCAAGATGTGTCAATTGGAGAGCGTGGTGGTTGAAGATGTGACTTCTATGATATTGGTGTTTCCACTAGACAATCCATCCAACATGTTATTGAATCAAAATCTGGTTTTGCTCCCAACTCTATTCAGTTTTGCACAAACTATGTCAAATTGATAGTTAGACCCCAGTGGGTCTTGTCACAGTGCCATGTTGACTACAGTCCCCAGATGTTATCCCCTAATCTCACCTCAACTTTACCAGCATGATGAATTAATAGGAAAAGCACGTAATTTTGATGGAGCTGTTCTTTTCTTGCCAAAGAAACTAAATATGATCAATGAGGTGGTTAGCTGCACAAGCAATGTAGAAATAGTAAAGATTAAAATTACTTTAACCAATGAGTTACCACTCACTTCACCAACTTGCTTTCACTTTTACAACATTATATTCCGAAGCATTGAAAAAGAAGATAAATATATTATGAAGCAAATATGTATGAGTAATTATCACCCAAATGATGTTACAGAAGTCATAACATACACAAGCAATCTGTGTGGCACTGATTTACCACTGTAATTTTGAAGTATTAGACTAGTATCATCTTGTGGATTGATGTGAGCCAAAAAGTCCTTCAAAGTGAAACTGTTCTGGATGGAATGCACAATTTGCTCCTGAAAATTAGAACCTGCCTTCTATGATGCTTGCATTAAAGAACTGATTGGGCAAATATGTACAGACTCAGGAAGACTGGGCTCCGGGTACCTGTGCTGTGCAGGTCCAGAACTGTCAAAACTATTTTCTTGGGGAAGAAATAGGGAGCGGACAGGCCCCATTACCCAGGAAGAGGGGGTGTGTTTAGACAGGGAACCTGGCCTGAAGCTGATGGAAAAAAACAAGCAAAGCAGTAGTGAGTCCCCCACTGTCAGCGTGTGAGCAGCAATTGGGGGCAGCGCACTATGAACCCGAAGTGCCAGCGTTGTGACGGACTGCAGCAGACAGACCCGGTGTCCTAGAGGCAGGAGGACGAACCTAAGAGAAAGTAGGCACATCAGCAGAGTTTTTTGGTGGGGACAAGCAGCACGTAGAAGGCTGAGCAGTGTGCTCCGACTTTAGAGCACTGGCACTGCATAGGACTGTTCTACAAGTGGTACTGCCAGAAAGCAAGGCGCCGTGTGCCCAGTGACCACCAGAGAGAGATGCGCCGTGCGCTCTGTGATCGTGAGTACAGCAGCGTACGTGCACAGTACAGAGAGTCAGTTCATGCCATATGTCCAGCGTGGATAACCAATAATTTTAAGGCACAGAGGAATGACAGAGGATGTTGATATGGTCAGCAAGGTACTCCCTCAGCATCTTTCAAAACTTTGCACTCCTTATGAGAGTACCCCATGCCTCAGGGCCAGGGCGATGGGAGGGTCTGAGAAAACTCTCCCATAACTTTGCCAGTGTTCCACTGCCTCTGCTGGATTGGAGGTGTGTCTCTCTTACATGTACAGCTTGGTTGTCCAACAAACTGTGACCTCTGCCGCAAGCGTTTTGAGATGGGAATTTTTTAAATAATTCCTCTGGTACAGCAACATTTTTTTACACCTGTCTGCCTCTGGAAAAAGAGATTGAAATTCTCCTTGTAGCATGGGTTTAGAAGTGTCACCAGGCAGTAATGAGAGTAACTGAAAATTTTGATAAGGTGATGGTTAAGGGAAAGGCAGCACAACATAAAGTCAGCCATGCGGGCCAGACTTCTAGCAGGCAAGACTTCCATGTCCTCATCAAGAGGACGACTGACCATGCTCTCCTCCTCCTCCTTGTCCTCAAGCCATCATTGACTTTCAACTAAGCTCTGCACTAGCATTGTAAATACATCATTGTAAATACACCCCTGTACTCTGCATCTCCCCCACCTCATTGTAGATTGTAAGCTCTCACGAGCAGGGTTGTTATCGTTATGTTTTGATTAAATTATTGTATTATTGTTAACTTTTTTATTGTTTCTTAGCACTGTTATGTTTGAAAATGTTAATCTGTAAATATATTTGCGCTATATAAATAACAATTTGGCATATTATTAGAACCCAAAGAAGTGGGATGGTGATGCAAATTATGGCGTCATCGCCTCTCACCATCTTGGTGCATTCCTCAAAGTTTGAGAGGATGGTACATATGTCTGACATCCATGTCCACTCCTGAGATCTTATGTGTAAAGTCTAAACTGAATACCGATGGCCTTGTTGATGCTGGTTGGCAACAACTGCCCTCTTCTGCTCACAAATCCATTACAACATGTGCAGTGTAGAGTTGCAATGCGTGGGGACATCATACACCAGTTTGTGAGCCGGAAGCTGCAAACGCTGTTGAATCCCGTCAAGGGCGGATGAAGCTGTTGCTGACTTTATAAAATGAGCATGCAGAGCGGGGTACTTTCACAGGCAGATCTGGCAGCTCTGGGTCACTTTTGAGAAACCGTTGAACAATGAGGTTAAGCACATGGGCCAGGCTTGACACGTGTGTGGGCTTGCCTCTCCTCAGAGCCACCACCAGGTTCCGGCCATTGTCACACATGACTGTTGTGAGTTCATTTTCCCCTCCATCACTGAGGCCTGGTGAACTCCCTATTCTAGTGAAGGAAGGTAGTGAGCCTGATTGTCAGGCACCTGGGACTGATGAGGACGATTGGCTGAGTGGAGTCACTGACTGGATTTAAGGCAGCCTACGCCCTTTCTGCCCTGCGGGTGATTTCTCTGTGGACTCTTGGACACCAGTCTGATTCCTGCTCTCCTAAAGCTAAGTTTTCTGTTTTGCCTTTTTGCATCTAAGATTTGTTTTTGTTTTTCTTGCTTTTTGGATTCTGCCACTCCCTGCTGGAGTGTGCAGTGTTCCGTGAGCTCTGTCTTCTGAAAGTACCTGTGTGCTGATTTAGTTTTTGAAGCTTAGTTGCTTCAGGGCCATTTTTTATATCAGCTTGTTGGCTTTTGTCTCTGATAGGGTTTTGGCAGATTGCAGACAGCAGCCTTCCTATCCGTTCCTATCTAGGTAGTTTTTGGGCCCCGTCTTTGCTCAGCCTGTCTTTCTGTCTGTGTAAGTGTTTTCATCTTGCTTCACCGTCATTATATGTGGGGGGCTGCCTATTGCTTTGGGGTCTGCTCTGGGGCAGTTAGATTTCCCCTTTCCTTCTTTAGGCCTATGTATCTCTCCTGCTGTGATCGAGGGGTCTAGGTCATCGTAGGAATCCCCCACGGCTACTGCTAGTTGTGTTGATAGGTTCAGGGGTCTGCAATCTGATAGTTGCCAACTTCTCTGGTTTTCAGGACTTAGCTAGCATTTCTGTTTTTGCCTCCTACGGTGACTCAATCATAACAGAATCACCCGCCAAACCGCAGATCCTGGGGTACTCAATAGCAGGAAAGAATTGTGTATAAAAAAAAAAAAAAAAAGGTGTGTGTATATTCTTTCCACTATATCTCTGAGGCCATAGGGGGAATTTTTTTTTTCTCTCAATGGAGATAAAGCAAGTGTCTGATCGTGTGGAGCAGCTCGCTGCTGAAGTGCGAGGAATTTCCGCCTATCTTGCTCGTTCACATGCTGTTGAACCAAAGATCCCCACACCTGATGTATTTTTTGGGGATCGATCTAAATTTTTGAGTTTCAAAAATAATTGTAAATTATTTTTTGCTTTGAAGCCTAACTCGTCAGGGAGCCCCGCGCAGCAGGTTAAAATTGTCATCTCTTTGCTGCGCGGCGATCCCCAGGATTGGGTGTTTTCTTTGAAACCAGATGACCCTATTCTGACTAATGTGAACGCATTTTTTCAAGCCTTGGGGTTGCTGTACGACGAACCTAATGCTATTGATCAGGCTGAAAAGACCCTGTTAGCATTGAACCAGGGTCGAGAATCTGCAGAGTTGTACTGTCAAAAGTTCCGAAAGTGGGTGATACTTACTACCTGGAATGATAGTGCCTTGGCTGCTCTCTTTCGGAAGGGTTTGTCAGAAGCCGTAAAAGATACTATGGTGGGATTTCCTGTTCCCTCTGGTCTGGACGATTCTATGTCTTTAGCCATTCAGGTTGATCGGCGTTTACGTGAACGCAGGATTACACGAGAGGTGTTGCCACCGGTTGAATAGACGTCTGAACCTATGCAATGTGATAGAGTTTTGTCTAAGGCGCAACGTCAGGAATTCAGAAGGCGTAATAAGCTGTGTTTTTTCTGTGGAGATGCCTCACATGTTATTTCTGCTTGTCCTAAACGTGAGAAACGCTTTGCACACACGTTTTCTGTTGGTGGGGTTCAGCCTAAGTTTCTTTTGGCGATTACTCTGATCTGTTCCCTATCCACATTTTCCGCCAAGGCTTTTGTGGATTCGGGAGCAGCGCTAAACCTAATGGACTTGGATTTTGCTAAACGTTGTGGATTTCCGTTGACACCTCTGCAGACGCCTATCCCTTTGAGGGGGATTGATGCTACCCCTCTGGCTAAAAATAAACCTCAGTTTTGGACCCAGTTGGTCATGCGGGTCGCCCCAGACCACCAAGAAAATTGCAGATTTTTGGTGTTGCATGGTCTGCATGATGCCGTTGTTCTGGGGTTTCCCTGGTTGCAGATTCATAATCCAGTTTTGGATTGGAAGTCTGTGTCTGTGGTGAGTTGGGGTTGCCGGTGTACCTTTAGTGAGGCTCCGGTTTTTTCCACCTCTCCTCAGTCGCATGAGGTTCCTGACTATTTGGCTGACTACTATGATGTATTTAGTGAGAATGAGTCTGCGTCCTTGCCTCCTCATAGGAGTTATGACTGTGCAATTGAACTAAACCCGGGGTGTAAATTTCCTAAGGGTTGGCTCTTCAATTTATCTGTACCTGAGCACGAGGCTATGCGGTCCTATATTAAGGAGGCATTGGAGAAGGGTCATATTAGACCATCCTCTTCACCCTTAGGTGCCGCTTTTTTTTTTGTGGCCAAGAAGGATGGTTCTTTAAGGCCTTGTATTGATTATCGTGCCCTCAATAAAATTACTATTAAATATCAGTATCCGTTACCCCTGATTTCGGATCTATTCTCTAGAGTCAGAGGTGCTTGCTGGTTTACCAAGCTTGACCTCAGGGGGGCGTATAATCTTATCCGCATTAAGCAGGGGGATGAATGGAAGACGGCGTTTAATACTCCGGAGGGACATTTTGAGTACCTGGTGATGCCTTTTGGGCTCACTAATGCCCCTTCTGTCTTCCAGTGCTTCATGAACGATATTTTCCGAGACTTTGTCGATAAATTTTTGATTATCTATCTGGATGATATTTTGATCTTCTCCAAGGATTGGGATTCTCATGTGGAACATATTCGGACTGTGTTCCGGATCTTGAGAGAGAATTCTCTGTATGTCAAAGGATCAAAATGCCTTTTTGGAGTACAGAGAATTTCTTTTTTGGGATTTATTTTGTCTCCGTCAACTATTGAAATGGACCCGGCCAAGGTACAGGCCATTTATGATTGGGTTCAGCCCACTTCTTTGAAGGCCCTCCAGAAGTTTTTGGGTTTTGCTAATTTTTATCGGAAATTTATAGCAAAATTTTCTAGTATTGCCAAACCATTGACTGACCTGACCAGGAAGGGTGCGGATGTGTTGAATTGGTCTCCGGAGGCGGTTGCTTCCTTTCAGGAGCTGAAGCGTAGATTTACCTCCGCCCCGGTTCTGCGGCAACCTGATGTCTCACTCCCGTTCCAGGTAGAGGTGGATGCTTCTGAGATTGGTGCAGGAGCGGTGTTGTCCCAAAAGGATCCGGTAACATCTAAAATGAATCCCTGTGCTTTCTTTTCCCGTAAGTTCTCTTCATCTGAACGTAACTATGATGTGGGGAATCGGGAACTGTTGGCCATGAAATGGGCATTTGAGGAGTGGAGACATTGGTTGGAGGGAGCCAAACATCAAGTTGTGGTCCTCACTGACCACAAAAATTTGATTTACCTAGAGTCGGCTAAACGCTTGAACCCTAGACAGGCTAGGTGGGCCTTGTTTTTTACACGTTTTGATTTTGTGGTCTCTTTCCTTCCTGGAACTAAGAATGTCAAGGCAGACACCCTCTCTAGGAGTTTCTTTGCTGATTCTCCTGTGGTGACCAAGCCTGCCACCATCTTAGGCGAAGGGGTAGTTCTTTCTGCCATCTCGCCCGATTTGAGACTTGCTCTGCAAGAGTTCCAGGAGGACAAACCTGAGCGTTGCCCCAGTGAAAAGTTGTATGTTCCTGACCAGTGGAAGAAGAGAGTGATGTCTGAAGTTCATTGTTCTGCATTGGCTGGTCATCCAGGTATTTTTGGTACTATAAATCTGGTGAGTCGCTCTTTTTGGTGGCCCACCTTGTCTCATGATGTCAGGAATTTTGTGCAGTCCTGTGGGACTTGCTCCCGGTCTAAATCTTGTTCTCGCTCTAGTGGGTTGTTGATGCCTTTGCCGGTCCCCAGGAGGCCATGGACCCATATTTCAATGGATTTCATCTCTGATATGCCGGTCTCTCAAAGAATGACTGTTATTTGGGTGATTTGTCATAGGTTCTCTAAGATGGTTCATCTTGTACCACTCCCTAAGTTGCCATCTTCCTCTGAGTTGGTGCCTCTGTTTTTGCAACAGGTGGTTCGCTTGCACGGGATTCCTGAGAACATTGTATCTGACAGAGGAGTTCAATTTGTGTCTAAATTTTGGAGGACATTCTGTTCCAAGTTGGGAATTCAGTTGTCCTTCTCCTCTGCTTTTCACCCTCAGACCAATGGGCAGACAGAGAGAACAAACCAGACCTTGGAGTCGTATTTGAGATGTTTTATTTCCGCTGATCAGGATGATTGGGTTTCATTTTTGCCCTTGGCCGAATTTGCTTTAAATAATAGAGCTAGTTCTGCCACTTTGATGTCACCTTTTTTTTGTAACTTTGGTTTTCACCCTCGATTTTCTTCAGGGCAGGTGGAGCCTTCTGCCTGCCCAGGTGTTGACACTGTGGTGGAGAGAATGCACCAGATCTGGGACCAAGTGGTGGATAAGTTATCTCTCTCCCAGGAAAAGGCCCAGCGGTTTTCCAATCGACATAGGACCATTGGTCCCCAGTTTAAGATTGGTGATATGGTGTGGTTATCATCAAAAAATATTGCTATGAAGGTGGCTTCTCCTAAGTTTAAGCCTAGATTTATTTGACCTTACAAGATTTTGGAGATTATTAATCCGGTCTCTTTTCGTTTGGCTCTTCCTGTCACATTTAAGGTCCATAATGTGTTCCATAAGTCCTTGTTGAAGAGGTTTGTTGAGCCAGTTGTGCCTGAGGTGGCACCTCCGGACCCTGTATTGATTGAAGGTAACTTGGAATATGAGGTAGAGAAAATTCTGGATTCCCGTCTGGCTAGACGGAGACTCCAGTATTTGGTTAAGTGGAAGGGTTATGGTCAGGAGGATAATTCCTGGGTCTCTGCCTCTGATATTCATGCCAAAAGATTGGTGCATGTCTTTCATCGGGCTCACCCTGATCGCCCTGGTAGCGTTGTTGAGGGTTTGGTGACCCCTCCTCAAGGGGGGGTACTGTTGTGAGTTCATTTTCCCCTCCGTCACTGAGGCCTGATGAACTCCCTATTCTAGTGAAGGAAGGTAGTGAGCCTGATTGTCAGGCACCTGGGACTGATGAGGACGATTGGCTGAGTGGAGTCACTGACTGGATTTAAGGCAGCCTACGCCCTTTCTGCCCTGCGGGTGATTTCTCTGTGGACTCTTGGAAACCAGTCTGATTCCTGCTCTCCTAAAGCTAAGTTTTCTGTTTTGCCTTTTTGCATCTAAGATTTGTTTTTGTTTTTCTTGCTTTTTGGATTCTCCCACTCCCTGCTGGTGTGTGCAGTGTTCTGTGAGCTCTGTCTTCTGAAAGTACCTGTGTGCTGATTTAGTTTTTGAAGCTTAGTTGCTTCAGGGCCATTTTTTATATCAACTTGTTGGCTTTTGTCTCTGATAGGGTTTTGGCAGATTGCAGACAGCAGCCTTCCTATCCGTTCCTATCTAGGTAGTTTTTGGGCCCCGTCTTTGCTCAGCCTGTCTTTCTGTCTGTGTAAGTGTTTTCATCTTGCTTCACCGTCATTATATGTGGGGGGCTGCCTATTGCTTTGGGGTCTGCTCTGGGGCAGTTAGATTTCCCCTTTCCTTCTTTAGGCCTATGTATCTCTCCGGCTGTGATCGAGGGGTCTAGGTCATCGTAGGAACCCCCCACGGCTACTGCTAGTTGTGTTGATAGGTTCAGGGGTCTGCAATCTGATAGTTGCCAACTTCTCTGGTTTTAAGGACTTAGCTAGCATTTCTGTTTTTGCCTCCTATGGTGACTCAATCATAACACATGACCATGCCTGCCTGTAGGTTCAGCGGTGTCAGCCACAGATCTGCCTGCTATTTCAGAGCTCTCCACAACTCTTCAGCATTGTGCAGTTTGTCATCTAAGCATATTAGCTTCAGCACAGCCTGTTGCCGCTTGGCTGATACAGTGCTGCAATGCTTCCAGCTTGTGACTGATGTGATCATTTCATAGATGGAGGCTGAAGAGGAGGAGGAAGATGTGCAGGAGCTGTAGACTGTGGGGGCAACCTTGATTGACGTAGGGCCCTCAATCCTCGGTGTCGGGAGGACGAGTTCCATCCCAAGGTCCGACTGGGTCTCAGCTTCCACTATGTTAACCCAGTGTGCTGTAAGCGAGGTGTACCATCCCTGCCCACAAGCACTGGTCAGCGGCATAGGAAGGGGGGTGCGGGGGGGCGGGCCGTCCCGGGCGGCACAGTACAGGGGGCGGGCCGCCGGTGGTGCAGCAAATTTTTTTTTCTATTTAATTAAAGTTAGTCCCGGGAGCAGGGGCGCCTAGCGGGGAGATGTAGGAAGCCGTCTACTGCGGTCCGCACTCACGCTCCAACTACAATCCAGCTCCTGGGCAGACAGCTCGTAAGCGTCCTGTGACAGGCGGCCCCGCCCCCCGCCACTCCGCTCTGGCAGTATGAAGGAGCTTGTGGGGAAGTGGCCGGTCCGAACGACGTGACGGCAGAGTGTGTGAGGCGGGCGGCAGTTGGCAGTTCGGCTCCAGTTCGGCTCCTTCTTCCTAACTAGTGAGTTCTAGAGTTGCAGGTAAAAAGTGTGCAAATAATGCAGAGGGTGACACAGTGAATAAAAAAGAGAATACTCCACATGTTCACTCTACTCTTACGATCTGTAAGGCTAACCAGCAGCGCTGTGTAATTCTTGGTGTGTGTTTAGGGGGTGCACCGTGCAGGAAGCAGACCTTTACTTTTTGGTATTCTTGTACAGTTCTGAAATTCTGTCATTGTCATTTTCTGAAAGATTTCTTTATAGCGATTTATAAGGTATAAGGGACATAGAAAAGTCACAAAGGCTGGGTTCACGCTGTTATTTTGGTGTACGTTTTAGGCTATAAAAAATGCATAGGTTTCTGTACACAGAGATTAAAGGGGTATTCCCAGCAGACAGGATCAGTCTCCATCCTGTCTGCTCCGGCAAATGGCAAGCCGGGTTACTTCCAGTTTGCCGTGTGTCAGATGCGGCTAAAGCCACGATGTGGTCTGACACAGCACATTCATTCAGAAATGCGAGTGGCAGGCTCCAACTCCTTTACAGCGTACAGGCTTTACCAAGTACTCCGCTGTCGGGCTGATAGGTCATTTGGTGGGAGGGCTAGGGCTGGACTATGTGTAGCAGCACCCAGACGTAGGCAGAAAGTGACGTCATTCTGGGAATGCTGGAGTCAGTGTCTGCAACCAGTCCCGCTCTCTTGCCCGCTGCAGGAGTGCCATCTTGGTGGCCTGGGCACTGGCACTGCCCGGGCCCTGGTCTGACCTTACTTTGTTTTTTTGTTATTTTGTTAGGCTTAGATAAAATGAAGCGAAGAAAAGAAAGTGGTGCAATGTTTAGAAAAAAGATAAAGGCTAAGGAGGAAGAATTGAAAAAAAATGAAGGTGCACTACTAAAATATCTCAGCCGCGATACCACTACTTCTGTTGCTGAGGAGATTCCTAAATTCACAGCATTAGACACAAGTGCTCCTTAAACTTCAGGAACCAATGAGGAGTGTGATGACCAAAACATTGACCCAAGTGCTCCTTCAACTTCAGGAACCAATGAGGAGTGTGATGACCAAAACATTGACCCAAGTGCTCCTTCAACTTCAGGAACCAATGAGGAGTGTGATGACCAAAACATTGACACAAGTGCTCCTTCAACTTCAAGAAGCAATGAGGAGTGTGATGATCAAAATATTCCTGCTATTGACTTAAAAGATGTTGGTCTTTGGCCAAGTAAAATTAATAATAATACAATGATCTTACTAGTACGTCAAGGTGCATCAGTGGTTCAGCATCTAGACTCAGACTTTGCTGAAGTGGTTCGTGAGGGTGTATCAATCAAAGGACAAAACAGAAAACTTAAACGCAACTGGTTTTTTAAAACTCTGCCAAATAATGAAAAAATGTTGAGGTCATGGTTGCTGTACTCTCCTTCCAAAAAAGCCCTTTACTGCTTTTGTTGCAGACTATTTGCAGATGCAGAAACAAGTCAGTCTAATTTTGATTCAGTGAATGGATTCAACACATGGTGGAAACTTAATCCTAAAGTATACAACCATGAATCTAGTGTGGCCCATGTAGAATGTTTCGCAAAATGGAAGGAGTTGGAAATTAGACTCCAACGTGGCGTAACAATTGATAAAAAAAGTACAGGAAGAAGTAGAAAATAATGTGAAGAAGTGGAGGGAGATACTTTCAAGATTGTTGGATATCCTTAGATTCCTAGCTAAACAAAATTTGGCTTTACGGGGTCACAGAGAAGTAATTCATCATGAGATTGATTACGAACCTGAATCAACTGGAAAAAAGGGACATTTTTTAGAATTGGTTCATTTGTTGGCGAAATATGATCCAGTGCTATGTGAACATATTCTAAGAATTGTCTCCTACAATTCAGAATGAGTTTATAGAAATTTTTTGGGGGGAAAGCAAGAAGCAAAGTTGAGGACCAAGTAAAATTAGCAAAGTATTTCTCTATGATATTTAACAGCACCCCTGATATTTCTCATAAGGATCAAATGTGCCAAGTTTTACGCTACGTTATGATTAATAGAAATGAAGTGAAGGTTGTGGAATCATTTGTTGATTTCATTGAAATAAAAGGTAAAACTTCAGAGAGTATTTCAACTATGATTTTGCAACAATTGGAAAAATACGGAATTGACATCCAAAATTGTAGAGGACAAGCATATGATAATGCTGCTGTAGTGGCTGGTCAACATACTGGCGTTCAGAGATGCATCAAGGAAATAAACAAAAAAGCTGAATTTGTTGCATGTACAAATCACTCTCTGAATTTGGCAGGTGTACATGCAGCTTCTGTTGCACTGAGTTCGGTTACATTTTTTGGAACTGTGGAGCGTTTGTTCACATTTTTTTCTTCTTCCACCCATTGCTGGGATGTTCTGATTTCAGTCACTGGTCAAAGTGTCAAGCGTGTATTAGAAACTCGGTGGAGTGCACGGGGAGATGCTGTGAGTGCAGTAAAAAAAATTACTCCAAAATCTTACAGGCTGTAGAACATTTAACTGGTGAAGAAGAAAATAGAGTTACCAGGTCAGATGCTGGCATGTTGCTTGTTGCATTACAATCTTTTTCCTTCCTGTGCTTTCTTGGCCTGTGGGAATCTGTGCTTAAAGAAATTAATGACACACAGGTCTACCTACAGACCAAAGGATTAAATATATAACAATGTGACACAAAACTTGGAGCATTAAAAGCATTTTTAACTGAAAACAGAGAGGAATTAGTTAAGCATTCAGTAGCTTATGTAAAAGAAATTTGTGAAGATTTGGGAATAGATATGGATCGCCACTCTAGAAAGAAGAAAAGGATGGCAGGTGAAGAATCACAAGACGCTGAATTGCCATATGAAATGGAGTTGATGAGAGAAATGTACCTTTCGCTGGACAGAGTGATCCAGGAGATCACAACAAGATTTAAACAGCTTCATGCTCTTGCTAAAAAATATGCCTTCCTTACTCCATCACACCTTTTGGAAGAGAAGTATGAGTGTCAGCTAAATCAAGATCACGATGATATTAATAAGGAAGAGTTCCTCATTGAGAGAAAAAGGCTTAAAAGTTTTCTTTCTGTTGCTGTTGCACAAGACAAAAAAGAGACATGGAAGGAGGAGAGTCCCCTTGAACTGTTGCAGTTTATTGAAAAATATAGTCTAGAGAACTCAGTTCCAAATATTGTGATACTCCTTCGAATTTTTCTCACTATTGCTATAAGTGTTGCTACTTGTGAGAGGAGTTTTTCTAAGTTAAAGCTGATTAAAAATTACCTCAGATCCACAATGAGCGCCATGCGTTTAGGAAATATGGCCATTCTGTCTATTGAACATCAGCTGAGTGAAAAAATAGACTTTGATGATGTTGTCCACGATTTTGCAAACAGAAAGGCAAGAAAAGTAAGATTCTAGAACAATTGAAATCAACTTTACTCCCAAAGTGACAATTTAAAGTTTCAGTTAAACAATAAAGAGTTTTGTTTCTGTGCGTGTTGTCCTGACTATTTTTTGGTAACCTTTGTGTGTATTGAGCCGGGGGGGGCGCCATATTTGGGAACAGCCCCGGGCGGCAAAAGCTCTAGCTCTATGCCACTGGCACTGGTCAATAACTTCGCTAACACACTGCAAAAAAATTTAAAGGGAGGGAAGAAATGGCAGAATTTTGAATGCACTTTTTATCTCTGACCCATGTGATGGACAAACCACAGTTTACGAGCAAACTGTTGTCAATAGCTTTGTTAACACATTGCAACAAAATTTAAAGGGAGGGCAGAAATGGCAGAATTTGGAGCACACTTTTTATCTCTTATCTGTGTGACGGACAAACCACACTTTTCAATAGCCAGCCTGTAGGTAACTATTTTTACCAGCAAACTGGTGTCAATAACTTCGCTAACACATTGCAACAAAAATTAAATGGAGGGCAGAAATGGCAAAACTTTGAACGCAGTTATATGTGATCCGTGTGATGGATAAATCACAGTTTGAAATTGCTGGCCTGTAAGTAATGTAAGGTAGCGCTTATTGTTAGTGTTGGGGGACACTTACTTGGCTGCGATATTGATGCACACAGGAACACTTTCACTTGAAACAGTCCAATGCAGTTTATTGTGCCATCATAAACCGCACCGTAAGCCATGTTATACTTCACAAGCTCACAAATAATCCATAACATTGCATAGTACACGGCTTGAATACATTGTCACTAAATGCGCTGGACCTCTTTGTCCAGTTACCATGGGTGACCGCACGCCGTACACTTCATTAATGTCCATAGAATATCACAGGCACCAATAGTTGTATCCCCATGTCCGGGGTTACCACGCAGGAGCTTCGGCTCCAGATGCCGACTCTTTGTCAGTCCTCTCTTTTTCAGGGAAGCTGCTGAACTGGGATCACCATCCCGGACAACATCTTGCTCACAAGGCCACCTGACAGTCCAGATCCACAGATGGACAGTAGCTCCCCAAATGCAGTGCTGTCACTGACTCTGCAAACACACGTGGCCTGTTTGTGTGCTATTCAGAACGTCAGTCCCCATTTTGGAACCGTCTAACACACAGGCCTCACTGGGTGCTATTCAGGGATCCGACCCTACTCCCCAGATCTCCCAACACACCGGCCACCAGGTCCAGGGCCTCAGCGGGTGCTATTCAGGACGTCCGTCTCCTCCTGAGACCGTCCAACACTCATGCCTCACCAGGTCCAAGGTCGCAGCACGTGCTCCAAGGATCCGATTCTTCTCCCAGAATATCCCAACACTGACCCTCCAGGACCTTGCATCCTGAACCATTCAGGTACACACTCTCTCCCCATGTGACCAGACCTCAGGCACACTATATGGTCCATAACCACACCCACCGGGGAGGTATGGATCACATGGTTATGACCTCACTTAAGGTCCTATTTCACACAGCCACACACAGGCTTTATCGTGGGCGTTCAGACACGTCACTGGGTGGGATTGTAGGTGACTGGTCCCACCCATCTCACCAAGTCACCTGGAAGCTTTCCCAATACACAGCAACAAACCCTCAGCAGTATTATCTGCTGATCAACACACGTTCAAGCTTCCACCACAAGGCACCCACCCTTGTGATACATATCGGTCATTTACAACCCTGCCGCTCACCATTTCCCCATCACAATAAAGGAAACGCCTGCATGCATGTCCTGGGAAGCCCATACAGTTCCCTCTAGCTGTCACAGGGGTCACTGCATCACAGTAACTATTTTTACCAACAAACTGGCGTCAATAGCTTTGCTAACACACTGCAACAAAATTTAAAGGGAGGGCAGAAATGGCAGAATTCTGAGCGCACTTTTTATCTCTGCTCCATGTAATGGACAAACCACAGTTTTCAGTAGCTGGCCTGTGTAGGTAACTATTTTTACCAGCAAACTGGTGTTAATAACTTCGCTAACACACTGCAACAAAATTTAAAAGGAAGGCAGAAATGGCAGAATTTTGAGCGCTCTTTATATTTCTGATCCATGTGATGAATGGACAAACCACAGTTATACATAGCTGGCCTATAAAAAAATTATTCCTGGCCCCTGATACCTGGGGCTAAGTTTACATATACTGTATCTGTAATAGCAGCAGCAGCAGACAGAACTGGAATGGACCCTCTTGCTATATGCACTGCAGTCTGCCACATACACTGCCTGCCTGCCTAGCACTAATATGCAGCTTTATTAGTCCTCAGAAGTACTGTTTTTTTAGATGGATATATGTATATTACATGGTATACTCACACTAAGTAAGAACCAAGCAAATCTCTCCCTAGCTCAGCAGCAACTCTTCCTACACTGCCTGATTCCATAGTAGTCTGTGACAAGCATGGCGGTGCCAGGTCTGATAAAGACCTGATGATGCTGTGCAGCCAGCCAATCACTGTAATTCCACATCCAACATGGCTGCGGCTTTACAGTGTGTGGCAGACAATCCCTGCATGTTTATTGGCTCGCTATATAGTGTCAAACTTGCAGGACGGGGACCCGAGCTCCTGCCGAGCAACCCCGGAAATACTCAGCAAGCTTTGAGCATCTTGAGCAGTGAGATACTCAGGCAAGTACCGAGTAGTGGCGAGAGCATATTCGCTCATCACTAGTCACAATGTCAAAAAACAGTCACAGAATTAGTGGGATCCTTTTCAGAGTTCCAGAGTTATTACCTCATAAAGTGACACAGGTCTGAATTGCACAAATTTGGTCTGGTCATGAAGGTGCAAATAGGCTTGATGGGTATAGGGGGTTAAAACATAATTTGTCAACTGCAGAATTCAAAACAGTTTTTTGGAGTTTAATACCACTGTAATGATGCATAAAGCACATAAAAGTGTATTGATCACAAATTCAGTCTATGGATGACAAATTCAATCCAGAATTATTTTTGAATGCTTTTTTGGTTTGTTATATACAACCGAAATTGTACAGCTATTTATTTAGCAATGAATTACAAAGCCCTAAGCCCTGACTAAATGCTGTAATCTGCCACTCTTCCTGCTCCTGTCACTGTTCCTAGGCTAAATGCAGACTATATCTGATACAAACAGTAAAGGGCAAGATTAGCCCTTAGAAGGACTCTTAGTATGATGATTTAGCATCAGCACCAGTATCAAAGCTAGAGGACTCTGAATAGTTAAAACTGTGCACACACGAGCATTGATAACTGCTCTCTCCCTCCAATTAGAACTGTCCCTAAAGCTGGAGTCACACATAGTGACTTACCAGCGATACCGACACCGATATCAAGGTGTCAGGATCGCTGGTAAGTCGCTATGTGATCGCTGGTGAGTAGAGTTGAGCGATACCAGCCGATACTTGAAAATATCGGATCGGAATGGATCGGCCGATCTTAAAAAAAAGTATCGTATCGCCGATTCCGATACCGGGAACCAGTGCAAGTCAATGGGGCCAAAATATCGGAATTAAAAAAAACCCTTTCTTTGCTTGTAGGTTAATTCTACATGAAGAAAAACAACTTAGAATAATGTAGAATGTATTGTGGGAGGTGGAGGAGACATTAAAGCCATAGAGGTTTAGCCCAATCAAATGGAATAGCAGGAATTAAACTTTTTTTTTAAAGACGTTAGGAGTTACAAAGATATTGACTATGTTAGCCTCATTTATATTTTGCCAGACATGTATGTCTTCTTCTTCTTTCTTCTTTCTTCTTCTTTCTTATTCTTCTTCCTTTTTTTACCTTCTTCTTCTTCTTCTTATTCCTTTTTTTACATTCTTCTACTTCCTTTTTTTACATTCTTCTTCTTATTCCTTTTTTTACATTCTTCTTCTTCTTCCTTTTTTTAAATTCTTCTACTTCCTTTTTTTACATTCTTCTTCTTCTTCCTTTTCTTACATTCTTCATATTCTTCTTATTCAACAATTATTATTCTACATATTCAACTTCTTCATCTTCTTCCTATTCTTCTTCATCATATTCTTGTTTGTGTCAGGCATTCCTGTAGTTGTTATCTAGAAAAGTTAGAAGTTTACACCTTCCGTTCTGCCTGTCACAAAAGATTTACAACAGGATTTGTCCGCGTTCAGTTTGGCCTGCAGCAGCAGGCCTTTTCCAGGGGCACCACGAGGAGGAACGGACTCACCCCCATACACTGCTTAGTCTTCTTCTGCTTATAAATAAGATAATATCATTTGCTCAGAGTATTAGTCTTATGCTTAATGTTCTTCTGCTTTGTTTTTTTATGCTTCTTTGTCTTCTCTCTCTTGTTGTTCTGCATCTTGGTGGTTGTCTTCCTGTTCTTTGTCCTCTTGAACCAGCTGACGGTACTGGCACCCGGAGGGGCAGCAGAAGGAACAAGAGCCAATGGCACAACCGAGGACCAGCTGACGGTGCTGGAACCCGGTTACTAAGCAGGAGGTACCTGTGCTACAAAGCACTACCAAGGACCAGCAGACGTTGCCGGAACTCGGATACCGAGATGGAGGCACCTAGGCCAAAGGCTCTGACGAGAACCAGCTGACGGTGCTGGAACCCGGAGGGGTAGCATAAGCTGCAAGAGCAAATGGAAATAGCGAGGACCAGCTGACAGTGCTGGCACCCGGAGGGGCAGCAGAAGGAATAAGAGCCAATGGCACAACCGAGGACCAGCTGACGGTGCTGGAACCCGGTTACTAAGCAGGAGGTACCTGTGCTACAAAGCACTACCAAGGACCAGCAGACGTTGCCAGAACTCGGATACCGAGATGGAGGCACCTAGGCCAAAGGCTCTGACGAGAACCAGCTGACGGTGCTGGAACCCGGAGGGGTAGCAGAAGTTACCCCTGAAAAGCAAAGTTGGCATGCCGCAAGCTGGCCGCAGTTACCGAATCACACAGTCCTACAGGGGGTGCTTGTCCTACTGGCACTACGGAACAAGCCTTTCTTACCAGAACCCGCAGTCCACATAGGAAGCACCTAAACTGCTGGCACCCTAGCCTCGGCTAACCCAACCGCAACACGACATGGCAACTTGGGGTGGCAAACTGACATTGACACTTCCCGGAAACAGCAGGCAGGGCTGGAACCAAGCTGGGCAGGAGGGAGTACCCGTGCCAAAGTCAGTTATGAGCAGCAACTGGCGATGTTGGAGCCCAGGGACAAGCACTTAGCAGGCTGAGGCCTGATGTGCTGTCAATTGGGAGGCAGCAGGACAGATTGCCATCAAAACAGCAGGGGAACAGCTGACGTTACTGAACCCCAGAAACACAGGAGCAAGTGTTTTACTCTGTGGAGACGGCACTTCCGAGCAACAACTGGCTGTGTTGAAGCCCAGGGACAAGCACGGAGCAGGCTGAGGCTGCATTGAAGAAATTTTAAGATCGGTTGTAGACTTCTACTAATTTTAACCAAGCTCCACTTAGGCCTGTGGCTTCACTGATTTTCGTATTTCCCCTGTCCTCCAACCCCGCCAGTTACAGCTCCGAAGTGGCGTCTGCACAATCCACACTTGTTCCTGTGTTACAGGTGTTCAGTCCGGTCAGTTAATCCCCTGATGTGTGTCCGGCAATGTCGCCTGCTCTGTCCACATTCCCATAACTAGTGGACAGAGCAGGCGACATTGCCGGACACACATCAGGGGATTACCTGACCGGACTGAACACCTGTAACACAGGAACAAGTGTGGATTGTGCAGACGCCACTTCGGAGCTGTAACTGGCAGGGTTGGAGGACAGGGGAAATACGAGAGACAGTGGAGCCACAGGCCTAATTGGAGCACGGTTAAAAATCAGTAGTGGTACGACTGTGTAGGCAGCAGGAGACTTTGCCATCCACACAGCAGGGGATCAGCTGACGTTACTGAACCCCACTGAGACACGGGAGCAAGTATCTCTTTCCGTGTGGACGGCACTTCCGAGCTACAACTGGCTGTGTTGAAGCCCAGGAAATAGGAGGGTGTAGGCTGAGGCCTACTGTCTTTGGAATGTGGAGACAGCAGGAGAGACTGCCATCCACACAGCAGGGGATCAGCTGACGTTACTGAACCCCACTGAGACACGGGAGCAAGTATCTCTTTCCGTGTGGAGGGCACTTCCGAGCTACAACTGGCTGTGTTGAAGCCCAGGAAATAGGAGGGTGTAGGCAGAGGCCTACTGTCTTTGGAATGTGGAGACAGCAGGAGAGACTGCCATCCACACAGCAGGGGATCAGCTGACGTTACTGAACCCCACTGAGACACGGGAGCAAGTATCTCTTTCCGTGTGGAGGGCACTTCCGAGCTCCAACTGGCTGTGTTGAAGCCCAGGAAATAGGAGGGTGTAGGCAGAAGCCTACTGTCTTTGGAATGTGGAGACAGCAGGAGAGACTGCCATCCACACAGCAGGGGATCAGCTGACGTTACTGAACCCCACTGAGACACGGGAGCAAGTGTCTCTTTCCGTGTGGAGGGCACTTCCGAGCTACAACTGGCTGTGTTGAAGCCCAGGAAATAGGAGGGTGTAGGCAGAGGCCTACTGTCTTTGGAATGTGGAGACAGCAGGAGAGACTGCCATCCACACAGCAGGGGATCAGCTGACGTTACTGAACCCCACTGAGACACGGGAGCAAGTATCTCTTTCCGTGAGGAGGGCACTTCCGAGCTACAACTGGCTGTGTTGAAGCCCAGGAAATAGGAGGGTGTAGGCAGAGGCCTACTGTCTTTGGAATGTGGAGACAGCAGGAGAGACTGCCATCCACACAGCAGGGGATCAGCTGACGTTACTGAACCCCACTGAGACACGGGAGCAAGTGTCTCTTTCCGTGTGGAGGGCACTTCCGAGCTACAACTGGCTGTGTTGAAGCCCAGGAAATAGGAGGGTGTAGGCAGAGGCCTACTGTCTTTGGAATGTGGAGACAGCAGGAGAGACTGCCATCCACACAGCAGGGGATCAGCTGACGTTACTGAACCCCACTGAGACACGGGAGCAAGTATCTCTTTCCGTGTGGAGGGCACTTCCGAGCTACAACTGGCTGTGTTGAAGCCCAGGAAATAGGAGGGTGTAGGCAGAGGCCTACTGTCTTTGGAATGTGGAGACAGCAGGAGAGACTGCCATCCACACAGCAGGGGATCAGCTGACGTTACTGAACCCCACTGAGACACGGGAGCAAGTGTCTCTTTCCGTGTGGAGGGCACTTCCGAGCTACAACTGGCTGTGTTGAAGCCCAGGAAATAGGAGGGTGTAGGCAGAGGCCTACTGTCTTTGGAATGTGGAGACAGCAGGAGAGACTGCCATCCACACAGCAGGGGATCAGCTGACGTTACTGAACCCCACTGAGACACGGGAGCAAGTATCTCTTTCCGTGTGGAGGGCACTTCCGAGCTACAAATGGCTGTGTTGAAGCCCAGGAAATAGGAGGGTGTAGGCAGAGGCCTACTGTCTTTGGAATGTGGAGACAGCAGGAGAGACTGCCATCCACACAGCAGGGGATCAGCTGACGTTACTGAACCCCACTGAGACACGGGAGCAAGTGTCTCTTTCCGTGTGGAGGGCACTTCCGAGCTACAACTGGCTGTGTTGAAGCCCAGGAAATAGGAGGGTGTAGGCAGAGGCCTACTGTCTTTGGAATGTGGAGACAGCAGGAGAGACTGCCATCCACACAGCAGGGGATCAGCTGACGTTACTGAACCCCACTGAGACACGGGAGCAAGTGTCTCTTTCCGTGTGGAGGGCACTTCCGAGCTACAACTGGCTGTGTTGAAGCCCAGGAAATAGGAGGGTGTAGGCAGAGGCCTACTGTCTTTGGAATGTGGAGACAGCAGGAGAGACTGCCATCCACACAGCAGGGGATCAGCTGACGTTACTGAACCCCACTGAGACACGGGAGCAAGTGTCTCTTTCCGTGTGGAGGGCACTTCCGAGCTACAACTGGCTGTGTTGAAGCCCAGGAAATAGGAGGGTGTAGGCAGAGGCCTACTGTCTTTGGAATGTGGAGACAGCCATCCACACAGCAGGGGAACAGCTGGCAGTGCTGAACCCCACTAACACTCGAACGAATGTGTTTGGCTCTGTGGAGACGACACTTCTGAACACCAAATGACGCTGTTGGAGCCCAGGATTAGGCGCGGAGCAGGCTGGGGCCTACTGGATTTTGGCAGGTGAAGGCAGCAGGAGACTTGCCATCTCCACAGCAGGGGAACAGCTGGCAGTGCTGAACCCCATTAACACTCGAACAAATGTGTTTGGCTCTGTGGAGACGACACTTCTGAACACCAACTGACGCTGTTGGAGCCCAGGATTAGGCGAGGAGCAGGCTGGGGCCTGTTGCTTTTGGCTGGTGAAGGCAGCAGGAGACTTGCCATCTCCACAGCAGGGGAACAGCTGGCAGTGCTGAACCCCACTAACACTCGAACAAATGTGTTTGGCTCTGTGGAGACGACACTTCTGAACACCAACTGACGCTGTTGGAGCCCAGGATTAGGCGAGGAGCAGGCTGGGGCCTGTTGCTTTTGGCAGGTGAACGCAGCAGGATACTTGCCATCTCCACAGCAGGGGAACAGCTGGCAGTGCTGAACCCCACTAACACTCGAACGAATGTGTTTGGCTCTGTGGAGACGACACTTCTGAACACTAACTGACGCTGTTGGAGCCCAGGATTAGGCGCGGAGCAGGCTGGGGCCTACTGGATTTTGGCAGGTGAAGGCAGCAGGATACTTGCCATCTCCACAGCAGGGGAACAGCTGGCAGTGCTGAACCCCACTAACACTCGAACAAATGTGTTTGGCTCTGTGGAGACGACACTTCTGAACACCAACTGACGCTGTTGGAGCCCAGGATTAGGCGAGGAGCAGGCTGGGGCCTGTTGCTTTTGGCAGGTGAAGGCAGCAGGAGACTTGCCATCTCCACAGCAGGGGAACAGCTGGCAGTGCTGAACCCCACTAACACTTGAACGAATGTGTTTGGCTCTGTGGAGACGACACTTCTGAACACCAACTGACACTGTTGGAGCCCAGGATTATGCATGCAGCATGCAGAGGCCAATGGGCAGCGGTTTTTATGGAGGTTGTTGACTACTACTGATTCTAACCTTGCTCCACTTAGGCCTCTTGCTCCACTGTCTCTACTATTTACCCTGGCCTCCAACCCCGCCAGCTACGTCTCTGAAGTGGCGTCAGCACAATCTACACTTGTTCCTGTGTTACTGGTGCTCAGTCCCGTCAGTTGATCCCCTGATGTTTGTCCGGCAAGTTCGCCAGCTCTGTCCTCATTCCCACTACTGGTTATGGGAATGTGGACAGAGTAGGAGACCTTGCCGGACACACATCAGGGGATAAACTGATGGGACTGAGCCACAGGAACACAGGAACAAGTGTAGATTGTGCTGACACCACTTCAGAGATGTAGATGGCGGGGTTGGAGGTCAGGGGAAATAGTAGAGACAGTGGAGCCAGAGACCTAAGTTGGGCACGGTTAAAAATCAGTAGTGGTTTGAATGTTGATGGAGCTGGTGACTTTGCCGTCCACACAGCAGGGGATCAGCTGGCGTGACTGAACCCCACTAACACAGGAGCTAGAGTGTTTCTCTGTGCAGACGACACATCTGAGCGACAACTGGCTGTGTTGAAGCACAGGGATTATAGTTCAGGTGGTAGAAAAATGAACACACCAGCAGACCTGGATACAGTTGCCAACCACTAATTTAGTCTGTAAGAGGAATGGCAAAGTCTTTGGAGATCCAGGCCTTGTTCATTTTCAGAAAAGTCAGCCGGTCAACATTATCGGAAGATAGTCGCGTGCGACGGTCTGTTAGTACACCACCTGCGGCACTAAAGACACGTTCCGATAATACACTGGCAGCAGGGCAAGCCAGCACCTCCATTGCATACTGGCTAAGCTCTGGCCATGTATCCAGCTTAGAGACCCAAAACTTGAAGGGGGAAGAGCCATCTGGGAGTACAGTGACAGGGCAAGACATGTAGTCTGACACCATCTGACAAAAGCGTTGCCTCCTGCTGACTCGAGGCGTCGCTGATGGTGTAGACAATTGTGGTGGACACACAAAACTTTGCCACATTTGGGCCATAGTGGTCTTGCCTTGTGCTGCGGCGCTGCCTCTGCTCCCTCTTTGTGCAGAGTTTCCTCCACTGCCTCGACGCACAGAGCTGCTTTGTAAAGCACTAGCAACAATGCTGTCGGGTGGAATGGAAAACATTATGGACTGCACCAGTGACTCTTCGTACTCCCGCAGTTTACGCTCCCGGTTCAACGTTGGTATGAGCCTTTGTACGCTGTCCCGGTAGCGAGGATCTAGGAGGGTGTACACCCAATAATCAGCCGAGACGAGAATGTGGGCGATGCGGCGGTCGTTTCTCAGGCACTGCAGCATGAAATCAACCATGTGCTGCAGACTCCCAACTGCCAAAGAACCGCTGTCCCCTGTTTGAGGCGTGACCTCGGCCTGCTCTGCATCACCCCACCCTCGCTGTACATACTGAGTAGAGGTTTGTGTACCTCCCTCCTCTGGAGAGATGTCTTCCTCCTCCATCGACTCCTCCTCATCCTCCTCACAAAGTGTCCCCTGCCTAGGACTTTGTGAGGAAACACGTAGCGCAGACTGTCCAGAAGCAGATGGCATTTGGGACTCCTCATCCTCCACCTCTTCCGAAACCTCATCCCTTAGTGCTTGCAGTGTTTGTTGAAGCAGGCAGATAAGGGGGACAGTCATGCTGACTAGTGCATCATCTGCACTCGCCATCCGCGTGGATTCATCGAAGGCACGCAAAACGAGGCAGATGTCCTTCATAGAGGCCCACTCAATGGTGCTGCAGTGTGAACGGCGCACAGTGCGACTTGTTTGCGCCTGGTGCAGCTGGTACTCCATGACTGCTGCCTGCTGCTCACACAACCGCTCCAACATATGTAACGTTGAATTCCACCGGGTGGGTAGGTCACATATGATGCGATGTTCCGGAAGGCCAAATCGTCGCTGCAGAGCAGCGAGGCGCGATCTTGCCGTGCTGGAACGCCGCAAGCGAGCGCACTCTATGCGGACCTTGTGCAACAGTGCATCAAGATCCGGATAGTCCCTCAGAAAGCTCTGCACGACCAAGTTAAGCACATGTGCCAGACATGGGATGTGTGTGAGGTTGCCTAGGCCAAGAGCTGCCACCAGATTTCGGCCATTGTCACACACTACCAAGCCCGGCTGGAGATTCGCTGGCCCAAACCACACATCGCTCTCCAGCTTGATAGCATTCCAGAGCTCCTGCACTGTGTGGCTTCGATTCCCCAAAGAAATTAATTTGAGTACAGCCTGTTGACGTTTGGCCACGGCTGTGCTCATATCGGTCGTAACAGGCTCCTGCTCTGCTGTTTCTGAGGAACTTGAGTAGGAGGAGGAGTCTATGTGTACAGACTGGAGTCCTGCAATCCGTGGCGTTGGAAGAACACGTACAGCGCCACTCTCCAGATCTGTACCCGGCTCCACAACATTGACCCAGTGGGCAGTGAGGGAAAGGTATCGTCCCTGTCCATGGTTACTGGTCCACGCATCGGTGGTCAGGTGGACCTTGCTACTAACGGCGTTTAGTAGCGCATGTTTTATTTTGCCCTCAACATGTTTCTGCAGGGCAGGGACGGCTCGCCTGCTGAAATAAAAGCGGCTGGGCACGTTGTATTGGGGGACTGCCAATGCCATTAAGTCCCGGAAGGTGTCAGTGTCCACCAGCCTGAATGACAGCATTTCAACTGCCAGAAGTTTGGCAATGCCAGCATTCAGAGACTGTGCTCGGGGATGGTTTGCCGAGTAAGGGCGCCTTTTATCCCATGCCTGTGCTACCGATGGCTGTGATGGATGGGAACGTGCTGCTACGGGTGGAATCTGACAGGGTCTCCGGACAACAGTGGCAGAGGTTCTTCCTTGGCGATCCTGAGAGGAAGCCGAACCAGCAGTGTGTGAGCTGGAGGAAGAGGCCCCAACAGGAACTGAAGAGGTGGTAGGTGGTGCTGTACGTTGGCCTACGTCTTCAGGGTGTCTCTGCAACTCCAACTCGTGCTTGGTGCGCACATGTTTCCACATATTTGTGGTATTGAGGTTGCTGACATTTCTCCCTCTTTTGACTATCTGATGACACAGCTTGCATTTGACAAAGCAAATGTCATCTGCAACTGTGTCAAAAAAGGACCACGCACTGCAACTCTTGGGAGCGCCCGTTTTGCCTTTGGAATGAGGAATAATCCTAACGGGTGCCGAAGTGGAGGGTACAGGCAACCAAGTCTTCCCCCTCCCTCTGCCTCCTGTTTTGGCCGGTAGGGGAATCTCTTCCTCCGAGCTGCTCCCACCACCTTCCTGTTCCTCACGTCATGATGGGTCAAGGACCTCATCATCTTCCCTCCCCTCTTCAAACAGCTGCTTCTCCGGGGTTGTCTCGCCAGCACCGTACGCACCAGAAAGTGGCAACTGAGTCTCGTCATCATCTGATGCGTACTGAGGTGTGCTGACCATAGGCACTGGCCCACTCGCCTCTTCAGATTCAGAGGGACAAATAAGTTGCGCATCACTGCAAACTCCCTCTTCTTCACATTCAGGAATGCTGCTTGGCTGGCCCCCTCTTTCCAAGCCAACAGATTCTGAGAACAGAAGTAGAGACTGTGATGGCTCCTGTCCATGTCTCTCTGACGGCCTGGGCACTTTGGCAGGTGGTGAAGAGACAGATGGTTGCTCTTCGGTGCTCTGGTCCTGAGAGGCTGTGGAAGTAATTGAAGTCGATGCGTTAGCTGCCATCCATCCGACAACGGCTTCAATTTGTTCCTCCCGCAGCAGTGGGGTACGTTGAGGTCCTACAAAGCTGCGCATAAAGGACTGTTGCCTGCTAAAACTGGGGGATGCTGATCCACTGGTGCCCGCAGCAGGCCCAGAATCCCCACGTCCTCTACCTGCAGAATCCCCACGTCCTCTCCCTGCAGAATCCCCACGTCCTCTCCCTGCTGAAACTCCACACCCACGCCCACGTCCACGCGCCTTACTCCCTGCCTTCTTCATCTTGCAAGACTGCTTAAGATAGGCAGAAAAGTAGAAAGGGGGGCCTTAGTGTGCTTATTCCTGAACAGCTGGTTACAGGTACAAGAAACACTAATTTTATGAAGTGTGTGTGTGCGGACTACACTTTAATAGGAGCTGATGTGGCCTACACAAGTTCCAAATGTAGTGTTTGGTGAACTTTTTTTGTGGTTTCTTTGTTGGAAACAAACTCAAAGTATGTGAACAAAGAATTGAAACTGATAGTATCACCAACTTTTTGGAGCTATTACAATGCAGGCAGGTAACCTACAATGCAAAAGATGAGGCTCCAAAAAAATTGGGTAATACTAATCTGGCTGCGCCGGCAGGGCACAAGCCAGAAAAAAGGCTCCTCTATCTACTCCTATATAGTGTTTGCAACCAACCAATGTTGATGGATACGGATGGATGCACACTAATAGGAGAAGAAAAAATGAGCTGCACTCAAAGACAAATATGTGTGAGGCAGTGACGTACGTTGAGCGTCCTACAACCAGACGTAGCTGCAGGACACTCTACTCAGCGTGAGCTGCACTCACACACAGTCAGAGACCTCTCAGACAGCCGTCAACAGTGCAGCTAAGTGGGCACTGGCACTGACAGGCTGCAAAAAGGCTCCGCTGTGTACTCCTATATAGTGTTTGCAACCACCGTAGATGGAGACGGATGGATGCACACTAATAGAAGAAAAAATGAGCTGCACTCAAATACAAATATGTGTGAGGCACTGACGCACGCTGAGCGTCCTACACCCAGTCGTAGCTGCAGGACACACTACTCAGCGTGAGCTGCACTCACACACAGTCAGAGACCTCTCAGACAGCCGTGAACAGTGCAGCAAAGTGGACACTAGCACTGAAAGGCTGCAGAAAGGCTCCGCTGTCTACTACTAATGTTTGCAACCAACGTATATGGATACGGATGGAAGCACACTAGATTGAAATTATGTAAAAAATGCAGCTCAAAAATTAAAAGATGTATGAGGCAGCAGTGATCACACTGGGTGGCCTACAGCCTGACGTGGCTGCAGGACCCACTCCACAGCGTGAGCTGCACTCACACAGCCCTTGCAGACAGCTGTGAACACTGCTGCTAGGGCAAAGAAGGCTACAGTGGTGGTTTATGTAGCCTGGGTAAAGCACTAGAAGTTTGGTGGAATCGCTATTTCTAACTGTCCCTCACAGTCTTCTACAGCAGCCTGTCCCTAACTGAATTCCCAGCAGAGTGAACCAGAAATGGCGGCTGCAGTGGCTTTTATAGTGCATCATGACATCATTTCAGCAGCCAATCACAGCCATGCCAATAGTTAACATGCCTACATGCCTAACAGGATGTGCCCACACTTCGGAGGATTCCCATTGGCTTAATCAAAGCAAGCAGGCTCATAGCATGATGGGAACTTCCGATTCCGATTCCGGAATCCGATATGACAAAAGTATCGGAAGTCAGTATCGGAATTCCGATACCGCTAATATCGGCCGATACCCGATACTTGCGGTATCGGAATGCTCAACACTACTGGTGAGCTGTCACAAAGACAGCTTCACCAGCGATCAGCACAGCGATGCCAAGCGCCCGGCATCGCTTGCCATCCCTGTAAAAAATAGAATTAAAATAAAAAATATTGTTATTCTCACCTTCCGACGTCCCGCGCAGCATTCCTCTCTCCACGCTCCGGTCCCAGTGATCCTTTGCGAGAATGACCGCGAGAGTCACGGTCTCGTGGGAACGCGAAGTCTCGCGGTCATTCGTGCAAAGGATCACTGGGACCGGAGCGTGGAGAGAGGAATGCTGCGCGGGACGTCGGAAGGTGAGAATAACAATATTTTTTATTTTAATTCTATCTTTTACAGCTGATCGCTGGTCTCCTGCCTGTCACACGCAGCGATGCGTGCTGGCCAGCGGGAGCCCAGCGACCGAAAAAATGTTCAGAGGTTCCTTACAGCGATCAGCGATACTGGCAGGGGGGCCGCTCGCTGATCGCTGTCACACACAGCGATCTCGCTGGTGAGATCGCTGTTACGTCACAAAAGTTGTGACTCAGCAGCGATATCGCTAGCGAGATTGCTGTGTGTGACTCCCGCTTAAGCTGTAGAGTAGCGTCAGTGAGCCGAGTGCGGCAGGGCCAGTCCTTTTTTAGCCTCTGGTGAGGTAATGCGGCCAGCCAATCTCAGTAATGCCACTACCAAGATGGTTAAGGCATTACAGTGACTGGCAGGCAATCCTCACAAGCTTAATGGTTGCCTAAAAGGAACCAAACATGCAGGGTGGGTATTCAAGATTCAAATTCAGGCACCAACCATGTTTGTCGAGAACCGAGCTCATCCGAACAACCAGATACTCGATGAAATTTCAGAGTATTACCCAGCACATTCACTCATCCTTAATTGGTAGATAAAATGAGAGTAATAGGATTAGGGGAAAATTTGACTGAGTCAGTGATAGGAATCAGAGGGTAATTATTAATAGAACACAAAAATAGAGATGGGCAGACACCTGGATGTTCGGGTCTGGAGGGTTTGGCCGAACAGTTAAAAAAAGTTTGGGCTCGGGTACCAGAACAGTACCCTGACCTGAACCCAGACCCTATTCACTTGAATGGGGTGCCCGAACATTGAGTGTTTGCCACGCTGTCATGTGCATGACAGCGTGGCAAACATCGCTTTTGATTAGCGGTAAAATCATCACCGCCTGTCAGACAGCCATGTTTCCCATCATCGAAGTTACTGCCAGACACTGAGACTGCGGTCTCAGCCGGGCTGAACTGGGGTGACCTCAGTGAGACGCAAGTTCATCGCAGTTCAAATTTACCACAGTGAAATTCTCCCGGTGAACTGAGGTGAACTCGCCTCTGCACAGTAGGTGTTTGGTAAGGCCAGGGGTGGGATTCAGCGGGTTCTCCCCGGTTCGGTGGAACCAGTTGTTAAAAAAGCAGCTGGTTCCCCGAACCGGGGAGATTCAGAGCCGCGATTCGGTTCTGAGGACTATACGGGGCCGGAGCTGCAGCCAGCACAGTGCGGGCATCGCCGCGTCACATCCACAGGGAGCACAGAGCTCACCTCCAGCCCAGCCCCAGGAAGCAAGAACCCGGAACTACAGCTACCGTATATCACCAAGGAGACGCGCCCCCATCCTACAGCAAGTGCCCAGAGAGCGTGTGGTGCTGTGAGGACGTGGTCAGGCGCTCAGGTACACGTCGTGACGGAATACGCTGAGTCTGGGGGGGGCAGTGGAGTCTCGGGGACAGAGAGGTCTGGAGAGGACAGAGAGGTCTGGGGGGACAGAAGGGACAGAGGACTAGAGGGGTCAGATGAGTCCAGAGGGGACTGAGGAGTCTGAGGGAGAGAAAGGTGTCCTGAGAGGACTAGAGGGGACAGAGGAATCTGGGGTGGACAGAGGAGTACAGAGGGGACACAGGAGTCTGGGGTGGACAGAGGAGTACAGAGGGGACACAGAAGTCTGGGGTGGACAGAGGAGAACAGAGGAGTCTGGGGTAGACACAGGAGTTTTGGGTGGACAGAGGAGTACAGAGGGGACACAGAAGTTTGGGGTGGACAGAGGACACAGGAGTCTGGGGTGGACAGAGGAGTACAAATGGGACAGAGGAGTACAGAGGGGACACAGGAGTCTGGGGTGGACAGAGGAGTACAGAGGGGACACAGGAGTTTGGGGTGGACAGAGGAGTCTGGGGTGGACAGAAGGGACAGAGGGCCTGTGCCTGCCTATTGGGGACCTGTGCAGCACTATGCTGCCTATTGGGGACCTGTGCAGCACTGTGCTGCCTATTGGGGACCTGTGCCTGCCTTTTGGGGACCTGTGCTGCCTATTGGGGACGTGTGCTGCCTATAGGGAACAATGCTGCCTATTAGGGACCTGTGCTGCCTATTGGGGACCTGTGCTGCTTATAGGGACCTGTGCTGTCTATTAGGGACCTGTGCTGTGTATTGGGGACCTGTGTTGTGTATTGGGGACCTGTGCTGCCTATTGGGGACCTTTGCTGCCTATTGGGGACCAATGCTGCATATTGGGGACCTGTGCTGCCTATTAGGGAACAATGCTGCCTTTTGGGGACCTGTGCTGCCTACTGGGGATCCGTGCTGCCTATAGGGGACCCGTGCTGCCTATAGGGGACAATGCTGCCTATTGGGGACCTGTGCCTGCCTATTGGGGAACAATGCTGCCTATTGTGGACCTGTGCTGTCTATTGGGGACCTGTGCTGCCTATAGGGAACAATGCTGCCTATTGTGGACCTGTGCTGCCTATAGGGAACAGCTCCTTGACTGCGCCCCTACTTCTATATGTTTTAGGAAAAGGTGCTTGTAAATGGGTGTGGCTTAATAATGGGTGTGTCCTAAAATGGGTGTGGCTTAAAATAGGTGTGGTTTTCCTACAAACAAACACAGAAACTGTTGTTAAAAATTTGAATCCCACCACTGGGCAAGGCCGCCAAACTTTACTATTCAGGTTCGCCCATCTCTACACAAAACCCAAGATAAAAACATAATAAGCAATACCCTGCAGTAAAAAAAATTAAATAGCAATAGTGCATGAAAATAATGTAGTTTGCTTAGTTAACATAATTTTAATTAAAAAAAAACATATAAGCCATCCCCCCAGGTCATGGTGACCCTATTCGGGACGGTGCTAACCTACTGTATAGTATTACATACCGTATATACTCATGTATAAGCCGAGATTTTCAGCCCATTTTTTGGGGCTGAAAGTCCCCCTCTCGGCTTATACACGAGTCATATACGGGGGTCGGCGGGGGAGGGGGAGTGGGGGGTGTCAGAGACCATACTCCCCCCTCCTGGCATGGTCTCTGCAGCCCCCCTGCTTCCCCCATGATCTCAGTGTCCCAGTTGTTCCTGCATTCAGCGGTCACGTGGTACCGCTCATTAAACTCATGAATATGCGCATATTTAATGAGCGGTACCACCTGACCGCTGAATGCAGGAACAGCCTGGGACGCTGACATCATGCTGGGAGCAGGGGCTCTGGGCTGAAGAGACCGGGTGCCAGGAGGGGGCTGGTGAGTATGACGGGGGAGCAGAGCAATACTTACCGCTCCCTGTTCCATCGCTGTCTCCCAGGTCCTCTGGCTGTGACATTTAGCGGAGGGCACGGTGACATAGTCAGTGCGCGCCCTCTGCTAACGTCACTGCACAGGACCCGGGAAACAGCGATGGAACCGGGAATGGTAAATATAGCCAGTGCCGAGGGCCTGAGCCAGCAGCTACACCGGCACCTGGCACCCAGCGATGGAAAGGTGAGTATGTCTTTTTTTTTTTCATAGCAGCAGCGGCAGCAGTTTATGGGGGGTATTTTATGTATGGAGCATCTTGGGCAACCATTAACCCCTGTGCATCATATGGGGGGTATTTTATGAATGGAGCATCTTGGGCCACCATTAACCCCTGTGCATCATATGGGGGGTATTTTATGTATGGAGCATCTTGGGCCACCATTAACCCCTGTGCATCATATGGAGGGTATTTATGTATGGAGCGTATACTTGGGCCACCAAGAATACCTCCTCTCCACCAACATCTGTGACTGTTCCGGTGTCTTGTGGCAGTTTCGGCCCTGCAGACGTATTAAAGCTGCAAGCCAGACAGAGTCAGTGTGTGGTTCCTGTTCAGCTGCTCCAGAATCCAGTGAGGGGGTTTGATAATACATAGTAACATAGTAACATAGTTATTAAGGTTGAAGAGAGACTTTAAGTCCATCTAGTTCAACCCATATCCTGTCCTAACCTGCCCTAACATGTTGATCCAGAGGAAGGCAAAAAAACCCATGTGGCAAACAGTAAGCTTCACATTGGGGAAAAAAATTCCTTCCCGACTCCACATATGGCAATCAGACTAGCTCCCTGGATCAACGCAATATTAAGGAAACTAGTGTATATACCCTGTAATATTATACTTTTCAAGAAAGGCATCCAGTCCCTTCTTAAATTTTAGTAGGGAATCACTCATTACAACATCATATGGCAGAGAGTTCCATAGTCTCACTGCTCTTACAGTAAAGAATCCGCGTCTGTGAGTATGCTTAAACCTTCTTTCCTCCAGACGTAGAGGATGCCCCCTTGTCCCCGTCACAGGTCTAAGAGTAAAAAGATCATTAGAAAGGTCTTTGTACTGTCCCCGCATATATTTATACATTGTAATAAGATCACCCCTAAGTCTTCGATTCTCCAAACTAAATAACCCCAAGTGTAATAACCTGTCTTGGTATTGCAGACCCCCTAGTTCCCTAATAACCTTGGTCGCTCTTCTCAGCACCCGCTCCAGTTCAGCTATGTCTTTCTTATACACCAGTGACCAGAACTGTACACAGTATTCTAAGTGTGGTCGCACTAGTGACTTATATAGAGGTAAAATTATGTTCTCCTCATGAGCATCTATGTCTCTTTTAATGCATCCCATTATTTTATTTGCCTTTGCAGCAGCTGCCTGACACTGGCCACTAAATGTGAGTTTGTCGTCCACCCATACACCCAGGTCTTTTTCAGTGACAGTTTTGCCCAGTGTTTTACAATTAAGCACATAATTATACATCTTATTCATTATACCCAAGTGCATGACCTTACATTTATCCCCATTAAAGCTCATTTGCCATTTCTAGTTTACATAAATCCTCCTGTAATATAACATTTTCCTCCTCTGTATTGATTACCCTGCAGAGTTTAGTGTCATCTGCAAATATTGAAATTCTACTCTCTATGCCCCCTGCAAGGTCATTAATAAATATGTTAAAAAGAAGCGGGCCCAAAACTGACCCCTGTGGTACCCCACTGCTAACCGTGACCCAGTCCGAGTGTGCTCCATTAATAACCACCCTTTGTTTCCTATCCCTGAGACAGCTCTTAACCCACCTACACATATTTTCCCCTATCCCCATTGTTCTCATTTTATGTATCAACCTTTTGTGTGGCACCGTATCAAAAGTTTTTGAAAAGTCCATGTACACCACGTCCACTGCATTCCCTTGGTCCAGTCCGGAACTTACCTCTTCATAAAAGCTTATCAGATTAGTCTGACAGGAACGGTCCCTTGTAAACCCATGTTGATAAGGGTCATGAGGTTATTCTTCTCCAGATACTCCAGTATAGTATCTCTTAGAAAACCCTCCAGAATTTTATCCACAGTTGAGGTTAAACTTACAGGCCTATAATTTCCGAGTTTTGTCCCTTTTTGAATATTGGCACCACATTTGCTATACGCCAGTCCTGTGGTACAGACCCTGTTTTTATGGAATCTTTAAAGATTAAAAATAATGGTCTATCTATGACTGTGCTTAATTCCTGCAGTACTCGGGGGTGTATCCCATCCGAGCCCGGGGATTTGTCAATTTTAGTGATTTTTAGACGCCGCCGTACTTCTTGCTGGGTTAAGCAGGTGACATTTAATGGAGAATTTTTATCTCTGATCATGTTATCCGTCATGGGATTTTCTTGTGTAAATACTGTTGAAAAAAAAGTCATTTAGCATATTGGCTATTTCCTCATCCTCATCCACCATTTCACCCAGACTATTTTTAAGGGGACCAACACTATCATTTTTTAGTTTCTTACTATTTATGTAGTTAAATAATATTTTGGGATTATTTTTACTTTCTCTGGCAATGAGTCTCTCTGTCTCAATCTTTGCTGTCTTGATTTGCTTTTTACAGAATTTATTTAATCTTCTGTATTTATTTAATGCCTCATCACTACCTACTTGCTTTAATTCTCTAAATGCTTTATTTTTATCTCTTATTGCACCCCTTACAGCTCTATTTAGCCATAGTGGTTTCCTCCTATATCTCGCATGTTTATTCCTATACGGTATATATTGTGCACAGGTCCAATTCAGGATGCTAATAAACGTTTCCCAATAATAATAATTAATAATAGCTGAGCCCTACTTAGGTACAGTTCGGTTTTGAAGGGACAATTACAGCTCCAAATCGGAGCGTTATATTTGGAGAAGTTTGTTTTCCACATGCTGACCATTTTGCCCATCGGTCGTTCTGAGCCGGGTACTATACTGCCCGTTCCGGTCCAAAGACCCAGCGTGGTGCTGCATTTGGAGCTACCTAGTCACCAGAGGTGTCTAGTTCCAATACTGCAAGGTTAGTCTACAGTGTTGTCAAATTCTCCACCTGATCTGCTGGTTATTGAGTCATGGTGTGCTGATGTCACTGAAGAAAAGGAAGCAGTGGCGCCCTCTCCACACACCTCCTGTGACTATACCTGTGACCAGTTCCCAGGAACATCCTGTCACTTGAAAATTTTCCTCTGGACCATGGTCAGAGGATGGATCCTGTGAGCATGCCTTCATTTCCATGTGACAGGTGGATGAAGAAGTTGGAACTGAGGCCTTTGTATCTCTGTTTCCCACCAACCCGGAGGAAGAGGTCCAGTCTTCTTTGGATAGCAGGCAGAAGATGGATGCTATGTGGGTACCCTCAGCTTCCATGTGGCTGGTTGGTGAAGATACCAAGGTGGTGGTGCTTCCTTCTGATCCAAAGGAGGAGCCCTAGAGAAGCCTCCCGAAAATGCTAATTTGGCAGATGCCCAGAAGAGGTGACAGCAGAGCACAATGCAGTGACCACGTGCTGGTGGTCAAGTACAAGGACAACAGAGAAGTCTTTTTCTTGACCAAAATACACAGTGATGGCAGCGCCCTCGGCACTGTGTGAGGTACCTCTGCACAGGTCAGCAAACCGGATTGTGTACTGGGGTACAACAAAAACATGGGGGGCATTGGTCTCTCTGATAAACTGCTCCAAGTGTACAGTGCTTTGAGAAAGACCAAGGTGCGGTACAAAAAGCTGGCCGTGCACATCGTACAGATAGCGATGCTCAATGCTTTCCTGCTGTGCGTACCTTCAGTTCCAGGAGGTAGTGATTAAGGCCATGATATTTAGCACTCAGGAAGGAGCGGGCCACGGAATTGAAGGTGCTCATATCGTACCAGGTCAACATTTCCTGGGGGAGGTCCCTCAAACTGGAAAAAAAGGTAAGTCCCAAAAAAGTGCCGAGTGTGTTACAAAAGGGAAATACGCAAAGACACCATTTATCAATATCACACCTTCCCCAATAAACCTGGTTTGTGTATGAAAGAATGCTTCAGATTGCAAAACAGCTCCATGCACTACTAAATTAATTTCTGACTTACACAGCTGATGTATGACAACCTGATGAACACTACACAACTGACATATGACAACCTGACAAACACTACACAACTCACGTATGCCACTACATTATAAAATTTACATAACAGGAAACAGTAGATTAGCTCAAAAAAGGGGGCACTTGTTGGGCATTGCCACTGTTTAGGCACATCTAGATAAGTTCCTTGGGGATCTAGTTTCCAAAATGGGGTCACTTGTGGGGGGTTTCCACTGTTTAGGCACCTCAGGGGCTCTTCAAAAGCAACATGATGCCTGCAGACCATTCCATCAAAGTCTGCATTCCAAAACGTCACTACTTCCCATCCAAGCTCCGACATGTGCCCACTGTTATGATGAGTTACAGAAGGAGGAAAAAACAAAATACTAGCTAAGTCCAGAAAAATCAGAGAGGTTGGCAGCTATCGGATTGCAGACCCTTGAACCTATCCACAACAACTAGCAGTAGCCGTGGGGGGTTCCTACGGTGCCCTAGACCCCTCAATCACAGCCGGAGAACTACATAGCCTAAAGACAGAAAGGGGAAAAACTAAACTGCCCCAGAGCAGACCCCAAAGCAATAGGCAGCCCCCAACATATAATGACGGTGAAGCAAGATGAAAACACTAACACAGATAGAAAGATAGGTTGAGCAAATGATGGGGCCCAAGCTAACCAAATAGGACAGGACAGGAAAGCTGCTGTCTGCCATCCGCAAAAACCCTATCCAAAATGAGCCAACCGACTGATAGGAAAAACAGGCCCTGAGGTCGCTAGGCTTCAAAAGACTATATCAGCGCTCAGGTATATTCTGAAGACAGAGCAAAAGATCAACAGATCAGAGACAAAATGGAATTCAGCTCATCCCCGGCCGGGGATGGCAGAACTCCCAAAAACAAGGCAAAACAAAAACAAAACTGAAGAGTACAAAGCAGAGCAGAAAAACTTAGCTTTGAGACGCAGGAATCAGACTGGTCTCCAAGAATCCAGCAGGATCACCAGCAAGGCAGAAGGGCGTCGGCTGCCTTATATCCAGTCCTCAACTCCAGCCACCCAGTCATCATCTAGCTGCCCAGGTGTTTGGTAATCAGCCTCACTACCTTCCTTCACCAGAGGAGGGAGTTAATCAGACCTCAATGGTGAAGGGAGAAATGAACTCACAACAGTACCTCCCCCTTGAGGAGGGGTCACCGAACCCTCATCCATGCCACCAGGGCGATCCGGGTGAGTCCGATGAAAGGCACGAACCAATCTTTCGGCATGAATATCAGAGGCAGAGACCCAGGAATTATCCTCCTGACCATAACCCTTCCACTTAACCAAATACTGGAGTCTCCGTCTAGCCAGACGGGAATCAAGTATCTTATCTACCTCATATTCCATGTTACCTTCAACCAATATAGCGTCAGGAGGTGCCACCACAGGAACTACTGGTTCAACAAACCTCTTCAACAAGGACTTATGAAACACATTATGAATTTTGAATGTGACAGGAAGAGCCAACCGAAAAGAGACCGAATTAATAATCTCCAAAATCTTGTAAGGTCCAATAAATCTAGGCTTAAACTTAGGAGAAGCCACCTTCATAGCGATATTTTTTGATGACAACCAAACCATATCACCCACCTTAAACTGGGGACCAATGGTCCTACGCCGGTTGGAAAACCGCTGGGCCTTTTCCTGGGAGAGAGACAACTTATCCACTACTTGGTCCCAGATCTGGTGCATTCTCTTCACCACAGTGTCAACACCTGGGCAGGCAGAAGTGTTGTGAGTTCATTTTCCCCTTCATTACTGAGGCCCGAGGAACTCCCTCTTCTGGTAAAGAAAGGTAGTGAGCCTGATTATCAAACACCTGAGGCTGATGATGATGACTGGCTGAGTGGAGTTACGGACTGGATATAAGGCTGCCGACGCCCTTCTGCCCTGCGGGTGATTTCTCTGTGGGATCCTTGGAGACCAGTCTGAATTCCTGCTCCTCTAAAGCTAAGTTTGCTGCTCGGCCTTTTGCTTTTGTGCTTTGACTTTGTTTTGCTTTGTTTTTCTGGATTTCTGCCATTCCCTGCTGGGGTGTGCTGAATTCATTTAGCTGTCTTCTGAAAATACCTGAGTGCTGATTTAGTTTTTGAAGCCTAGCTGCTTCAGGGCCTTTTTCATATCAGCTTGTTGGCTTATGTCTTTGATAGGGTTTTGGCAGATTGCAGACAGCAGCCTTCCCGTCCTTTCCCATCTAGATAGTTGCGGGCCCCGTCTTTGCTCAGTCTATCTTTCTGTCTGTGTTAGTATTTTCATCTTGCTTCACCGTCATTATATGTTGGGGGCTGCCTATTGCTTTGGGGTCTGCTCTGGGGCAGTTTAGATTTCCCCTTTCTTTCTTTAGGCCTGTGTAATTCTCCGGCTGTGATCGAGGGGTCTGGGGCTTCATAGGAACCCCCCACGGCTGCTGCTAGTTGTGTTGATAGGTTCAGGGGTCTGCAATCTGATAGTTGCCAACTTCTCTGGTTTTCTGGACTTAGCTTGTATTTCTGCTTTTGCCTCCTACGGTGACTCATTCATAACAGAATCACCCGCCATACCGCAGATTCTAGGGTACTCAATAGCAGGAAAGAATTGTAAAAAAAAAAAAAAAAAAGGGTATATTTTTTCCTCTATATCTCTGAGGCCGTAGGGGAATTTTTTTTTCTCTCAATGGAGATAAAGCAATTGTCTGATCGTGTGGAGCAGCTCGCTGCGGAAGTGCGGGAAATTTCCGCCTACCTTGCTCATTCACATGCTGCTGAACCAAAGACTCCTACACCTGATGTATTTTTTGGGGATCGGTCTAAATTTTTGAATTTCAAAAATAATTGTAAATTATTTTTTGCCTTGAAGTCTAACTCGTCAGGGAGCTCCGCGCAGCAGGTTAAAATTGTCATCTCTTTGCTGCATGGCGATCCCCAGGATTGGACGTTTTCTTTGAAACCAGATGATCCTATTCTGACTAATGTGAATGCATTCTTTCAAGCTTTGGGGTTGTTGTATGACGAACCTAATGCCATTGATCAGGCTGAAAAGACCCTGCTGGCATTGAGCCAGGGTCGTGATTCTGCTGAATTGTACTGTCAAAAATTCCGAAAGTGGGCAGTACTTACTACCTGGAATGATAATGCCTTGGCTGCTCTCTTTCGGAAGGGGTTGTCAGAAGCCGTAAAAGATACTATGGTGGGATTTCCTGTTCCCTCTGGTCTTGACGATTCTATGTCACTAGCCATTCAGGTTGATCGGCGTTTGCGCGAACGCAAAGCTGCACGAAAGGTGTTGCCACCTGTTGAACAAATGTCTGAACCTACGCAATGTGATAGAGTTTTTCCCAGAGAGCAGCGTCAGGAGTTCAGAAGGCGTAATAAGTTGTGTTTTTTCTGTGGAGATGCCTCGCATATTATTTCTGTCTGTCCTAAACGAGAGAAACGCTTTGCACACACGTTTTGTGTTGGGTGTGTTCAACCTAAGTTTCTTCTGGCTATTACTCTGATCTGCTCCCTGTCCACATTTTCCGCCAAGGCTTTTTTGGATTCGGGAGCAGCCCTAAACCTAATGGACTTGGATTTTGCTAAACGTTGTGGATTTCCGATGACACCTCTGCAGACGCCTATCCCTTTGAGGGGGATTGATGCTACTCCTTTGGCTAAAAATAAACCCCAGTTTTGGACCCAGGTGGTAATGCGGGTCGCCCCAGACCATCAAGAAAATTGCAGATTTTTGGTGTTGCATAATCTGCATGATACTATTGTTCTGGGGTTTCCCTGGTTACAGATTCATAATCCAGTTTTGGATTGGAAATCTGTGTCTGTGGTGAGTTGGGGTTGTCGGTGTGCCCTTAGTGAGGCTCCGGTGTTTTCCACCTCTCCTCAGTCGCATGATGTTCCTGATTATTTGGCGGACTTTTATGATGTATTTAGTGAGAATGAGTCTGCGTCTCTGCCTCCTCATAGGAGTTATGACTGTGCAATTGAACTGAGCCCGGGGTGTAAATTTCCCAAGGGTCGGCTCTTCAATTTATCTGTACCCGAGCACGAGGCTATGCGATCCTATATTAAGGAGGCGTTGGAGAAGGGAGATATTAGACCATCCTCGTCACCCTTAGGTGCCGTTTTTTTTTTTGTAGCTAAAAAGGATGGATCATTAAGACCTTGTATTGATTATCGTGCCCTCAACAAAATTACTGTTAAATATCAGTATCCGTTACCCCTGATTTCTGATCTATTCTCCAGAGTTAAAGGTGCTTGCTGGTTTACCAAGCTTGACCTCAGGGGGGCGTATAATCTTATTCGCATTAAGCATGGGGATGAATGGAAGACGGCGTTTAATACTCCGGAGGGACATTTTGAGTACCTGGTGATGCCTTTTGGGCTCACTAATGCCCCTTCTGTCTTCCAGTGCTTCATGAACGACATTTTCTGAGATTTTCTCGATAAATTTTTGATTATCTATCTGGATGATATTTTGATCTTCTCCAAGGATTGGGATTCTCATGTGGAACATATTCGGACTGTGTTCCGGATCTTGAGGGAGAATTCCCTGTATGTCAAAGGATCTATATGCCTTTTTGGAGTACAGAGGATTTCTTTTTTGGGATTTATTTTGTCCCCGTCAACTATTGAAATGGACCCGGCCAAGGTACAGGCCATTCACGATTGGGTTCAGCCCACTTCTTTGAAGGCCCTCCAGAAGTTTTTGGGTTTTGCTAATTTTTATCGGAAATTTATAGCAAAATTTTCTAGTATTGCCAAACCATTGACTGATTTGACTAAAAAGGGTGCTGATGTGTTAAATTGGTCTCCGGAGGCTGTTTCTTCCTTTCAGGAGCTGAAGCAAAGATTCACCTCCGCCCCGGTTTTGCGGCAACCTGATGTCTCACTTCCATTCCAGGTAGAGGTGGATGCTTCTGAGATTGGTGCAGGAGCTGTTTTGTCCCAAAAGGATCCTGTAACATCTAAAATGAATCCCTGTGCTTTATTTTCCCGAAAGTTCTCTCCATCTGAACGTAACTATGATGTGGGGAATAGGGAACTGTTGGCCATGAAATGGGCATTTGAGGAGTGGAGACATTGGTTGGAGGGAGCTAAGCATGAAGTCGTGGTCCTCACTGACCACAAGAATTTGATTTACTTAGAGTCGGCTAAGCGCTTGAACCCTAGACAGGCTAGGTGGGCCTTGTTTTTTACACGTTTTGATTTTGTGGTTTCTTTTCTTCCTGGAACAAAGAATGTCAAGGCAGATGCCCTCTCTAGGAGCTTCTTTGCTGATTCTCCTGTGGTGACCAAGCCTGCTACCATCTTAGGCGAGGGGGTAGTTCTATCTGCCATCTCGCCCGATTTGAGACGTGCTCTGGAAGAGTTTCAGGAGGACAAACCTGAGCGTTGTCCCAGTGGAAAGTTGGTAGTTCATTGCTCTGCTTTGGCTGGTCATCCAGGTATTTTTGGTACTAGAGATCTGGTGAGTCGGTTTTTTTGGTGGCCCTCCTTGTCTCGTGATGTCAGGAATTTTGTGCAGTCCTGTGGGACTTGTTCCCGGTCTAAACCTTGTTCTCGCTCTAGTGGCTTGTTGATGCCTTTGCCAGTGCCCAGGAGGCCATGGACTCATATTTCAATGGATTTTATCTCTGATATGCCTGTCTGTCAGAGAATGACTGTTATTTGGGTGATTTATGATAGAATCTATAAGATGGTCCATCTTGTACCACTCCCTAAGTTGCCATCTTCCTCTGAGTTGGTGCCCTTGTTTTTGCAACAGGCGGTTCGCTTGCATGGGATTCCTGAGAACATTGTATCTGACAGAGGAGTTCAGTTTGTGTCTAGATTTTGGAGGACTTTCTGTTCCAAGCTGGGAATTCAGTTGTCCTTCTCCTCTGCATTTCACCCTCAGACCAATGGGCAGACTGAGAGAACAAACCAGACTTTGGAGTCGTATTTGAGATGTTTTATTTCTGCCGATCAGGATGATTGGGTTTCATTTTTGCCCTTGGCCGAATTTGCTTTAAATAATAGAGCTAGTTCTGCCACTTTGATGTCACCTTTTTTTTGCAACTTTGGGTTTCATCCTCGATTTTCTTCAGGGCAGGTGGAGCCTTCTGTGTTATGAATGAGTCACCGTAGGAGGTAAAAGCAGAAATACAAACTAAGTCCAGAAAACCAGAGAAGTTGGCAACTATCAGATTGCAGACCCCTGAACCTATCAACACAACTAGCAGCAGCCGTGGGGGGTTCCTACGAAGCCCCAGACTCCTCGATCACAGCCGGAGAATTACACAGGCCTAAAGAAAGAAAGGCGAAATCTAAACTGCCCCAGAGCAGACCCCAAAGCAATAGGCAGCCCCCAACATATAATGACGGTGAAGCAAGATGAAAATACTAACACAGACAGAAAGATAGACTGAGCAAAGACGGGGCCCACAACTATCTAGATAGGAAAGGACAGGAAGGCTGCTGTCTGCAATCTGCCAAAACCCTATCAAAGACATAAGCCAACAAGCTGATATGAAAAAGGCCCTGAAGCAGCTAGGCTTCAAAAACTAAATCAGCACTCAGGTATTTTCAGAAGCAAGATGGTAGCAGGCTTAGTCACAACAGGAGAATCAGCAAGGGAAATCTTAGAGAGGGCGTCTGCCTTGACATTCTTAGTGCCTGGAAGAAAAGAGACCACAAAATCAAAACGTGTGAAAAACAAGGCACACCTAGCCTGTCTAGGATTCAAGCGCTTGGCCGACTCCAGGTAAATCAAATTCTTGTGGTCAGTAAGGACCACGACTTGGTATTTGGCTCCCTCCAACCAATGTCTCCACTCCTCAAATGCCCATTTCATGGCCAACAGTTCCCGATTCCCCACATCATAGTTACATTCGGATGGGGAGAACTTTCGGGAAAAGAAAGCACAAGGATTCATTTTAGATGTCACAGGATCTTTTTGGGACAACACCGCTCCTGCACCAATCTCAGAAGCGTCCACCTCCACCTGAAATGGAAGTGAGACATCAGGTTGCCGCAAAACCGGAGCAGAAGTAAATCTTCGCTTCAGCTCCTGAAAGGAAGAAACAGCCTCCAGCGACCAATTCAGCACATCAGCACCCTTCCTAGTCAAATCTGTCAATGGCTTGGCAATACCAGAAAAATTAGCTATAAATTTCTGATAAAAATTAGCAAAACCCCAAAACTTCTGGAGGGCCTTCAAAGAAGTGGGCTGAACCCAATCATAAATGGCCTGTACCTTGGCCGGGTCGATTTCAATAGTTGACGGAGACAAAATAAATCCCAAAAATGTAATCCTCTGTACCCCAAAAAGGCATTTGACATACAGGGAATTCTCCCTCAAAATCCGGAACACAGCCCGAACATGTTCCACATGAGAGTCCCAATTCTTGGAGAAGATCAAAATATCATCCAGATAGATAATCAAAAATGTATCCACAAAGTCTCGGAATATATCGTTCATGAAGCACTGGAAGACAGAAGGGGCATTAGTGAGCCCAAAAGGCATCACCAGGTACTCAAAATGTCCCTCTGGAGTATTAAACGCCGTCTTCCATTCATCCCCATGCTTAATGCGAATAAGATCATACGCCCCCCTGAGGTCAAGCTTGGTAAACCAGCAAGCACCTTTAACTCTGGAGAATAGATCAGAAATCAGGGATAACGGATACTGATATTTAACAGTAATTTTGTTAAGGGCACGATAGTCAATACAAGGCCTTAATGAACCATCCTTTTTAGCCAAGAAAAAAAAAACAGCACCTAAGGGTGAAGAGAATGGTCTAATATGATCCTTCTCCAATGACTCCTTAATATAGGATCGCATAGCCTCGTGCTCAGGTACAGATAAATTGAAAAGCCGACCCTTGGGGAATTTACACCCCGGGTTCAGCTCAATTGCACAGTCATAACTCCTATGAGGAGGCAAAGACGCAGGCTCATTCTCACTAAATACATCATAAAAGTCAGCCAAATAGTCAGGAACATCATGCGACTGGGGAGAGGTGGAGAAAACAGGAGCATCACTAAGGGCACACCGACAACCCCAACTCACCACAGACAAAGATTTCCAATCCAGAACTGGATTATGGATTTGCAACCAGGGAAACCCCAGAACAATGGTATCATGCAAATTATGCAACACCAAAAATCTGCAATTTTCTTGATGGTCTGGGGTGACCCGCATTACCACCTGGGTCCAAAACTGAGGTATATTCTTCGCCAAAGGAGTAGCATCAATACCCCTCAAAGGGATAGGCGTCCGCAGAGGTGTCATAGGAAATCCACAACATTTTGCAAAATCCAAATCCATCAGGTTCAGAGCTGCTCCCGAATCCACAAAAGCCTTGGCGGAAAATGTGGACAGGGAGCAGATCAGAGTAATAGCCAGAAGAATCTTAGGTTGAGCACCACCCACAGAAAACGTGTGTGCACAACGTTTCTCTCATTTAGGGCAGACAGAAATAATATGCGAGGCATCTCCACAAAAAAAAACACAGCTTATTACGCCTTCTGAACTCCTGACGTTGCGCCCTAGACAAAACTCTATCACATTGCATAGGTTCAGACATTTGTTCAACAGGTGGCAACATCTCTCGTGTAGTTTTGCGTTCACGTAAATGCCGATCCACCTGAATGGCTAATGACATAGAATCGTCAAGACCAGAGGGAACAGGAAATCCCACCATAGTATCTTTTACAGTTTCTGACAAACCCTTCCGAAAGAGGGCTGCCAAGGCACCATCATTCCAGGTAGTAAGGACCTCCCACTTTCGGAATTTTTGACAGTACAACTCTGCCGAATCCCGACCCTGGCTTAATGCCAACAGGGTCTTTTCAGCCTGATCAATAGCATTAGGTTCATCATACAACAACCCCAAGGCTTGAAAAAATGCGTTCACATTATTCAGAATAGGATCATCAGGTTTCAAATAAAACGCCCAATCCGGGGGATCGCCGCGCAGCAAAGAGATGACAATCTTAACCTGCTGCGCGGAGTTCCCCGACGAGTTAGGCTTCAAGGCAAAAAATAATTTACAATTATTCTTGAAATTCAAGAATTTAGACCGATCCCCAAAAAACACATCATGAGTAGGAATCTTTGGTTCAGCAGCATGTGAATGAGCAAGGTAGGCGGAAATTCCCCGCACTTCAGCAGCGAGCTGCTCCTCACGATCAGACAATTACTTCATCTCCATTGAGAGAAAAATTCCCCCTACGGCCTCAGAGATATAGAGGAAAAAATCTGCACAAAAAAAAAAAATTCTGACACACTTTTTTTTTTTTTTACAATTCTCTCCTGATATTGAGTACCCTAGGATCTGCGGTATGGCTGGTGATTCTGTTATGATGAGTTACCGAAGGAGGAAAAAACAAAATACTAGCTAAGTCCAGAAAAACCAGAGAGGTTGGCAGCTATCGGATTGCAGACCCCTTAACCTATCCACAGCAACTAGCAGTAGCCGTGGGGGGTTCCTACGGTGCCCTAGACCCCTCTATCACAGCCGGAGAATTACATAGCCTAAAGACAGAAAGGGGAAAAACTAAACTGCCCCAGAGCAGACCCCAAAGCAATAGGCAGCCCCCAACATATAATGACGGTGAAGCAAGATGAAAACACTAACACAGACCCAAGCTAACTAAATAGGACAGGACAGGAAAGCTGCTGTCTGCCATCCGCAAAAACCCTATCCAAAATGAGCCAACCGACTGATAGGAAAAACAGGCCCTGAAGTCGCTAGGCTTCAAAAGACTATATCAGCACTCAGGTATATTCTGAAGACAGAGCAAAAGATCAACAGATCAGAGACAAAAATGGAATTCAGCTCATCCCCGGCCGGGGATGGCAGAACTCCCAAAAAACAAGGCAAAACAAAAACAAAACTGAAGAGTACAAAGCAGAGCAGAAAAACTTAGCTTTGAGATGCAGGAATCAGACTGGTCTCCAAGAATCCAGCAGGATCACCAGCAAGGCAGAAGGGCATCGGCTGCCTTATATCCAGTCCTCAACTCCAGCCACCCAGTCATCATCTAGCTGCCCAGGTGTTTGGTAATCAGCCTAACTACCTTCCTTCACCAGAGGAGGGAGTTCATCAGACCTCAATGGTGAAGGGAAAAATGAACTCACAACATCCCACACAGTAGTTTTCTTCAACATATGGGGTACTAGCTTATTCAGGACAAATTGGACAACATCTTTTGGGGTCAAATTTTTCCTGCTACCCTTGTGAAAATAAAAAATTAGGGGCAAGAAAATGATTTTTGTGGAAAAAAAATTATTTTTTATTTTCACGGCTCTGCATTATAAACTTTAGTGAAACACTTAGGAGTTTGAAAAAGTCAAACGGTGCTCCTTCCCTTCCGAGCTCTGCCATGCTCCCAAACAGTGGTTACCCCCACATATGGGGTATCAGCGTACTCAGGACAAATTTCACAACAACGTCTGTGGTCCATTTTCTCTGGTTACCCTTGGGAAATTTAAAAATTGGGGGCTAAAAGATCACTTTTGTGGAAAAAAAATGATTTTTTATTTTCATGGCTCTACATTGTAAATTTTAGTGAAATACTTGGGGGTTCAAAGTGCTCATCACAGATTTAGATAAGTTCCGTGGGGGGTCTAGTTTCCAAAATGGGGTCACTTGTGGGGGGTTTCCACTGTTTAGAAACATCAGGGGCTCTCAAAATGCAACTTGGTGTCCGATCTCAATTCCAGCCAATTTTGGCTTGAAAAAGTCAAACGGCATTCCTTCTCTTCTGAGCTCTGCCTTGCGCCTAAACCGTGGTTTACCTGCATATATAGGGTGTAAGCGTACTCAGGACAAGTTGTACAACAACTTTTGGGGTCCAATTTCTCCTGTTACCCTTGGTAAAATTGAAAACTGGGGGCTAAAAATCATTTTTGTGGAAAAAATTGATTTTTTATTTTCACGGCTCTGCATAATAAACTTTAGTGAAAAACTTGGGAGTTTGAAAAAGTCAAACGGTGCTCCTTCCTTCCGAGCTCTACCATGCTCCCAAACAGTGGTTACCCCCACATATGGGGAATCTGTTATGAATGAGTCACCGAGGAGGAAAAAACAAAAAGCAAGCTAAGCCCAGAAAACCGGAGAGGTTGGTAACTAGCGTATTGCAGACCCCTGATCCTATCCACACAACTAGCAGTAGCCGTGGAGCGTGCCTACGATGGTCCTAGACGCCTTGTCACGGCTGGAGAACTAAATAAGCCTAAAGAAAGAAAGGGAAAATCTAAACTGCCCCAGAGCAGACCCCAAAGCAATAGACAGCCCCCAACATGTATTGTCAGTGAATCAAGATTAAAAAACAAACACAGATAGAAAGATAGGCTGAGCAAATGATGGGGCCCTCACTAACTAGAAAGGACAGGAAAGAAAAACTGCTGTCTGCAATCATGCAAAAGACCCTGCCAAAAAATGTCCAACACGTCTGATAAAAAAAGGCCAATTCCCTATATCAGCACTCAGGTATATTCTGAAGACAGAGCAAAAGAGATCAACTGATCAGAGACAAAATGGGGATTCAGCCCAGTCCCAGCCAGGGCTGGCTGAACACAAGAACTAAGTAAACCAGACAAAAACTCATATGAGCAATAGCAGAGAAAACTTAGCTTTAAGAAGGCAGGAACCAAACTGGAAACCAGAAGCCACAGTCAGGAGAAATCACAAGCAAGAAACTAGGGAGTCGGCTGCCTTAAATCCAATCAGAAACTCCTGACATCCAATCACAGTCCTCTTCCTCAGGTTGCTGGTCTCTGCCATTTAGATCAGCTTCATTACCTCCCTTCACTAACAGAGGGAGTCCAGATAGAGAACTCACTACTCCTCTGTCAGCACAGCCAGCTCCATAACCCTCACCAGAAGCCAGCAGCAAACCCGAAAATGAGCTCACAACAGGTATCAGCGTACTCAGGACAAATTGCACAGCAACTTCTATGGTCCACTTTCTCTGGTTACCCTTTGGGAAAATTAAAAATTGGGGGCTAAAAGATCACTTTTGTGGAAAAAAAATGATTTTTTATTTTCATGGCTCTACATTGTAAATTTTAGTGAAATACTTGGGGGTTCAAAGTGCTCACCACACATTTAGCTAAGTTCCATGGGGAGTCTAGTTTCCAAAATGGGATCACTTGTGGGGGGTTTCCACTGTTTAGGCACATCAGGGGCTCTCCAAACGCGTCCGATCTCAATTTCAGCCAATTTTGGCTTGAAGGCTGGAGACACACACAACGATTAAAAAATCGGTGCGATTTTTACGGTACGAAATCGCACAAAGGTTTCTTGTCCAGGGATCCGTCTGTCATCTGAATTTCCGGTGATGAACCGATTTTATTCACATGTAAGCATCCGTTTGACATCCAATACCAATGCCTGATGCTCTTTCCTGTTGACCTGGAGAAGTCTTGCGATTTTATCGCAAGTCACACGTGTGGTCCGTTTGTAATCTGATTTTTAATCGCACCCATAGACTTGCATTGGCGAGTCCGATCCGAAAATCGGTGACAATCGCAGCATGCTGCGATTGTCTCAGTCCGAGGAACCGTTCCAAAAAGAAATCGGATGATGGGAGCTGCACCATAGAATAATATTGATTTTTCCCAATATTGTCATGGTGTGTTTTGAGTCTTGGGTAGGTAGTGTAGGAGTTAACTTTGGGAGCTTCTCTGTGGATCTGGGGAGGGTTCTTATAGCATCAGGGGAGAGCCGTCCCCTGTTGTTTATACTCCTATCTGAGTGTGCCGGACCCTGCTCTGTCCGTGCTTCTCGCCAATCATTGTCTGTCTGCCTGGCATTTTGATCCTGCTCTGTTACGGTTTACGTCTTTGGTTCGCTGACTCTGTACCTGCTTTGCCCATGCTGTGTATGACCCTTGGCTTTGTCTGACCTCCCTTCTGAATACACCTCCAGTACCGCGCCTGCCCGTGTTGTGTATGACCCTTGGCTTTGTCTGACCACTCTGTGATTCTCCCGTGTCACTAGTTACAGCAGCGTTTTGGGAGCGCAGCGATAGCTCCGCCCCTCCCTCTGACGCACGGTCACGTGACCGCAGGTCCTGCGGGCTTTGAGGGCTTCCATACCGCTCTGCCCTTCCCGCAGGTCCTGGACCTGGGTTGCCTGCACCCACATGGTGTCCCTGCCTCCCTCTGCAAGGTAAGATGCTGTGTATCAGTCCACCACCCTGTGTGCTAGCCCCCTGAGCTGTCGGGCAGTAACCCGGTCCCAGACTAGAAGTCTGACAAATATATTGGGTATTGGCATGTTCAGGAGAAATTGCATTATAAATTTCTTTGTTCAATTTCCTGTTACCCTTTTGAAAATAGAAAAATAGTCTAAAGTTATGTTTTAGTGAAAAAAGTTAAATGTTCATTTTTTCCTTTCACAATCTAATAATTCCTGTGAAGCACCTGAAGGGTTAATAAACTTCTTTAATGTGGTTTTGATCAGATGGAGGGGTAGAGTTTTAAGAATGGTGTCAATTTTGGGTATTTTCTGCCATATAAACCCCTCAAAGTGACTTCAAATGTGAGGTGGTCCCTAAAAAAACGGTTTTGTAAATTTTGCTGTAAAAATTAGATATCGCTGGTCAACTTTTGACCTTTATAACTTCCTAACAAAAAAAATTTTGTTTCAAAAATTGTGCTGATGTAAAGTAGACATGTGGTAAATGTTATTTATTTACTATTTTGTGTGGCACAATACTCTGATTTAAGGGCATAAAAAAAGTTTTAAAATTACAAAATTTTTGCCAAATTTCTGTTTTTACAGAAATAAAAGCAAGTTATATCGAAAGTTTTTTACCATTAATGTGAAGTACAATATATCATGAAAAAAATATTTTCAGAATCACCAAGATCCGTTGAAGCATTCCAGAATTATTACCTCATAAAGGAACAGTGGTCAGAATTGTAAAAATTGGCCCGATCATTAATGTGCAAACCACCCTTGGGTGTTAAGGGGTTAATGAACACACACAGCAGCTTTTAGCACAGTACTACCACAGATATGGATTAAAGAATATACACAGTGGCTTTTGACAAAGCACTCCCACATATATGGGTTAAAGGATACACACAGGGACTTTTGGCACAGTACTCCCACAGATATGGCTTAAGGAGTACACACTGCTGCTTTTGGCAAAGTAGTCCCACAGATATGGGTTAAAGAATACACAGAGCAACTTTTGGCGCATTACTCTTACTGATATAGATTAAAGAATATACACAGCTGCATTTCACAAAGCACTCCCACAGATAAGGGTTAAAAAAACACAGAGGCTCTTGGCGCAGTACTCTCACAGATATAGGTAAAAGAATACACACAGCGGCTTTTGGCAAAGTACTATGAAAGATATGGGTTAAATAATACACACAGCAGCTTTTGGCATAGTACTCCCAAAGATATGGGTTAAAAAATATATACAGTGGCTTTTGGAAAGTACTTCCATATATATGGGTTAAAGAATACCTTAACCCATACCTTACATTTCTGTCCAAAGCCTCATGGGGCAGGGGAGGGTTCAGATCAGGGTTTAAGATCAGGGTTTAACAGGAGCATAGAAAGGTCGGACACTTGAGACTCTCTACCTTCAAGAGTACCCCTGAGACAGAGATAGTTAGGGTCCCAGTTCCAGGCTTTCCCATTTGAGGCTCTCCTTCCTTAACGAAGACTGTCATAGTGTGACACGTATACAAGTTAAATAATACACAGCTGCTTTTGGCACAGTAATCCCACATATATGGGTTAAAGAACACACACAGTTGCTTTTGGCACAGTGCTTTAACAGTATGGGTTAAAGAATACACATGGCTCTTGGCACAATAATCCCATAGACCCATAAATATAGGTTAAAGAATACACACAGTGACTTTTGGCACAGTACTCCCCAGATATTGGCTAAAGAATGCACATAGTGGTTTTCCTTCCCTATATATTGCTCTACCTTTGGTGAGTGTTTGTTGCTTTCTGTTATCCCTGTTTTGTCTTTGGGTCTTGTTTGCCTTACATTTCTGTTCAAGGCCTCATGAGGTGGGGGAAGGGACAGATCAGTGTTTAGCAGGAGCAAAGTAAGGTCACAGTATCGGGCCTCTCTACCTTCAATAGTACCCCTGGACAGGGATAGCTAGGGTCCCAGTTCTAGGGACAGTTTGAGGCCTCTCTTCCTTATCGAAGACTGTCATATCATGACAAATTTGGAACACTAACTCCACAGATATGGGTTAAAGAATACACCAAGTGGCTTTTGGCACAGTACTATTGCAGACTTTTTGGCATAAGAGGAGAAAAATATGTTTAGACTCACATCACTCCCATCAACACAGCTGAAGATTCTAAAAACTTTTGGTTATGCACAGGACTATCACAGACACGTGTGCAGAGTACACAAAGAGAATGCTTTTGGAAGACTGAGCACATGCAAAGCCTAATACTGTCCGTCACTACATTTGAAGAGCAGAAATAAAATTTAAGAATATTGAACCAGGAGGAACAGCTCCAAGTGGAGGAGGTGGAAGTGGTGTTATAGGTGGAAGAGACTGGGCAGCATGGTGGCTCAGTGGGTAGCACTTCAGCCTTGCAGCTCTGGGGTCCTGGGTTCAAATCTAACCAAGGACAAAATCTGCAAGGAGTTTGTCTCTTCTCCCCGAGATTACATGGGTTTATTCCCACACTCCAAAGATATTAGATTGGATTGTGAGCCCCACTAGTGACAGTGCTGATAATGTCTGCAAAGATCTGTGGAAATAATGGCATGATATAACTAAGCAAATAAAGTTTATTGTATTTTTTTCATATATTTTTTTTTCATGGAAAACTGTCTACAAGCAGAGCAACAAAAGTAATCCGCACCGCTGCAGCACCTGTGTTGGAACACCTGACAGTGTCAGAAGCGCTGTATGCATCTGTGCCAGGCTCTCGGGTGCCAACCCAAATGAAAAAACAAATCATGTGGTCCGGGCAAAAAGAAAAATAAGGGTGGCACTCACTTTCCCATAAAATTCACTTTATTGAAGCAGCTTAAAATATCCGAGACAGGAGAGTCCCATGTGGAGTTCAAAGGACGACGACAGTTTCGCGCATCTGCACTTCTACAGGTCCTGAGGGAGGAAGGAAATGAAGAGGTCCATATGACTGAACGCCACCTCGGTATAGGCAAATCAGTGATCACCGGCCTATTCAATAGACATTCAAAATATACTGATAACTATAATTAAAATGAGCAAATAAAACCACACATAATGTAATGTTACTATGAGCAAATAAATGACATAGCGCCTACAAGAATAGAGACATATCAATTTTATCATTAAAGCTTGTTGCTTCCAGCTACCTTGTGTGCATGATCCACCTTGCCTCCCTTCTGAGAAGCAGCTTGTGAAGATCGCCTCCCTGGGCAGGTAAGACCACCTGCTGCAAGCCCACAAAGTGTAACGCCTCTGAATTTCTTCCATGATGCTCCTTCATGTGCTTTATCAGTCACAGGACACCTCTTCTAGAATGAATTGAATTAAAATGTTCATGGAATCTAGCAAAGAGTGGCCAAATCATCTTGCCTATGTAAAACAATTTACACGGGTAGAATAGCTCGTACACTATGTAATTTGTCCTGTAGGAGATAAAATCACGGACCTGTTGCGACACAGACCCTATTTGAAATGAAACGTCCTGTGATGTGTAAGGGACAAAAAGAACAGTGTCCACATCTAAAATTACCCTTGGGGACACCTGTTCTTATCCAATCCAGAGGCATTACGCTTTGTAGGTTTGGAGCGGATGGTCTTACCTGCCCAGGAAGGTAATCTTCACAGGCTGCTTCTCAGAAGGGAAGCAAGGTGGATCATGCGCACACGAGCGCTGGAAGCTACAAGCTTTTACAATAAAATTGATATGCCTGTATTCTTGTAGTAGCTATGTCATTTATTTGCTCATAGTAACATTATGTGTGGTTTAATTTGCTCATTTTAATTATTGTTAGCAGTGTATGTTGTATGTTTATTGAATAGGCCGGTGAGCATTGATTTGCCCATACAGAGATGACATTGGGAAAGGGGGAAGTACTACACCTGATTCAGGCATATGGATGTCGTCATTTCCTTTCTCCCTCAGGACCAATAGAAACACAGATGCGCGAAACGGTCATCATCCTTTGAACTCCACATGGGACTCTCCTGCCTCAGATATTTTAAGCTGTCTCAATAAAGTGAATTTTTTGGGTCAGTGATTATCATCCTTATTCTTCTTTTTGCCCTTTTTCATGGAAATGTCTTAAAACAGCCTAGAATTTACTAAACTAATAAACTAAAACTAGCTATCTAGAACCAAGAAGCATAGGTCCAAGTGGAGAAAGAGGTTGACTTGGCAGTATAGGTAGAACAGACAAAGGAGAAGTAATCCATCTTTTTTTGTGCTATTTTTGCATTTTCTTTTCTACTTTTTGTGTATTTTGGCATATTTTTAAGGAACTGACTTAAAACAACCTCATAGAATCATAGAATCATAGAATCATAGAATCGTAGAGTTGGAAGGGACCTCCTGGGCCATCTGGTCCAACCCCCTGCTCAAAGCAGGATTCGCTAAATCATCATTGTTAAACCTAGATTTAACAAACTAAAACTAGCTATCTAGAACCATGAGGCGAAGGTCCAAGTGGAGGAAGAGGTGGACGTGGGGGTATAGGTGGAAGAGGCGGAGAAGATAGCCAACACAGTTGTTTGGGTTTTTATTTGGTGAGGAGGCACCCAAATGAATGAATGGCAAATAGAGTTGAATACTGACTGGGTGCACAGTTCTGGTCTCCGGTGTATAAGAACGACATAGCTGAATTGGAGCAGGTTCAGAGTAGAGCGACCAAGGTTATTAGGGAACTGGGGGGGGTCTGCAATTCCAAGACAGGTTATTACACTTGGGGTTATTTAGTTTGGCAAAACGAAGGTTTAGGGGTGATCTTATTACAATGTATAAATATATGCGGGGACAGCACAGTGACCTTTCCAATGATCTTTTTACTCTTAGACCTGTGATGCGGATAAGGGGGCATCCTCTACATCTGGAGGAATGAAGGTTTAAGCATAATCACATATGCAGATTCTTTACTGTAAGAGCAGTGAGACTATGGAACTCTCTGCCATATGATGTTTCAGGATAGGAAAAATGTGGTCAGACAATCCACGCTGCGAATCACTAAAAACTCGGATTATTAATACAGTGGTCTTTATTCTATGCGTTTAAGAGTCTCATATAACTCCGGTCATGGTTTGGACAGTGTTCTTGCCCTGTACTCACAGGGTTAAGTGTACGTGGCCTCTTTCTGGATCTGGGAGGGGTATTTATACTCACTCTTTACCTGGGTTCTCTGCCAGCTATACTGTTGTTCTGATTGTGTGTCTGACCCCCCTGGTGTGCATGTGCACTGCATTGCTTGTTTGCTTCCTGTGTATGACCCGGTCTGTCCCCTCACTCTGTACTCTGTCTCTCATTTTGGTATTATTGTCTTTTCCGGTTCTGACCTCCTGGCTTGGCTATCATTACTCCGTTACAGTTTGTCCCTATTGTACCGTCTATTGCCCGTTCTGGTTTTCTGATCTATTGCTACGTCCTGACTATCCATTCTGCCTAACCCTTTGGTACTGTCATGCTATCTTGTGCTTTGACCCTGGCTTGATCTGGTTTCTGTCTCTGTCTATGCCCCTTGGTAACATTGTCCTGTAGTTACCTTTCTAGGAGTTTTCCTCAGCTCCTAGCTCTCTGGAGTTTAGACCACACCGTCAGCAGTCACATGCTTCAGGTCCTGTGAGATTGGAGCATGCATCGTCACCACTGCTGCCCCATTCCACAGGTATCTTTGTGTACAGTTTTGTACTCAGGACGTGCGTACTGGCTCAGTGAGCAGGTGCAGTGCGGTGTTCCTGACATTATAGCTGACCTAAACATTTAAACAATATTTGCACTTTTTTTTTCTTGAATCATGGATCCGCTGCATGCTCTCTCTGAGCAAGTGAATAGCCTCACTCAAATGATGCAAAACCTGTCTGTGGAGCAGCAAACCCTGGCTCAGTTGCAGCAACAGGTTCAGAGGGAGGTTGCTGATGCCATGCAGGGTTCTTTTCCTTCTGAGGCCCGGGGTGAGGGTACCACAGATGTTTCCTTAACTTCCCCTGAATCACCTGTTAAATTGCCTGACTTTTTCTCTGGGAATAAAAAACATTCAAGGTTTTTAAGGAGGGGTGCAAACTCTTCTTCTCGCTAAGGCCACGCTCCTCTGGGGATGAGAGTCAGAGGATTGGGTCATTATGTCTTTGATAAGGGGTTCCCCTCAGGCTTGAGCTTCTTCCCTTCCCCCTACCTCCCCTGAGAGAATGTCAGGGAATGCATTCTTTGAGGCACTCGGGCACATCTACGATGAACCCAATTGTGTGAGGCTAGCCGAGGATTTGGTGAAGAGTGTGTGCCAGGGGAAACACTCAGCCAAGTGGTTCTGCTCTGAGTTCAGACGCTGGGCAGCGGAGATCTCCTGGGATGATGCTGCCCTCCGGGGTTTGTTCTGTAGAGGCCTGTACGAATGTTTGAAAGATGCCTTGGCCCTTCATCGTCCACCGGATTCTTTGGAGGACGCTATGATCCAGGATGTAAGCATGGACTGTAGGCTGCGGGCGAGAGGGGTCAAGCTGCAGGAGACCCCTTTATTCTCCAACCTGAGAGACTCTGCATCTAGTCCAGAGCCCATGGAGATTGGTGCCACATCCTTGAAGAAAAAAGAGAGGAGACGCCGTAGAGACAACCAACTGTGCTTTTACTGTGGATCATCTGGACATTGGAGAAGGAACTGTCCTTCTTGCCCTTCTTCAGTGAAGCTGTCAGGAAAACAACTGAGTCTGGGTAACAATCGAGGAGGTTGCCCAGACTCCGAGGTACCTTTTTCCTCGCTTACTAAAATTCTGCTTCCGGTGGAGCTAGAACTTGCAGGCGGTCCGGTTGTGACTACCGCCTTTGTTGACTGTGGTTCTTTTATTAATCTGATCGATACCAAAGTTGTCACTTTTCATAAGATAGGGACAGTCAGGTTTAAAGATCCTGTTAAAATTATGGCAATTGATTCTTCTCCTATCACCCAGGAGGGAATTTGTTTCTTGATAAATAATCTGCCGGCTGGACTGGTACTGGGTATGCCTTGGCTTCAACGCCACAATCCTATTATTGACTGGGTCATGGGGGAGGTCATTCAGTGGGGTTGTATGGCTAACGGTCTATGTGTAACTTGACAACTCTTGTCACCCCAGTAAAATCTGTGTCAGTGTCGTCTGTCGGTATGGAAGGTATTCCGGAGTACCTGAAAGATTTTGAAGACGTATTTTCCGAAAGTGAGGCTGAGGCGCTACCACCACATAGACCCTTTGATTGTGCCATTAATCTAGTCCCTGGAGCAAAGTTACCCAAGGATCGCCTGTTCAATTTGTTCGGGCCCGAACGTCTAGCCATGAAGGAGTACAATACCGAGAGTCTCCACAAAGAGCATATTAGGCCTTTTGTTTCACCTGTGGCGGCGGGCTTCTTTTTTCTTAAGAAAAAAGATGTTGTTTTGCGGCCGTGCCTCGACTTTCGGGAATTAAACAAAATTACTGTGAAAAATACATACCCTCTCCCCCTAATTCCTGATCTATGTAACCAACTCACCAGGGCCAAGTGGTTCTCTAAACTGGATTTACGTGGCGCAAATAACCTTATAAGAGTCCGGGAAGGGGATGAATGGAGAACAGCATTCCTGATGACTGAAGGGCTGTTCGAAAACTTGGTTATGCCCTTTGGTCTCACCAGTGCTCCTGCTGTTTTTCAGAATTTGATTAATGTAACTTTCTCTGATTTGATTGATCGTTTTGTGGCTATCTATTTGGATGACATTTTGGTGCACTCGGTGGACAGTCAATCTCACTTGCACCATTTGCGGATGGTTCTCATGAGACTGAGGGAGAATCATTTGTATGCCAAGTTGGAAAAATGTTCATTTTTTATGCAAGAATTATCCTTTCTGGGTTTGATTGTGTCAGGGGAGGGGTTCCGCATGGATCCTAAGAAGGTCCAGGCTGTTACGGATTGAGTGCAGCCTCATGACTTGAAAGGGTTGCAGCGATTTTTGGGCTTTGCCAACTTTTATAGGAAATTTATTAAGGGCTTCTCGCAGGTGGTAAAGCCTCTAATGGACCTCACTCTCAAGGGGGCTGATGTAAAAAAATTGATCTGTAGCTGCAAAAAATTCTTTCATGACATTAAAAAAATGCTTTTCTTCAGCCCCTGTATTGGTACAACCAGACCCGTCAAGACCTTTTATCGTGGAGGTTGACGCCTTGGAAGTAGGGGTGGAGGCAGTATTGTCTCAGGGCCCTCCTACCCTTACTAATCTGAGACCTTGCGCCTTCTTCTCTAAAAAAATTTCCTCTGCCGAGAGAAATTACGATGTTGGCAATAGAGAGTTATTGGCGGTAAAGTTGGCTTTTGAAGAATGGAGGCATTTCCTGGAGAGGGCCGTTCATCTCATTACAGTCATCACTGATCACAAAAATTTGGCTTATATCGAGTCTGCCAAGAGATTGACCCCCAGACAGGCTTGGTGGGTGCTTTTTTTTCTCGATTTCAGTTTACCATCACATTCCGCCTGGGATCTAAAAACATCAAGGCTGATGCCTTATCCCGAAGCTTTGATTCGGTGTCCCCTCCAGAACCTCCCTCCTCCATTCTTCAGCCAGGAGTAGTGGTGGCCGAAATCTCATCTGAGTTACAGAGAGGGATTTTGGAAGCCCAGGCTTGGGCTCTGGGTGGTAAACCCCCTGGTAAATTGCTTGTACCGGAACGTTTTCGTCTCGGACTTATGCAGGAATTTCACGATTCTATGTTGAGTGCTCATCCTGGGTTTGCAGCCACCCGGGGGGGCAATTGCGAGGGGTTTCTGGTGGCCCTCTATGGTAACAGATATTAAAAAGTTTGTGACTGCATGTGGGGTGTGCGCTCGTTCTAAAAGTTCTCAGGTCCGGCCGGCCGGGGAGTTGGTGCCTTTGACAATTCCGGATAGACCATGGACACATTTGTCCATGGATTTTATCACAAATCTTCCTCCTTCCAGGGGCAACTCGGTGATATGGGTGGTGGTGGATAGGTTTTCAAAACAAGCCCTCTTTGTACCCTTCCCCGCGTTACCATCTGCTGAAACCCTGGCCCATTTATTTAATTCAGCATATAATTCAGTTGCATTGAGTGCCTATGAATGTGGTGTCAGACAGAGGGGTACAGTTTGTGGCCAGGTTCTGGAGGGATTTTTGCAAAAAGCTGGGGATTTCGTTGTCCTTCTCCTCTGCCTATCACCCTAATGGACAGACTGAGCGCATGAACCAATCATTGGAGCAGATTCTGAGATGCTTGGCCTCTTCCAGGCAGGAGGACTGGTGTGAGGTATTGCCCATGGCAGAGTTTACGTTCAATGGTCGTGTGAGCCAATCCACTTGGAAATCTCCCTTTCAGATCAACTATGGGTTTAACCCACATTTTGGAGAGTTTTCCCGCATGGATTCAGGTTGTCCTGGTGCTGAGGATATGACACAACGTCTTAGAATTCTTTGGAGGGAGATTCAGAGGAATATTTCCAAGACCCAGGAAAACTATAAGCGGTTTGCTGACAGGAGGAGGGGGCCAGGTCCAGCATTTGCAGTAGGGGAGAAGGTGTGGCTATCCACCTGCAATATCAAGCTTAAGATACCATCTATAAAGCTGGGCCCCAAGTTTATAGGCCCATACAAAGTTGTGGAGGTTGTTAACCCCGTAGCTTACCGACTGCAGCTGCCCACCTCCTTTAAAATTTCTGATGTCTTCCACAGGTCCCTGTTAAAGCCTGTGGGGACTGTGAGAGAGGATTCCTCATCCAATGATCCGCCAGCGCTGGTAGAGGGGCAGCTGGAGTATGAAGTAGGGCGCTTTGTTGACTCCCGGTGGGTCCGCCGGAGACTCCAGTATCTGATGCACTGGAAGGGGTACTCTCTGGAGGTTCGGTCATGGGTTCCGGCCAGTTCGGTGCATGCCGATCTTCTGGTGCAGTCTTTCCACGCCAGATACCCAGACAAGCCAGGGGGTCCAGTGAACCCCCGGTAAGAGGGGGGTACTGTCATGGTTTGGACAGTGTTCTTGCCCTGCACTCACAGGGTTAAGTGTACGTGGCCTCTTTCTGGATCTGGGAGGGGTATTTATACTCACTCTTTACCAGGGTTCTCTGTCAGCTATACTGTTGTTCTGATTGTGTGTCTGACCCCCCTGGTGTGCGTGTGCACTGCATTGCTTGTTTGCTTCCCGCATATGAACTGGTCTGTCCCCTCACTCTGTACTCCATCTCTCGTTTTGGTATTATTGTCTTTCCGGTTCTGACCTCCTGGCTTGGCTATCGTTACTAAGTTACAGTTTGTCCCTATTGTACCGTCTATTGTCCGTTCTGGTTTTCTGATCTATTGCTACATCATGACTATCCATTCTGTCTAACCCTTTGGTACTGTCGTACTATCTTGTGCTTTGACCCTGGCTTGATCTGGTTTCTGTCTCTGTCTATGCCCCTTGGTAACATTGTCCTGTAGTTACCTTTCTAGGAGTTTTCCTCAGCTCCTAGCTCTCTGGAGTTTAGACCACGCCCTCAGCAGTCACATGCTTCAGGTCCTGTGAGCCTGGAGCATGCATCGTCACCACTGCTGCCCCATTCCACAGGTACTGTATCTTTGTGCACAGTTTTGTACTCAGGACACGCGTACTGGCTCAGTGAGCAGGTGCAGTGCAGTGTTCCTGAGAACTCCTTCCTCAGGAAAAACCACAAGTGATTTTTCCTGAGGAAGGAGTTCTGTGAGACTCTGAAACGCGTAGAATAAAGACCACTGTATTAATAATCCGAGTTTTTAGTGATTTGCAGCGCGAATTGTCTGACCACATTTTTCCTTTCCTGAATCTTCTATGTTGGACCTTCGTGGATCTGTGGTTCTGCAGCAGCGAATCCTCCATTGCCTGTTACAAAACTCTGCCTGGTACAAAATTTGGTGAGTGTATTACTTGCAATTGTTATCTGCACAAAGGATAATGCACTATTGCGCTATTTGTCTTTTACAGCAATCTTGCCATATTATGTTGTAATGAGTGATTCCCTACTAAAATTTAAGAAGGGCCTGGATGCCTTTCTTGAAAAGTATAATATTACAGGGTATATACACTAGTTTCCTTAATATTATGTTGATCAACGGAGCTAGTCTGATTGCCGTATGTGGAGGTGGGAAGGATTTTTTTTCCCCAATGTGAAGCTTCCTGTTTACCACATGGGTTTTTTTTTTGCCTTCCTCTGGATCAACATGTTAGGGCAGTTTAGGAGAGGATATGGGTTGAACTAGATGGACTTAAAGTCTTCCTTCAACCTTAATAACTATGTTACTATGTTACTATGTATAGTTGTCTAGTCCAATGGTATTGACAAATATTGTGGGGTCCACGCCTGGTTCATTTTAAGGAATGTTAGGTTCCCTATGTTGGATGTGGACAGATGGATGTGTCTGTTTGTGATCACACAACTGCCATCAGGTGGTGCTCCTGATGAAGGGGGCATGAGACCCCTGAAACACATTAAATAATACCACTGTGAATCTGTGGCATTTTCCTGGAATTTATCCCTGCGGCAGCGTTGAGTTTTAACTGCAAATTCCATTTGAATACATGACTTCTTCTGGTCGTTGACAACCGGTGGATCTGCAGCAGCCGTCAGCCTTTATGCTCTTATCTCATCCTAAGCAGGTGAGCAAATTTCATGGTATAGTTTCTCCTTTGTAATGTGGATAAGACCCTATCGCTCTTTTTTGTCTCGCCATTCTCCTGCCATGCTAAACACATGATATTTGCCTCAGAGCAGGCCAGCACCTACATCTGCTTGTATTTAAGCATTTGGCACTCCTTTACCACTGACGGAAGTAATGATGGTCCTTTTTCCTTCTAGCGGGGATCCTGCAGGTTGGCCACTCTGCAACAATGTGGGCAACTCAGTGGTTGTTGCACAGTCACTGCAGCACATATTGCCTCATGCGTGCCAGGCTATCCAGAAGCAATGACAAACTGTCGGTGGGAGGTGTATTGTCTGAGTACTCTGTATCCCACCATCTACACTCCACTGATGCTTGTGACCTAATGTAAGTGCCATCCTGCTCTGAACACAGTTGTTCCTCCTCCTCCTCATCATCATCATTATCATCCTCCTCGAAAACTGTCCCCACCCTTCGAGCCATGACAGGCCTGGTTTGTCCTGCTGCGCTTAGCTGACTTTGCTTGTGTCTGTGTTCTCCGTCCCTGCGTGCAGTGTTAGACTGAGGAACATTGGGCCCACCAGAGAATTTGATTCTGAGGACCCATCTTTCTCCCCCACTGAAGAGCCCCATAGCAACTGCAAGGTTTGCACTATGAACTCTCCTGAAGTAGAAGCAAGGGCCCACCGGAGGATTCTCCAGATCTCTGGTGGGCCAGTCCAACCCTGCCTGCGTGTAACACCTCTGTGAGTCCTTGTGTGTTTGGATTCCCCGGTACCCAACTTTGCAGAGCAGCAGCGTGACATTATATCTGACCAAAGACAGTTTATTTTTCCTTTTTCCTTTTTGCTCTGGATCCGCTTTGTACCCTTGTGGATCAGATGTCGAATTTGACTCAAATGATGCAGGACTTGTCTGTGGAATATAGAACTCTGGCTACTTCCCATAATCAACTTCAGTGGGTACTTACTGAGACGGCTAAGTCTGTTCAGGGTTCTATGACACCAATAGCCTGTAAGCACTCAGACTCCAAACATGTCTCTTTACACTCTCCTGAACCTACGATCAGGCTCCCTGATATTTTCTCTGGGGAAAAAGAGACGCTCTTTACATTCAGAGAGAGATGTAAGCTGCTTTTTTCCCTTAGACCCAGATCTTTAGGTGATGAGAGTCAACAGGTGAGGATAATCATTTCTTAACTCCAGGAGGGTCCTCAAACTTGGGCTTTTTCTTTACCTATAACTGCCCCTGAACGTGGGTCTGTGGATAAGTTCTTTGAGGCTTTAGGAATGTTTTATGATGTACCAGACCGAGTCAGGGTGGCAGAGGACGCAATCATGAGTCTTTCCCAGGGGACACTCATTGCCGAATGGTATTGTTCAGAGTTTAGAGGGTGGTCCACCGAAGTGTCTTGAGACGACTCTGAGTTAAGATGTCAGTTCAGGAGAAGACTGTCAGATCACCTTAAGGATGCTCTGGCTCTCCATCCTCCACTCAACTACTTGGAGGAGGCCATGACTCAGGCCATTCGTATGGATCGGAGATTGCGGGAGAGAGGAGTAATCCAACGAGAGGATCCTATACATCTTGTTAAATCCGAAGTGGTGCCCTATACAGAAACTATGGAGGTTGGGGCAACTAAACTCCAGGAAAAAGAGAGGAAGCGATGACGTGAAGGGAAGTTATGTTTTTACTATGGAAGTTGCGGGACACTGGAAAAAGCACTGCTCCTCTTGTCTACCATCAAACAAGCGGCCGAGTCTGGGTGATTGTCGAGGAGGTCACCCAGACTCTCAGGTACCGTTGCCATTGATAAGACACCACTGGCAAACAATGTTAAATTTGTCTCTGAAGAGTTACTCCTCAAGGTGGGGTCCTTGCATCAGGAAGGAATTTCATGTTATGTTCTGGATAATCTTCTGTCGGAACTGGTGTTGGGATTCCCCTGGTTGCAACTGCATAATCCTGTTACTGACTGGGAATCTCGGGATATTGTGAAATGGGGTCCTAATTGTTCAAATGGTTGTCTTTCAACTGTTCTTATGGCGTCCATTAATCTGGAGGGTAATCCAGTGTACCTGAAAGATTTTGAGAACGTGTTTTCTGAAAAAGAGGCTGAGGCATTGCCACCCCATCGCTCCTATGATTGTACTATTAATCTTATTCCGGGTGGTAAATTGCCCAAGGCCCATTTGCACAATCTTTCTGGCCTGGAATGTACTGCTATGAAAAATCATATCTCTGAAAGTTTACGCAAAGGTCACATCTGTCCCACAGCCTCTCCGGTGGCCACTGGATTCTTTTTTATTAAAAAAGGATGGTGGTTTACGCGCTTGCCTCGATTTTACGGAACTAAATAAAATTACATTGAGAAATACCTACCCCTCCCGCTTATCCCTGATCTGTACAACCAATTATCTGGGGCTAAGTGGTTTTCCAAGTTGAACCTCAAGGGAGCATATAACCTTATCCGTATTCGGGAGGGGGATGAGTGGAAAATAGCATTTCTCTCTTCTGAGGGTTTGTTTGAAAATTTGGCCATGCCCTTTGGTCTCACGAATGCGCCAGCGGTTTTGCAGAATTTCATTAATAATGTATTTTCTGACTTCATAGGGTGCTTTATTTAGATGACATTCTTGCATTTTCATCTGACATAGAATCTCACATGTGTCATCTACGTGCAGTTATCCAGAGGTTACAGGAGAACTCTCTGTTCGCTAAACCTGAGAAGTGCTCATTTTTTAACCAAGAGCTGTCCTTTCTGGAGTTCATTCTGTCTGTCAAGTGGTTTTGTTGTGAACTCATTTTCTGGGGAGGGAGATGGTTGTGCTGACAGAGGAGATTTGAGTTCTCTTTCCAGGCTCCCTCTGGTGGTGGCAGGAGGTACGGAAGCTGATCTAATTAACAGAGACCTGCTACCTGATAATGAGGAAGAGAATTGGACATCTGCAGTCTCAGACTGGATTTAAGACAGCCGACTCCCTATTCCCATGCTGGTGACTTTTTCCTGCCTCCTGAGGTCTGTTAGGCGTCAGATTTCTGGCACTGCACAGCGGGAATCCAGAGCCAGACATCCTGCGGTCTCCCATTCTCCTCCGACCGCTCGAACTCATGTTCAGCAATCATGGCGAGCCAGGCATTCTCCTCAGACTCGTTCTGTGAGCCTGGATGTTGCTGCCACCTCCGGTGCAGCAATGGTAGCGCAACCTGCTTTGCAGGGAACCACTCCAGAGACTAAGTCCTCGTGCCGTGCTACTGGGCATGCCCGCAACATGCCCTCTCAGTGGAGAGCAGGGGTCACATGTGCAGGTCCTGTGTCGGATCTGATTGGTCCTTCCTAAAGTATTGGAAGGTCCCGGAAGCGCATGGCTATAAAAACCCCGCATGGTGGCTCGGCCATGCGCTAGTGTAGCATATTATTCTGTGTGTGTTTGGTGATGGATGCATGGACTGGTGTCTGACTCATTATGAAACCCCTACCCTCTGATATTACGAGTGGTGACTGAGTGTGTATAGTCAGCTCCAGGGTTGTGGCAAGCTACACGCCACTTGCTCCACGCTTACACTAGCGTCCGTCGGCGCCCGGTTCTCGGCGCCGACGCTTGCGGCCTTAGCTGCCGCTGCGCTGCAATACCAGCAGCTATTGGTGTTCGCGGCTGCGACGCCACACGCCGGCTCCTGTGACGTTAACAGGGCCAGCGCCTTTGAATATATTTTTGCCAAGCGACTCTGTGTCTGAACAGAGCCGCTCCTAGCGTTCGGGTGACGTTAACCCGTGCACACTACGGCACCTTCTGGTGCATCTGCCATTGTCCAGCAGCGGTCTAGTCACCTACCGCACGGTGGACCCCGGGTGGCGAACGCACGTCCTATTATTTATATTTGGTCCGTTCCGCCGTCCCTAACATTACACTAGCGCCAGGGTCTGGCTGGCAATGGCAGACGTGCAGCAGTTGCAGCGCTATATTCGGCAGCTGGAGAGCAGGTTGGCGGCTATTGAGAGCGCCAACTCAGCAGCGAATACCGCGCTAGCTGCTGCCCAGACAGTCGCCGAGGCTGTCTCACGTGCACCCGCTCTTTTGCCCATGCCGACACTTTCTCGCCTCCCGCTTCCCGACAAATTTTCGGGTGACAGCACCACCTGTAGGGGATTCGTCAGTCAGTGCTCAATTCAGCTTGAGTTGCTGGCTGCACGGTTTCCTACAGAGCGGGATAAGGTGGGGTTTATTGTGTCACTTTTGTCTGGCAGAGCATTACAGTGGGCCACGCCATTGTGGGAACGTGATGATCCCGTGGTTCAGGGTGCTGCGCAGTTCCTCGCGGCCCTGAAGCAGGTCTTTTTGGGACCACGGATCACGCACGACACCTCTTTACAATTACTCTCCCTAACACAGGGGTCACTCTCGGTCAGCCATTATGCCGTCCGGTTCCGGATATTGGCTTCCGAGTTATAGTGGCCGGACAAAGCCTTAGTCCCGGTGTTTTGGAGAGGGTTGGCTGAGCACGTTAAAGACGCTCTAGCTACCAGAGAGGTTCCCACAAGTCTGGAGGATTTGATTGCTGTTTCCACCCGCATTGACCTCCGGTTTACGGAGCGCGGGCTGGAACTGGCACAATCCAGACGTAGGGTTAACTTGGTTCCCACATTCACCAAACCACTAATATACCCCACATAGGAGCTTTCACCCTCTGAACCTATGGAGGTGTCTCGCACCGGCTCTAAGCCACGACCGATGTGAAGCTCTGCACGTTGCTATCAGTGCCGACAGTTTGGTCACCCGGCTAGCACGTGTCCTCTGCGGGCGAAAAGGCGTCCACGCCCAGTGGCCGTAGGTAGTGGGCAGTCCAATATGAAACCCTTCTCACCCAAACCGGTATTCCGGGGCATCTTAGACAGTGGGTCCTCCACCTGGGAGGCAGAGGTTACTGTGGACTCTGGGGCCGAGAGGAACTTTGTCTTCTACCTTTGCCCAGAAACACGCCATTCCCCTGGTATTATTACCTCAGCCTCTAACCATCAGGGTGGTTAATGGAGCACCGTTACCCTCTCAGGTGACCCATCAGACAGCTCCACTAGGGCTCACTATCTCACCCTCTCATCATGAGACTCTGTCCCTGCTAATCCTGCCAGACGGCATCGATCAGGTGCTGCTCAGGGTTCCCTGGCTTCGGTGCCACTCTCCTCATATCGAGTGGGCGACAGGGAAGATACTGGCCTGGAGCAAGGACTGCGAGGGGAGATGTCTGAGGGGCAGTCTTCAGGTGGCTTCCACCGAAGTGAGTGTGGATCTCTCCGCACTACCTAAACCCTACCACCAATACGCGGACGTCTTCTCCAAAAAATCTGCAGAGACGCTCCCGCTGCACCGTCCCTACGACTGCCCGATAGACCTCATGCCAGGCACAGAACCTCCTAGAGGCTGTGTGTATCCACTATCTCTCCCTGAGACTGAAGCTATGTCACAATACATCCGGGAGAACTTGGCTAGAGGCTTTATCAGAAAGTCGGTGTCACCGGCTGGTGCAGGGTTCTTCTTCGTTCAGAAGAAGAGCGGAGAGTTACGCCCCTGCATTAACTACAGAGGTCTCAATGCGATCACGGTTAAAAACAAATACCCTCTACCGTTGATCTCTGAGTAGTTTGACAGGTTGCGAGGGGCCCAGATCTTTACTAAGTTGGATCTGCGAGGGGCATACAACCTGATCCGCATTCGCGAAGGAGACGAATGGAAGACAGCTTTTAATACCAGGGATGGCCATTACGAATATCTGGTTATGCCTTTTGGCCTTTGTAATGCACCAGCTATCTTCCAGGATTTTGTCAACGACGTCTTCCGCGACATGCTTTCTACCTTGGTGGTGGTATATCTGGATGATATACTCATCTTTTCGCCAGATTTGACTACCCACCGGAGGGACGTCTGCAGGGTCTTCGACCGTCTGCGGGCGAATTCCCTCTTTGCCAAGCTGGAGAAGTGCCAGTTTGAGCAGGAGTCCTTGCCGTTCCTGGGCTATATCATCTCGGCCCAGGGGCTGGCCATGGATCCTGCCAAACTGCAAGTGGTAATGGACTGGCAAGAACCTCATTCACTCAAAGCGGTGCAGCACTTTCTGGGGTTCGTGAACTATTACCGCCAGTTTATACCACACTTTTCCACCCTGATAGCTCCTTTGGTTGCTCTCACCAAAAAAGGAGCTAACCCCAACGCTTGGTCTGAACAGGTCTCCAAGGGCTTCTCGGCTATAAAGTCTCATTTTGCTGGCGCTCCCATCCTACATCGTCCTGATGTGAACAAGCCATTTATACTAGAGGTAGATGCCTCCTCTGTCGGTGCAGGCGCAGTTCTTTTCCAAAAGGACGCTCAAGGTCGGAAGCATCCCTGCTTCTTCTTCTCAAAGACCTTCTCACCGGCAGAGAAGAATTACTCCATCGGTGACAGGGAGCTGCTAGCCATGAAGTTGGCCTTTTCAGAATGGAGACATCTCCTGGAGGGGGCTCGGTTTCCCTTCCAGGTATATACGGACCATAAAAATCTGGTCTATTTACAGACTGCCCAGCGCCTGAACTCCCGTCAGGCTAGGTGGTCGCTCTTCATTTCCCGCTTCCGCTTCACCCTGCACTACCTTTCTGGAGAGAAGAACGTCCGTGCGGATGCTCTCTCACGCTCGGTGGTCTCGGCGGAAGAAGGAGAGGCTGAGCCTCGGTTAATTCTCCCGCCGGAGAGTTTTACAACCGTGGCTCCAGTCGCTCTTGGTGCCTCCTCAGCTATGGCCGGAGGTCCTCGCCTGGGCACATGCCTCCAGGGTGGGTGGTCATTTTGGCAATAAACGGACCACCGAACTCCTGGCAAGGTCATATTGGTGGCCACATATGGCTCGAGATGTCAAGGAATACGTGCAAGCATGCGTCTCGTGTGCTCGAAACAGACCCTCTAGACAGAGGCCGGCGGGGCTGTTGTATCCCCTGCCAGTGGCGGATAGACCGTGGAAGATGGCATGGATTTCATAGTTGGCCTGCCCAAGTCTGGTGGCAGTACGGTCATCTGGGTGGTCACCGACCATTTTTCCAAAGTGGTGCACCTGGTGCCACTCGCACGCCTGCCTTCCGCTCGAGGTCTGGCCACTTTGTTTATTAAGCACGTATTCCGTTTGCATGGCATGCCAGACAAAATCGTGAGTGACCGAGGTCCCCAGTTTGCATCTCGGTTTTGGAGGGAGCTCTGGAGCCTACTCAGCATCGAGCTAAATCTGTCCTCTGCCTACCATCCCGAGACGAATGGCTTGGTCGAGAGAGCCAATCAAACCTTGGTCACCTATCTACGGCATTTTGTCTCTGCCAGGCAGGATGACTGGGCATCCTTGCTACCTTGGGCTGAATTTGCCCTAAACAATGCGGTGGCTGATTCCACTGGACAGATGCCCTTCCTCTTAAACTACGGTCAACATCCACGCGTCCCTGTCCCGATGCCAGTGTCCTCCACTGACTCCAGGGTGGCAGACTGGGCAGTGGAGGCCCGGGACATTTGGGATCGCACTCAGGATGCTATCCGGGCATCTAAAGAAAGGATGAGGGCCCGTGCCAAGCTTCTCCCCTGGCGACATGGTATGGCTCTCTACCCGAAATATTAAACTGTGGGTCGAGTCTCCCAAGTTCGCACCGCGATACATTGGACCATTCAAGGTCCTCGAGCGACTTAGCTCGGTGGTCTACCGCCTGGCTCTTCCTCCACATTTGGCCATTTCGGACATGTTCCATGTGTCCCTCCTCAAACCAGTTCACATGATCCGGTTTTCTGAGTCATCTGCCGGGTCATCAGACTTATCGTCTGACGAGTTTGAGGTTAACGCCATCGTGGGGCACAGGTTTGTCCGTGGCAAAAAAATTTATTTGGTGGACTGGAAGGGTCATGGTCCCGAGGCTCGGACCCGGTGGAAAACATTCATGCACCGCTCCCTTTGAGCGCAGTGTGGCTCAGAGGGGGAGGGGCCCTAGGAGGGGGGGTAATGTTAGGTGTCAGCTTCCTGGCACTGCACAGTGGGAATCCAGAGCCAGACATCCTGCGGTCTCCCATTTTCCTCCAACCGCTCAAACTCCTGCTCAGCAATCACGGCGAGCCAGGCATTCTCCTCTGACTCATTCTGTGAGCCTGGATGTTGCTGCCACCTCCGGTGCAGCAATGGTAGCGCAACCTGCTTTGCAGGGAACCACTCCAGAGGCTAAGTCCTCGTGCCGTGCTACTGGGCATGCCCGCAACGTGCCCTCTTAGTGGAGAGCAGGGGTCACATGTGCAGGTCCTGTGTCGGATCTGATTGGTCCTTCCTAAAGTATTGGAAGGTCCCGGAAGCGCATGGCTATAAAAACCCCGCATGGCGGCTCGGCCATGCGCTAGTGTAGCATATTATTCTGTGTGTGTATGGTGATGGATGCATGGACTGGTGTCTGACTCATTATGAAACCCCTACCCTCTGATATTACGAGTGGTGACTGAGTGTGTATAGTCAGCTCCAGGGTTGTGGCAAGCTACACGCCACTTGCTCCACGCCTACATTAGCGTCCGTCGGTGCCCGGTTCTTGGCGCCGACGCTTGCGGCCTTAGCTGCCGCTGCGCTGCAATACCAGCAGCTATTGGTGTTCGCGGCTGCGATGCCACACGCCGGCTCCTGTGACGTTAACAGGGCCAGCGCCTTTGAATATATTTTTGCCAAGCGACTCTGTGTCTGAACAGAGCAGCTCCTGGCGTTTGGGTGACGTTAACCCATGCGCACTACGGCACCTTCTGGTGCATCTGCCATTGTCCAGCAGCGGTCTAGTCACCTACCGCACGGTGGACCCCAGGCGGCGAACGCACCTCCTATTATTTATATTTGGTGTGTTCCGCCGTCCCTAACAAGGTCTTAGTTTGCAGCTCAGTCCCTGTCTTCTCAAGCTATGTGTTCTCTGCTAATGTTCACATTTGTTTAGGTTTGGTCTATTCAGTTTTTTGTGCGGTCAGCCAGCCCCGGCTGGGGCTGTGCTGAATTTCCATACTTATGTCACTGTATGTGCCAGTTTGCTTTTGTCCCTTATTAGATTGGCCTCTTTTTGCTCTGTTCTCAGAATATGCCAGAGTGCTGATATAGTAGGAGAAGTCTAGTGACTTCAGGGTATTTTTTGCTATCGAAAGTGTTGGACATTTTTGCAGGGTTTTTTGGCGTGATTGCAGACAGTATCTTTCCTTTCCTGTCCTTTCTAGCTAGTGTGGGCCCCATCATTTGCTCAGCCTATTTTCCTACCTGTGTTCGTGTTTTCATCTTGTTTCACCGTCAATATATGTGTGGGGGCTGTCTATTCCTTTGGGGTCTGCTCTGGGGCAGTTTAGATTTCCCCTTTTCTTGCTTTAGGCTTACTTAGTCCTCCGGCTGTGACGAGGCATCTAGAATCATCGTAGGTACGCTCCACAGCTACTGTGAGTTGTGTGGTTAGGATCAGGGGTCTGCAATCCGCATAGCTACCAACCTCTCTGGTTTTTCTGTGACTTGGCTTGGTCTTGTTTTCCTCCTCTGTGACCCATTCATAACAGGGTTTTGTATGAACCCTGGAAAGGTACAGGCCATTGTTGATTGCGTGCAACCCAGAGACCTTAAAGGTCTTTAGCATTTTTTGGGTTTTGCCAATTACTATTGCAAATTTATTAAGGGGTTTTCTCAGGTGGTCAAGCATCTCACTGATCCCACTCGTAAGGGGGCTTATCTTATAAGCTGGTCAGCCCCGGCAGTGGTAGCCTTTTCTACATTGAAAAAAAAAATGTTTCATGTTTGCTTCTGTATTGGTCCAGCCCAATCCATCTGAATCTTTCATTGTTGAGTTGGACGCATCAGAGGTGGGAGTGGGGGGCAGTGCTGTCTCAGGGACCCGTCACTTTGGCTAATTTAAGACCTTGTGCCATTTTCTCCTGCTGAGAGAAATTACGATGTTGGGAGTCGGGAATTATTAGCCATAAAACTGGATTTTGAAGAATGGAGGCACTTTTTGGACGTGGCTGTTTATCGGATCACGGTGATTAAGGACCACAAGAATGTGACCTACATTGAGTCTGCCAAAAGTTTCACTCCTAGATAGGCAAAGTGGTCGCTTTTTTTTCACGTTTTCATTTTTCCATCACCTTTCGACCTGGTTCCAAGAATGTCAAGGCTGACGCCTTATCTCACAGCTTGGATCCAATATCACCTCCCGAACCTCCTTCCTCCATTCTTCAGCATGGTGTGGTTGTTACTGGGGTGTCCTCTGAATTGAAGCGGGAAATTTGTGAGGCTCATTTCCTTGCTCCTCCATCTTTGCCTGATAACAAGCTCTTCTTTCCTGTTCAATATCGGTTGAGGGTTCTCTGGGAGTTCCATGGATCTGCTCTCAGTGGGGACCCTGGAATCTCGGCCACCCGGAGAGGTATTGCTTGACTGTATTTGTGGTCCTCTATGTCTTCTGACATCTCCGTGCTTGTGTCTGCTTGTGATACATGTGCCCGTGCTAAAAGCTCTCATAACCGGTCAGCCGGGAAATTGGTGCCATTGCCATTTCGGGATAGATCTTGGACTCATTTGTCCATGGATTTTATCACTGATCTCCCTCCTTCCACTGGCAAAACTGTGGCCTGGGTAGTGGTTGACAGATTTAGCAAACAGGTGCATTTTATACCTTTGGCAGCACTACCTAATGCAGAAACACTGTCTAAGTTGTTTATTGAGCATGTTGTGTGGTTGCATGGCGTGCCTCTGAATTTGGTGTCTGATAAGAGGGGTGCAGCTTGTGTCCAAATTTTGGAGGGCATTTTTTAAAATATAGGGTATTTCCTTGACCTTCTCCTTGGTCTACCATCCCGAAACCAACGGTCAGACGGAGAGGACCAATCAGTCACTGGAAAAGATTTTGTGGGGTCTTTCTCAGCAGGACGATTGGTGTTCCTCGTTGCCCGTGACTGAGTTTGCATTTAATAATCAAGTTAATCAGTCCACTGGCACTTCTCCGTTTTTTTGTAACTACGGTTTTCACCCCCATTTTGGTGAATTTTCCAGGCTGGATTCAGGGTGTCCAGGGGCTGATTCGGCAGTTCAACAGTTGGGGGAAGGGTGGAGGGAGATCATTGGTGTGGATCAGGGAAAGCAGAAACATTTTGCTGATAAATGATGATTTATAGGACCTATATTTCTGGTAGGAGATAAAGTGTGGTTGTCTACCAAGAATATACATCTGAAACTTTCTTCCGTTAAGCTGGGTCCCAAGTTTATTGGTCTTTACGAGATCATTGAGGTTGTCAATCCTGTGGCCTTTCGCTTACGCTTACCTCCGTCGCTTCGTATCCCCAATGTGTTCCATAAGTCCCTGCTTAAGTCATTTGTACCTTCCTCTGCTGGGTCTCCTTCCCCTCTGTCTTTTGGATAGTCAGACTGAGTATGAAGTTGAATGGATTGTTGATTCTCAGATGTTCGCAGTTTGCTTCAGTACTTTGTACATTGGAGGGTTTACAGTCCTGAGGATCGATCTTGGGTCCTGGCGTGATCTGTTTTGAATTCCCTTGCCTGAAGATCTGAGACAAAGCTCCCTCTGCTCCCTCTGGTGGTTACTGAGAGTAGTGGAGCTGGCCAGGTGGATGAAAGTTCTCCACCTGACAACAATAATTGGGAACCTGGGATTACTTGCTGGGAGCATATAATTGAATTGTGTTGGCTGCTTTGGGAGGTTGCTGGTGATTTCCTCCATGTGCATTTGGAGTTCTTTTGTGCCCTGCCTGATCTGCATGGTTCAGTTAAGTGATTATTTTGCTAATCCTTTGCATCTAATCTGGTTGTGTCTTTTTTTTGCTTTCTGTTTTGCTGCTAGGGTTCAGCGTGCTCCCTGCTGGGGGCAGCACTGGGCCCTGCTTGTTCAGTCCCCTGTTATGTTAGTATCTTTTTGCTTTGCTCCCAGATTATACCAGAGTGCTGATCTAGTGGGGGTGAGGACGTGTGACCTCAGGTTTTTTGTATATCAGAAGTGTTGGACTTTTTCAGGGTTTTGTGCATGATTGCAGACAGTATCTTTTCTGTCCTGTCCTGTCTAGACAGCTTGGGCCCCACCGTTTGCTCAGTCTGTTCTCTGCCTGTGTTTGTGTCTCATCTTGTGTCACCGACAATATATGTTTGGGGGCTGTCTATTCCTTTGGGGATCTGCCGAGGCAGTTTAGATTTCATCTTTCTGTCTTTAGGCTTAGTTAGTCCTCCGGCTGTGATGAAGTGTCTAGGGCATGGTAGGAATGCTCCACGGCTACTGCTAGTTATGCGGATAGGATCAGGGGTCTGCAATCCACTTAGTTACCAACCTCTCTGGTCTTCTGGTGGCTTAGTCTGTTCCTGGCATCCTCCTCGGTGACCATTCATAACAGAATCACCAGCCAAACCGCAGACTCTAGGGTACTCAAAAGAAGGAAAGAATTGTAAAAAAAGTGTCAGAAATTTTTTATATATTTTTTCCTCTTTTTCCTCTTTTTCTCTGGGGCCGTAGGAGGATTTTTTCTTTAATGGAGACTAAGCAATTGTCCGATCGTGTTGAGCAGCTCACTGCTGAAGTGCGGGGAACTTCTGCTTATCTCACTAAATCATCTGCTGTAGAACCAAAGATCCTTACTCCTGATGTGTTTTCGGGGGATCGGACAAAATTTTTGAATTTCAAGAATAACTGTAAACTATTTCTTGCTTTGAAGCCTAATTCATCGGGGAGCTCAGTGCAGCAGGTTAAAATTGTCATCTCCCTGCTGCGCGGCGATCCCCAGGATTGGACTTTTTCTCTGACACCTGGAGATCCTATTCTGGCTAATGTGGATGCGCTTTTTCAGGCCCTGGGGTTGTTGTATGATGAACCTAATGCTGTTGATAAAGCTGAGAAAACCTTATTGGCATTGAACCAGGGTCAGGAGGCTGCGGAGTTATATTGCCAGAAGTTCCGAAAGTGGGCGGTCCTTACTAAATGGAATGATGATGCCCTAGCAGCTCTCTTTCGGAAAGGTCTGGCAGAAACTGTAAAAGATATTATGGTGGGATTTCCTGTCCCCTCTGGTCTTAACGACTCCATGTCATTAGCAATTCAAATTGATCGACGTTTACGTGAACGTAAAGGTACGTGAGAGGCGGTGCTGCCTTTTGAACAAACTTCTGAACCCATGCAATGTGATAGGGTTTTGTCTAGGGCGCAACGTCAAGAGTTCAGAAGGCATAATAAGTTATGCCTTTTTTGTGGGGATGCCTCTCATGTTATTTCTGTCTGCCCTAAACTAGAAAAACGTTTTGCTCACGCATTTGCGGTGGGCAGTGTACAGCCTAAGTTCCTGTTGGCAGTTACCTTGATCTGCTCCTTGTCTACTTTTTCTGCTAAGGCCTTGTTGATTCAGGAGCAGTTTTGAATCTGATGGATCTTGACTATGCCAAGCGTTGTGGTTTCCCCATGGTGCCCATGAGAACCCCTATTCCCTTGAGGGGGATTGATGATACCCCTTTGGCGGAGAATAAACCCCAGGTTTGGACCCAGGTGGTAATGCGGGTCGCCCCGGACCATCAAGAGAATTGTAAATTTTTGGTGTTGCACAATTTACATGACACTATTGTACTGGGTTTTCCTTGGTTACAAACCCATAGTCCTATTTTAGATTGGAAATCTCTGTCTGTGGTGAGTTGGGGTTGTCAGTGTGTTCTTGGTGACACTCCTGTTTTCTCCACCTCTTCCCAGTCTCAAGACGTTCCTGACTATTTGGCTGATTTTTCTGATGTGTTTAATGAGAGTAAGTCTGTGTCTTTGCCTCCTCATAGGAGTTATGACTGCGCAATTGAGTTAATGCCAGGTTGTAAACTTCCCAAGGATCGGCTTTTCAATTTATCTGTACCTGAACATGATGCTATGCGATCTTATATCAAGGAATCATTGGAGAAGGGTTATATCAGACCATCCTCTTCACCTTTGGATGCTGGTTTTTTCTTTGTGGCCAAAAAAGATGGCTCATTAAGGCCATGTATTGACTATCGTTCCCTTAACAAAATCACTGTTAAATATCAGTAACCGTTACCCCCTGATTTCTGATTTATTTTCCAGAGTTAAAAGTGCTTGTTGATTTACCAAACTTGACCTCAGTGGGGCGTATAATCTTATTCGCATCAAGCACGGGGATGAATGGAAGACAGCGTTTAATACTCCGGAGGGACATTTTGAGTACCTGGTGATGCCATTTGGGCTCACTAATGCCCCTTTCTTCTTCCAATCTTTTATGAACGATATTTTCCGGGACCTTGTGGATACGTTTTTGATCATTTATCTGGATGATATTTTGATTTTTTTTCCAGTGATTGGGATTCTCACGTGGAACATGTCCAGACTGTGTTCCGGATTTTGAGGGAAAATACTCGGTACGTTAAGGAATCGAAATGTCTTTTTTGGTGTAAAGAGGATTTTGTTTTTGGGATTCATTTTGTCCCCGTCTGCTATTGAAATGGACCCGGCCAAGGTACAAGCCATTTATGATTGGGTTCAGCCCACTTCTCTGAAGGCTCTTCAGAAGTTTTTGGGTTTTGCTAATTTGTACCGTAAATTTATAAGTAATTTTTCTGGTATTGTTAAACCTCTGACGGATTTGACCAAGAAGGGCACTGATGTGGTGAATTGGTCTCCAGAGGCAGTAGCAGCATTTCAGGAGCTTAAGCAGAGATTCACCTCTGCTCTGGTTCTACAGCAACCTGATGTTTCACTCCCATTTCAGGTGGAAATAGATGCTTCTGAGATCAGTGCAGGAGTCGTTTTGTCTCAAAGAGAACCGGTAACCTCTAATATGAATCCTTGTGCCTTCTTTTCTCGGAAATTTTCTCCATCTGAACGTAACTATGACGTGACGAATTGGGAATTGTTGGCCATGAAGTGGTCATTTGAAGAGTGCAGACATTGGTTGGAGGGAGCTAGTCATCAAGTTGTGGTCCTCACCGATCACAAAAATTTTATTTATCTTGAATCAGCCAAGCGCTTGAATCCTAGACAGGCTAGGTGGGCCTTGTTTTTCACGTGTTTTAATTTTGTGGTCTCCTTTCTTCCGGGCACTAAGAATGTTAAGGCGGACGCCCTTTCTAGGAGTTTCTTTGCGGATTCTTTTGACGTGACCGAGCCTACGACCATTCTAAATGAGGGTGCAGTTCTTTCCGCCATCTCTCTTGATTTGAGACGTGCCCTGGAGGAATTTCAGGAGGATTAACCTGAACGATGCCCTATGGGAAAATTGTATGTCCCTGACCAGTGGAGGAAAAGAGTAATGTCATAAATTCATTGTTCCACGTTGGCTGGTCTTCCAGGTATCCTTGGTACCAGAGATTTGGTGAGTCGTTCTTTTTGGAGGCCTGCCTTACCTCATGATGTCAGGAATTTTGTGCAGTCCTATGGGACTTGTTTTCGGTCTAAGCCCTGATCTTGTGCTAGTGGTTTGTTGATGCCCCTGCCGGTGCCCAGGAGGCCATGGACCCATATCTCAATGGATTTTATCTTTGATCTCCCTTTCTCTCAGAGAATGACTGTTATTTGAGTGATCTGTGATAGATTTTCTAAGATGGTCCATCTTGTACCACTCCCAAAGTTGCCATCTTCTTCTGAGTTGGTGCCTTTGTTTTTACAACAAGTGGTTCACTTGCACAGGATTCCTGAGAACATTGTGTCGGACAGAGGGGTCCAGTTTGTTTTCAGATTTTGGAGGGCTTTTTGTTCCAAATTGGGAATTCAGTTGTTTTACTCCTCTGCATTTCATCCTCAGACCAATGGGCAGACTGAGAGAACAAACCAGACGTTGGAGTCCTATTTGAGATGTTTCATATCTGCTGATCAGGATGATTGGGTCTCATTTTTGCCCTTGGCTGAATTTGCGCTAAACAATAGGGCTAGCTCTGCCACTTTGATGTCTCCTTTCTTTTGTAATTTTTGGTTTCAGCCTCGATTTTCTTCGGGGCAGGTGGAAGCTTCTGCCTGCCCAGGTTTGGATTCTGTGGTAGAGAGAATGCAGCCAATTTGGGACCAAGCAGTGGGTAAGTTGTCCTACTCCCAGGAAAAGGCTCAACTGTTTTCCAACCGGCATAGGACCATTGGTCCCCGGTTTAAAGTGGGTAATATGGTTTGATTGTCTTCAAAAAATATCCCCATGAAGGTTGCATCTCAAAATTCAAGCCAAGGTTTATTGGACCTTATAAGATTTTGGAAATCCTTAACCCAGTTTCTTTCCATTTGGCTCTTCCAGTTACGTTTAAGATTCATAACGTCTTTCATAAATCTTTGTTGAAAAGGTTTGTGGAGCCAGTCGTTCCCATGGCAGCGCCCCCTGACCCTGTACTGGTTAAGGGTAATTTGGAGTATGAGGTAGAGAAGATATTGGATTCTCGTCTGGCTAGACGGAGACTTCAGTACTTGGTCAAGTGGAAGGGTTATGGCCAGGAGGATAATTCTTGGGTCTCTGCTTCTGACATCCATGCCAAGATATTGATTCGTGCCTTTCACCGGGCCCATCCTGATTGACCTGGTGGCGTGGATGAGGGTTCGGTTACCCCTCCTCAAGGGGGGGTACTGTTGAGAATTCCCTTGCTCGAAGTTCTGAGCCGAAGCTCCCTCTGCTCCCTCTGGTGGTTACTGAGAGTAGTGGAGCTTGCCAGGTGGATGGATGTTCTCCACCTGATGACAATAATTGGGAACCTGGGGTTACTGGCTGGGAGCATATAATTGAGCTGGCTGCTCTTGGAGGTTACTGGTGATTTCCTCCGTGTGCATTTGGAGTTCTTTTGTCCCCTGCCTGATCTGCGTGGTTCAGCTAAGTGATACTTTTGCTAATCCTTTGCATCTAATCTGGTTGTGTCTTTTTTTGCTTTCTGTTTTGCTGCTAGGGTTCAGCGTGCTCCCTGCTGGGGGCAGCGCTGGGCCCTGATTCATATGTTGCAGCTTGTTCAGTCCCCTGTTATGTTAGTATCTTTTTGCTTTGCTGCCAGTTTATACCAGAGTGCTGATCTAGCGGGGGTGAGGTTGTGTGACCTCAGGTTTTTTGTATATAAGAAGTGTTGGACTTTTTCAGGGTTTTGTGCGTGATTGCAGACAGTATCTTTTCTGTCCTGTCCTGTCTAGACAGCTTGGGCCCCACCATTTGCTCAGTCTTTTCTTTGCCTGTGTTTGTGTCTCATCTTGTCTCACCAACAATATATGTTTGGGGGCTGTCTATTCCTTTTGGGGGTCTGCTCCGGGGCAGTTTAGATTTCTTCTTTCTGTCTTTAGGCTTAGTTAGTCCTCCGGCTGTGACGAAGTGTCTAGAGCATCGTAGGAACGGTCCACGGCTACTGCTAGTTGTGTGGATAGGATCAGGGGTCTGCAATCCGCTTAGTTACCAATCTCTCTGGTCTTCTGGTGGCTTAGTCTGTTCCTGCCATCTTCCTCAGTGACCCATTCATAACAGTGATCAGTCCATGCAGATCAGGTTGTCTGGGCGTTATATATGCGCTATCCTGAGAAACCTGGGGGTCCGGTGGTCCTCCCCTTGAGAGGAGGGTTCTGTCATGATCCAGACTAGGTTTTTCATGTCTCTCCTTTTCCCAGTCTGGTCATTCAGGAGTAAACTTTTCTCTGCCTTGTTCTGGTGTCAGGTCAGCAATTTCTCTGCTATGCTTCCTGCAGGCAGTGTCAGTTATATTTCCTGCCTATGGCTTGTGTAGCTGACTCAGGAGAACCTCTGGTTTGTCCTGCTGCACTTAGCTGACTTTGCTTGTGTCTGTGTTCTCTGTCCCTGCCCGTCCCATCTCTATGTGTCCTTGTGTGTTTGGATTCCCCGATACCTGACTTTGCTTTGGCTCTGACCTGCTCTTGTCTCTTGCTTCTAGTATTTCTGCTTCTGACCAGTACTGACCTTTTTGTGTTCCTCTGACTCTGTGTTTGGTACTTCCCTTGGTACTGCGCTACTCTCTGGTATCGACCCGGCTTGTTTGTCTATTCTTCTGCCATCTGGTGGTAGGCTCGCTGCAGTGCTGCTGGTGTGCTCTGAGCAGTATTTCAGTCTTCCCTCCACTCTGCTGTCATCTTGTGGAGTTTGCATTTAACTGCAGAGCTGCAGCATGACACATGTCCCGCATGGATGCCCACTCATTGGTGGTGAAGTGGTTTTGTTCTGCAGAGTCACTCAGTCATGCAAGCTGCAGCTGAAACTCCACTATTGCCTTCAGCTGCAAAGTCTCTCCTTGTTAGTATGTCGTATATCAGCTGTTGTTCGAGAAGGCAGAATTGAAGCTGCTGCACAGACAGGTGAGCAGCAGCAGAGTGAGAACAAGGTAATCTGTGCATATACTACCTGCCCTTTCAGCAGCAGCTTTGACATGTGTGGGTAGTTTTTCAGGAATTTCTGCACCACCAAGTTTAGCACATGTGCCAGGCAAGGGATATGTGTCAAGCCAGCTAGGCTATTATGAAATTTTGCCCTTTATCACACACCACCAGGCAAGGCTTGAGGTTTACTGGAACCAACCACTCACCTGTCTGCTCTTTGATTCCGGTCCACACATCCTGCGCATTTTGCGATTTGTCACACTAACAGATTGGTTTCAGAAAAGTTGGCTATTGTTTCCTCCTGGCTGTGCTGAAATTGGTGGTGCAGGTCTTACTGTGACCAGATGAAGAGATGGTGGAGAAAGCAGAATAGGAGGAGGAGGCAACCTGAACAGATAAATTTCTAGCAATTCTTGGTGATTGTAGGACATGGGCTACAAAGCTTTTCACCTCTGTCTCAGCTATCTCTACATTTACCCAGTGGGCAGTTAGGGAGATGTAACGTCCCTGACCATTCTTTCTGGTCCACATATCCGTGGTTATATGAACATTGCCACTGATTGCGTTGCACAGTGTACACCTGATTTGGTTCGCAACATGTTTGTGCAGGGCAGGGATGGCTTGCCTATAAAGTAGTCCAATGGAAAGCGTATTGGCCTGCACTCTGTCTTATGGTGAAGTGCTGGTGTAACGTGCCAGATGGCCCTAAGTTCATGTAGTAACAATTCATCGCACACTCTATAACTTTAAAATGATGCAAGAAAATAATATTTAATATAATTGATGAGAACAAAAAAAAATAACGGTAAAGTGCAGGAAAAATTGCTAGAGCGACTATATTCAAGTCACGTTTTGACCTATCCCAGGTCTTATATAATATGTCGCTGGCAATTCCTCAGTCATAAATATAGAAATTGGGATGGGCAAACACCCTTGTGATGGTAATGTGCAAGGCGAGATGTATAGTCCTCAAGATCAGGGAGACGTGGCTGGATGCTTTAAGATGCATTCAAGGCAGCACTCCTGTGCTTTGCCTGGCCTCCTGGGTGTTTAAAAGTTTGTTGATTGGCTGCGCTGCAAGATACTGAACTGTACATTAAAAAGTCTATGTTTGGGGTGCAGATCCACCATCCCTACCCAAGAATGTGTTTTACAGTTTCAGCAAAATTAAATGATATTATTTTCCATTTTTATTTTTATTTTTATTATTTTATTTTTATTTATTATCTATTATTTTTTATTTATTTTTCTATATATTATTTTCTATTTATTTATACCTTAATATTATTATTTAATTTTTTGTTTAATTTTTATGCATTATAAGTTGTTTGCTACCCTATACTATCTATATATACTCTTTTTATAATATGCCTATGTTATATATGGTATTCTATTTCCCCACATTGTATTATATCTATGTGCCCATTAAACCATCCATACCTTCTTTTTATAACATTTCCATGCCTTCTCTAGTATATGGTATACAATTTCCTCACATTGCATTATACCTATGTGCCTGGGTTCAGGATGTGTGCGTGCCCTGCTGGTGACTCGGCATTCTGTGGATTACGTAGCAGTATCCATGGCTTTTGGACACCGCTTGTACCCTGAGACTCCTTATCCTGCCAGTGACGCATGCGCCACTCATACTTGCAACCCTCTCACATTGGAGCTGTGTATGTATCCATGGGAACGGACGGGCCTGTGCGCGTGCGTGGTCTGGATATTGGACCTTCCTGCTTCTGTGACCAGGCAACTCCAAGTTGGCTTCCGGGTTGCCGGTCATGTGACGTGGCGGCGGGCTTTACGTCTGGGTCATCATGGCGGTGTGTACGCCGCAATAGGCTTCGTCTCGGCTCATTGTGCATCACATAAGTATTTAAGGCATCCGGTTCAGATCAGACACCCTTCTCCTGATGAAGGATTTAATCCGAAATGCGCGTCGGGGTTGTGCTGCTCTGGGATCAGCGGGCCTTAAAGGTATATACCCTCAATTGCTCCCCTCTGCTTCTATAGCACTTTTGGCACTTTTTTGAATTTACATACTAATATATCTAATATATAAAGCTCAATGTGGGTGTGTATGTGTGTATGTCCGGGATTGGCATCCACACCGACGCATCTACAGCCACAAAATTTGGCACAGTCACATGTCTGGACCCCGATAGCATCATAGGCTATGTTGTGAGGCGAAATTTTAACCCCGCGAGTTCCAATTCACCAAACAATTTTACCCCTATCTACATAGTGGGGGAAAAAGTGTGTGTGTATCAAGCCCCACCCCTCATCATGATGTCATAATGGTTGCCATGGCGATGCTGATGTCATCATAGGTTGCAAGCCACGCCCCTCATTATGATGTCATAATGGTTGCCATGGCGACACTAATGTCATAATAGGTTGCAATGGCGAAGATGCTGTCACAATGGTTGCCATGGTGACGATGATGTCTTAATAGGTTGCAATGGTGACAGTTATGTCATAACGGTTGCCATGGTGATGATGATGTCATAATGGGTATATGGGCATGGGACTATGGGATGGAGGATGTGTGATGGGTATATGGGCACTGGACTATGGGATGGAGGATATTTATGATGGGTATATGGGCACGGGACTATGGGATGGCGGATATGTATGATGGGTATATGGGCACGGGACTATGGGATGGAGGATATGTATGATGGGTATATGGGCATGGGACTATGAGATGAAGGATGTGTGATGGGTATATGGGCACTAGACTATGGGATGGCAAATATGTATGATGGGTATATGGGCATGGGACTATGGGATGGAGAATATGTATGATGGGTATATGGGCATGGGACTATGGGATGGAGGATGTGTGATGGGTATATAGGCACTCGACTATGGGATGGAGGATATGTATGATGGGTATATGGGCACGGGACTATGGGATGGAGGATAATTATAATTTGTTATAACTAACCACAGTTAGTTACTATGTCCAGGCAGCGCCGGGCTCTTCAGCTAGTATATATATATATATATATATATATATATATATACACTAACTGAAGAGCCCGGCGCTGACCAGGCATAGCAACTAACTACGGTTAGTTATAACAAACTATAATGATTGTTTCTGCTTAGCCACATTCACTATAATATCCCACATCATCCCGTCAGCCAGAGCTACCGGACTACTTCCCATAATATCCCACATCATCCCATCAGCCAGAGCCACTGCACTACTACCCCTAATATCCCACATCATCCCATCAGCCAGAGCCACCGGACAACTACCCCTAATATCAAACATCATCCCATCAGCCAGAGCCACCGGACAACTACCACTAATATCCCACATCATTCCGTCAGCCAGAGCTACCGGACTACTACCACTAATATCCCACATCGTCCTATCAGCCAGAGCCACCGGACTACTACCACTAATATCCCACTTCATCCCGTCAGCCAGAACTACCGGACTAATACCCATAATATGCCACATCATCCCGTCAGCCAGAGCCACCGGACTACTACCACTAATATCCCACATCATCCCGTCAGCCTGGAGTCAGAACCAGAGCACTGAGTGGAATGGTCTTAACTTCCATACTGGGGATCCCTTTAAGAGAGGCCTCGTGTCAGAACCAGAGTGCTGAGTGGAATTGTCCTGACTTCCATACCAATGATCCCTTTAATAGAAGCCTGAGGTGAGAATCAGAGCGCTGAGGGATTTACCCTAACTTCCATACAGGAGATCCCTTTAAGGCTAGTTTCACACTAGCGTTTTTGAGCGCAGCGACGGCCTGCGCACAGCCGCCGCTAAGCCCCGCCCCCTGCCGCGCCTCCGCCGGTAGCTCTGCCTACCGGCGCATGACGCTGCATGCGCCCTGCATCCCCTATCTTTATCACTGGGGGCACAGGCCATGCGCAGTATGCGTTTGGCGGCGCATGCGCCTTTTTGACGGTGCGCCGGCGCAACCAAACTGCAGCAGGTTGCGTTTGGCGCAGGTCGGCGCACCGTCAAAAGGACGCATGCGCCGCCAAACGCATACTGCGCACGGCCTGCGCCCCCAGTGATAAAGATAGGGGACGCAGGGCGCATGCAGCGTCATGTGCCGGTAGGCGGAGCTACCGGCGGGGCGCGACAGGGGGCGGGGCTTAGCGGCGGCCGTGCGCAGGCCGTCGCTGCACTCAAAAACGCTGGTGTGAAACTAGCCTAAGAGAGGCCTGGGGTCAGTACCAAAGTGAAGAGTGGATTTTCCCTCACTTCCATACAGAGGATCCCTTTAAGAGAGCCTGGGGTCAGTACCAGAGCATTTGAAGGCAATTGCCCTGACTTCCATACCGGGGATCCCTTTAAGAGAGGCCTGGGGTCAGAATTAAAGCACTGGATGGATTTGCCCTAACTTCCATACCAATGATCCCTTTAAGAGACCCTGGGCTCAGTACCAAAGCGCTGGATGGATTTGCTTTGATTTCCATACCAATGATCCCTTTAAGAGGGAAGATGTGACTATGAAATGGAGAATGTGTGATGTGTTTATGGGCATGGGAGGGGGGATTCATTTCTGTCATGTGATATCTGCTCCTTTCAGGGGGGCAGACAATGGCTGAGAGCTAGAGTTGAGCGAAACGGGTCGAAAAAATTCAAAAGTCGCCGACTTTCGCCAAAGTCGGGTTTCATGAAATGAAACCCGACCTTAGCGTGAGGTTGGCCATGAGGTCGGCGACTTTACCGCCAAAGTTGCGTTTCAAAAGATGCTTTAGCGCCCTTTTTCAGTCAATCAGGAAGAACGGACACTGTGGGCAATGAGATGACTTAGGCGGCGGTCACCACCATCTTGGAGAAGGGCATGCAAGTGATTGTACAGTGAAAGGTGAAGATTTTTTGCTTTTGTGCAGCAGCGCTGGTGGTGATTAGCCTGCCTTTTAAGGCTAGCTGCATTGCTGTGTGCACACTGGTGTTCAAACTGCTTTTTTAAAAGCAATCCAAATTGTATTGTTTTGTTCTGGTGAGGTAGTGAGCGATCATTTTTTCACACACCGTACAGCGGTGTACGTTCCTCACACAGTACCGTGTAATGGCTGTTATCACGGTCAAATTGAAGCTATCTACGTGTGTGACTCTGTAAGGAAAAGTCGAGGAGTTTGTCCGTTCTTACAGACCTACACCTTATAGTTTTGTCTGTTTTTCAAACAGTTTAGTATATTTGCTGTTTGATTACATTCAAAACTAGAGAGAGACAGCGTGTGTCAGTCCGTATACAAAAACACGGAGCTTGACAATTTTACATACACCGTACAGCGGTGTACGTGCACGCTCCTCTCTCAGTACCGTGTAACGGCTGTTATCAAGGCCAAATTGAAGCTATCTACGTGTGTGACTCTGTAAGGAAAAGTCGAGGAGTTTGTCCATTCTTACAGACCTACACCTTATAGTTTTGTCTGTTTTTCAAACAGTTTAGTATATTTGCTGTTTGATTACATTCAAAACTAGAGACAGTGTGTGTCAGTCTGTATACAAAAACACGGAGGTTGACAATTTTACATACACCGTACAGCGGTGTACGTGCACGCTCCTCTCTCAGTACCGTGTAATGGCTGTTATCAAGGCCAAATTGAAGCTATCTACGTGTGTGACTCTGTAAGGAAAAGTCGAGGAGTTTGTCCATTCTTACAGACCTACACCTTATAGTTTTGTCTGTTTTTCAAACAGTTTAGTATATTTGCTGTTTGATTACATTCAAAACTAGAGAGAGACAGCGTGTGTCAGTCTGTATACAAAAACACGGAGGTTGACAATTTTACATACACCGTACAGCGGTGTATGTGCATGCTCCTCTCTCAGTACCGTGTAACAGATGTTATCAAGGCCAAATTGAAGCTATCTACGCGTGTGACTCTATAAGGAAAAGCCGAGGAGTTTGTCCGTTCTTACAGACCTACACTCTAGGGAGATTCCAATTCTGCCCAATTCTATATACACCTTGTAGTTTGTCATACACTAGGCAATTTCTGCCGGTCACATTGCGGTGTTATAGACACAGGGCCTGACAGAATCCAACTGTGTCCTGAAGTGTAGAGAAATTCCAATTCTCCACAGTCCTCTATCCACCTTTCTTACACCATCCATAATCTGCCTGTTACATTGCGGTGTAAAATAAAAAGGGCCTGACAGAATCCAACTGTGTCCTGAAGTCTGCAGAGATTCCAATTCTCCACAGTCCTCTATCCACCTTTATTACACCATCTATAATCTGCCTTTCACATTGCGGTGTAAAATAAACAGGGCCTGACAGAATCCAACTGTGTCCTGAAGTCTAGAGAGATTCAAATTCTCCCCACTACTATATACACCTGTACCTTGTTTTACAGTACCATATAGTTGGTGGTTTTTTGGGTACATTTTCCCCAAAAATGAGGAAGTGTGGTGGAAGAGTCCGTGGAAGTGGGCGGGGGTTGGCAGCTGGTAATGATGGTGTTGGTGTTGGTGGTGGATCTGGTGGTAGTGGCAAAAGCAAAATAGCACCTAATGCAGGAGATGTTGAGCCTGCGTCATCGTCTGGCTGCGCAAGACCTCGAAGGCTCCCTTTTCTGGGAGTAGGTAAACTGCTTTTAAAGCCGGAGCTTCACGAACAAGTTTTGGCTTACATTGCTGACTCAGCCTCCCACTCTATCGCTTCCTCTTCTGAAGTTTTAAAAAATAAAAGCACTGAGTCATCATTGGAGGCTCATGTTCATGAACCACACCTTTCCTTGTGTCCTTCACCCCAACCAAAATTGAAGGATGCGGCAGGCCACACTACAGATTACTCCATGGAGCTGTTTTCACATACCATGCCTGGGTTATCAAGTTAAATCGTGAATTATCCAGGCAAAGATGAATCTGACATGGAGTGCACTGATGCACAGCCACTGATAGATGATTCTGCTGGTACATTCACTCAGAGCACTACATTGTCCTCGCAGTGTACTGAGCCAGAATCTGACCCAGATAAAAACTCAGGTGCCCCTTCCCGCATACTATACCACCATACACGGTGACACAGAGGAAGGTGCACATGACATTGAAGAGGAGGTGATCGATGACCCAGTTGTTGACCCAGATTGGCAACGATTAGGGGTAGAGGGTGGCGCTGCCAATAGCTCAGAACAGGAGGAGGAGCATCCGTAGCAGGCATCGACATCACAACAGCTGTTATCTGGCAGGCCTGGAGCAGTCCAAAAACGGGTTACAAAAACCAAAAGAGTTGCAGGACAGCTTGGCCAGACAGTCAAAACAGCACAGCGTGCAAGGCCTCAAAATGTCTTCCATAGTAGGAAGAGTGCAGTGTGGCACTTTTTTGAACAAAATCCTAATGATCAGGCAAAGGTTATCTGTAAGAAGTGCGCAAAGACCTTTAGCCGAGGGAAAAATCTGAGAAATTTGAATACCAGTTGCATACTAAGACATTTAACCACCATGCACTTGCAAACGTGGACGGACTACCAAAACTCACGTACCACAAGTGCTACTGCTCCCAAAGAAGGTAGTCAGCAACGCTACATTGTTTCCCCCACTTTAAGTCCACCGGTTAGCACACCACCAGCAGCAAATGTTGAGTTGTCGTCGCAAGGGCAAATCAGTCAGGAAATCACACTGTTATTGCAACGAAAGACTGAATCTAGGCCATCAGAAAGAACACCAACTCCATCACCATCATCAACCCTCTCTCAGTCCGCCATGTCCACCGCTAGTTCCACCATATGCAGCTCTCAAGTCCAGCTCACCCTACCAGAGACTATGAGTAGGACAAGAAAGTACTCATCCTCTCATCCGCGTACACTGGGTTTGAACGCCCACATTGCCAAACTAATCTCGTTAGAGATGATGCCCTATCAGTTGGTTGAAAGCTCAGCTTTCCGCGAACTCATGGCCTACGGAGTGCCATGCTATGACCTACCCAGTTGCCACTTCTTTTCTCGCAAAGACATCCCAGCCCTCCACCTTCATGTGAAAGACCGCATTGTCCATGCACTCAAGCAATCAGTGAGTGGAAAGGTGCACCTCACAACTGATGCAAGGTCCAGTTGGCATGGTCAGGGCCGTTACGTGTCCATCACTGTGCACTGGGTTAATGTGGTGTATGCAGGGTCCATAGGGAACAGCTGTGATGGCACAGTGCTGCCTAGCCCACGGTATAGGAAACAGTTGGCTGTAGGCGTTCGACCCTCCTCCTCCAGAAGCGAAAGCTCGTCCACAGAGCGCAGTCGCACGAGCACTGCATCCACAGCTGACACTGGTGCACATGATGTGTCCCACTATCGATCAGCTAGTGGAAAGCGTCATCAGGCTGTGTTGCAGATGATGTGTTTGGGCGACAGACACACGGCGGAGGTACTGGCCGACTACTTTCAGCGACAAACTGAGTCATGGCTGGGCAGTCTACATCTTGAGGCAGGCAAGGTAGTTAGTGATAACGGCCGGAATTTTGTGGCAGCCATAGCCCTTTCAAAACTCAGACACATACCTTGCTTGGCTCACACCTTGAACCTGGTGGTGCAGTGCTTCCTCACTAATTATCCAGAGTTAACAGGCCTGCTCCATAAGGTTCGAAGACTGTGCTCGCACATCCGCCGGTCGCCGGTACACTCCAGTCGTATGCAGAAGCTGCAGCGATTGCTCCACCTTCCCAAGCACCGCCTAATTATCGACGTTGCAACAAGGTGGAACTCCACCCTGCACATGGTTGAGCGGCTGTGCGAACAGAGGCAGGCCGTAATGCATTTGTGGGAGGATACACGGGCAGGCACTTTGAGGGCAGACATGGAGTTGACAAGTGTGCAGTGGTCGAAGCTGAAAGACCTCTGTTAAGTCCTTCAATGTTTTGAGGAATGAACACGGCTGGTAAGCACAGACGACGCCGTCATAAGCATGAGCATCCCAATTATGCGTCTGCTCATGCAAACTTTGACGCATATCAAGGAGCAGGCGTCTGCAGCCGAGGATGATGAGGAAGAGGAGGAGGGAAGCCTTGATGACAGTCAGCTATTGTCTGTTCAGGGAACTGTCGTGGACGAGGTGGAGGAAGAAGAGGAGGAGGAGGATGATGATGGGGGATGATTATTTCGGAGAGGAGGATGCTTCTCTTGGGGTAAGAGAAAATATTGGTGTGGCAAGGTCTGGTACTGGATTTCTGCATGACTGGAGGGATGTGGATTTGCCTGAAAGTGCTCCTCCACCCAGCACTCGCAGTGCATCATTGACACCAGGAACATTGGCCCACATGTCAGATTATGCCTTGCAGATCCTAAAAAGGGACCCCTGCATTGCCAAAATGATGAACGATGATGACTACTGGTTGGCCAGCATCCTGGATCCATGCTATAAAGGCAAATTCCAAAACATCATGCCACAGGAGAACCTTGACCTAATATTGGCTAACAAACAAGCAACTCTGGTAAACCGGTTGGTTGAGGCATTCCCAGCACACATCAGCTGTGATGGTTGTCACACGAGCCGTAGGGGCCGAGGGCTACTTGGAAGAGGTGTTGGTGGTGCACACATCAGTAGTGGTGTTGGAGACAGGGGTTTCATGACCATGTTGTGGACTGATTTTTCAAGTACAGCTCACACGACTGGTAATACTGCATCAATTGAAAGTGACAGGAGACAGCACTTGTCAACTATGTTTACAAACTACTTTTCCTCCCATATCGATGTTCTCCCTCACAGGTCATTCCCATTTGACTATTGGGCAGCTAAACTGGACACCAGGCGTGAATTGGCACAATATGCCTTACAGGAGCTCGCTTGCCCAGCTGCAAGTGTGCTATCGATAAGAGTCTTCAGTGCTGCTGGATCAATCCTGACAGAAAGAAGGACCCGTCTGTCGACCCAAAATGTGGATGATCTAACCTTCATTAAAATGAACCATGCATGGGTTTCCAAGGATTTTGTCACACCTTACCCTGATGACACATAGGTTGACAGAAAAATTGCTTCTTTGGTCCGACTCTTCCTGGGACTTGACCCATTTCGCCTTTAGCAGCAGGTGAATGTCCCACATCAACATATGCCATTTTGTATACCTCCCTAACTGGGCTGCCTCCTCCCCCCATGGCCGGGGTCACCACCTAGCGCACGCAACCGTGCGAGTGCCGTTGCCCTGAACAGGTGGGTGGGACGACTCTTGGGCGTGGGCACTGGCACAGGGTCCCTCATAGTGCAATAAGGTGTCTCTGATGATGGGGGTGCACACCCGTCGTCAGACACACCGCCGTACTATGAGGGGCCAAGTGCCAGTACCGATGCCCTCGAGTGGGCCCCCCTTGCTTGGGCAGGGCCCCAGCAATTGCAATGTTTACCTCTCCCTGCTCCTCCTCTGTGTAGTTTGGGCTGTCAAGTCCTTCACTGGGACTGCCACTACAAATTTGGTGAACTGATAGAAGATGATGGTTAAGACGTAGCTATGCCCTGTCCCGCTGGCCGGGATCTAGCTTCAGATGATCAATGGCTTCCATTTCTTATGGACGTCGACTCACAATGAGATGCAGTGGTGGTTTCTCATCAGCTTTCACAGTTTTCCTACCCACAGACGTGTGACAATCCAGTGCACATTTTTAAATGTGCCCTCTCATGCCAATCCAAATGAATCGCCTATGGCCTGTGGCTTCTGTCTTTTGCACTCCAAAGTTACATGACAGAGCATGATAGGCAGTGAGCACCATGTTTACATCTCTCCCTGTGATCAAAATTATATGGATATGAGTAATGGCGATGGGATCAACGGTACTGCGATACAGCAACACTTTCTTCACAAAGAAAGGTTTTTGCTATTTCCACATACTAATTAATTGAGGGTCTGCATAGCCTCTGAGAATTGTGACAGAAGTTTATCCCGTGAATAGGAATTCCTAGATTTCTGCAATCACTAGAATTTATGTAAGTAATTGTATGCATCTCATTTCCTATTGCGGAGAGTCTGGACTGTCTTACTGAGACAGAAATATATATGAAGATTTAAAAACACCACCAAAAGTGTATACTGGTGTACGCTTCAAATACATTTCCTTTTTCTACTTTTTAGATTGTTGTCTAATCCATACTGAGAACATGGAGATTTTAAATATTTAAACTATGCTATATATACCTGCTATCCAGTGATAATGTACCCTTTCTCAACTTTGTACAAGCTGGTCAAATCCATACTGGGCCTGAGACCGTCTGAGCCTGCCTCCTGATCTATAGACATAGGTTTTTAATGTGTAAACTATGCTATACATACCTGTAATCCGGTGATACGTTACCCTTTCTCACCTTTGTCCAATCACGTCTAATCCATACTGGGCCTGAGACCGTCTGAGCCTGCCTCCTGTTATATAGACATAGGTTTTTAATGTGTAAACTATGCAATACATCTCTGTTATCCAGTGATACGTTACCCTTTCTCACCTTTGTCCAATCACGTCTAATCCATACTGGGCCTGAGACCGTCTGAGCCTGCCTCCTGATATATAGACATAGGTTTTTAATGTGTAAACTATGCTACATATATACGTGTTACCCGGTGAAACTGTACCCTTTATCAACTTTCTAGAATCTTGTCGAATCCATACTGGGCCTGAGAACGGCTGCCGAGCTGTTAAGCAAGCTACAGCAACTGTGCTTTGGACATGTAATTTTTTGCATTTTTTCAGGAATGCCAGTTAGGCCTAATTCAGGAATTGCGGTTGACCTGCACTTACTGGGAAATCATCGTTCACGGGGAATAATTGGAATCACAGATCCCCATCACTAACAGTGTTCTGCTGGTTATCTGCACCTGTAAGCGACAAAAGCTGGTCCTTTCAGTGTAGCGTGCATGCAGCCCCGGACATGTAACGCCATGATAGTGCCAGAGCCTCGCATATCCCTCTAGTAAGCTTGACGCGTACCGCGGGGGCATGCCGGAGTCTCGTTCATTAACGGAATAAAGCTGACAAATTGCTAGCACAACTACAAGCGGACATACCACACCACACACACAATCGACAAAGCTTTCAATATGTGCATCTTTTCTTGAGGTGGCATGGCTGTGGTTTCCCGGGTGGAGTCCAATTGAGCCACAGGCTACACTCTTGGTGGTGCCATTTTGGACATTCCTTTAAGGTTCAGCTTTGCAATCATACTGCCCCCGGAAAGCAAACACTTTGCCTTCATGGACGCTGTTTGGAAGTTCTTGGGAATAACGCCGCCCGATCGCCAGTTAGCATAATATATTGGTGGGAAGTCCGACGTGATATGATCATGTTCGATTTCAGAATTTTTTTTTTTGGTTGGTATTTTACATTTTTATTCCAGCCTTTCTTGACTTCATAAGGGAATGACAAGCCTATATCTGTGTCTCCTCCACCTCCTCCTTTTACTCCTCCACCTCTTTTCTAAATGTAGTTGCCCTTTTCCATATGTAATTTTTGTCTTCTGAGCATTTTATCTGCTTTGGGACACCTTTTAAGGTGTTTTGTAATTGTTTTCTATGTGTTTGTATGTGTTTGTGTTTGCCTGCCATTGTTTTCAATGGGGTTCGACGAACATTCGACGAACTTGCCTCCTGTGTGACGAACCAAAACACTAGCGTGGTGGCTCAACACTACTCCTGATATATAGACGTACATTGTTAATGTTTAAACTATGCTATATATACCTGCTATCTGATGATACTGTACACTTTGTCTACTTTTTATATTCTTGTCTAATCCATACTGAGCCTGTAAGCGTCTCTGTGTGACTGATGGAATATATATGGAGATTGACAATTATCCTTTGACTGAATAGAGCTGTACATTTCTGACACAGTGCCATATAGCTGATGTTATTTTGTGTCTATTTTGTGCAAAATTTTGAAGTTTGGTGGAAGAGGCCATGGACGTGGGCGCGGGGGGGCCAGCTGGTGATGATGGTGGTGGTGCATCTGCTGGTAGTGGCAAAAGCACAATAGCAGCTAAGGCAGGAGGTGTTGAGCCTGCGTCATGGTCTGGCTCCGGAACGCCTGGATTGATACCTTTTCTGGGAGTAGGTTAACCGCTTTTAAATGCGGAGCATGAACTGCTTTTGGCTTACATTGCCGAAACAGACTGCATCAAATATGCCCGCCTCTTCTGAAGTTTTGAAAAATGCAAGCACTGAGTGGTCAAGTGCTGGCTCCTGGTCAGGAAGAACCCCTTTCCTTGTGTCCTGCACCCCCACCCAAACTGAATGAGGCAGCAGGCCACACTTCACATTAGTCCATGTAGCTCTTTCTATCATACCATGCCTGGGTTATTAAGTCAAATCGTGAATTCCCAAGTCCAAGATGAATCTGACATGGAGTGTGGGTGGCCAGCCAGGGCAGTGGGGTTAATCGGTACTGGGCCGGTGTCTCACGGGGATGTGTCACGGTGGTGGTGACCCGTTCCGTGGCCCTGGGCGACCATGCAAAGGGGTGAATTACGTTTATAGGTGAATGATACATGATGCCACCTCTGGTTTCTGATTAGATTGACCAGCACTGCAGTGTCGCTTCTGTGGGACAGTTGTTGTGGTGCAGCTAAGATGTAGAAGACCTGCACAGGTAGGGCCGTAGTCGCAGGGCAGATGAAAGAGTTGGGAGATGGTGTGCAGTGCAGGATGTAGCTGAGCCGTGCGCCAGGTGCAGGAGAAAGATGACAGACACAGTTGTGCAGTTCCTTTACCTGTACTTGGTAGGTGCTGTCCAGGACCCAGAGTACAGATGGAGAAGGAGTTGGTCAGCCTGGAAGCCAATTTGGATTTCTCTCTCTGCAGAAAGGTAGTGTGGCCTCCGTTCTAGCGCTTATCTGAGGTACTCACATGGCTGAGTTCAATGAAGTTCCCCCTGTTGACTCTTTTTTGGAACTTTCTCGTATGGCTGGCAGCCGTAGCCTTTTCCTTCTGGCTCACACACGTCTATGCTGGGGCCTCCGAGCCTCAGTTGCGTACAGAGCATTTACAGCTGCTACTTCCTCCGAATTCTGCTGCAGGAACGTCAGTGTCCCTACAAACTCGGAGACCGGAATCCGGACCATGTGCTCCAGCTAGGAGTGAGCCTTAACTCTGCTCATCCTCCAGCTCCCCTTCTCACGTCCACACACTTCCCCTTCCCTGCACAGAATGGCCTAACTTACTTCCTCCCGACCACAGAGAGCATCTCCTCAGCAGTCATGTTCAGAGGTCTCCCTGCTGGTGTGGAGTGGGAAATGTGTTGTGTGTTGGTTTAACTACTAGAGAGATCCTTCGTTGCTCCCAAGCATGATATCACACTCCCTAGGAGGAAGGTAATGCCACTGTGGCGACCGTACTCCTGGGGCGCCACAAGTGCACTTATGCCCAGCCACTTGTAGATGATTCTGCTGGTACATTGACCCAGACAACTACATTCCCCTCACACTCTACACAGCAAGAATCTGACCCTGATGAAACTCAGGTTCCCCTTCCCGCATACTATACCACCTTACACGGTGACAAAGAGGAAGGTGCAGATGAAAGTGCAGGTTCCTTGAGCTGGTGGGGGGGCATACTCATGGGCGACGGCACTGGCACAGGACCCCTCATAGCATGCAAAAGTGTCTCTGCCGGTGGGAGGGCCCACCACCCCACCCCCACCCGCCGTCAGATACACCGCCACACACCGCCGTACTATTAGAGGGGCTCTGTGCCACTGCCATCGCCAACGAGTGGGCCCCCCCTGCTTGCTCAGGATCACAGCACTTGCAAAGTTGAAATACTTACCTCTCCCTGCTCCACCGCCATGACGTCTACCGCATTTCCTGACAGTGATAGTCTGATCAGAGAGCGCAATGACATCATGTCTGTATGCCTCTGCCTAAACAGCCAAGTGCAGTGAGATGGACGATGGGGATGATGAGGAGTCCAGACTAGTACAGGGTTTCCATAGCGAGGAGACTTATTTAATTGTTTTCAATGTTGGGACAGCAATTTTTGTGGAGCACTATACTCTGGAGAATGATATATGGGGCCCACCATACACAGGAGCATTCCAAAGGTGGACATCAGACACTGGAGCAGCATTTACAGGGCACATTATACACTAGAGCATTAGAAATGGGGCCCATTATGTATGGAGCATTATTTGGGCCCATAAAACAGTGGAGCTTCATCCATGGGGACCAACATATACTGTAGCATTATGTGGAGCTCATCATATACTGTTTCAAACATTATATGGGACCAATGATTCTGTATGGAGAAATATATGGGCCTCATTACTCTGTATAGCGCACTATGCGGTGGCCATAATACTGTATGGAGTAATATACTGTCCGTTTTTGGAGCTATTAAAAATGGATATCAGTCATGAGATGTAAAAAGTGAAGTATTTTTCATTGTACTATGCTGCTATTTCTCTGCGGTATCGGAGCATCATGAGTTGTGGTATGTGTTAAAGGGGCGCTCTTTGGCCCAGGGCACATGAAAATCTGGAGCCAGCCCTACCCCCCCACAAATTTAGCCAAATTACCCCCATTTTTCAGTGTGTAACTAGTATTATGAAGTAAATTAAGGTTGAAAAGCTTCAGTAATCAGAATTGATGTTTTTGGCATTCAAAAGGGCACTGTAGGTTTGTTTCCTGTCCTTCACTCCCTGCTTCCCCATTGACTTGCATTGGGTTTCGTGTTTCAGTCGGCCTTCGACTTTTCACGATAATCGGCTGATTTCGTTCGACCCGACTTTTGCGAAAGTCGGGTTTCATGAAACCCGACTCGACCAGAAAAAAGGCAAAGTCGCTCATCTCTACTGAGAGCTTATGTTCCCAAGGATGCTAGCTTTCTCCCACCATGTCAGTGTCTGCTGAGGTGTTGTCAAGTGGGAAAATTGTTGGTCATAGGAACCAATCACAGATCAGCTACTTTTAACCAGCTCTGGTGAAATGAGAGATGCTTAGTTATTGTATGCAAGGAAAACTGTTGTTCATAGCAACCAATCACAGCTCAGCTTCTTTTGAACAGCTCTGGTGAAATGAAAGATGCTTCATGATTGGTTGGTGATACACACACACACATTCATTTTTATATATATACAGTCATGGCCAAAAGTATTGACACCCCTGCAATTCTGTCAGATAATACTCAGTTTCTTCCTGAAAATGATTGCAAACACAAATTCTTTGGTATTATTATCTTCATTTAATTTGTCTTAAATGAAAAAACACAAAAGAGAATGAAGCAAAAAGCAAAACATTGATCATTTCACACAAAACTCCAAAAATGGGCCGGACAAAAGTATTGGCACCCTCAGCCTAATACTTGGTTGCACAACCTTTAGCCAAAATAACTGCGACCAACCGCTTCCGGTAACCATCAATGAGTTTCTTACAATGCTCTGCTGGAATTTTAGACCATTCTTCTTTGGCAAACAGCTCCAGGTCCCTGATATTTGAAGGGTGCCTTCTCCAAACTGCCATTTTTAGATCTCTCCACAGGTGTTCTATGGGATTCAGGTCTGGACTCATTGCTGGCCACCTTAGAAGTCTCCAGTGCTTTCTCGCAAACCATTTTCTAGTGCTTTTTGAAGTGTGTTTTGGGTCATTGTCCTGCTGGAAGACCCATGACCTCTGAGGGAGACCCAGCTTTCTCACACTGGGCCCTACATTATGCTGCAAAATTTGTTGGTAGTCTTCTGACTTCATATTGCCATGCACACGGTCAAGCAGTCCAGTGCCAGAGGCAGCAAAGCAACCCCAAAACATCAGGGAACATCCGCTATGTTTGACTGTAGGGACCGTGTTCTTTTCTTTGAATGCCTCTTTTTTTCTCCTGTAAACTCTATGTTGATGCCTTTGAACAAAAAGCTCTACTTTTGTCTCATCTGACCAGAGAACATTCTTCCAAAACGTTTTAGGCTTTTTCAGGTAAGTTTTGGCAAACTCCAGCCTGGCTTTTTTATGTCTCGGGGTAAGAAGTGGGGTCTTCCTGGGTCTCCTACCATACAGTCCCTTTTCATTCAGATGCCGACGGATAGTACGGGTTGACACTGTTGTACCCTCGGACTGCAGGGCAGCTTGAACTTGTTTGGATGTTAGTCGAGGTTCTTTATCCAACATCCGCACAATCTTGCGTTGAAATCTCTTGTCAATTTTTCTTTTCCATCCACATCTAGGTAGGTTAGCCACAGTGCCATGGACTTTAAACTTCTTGATGACACTGCGCACGGTAGACACAGGAACATTCAGGTCTTTGGAGATGGACTTGTAGCCTTGAGATTGCTCATGCTTCCTCACAATTTGGTTTCTCAAGTCCTCAGACAGTTCTTTGGTCTTCTTTCTTTTCTCCATGCTCAATGTGGTACACACAAGGACACAGGACAGAGGTTGAGTCAACTTTAATCCATGTCAACTGGCTGCAAGTGTGATTTAGTTATTGCCAACACCTGTTAGGTGCCACAGGTAAGTTACAGGTGCTGTTAATTACACAAATTAGAGAAGCATCACATGATTTTTCGAACAGTGCCAATACTTTTGTCCACCCTCTTTTTTATGTTTGGTGTGGAGTTATATCCAATTTGGCTTTAGGACAATTATTTTTGTGTTTTTTCATTTAAGACAAATTAAATGATGATAATAATACCAAAGAATTTGTGTTTGCAATCATTTTCAGGAAGAAACTGAGTATTATCTGACAGAATTGCAGGGGTGTCAATACTTTTGGCCATGACTGTATATATATATAAATATGCTAGCTATGAACCTGTTCTATGCCTGGGTGGCAGGCTTTTTTATTGGTAAATGGTTTCCCATCCTGGTATATGCTGCCCCCCTCCTATCCTGGTGTGCATGGCACCCCTCATCCCTATCCTGGTTTGCATGGTACCCTCACCCCCCAATCCTGGAAAGCATGGCACCCTAATCCTCATCCTGGTATGCATGGTCCCCTCATCCCCCCCTATCCTGGTATGCATGGCCCCCTCACCCCCAATCCTTGTATGCATGGTCCTCTCACCCCTCAATCCTGGTATGCATGGTCCCCTCACCCCCCAATCCTAATATGCATGATCCCCTCATCCCCCTTTTGTGGTATGCATGATCCTCTCATCCCCCTATCCTGGTATGCATGGTCCTCTCACCCCCCATCCTGTTATGCATGGTCCCCTCGCCCCTCAATCCTGGTGTACATGGTCCCCTCACCCCCCTTTTCATGGTATTCATTGTCCCCTCACCCCCCTTTTGTGGTATGCATAGTCCCCTCACCCCCTTTTCGTGGTATGCATAGTCCCCTCACCCCCCCAATCCTGGTATGCATGGCCCCCTCACTCCCCAATCCTGGTATGCATGGTCCTCTCACCCCCTATCCTGGTATGCATGGTCTTCTCACCCCCCTATCCTGGTATGCATGGTCCTCTTAACCCCCCATCCTGGTATGCATGGTCCTCTCACCCCCCCATCCTGGTATGCATGGTCCCCTCACCCCCAATCCTGGTATGCATGCTACCCCTCACCCCCCAATCCTGGTATGCATGGTCCCCTCGCCCCCCAATCTTGGTATACATGGTCCCCTCACCCCCCTTTTCATGGTATGCATGGTCCCCTCACCCCTCTTTCGTGGTATGCATGGTCCCCTCACTCCCCTTTCGTGGTATTCGTGGTCCCCTCACCCCCCTTTCATGGTATGCATTGTCCCCTCACCCCTATCCTGGTATGCATGGTCCCCTCACCCCCCTTATCCTGATATGTATGGTCCTCCTCACCCCTATTATACTATACACATACAAAAAAAAAATACTCACCCTTCTTCCCTGTGCTCCAGCGCTGCCTGTCACGTTCTGCTGGAGGCCGGGGGAGGAGTCTGGCACCGGAGTACGCGCATGTCCATAGCACTGTCTGGCGCCATATTGCTGAAGACACACTGCAAATGTGTCTTCAGTAAAATGGCGCCGGATCACGTTATGCGCATGCGCAATTCCTGCCGCACTCCTGCCCTGGTCTCAAGCCGAAAAGAAGCGCCACGACAACGCTCCTCCCGATCAGGTAAGTATGTAAGTATGGCACCGGACATAGCGGTATGCAGTGTGTATGCGTACCGCCATCTCCGACGCCATACACACTCCTCACCACGCTGCCTCATTCTGTCTGGAGCCAGACTGCCCAGGCACGTCGCGCTTGCGCAGTCTATAAAGGCTTCAGACAGAGTGACGCTTAGCCGGTTATATTATAGAAATACATATATATATAGAGATATATATATATATATATATACACTGTGTTCCAAATTATTATGCAAAAAGAGTTTAGGAGTGATAAGGTTAGAATTTTTTTGTTTGTCATTTAAACTCATTGATGGTGATGTGTGTCAGGGCTCTTTATATCACTGAAAGCAATTGCAGATACCTGTGTAAATTATTTTGGCAGGTGTGTCCAAATAAAGGCAAGACTACTTAAGAAGGCTGTTCCACATTATTAAGCAGCCTACATTTTTTGCCAAAATGGCAAAGAAAAAGGATGTGTCGGCTGCTGAGAAGCAACAAATTGTGGAGTATTTAGGTCAAGGCATGACTACAATCAACATTGCCAAGACACTTCATTGTGATCATCGCACAATCAAGAAGTATGTAGATGATTCCCAGCACACAAGTGTGCGTGCTGATAAGGAAAAATTGAGGACTCTTTCCAACAGGCAATTGCGTCAGGTTAAAAGAGCAGCTGCAAAAATGCCTTGTCATAGTAGCAGATAAGTTTTTGAAGCTGCTGGTGCTTCCAACGTCCCCCGAACAACAAGATGCAGGGTCTTTCAGAGGTTTGCAGCTGTGCATAAGCCATCCTGTCGGCCACCTCTATCCACTGCACACAAGCAGAAGCGGCTCCAGTGGGCCAAACTATACATGAAGACTGACTTCCAAACTGTTTTGTTCACCGATGAGTGCCGTGCAATGCTCGATGGTCCAGGTGGATGGAGTGGAGGATGGCTGGTTGATGGACACCCCATGAAAACACGGCTAAGGCGCCAACAAGGAGGAGGTGGAGTAATGTTTTAGGCTGGAATCATGGGGAGAGAGATTGTCGGCCCCTTTAGGATCCCTGAAGGGGTAAAGAAGAACTCCATAATCTATGTGGAGTTTCTAAAACAGCACTTCCTGCCATGGTTCAAGAGGAAGAACCGTGCTTTCCGCAGCAAGATCATTTTCATGCATGATAATGCATCGTCTCATGCTGCAGATAACACATCTGCATCTCTGGCTGCTATGGGCATAAAAGAGGACAAACTTATGGTGTGGCCACCATCTTCCCCTGACCTCAACCCCATTGAGAACCTCTGGAGCATCATCTAAAGGAGTGTCTATGATGGCGGGAGCCAGTTCACATCTAAGCAACAGCTCTGGGAGGGTATTCTGTCCACATGCAAAACAATTGAAGCACAAACCATCCAAAAACTGACAAATTCAATGGACAAAAGAGTTCAGAAGCTTCTTTCGAACAAGGGGTCCTATGTGCAAATGTAACATCACCTAGAATAAAGTTTTGACTTGAAAACTGTTTGATTTCATTTTGTAATAAGCTGATAATGCTTATAATTTCACAGTTGACCATTTTTTTGTTCAAAATAAAAATAGAAAGGTTGAAAACTCTGATGTGCATAATAATTTGGAACATGCATTTTGAGTGTTTCTTATTTTTAAAAATATACTGTTTTCATAGGCAGTTTGTTCAAAAACATTGCAATTATACTAGAGTAGTAGATGACTGGAAAATAACAATGACTGCAATTCATGTAGGTAATTTAGAGAAAATATGAGGAAATATTTTTTGCATAATAATTTGGAACACAGTGTATATATTACATATATATATGTATACCGTGTATATATATATATATATATACAAATATATATATATATATATATAAACGCCTTATCATGTCTGTCTGTAACCGAAATCGCGGGTCGCTGATTGGTCGCGGCCGCCAGGCCTCAACCAATCAGTGACAGGCGCAGCTGTTTGTAACGTTAAGCTGCGCCTGCCGCTGATCGGTCGCGGCTGCCAGGCCATGACCAATCAGCGGCGGGCGCAGTCGGGCACAGCGCTCAATGGGGCGGCAGGCCTTGATCTGTAAAAAAGCGAATTAAAATAAAAAAATGTTATTCTCACCTTCCAACGGCCTCCGATCTTCTTTCCACGCGCCCGGCCTCGCGGTCCCAGTAATGCCTTGCGCCTTAGACCGGAGATGACGTCACTCTCACGAGAGTGCGACATCATCAGCGGTGTTTCACGCAATGCATTACTGGGACCTCGAGGCTGGGCGCGTGGAAAGAAGATCGGAGGCTGTCGGAAGGTGAGTAAAAAACTATTTTTTTAACAGAGACCATGCATACCTGGAAAGGGGGATGAGGGTGACCATACATACCAGCAAAGGGGGGTGAGGGGGACCATGCATACCAGCAATGGGGGGAAGGGAACCATGCATACCAGCAATGGGGGGGAGGGAGGGGGACCATGCATACCAGGAAAGGGGGTGAGGGTGACCATACATACCAGCAAAGGGGGGTGAGGGGGACCATGCATACCACCAATGGGGGAAGGGGGACCATGCATACCAGGAAAGGGGGGTGAGGGTGACCATGCTTACCAGGAAAGGGGGGGTGAGGGTGACTATGCATACCAGGATAGGGGGGTGAGGGTGACCATGCATATCAGGATAAGGGGGTGAGGGTGACCATGCTTACCAGGAAAGGGAGGTGAGGGGACCATGCATACCAGGAAAGGGGGTGACGGAACCATGTATACCAGGAAAGGGAGGTGAGGGGGCCATGCATACCAGGAAAGAGGGGTGACGGGACCATGCATACCAGGAAAGAGGGGGTGAGGGGACCATGCATACCAGGAAAGGGGGATGAGGGTGACCATACATACCAGCAAAGGGGGGTGAGGGGGACCATGCATACCACCAATGGGGGAAGGGGGACCATGCATACCAGGAAAGGGGGGTGAGGGTGACCATGCTTACCAGGAAAGGGGGGGTGAGGGTGACTATGCATACCAGGATAGGGGGGTGAGGGTGACCATGCATATCAGGATAAGGGGGTGAGGGTGACCATGCTTACCAGGAAAGGGAGGTGAGGGGACCATGCATACCAGGAAAGGGGGTGACGGAACCATGTATACCAGGAAAGGGAGGTGAGGGGGCCATGCATACCAGGAAAGAGGGGTGACGGGACCATGCATACCAGGAAAGAGGGGGTGAGGGGACCATGCACACCAGGAAAGGGGGGTGACGGGACCATGCATACCAGGAAAGGGGGGTGAGGGGGACCATGCATACCAGGACTGAGGGGTGAGAGACCATGCATTCCAGGATTGGAGGGTGAGGGGACAATGCTTACCTGGATTGGGGGGTGAGGGGTACCATACATATCAGGATTGGGGGGTGAGAGGACCATGCATATCAGGATTGGGGGTGAGGGGACCATGCATATCAGGATTGGGGCATGAGGAGACCATGCATACCACGAAAGGGGGGTGATGGGACCATGCATACCACGAAAGGGGGGTGAGAGGGACCATGCATACCAGGAAGGGGGGTGAGAGGACCATGCATACCAGGATTGGAGGGTGAGAGGACCATGCATTCCAGGATTGGGGGGTGAGGGGACCATGCATATCAGGATTGGGGGGTGAGGGGACCATGCATACCAGGATGGGGGGGAGGGGTACCATGCATATCAGGATTGGGGGTGAGAGGACCATGCATATCAGGATTGGGGGGTGCATTATTGCATTATTATTAAAACTTCATAAATAAACTACATACATATTCTAGAATACCCGATGCATTAGAATTGGGCCACCATCTAGTATATATATATATATATATATATATACATATATATATATATATATTCTGGTATTACTATTTTTAATTTTATTATGGCACATTTCACTTTGCCCATAAAGGAGTTACTATATGGCTTACCCTATGTTATAAAAATTGATTTTTCACTTTTTACCATGTGGAATGAGCTTTTTTAAGGGTAATATGCAGACAATTGGTATATAAATTTCTGATGAACTTTTATTATTTTTTGGCCTGCTGTGTACTTCATTTTTTATATACCATATATAGAATTCATTTTAAATATTTATGATTGAACGCACACTTGTTACCATCTACCACTACTATTCAATAAAGGTATTTTAATTGAATTTTGCATTGCTTTTATTATTTTTATATATTTATTTTATTTCATATCTGACCATAAGTTCGAGGTCTCCTTGTCCGGTACTATCTCTCTCTCGAATGGTCTACCATTCTCCTTCAGCAGCTAGTATATCACGGGTAATTTTTTTAATTTTTAATTTTTAATTTTTCTTTTTTAGATATAAACAATTCTTTTTAATCTTAAATTTGTCTTTAAAAAGATTTTTCTTGGATATAATTATATTTTAAACCGTGGTATATATAGATATTGCTATAATCAGGTTGTTTGGTATTTTTCCTTCTCTGTCTTGCTAAGGTTCGCTACCGTCTGCATTAGAAGCAGAAGGTAAAGGACCTTACTACACATTATACAGGAACACAACACATTACGATTCACATTACACAATATTTATATAGGATGCAAGACATAATACGCATAACGCGATTGGTGTCTTCAGGGGTAGGAACACGAAAGTTGTTGTCCATCAACCTTACAATGTAACAATGGAGTATCAGGAAGAAAAACCAAGAAGTACAGGGGTTACTCCTTTAGTTTTGTGGCTTTCATTGCTCTATGACCCTAATCTGGAATGCTACTCTGTTCTCCTGATATGGTAAAATATCTGCTTTTCTGTCTACCAACTTCAATCTCATAAAGCAGACTTGACACATCCAAATACAAACTGCGAAGTAAGGACTGACAGTGAGGCTCCTGACTCAAACTCAATAGCATCTTAGGCATATACGAGGATGTCACATCTAGCAAAATGATAGCCTCATTTGGTCTCTACATTGCAGACCATTCTCTGAACGTGAATGTCACGTGTCAAAGCAGCCTAATAAGATCACTTAATAAATCGGTGGCACCCAGACGTTGGTAAGAAATATAAATTGAGAAAGTGGCATTCTGGATGAGAGGAGATTTATCTCATTCATGTTCACTCTTATTTTTGTTACGTTTATTTCATGCATATGGTAGGTTTTTTTCATACCAATTCTTATTATAAAATCTACTTTTATATAAAATTCTTTAGAAGACATGATTGACAATATGTCTCACACAGTTACTTTTTAAATACATTACACAAAGTCTACTGTCAACTTCAAGTACTTTTTATGTGTCCTAAAAACATATTCATTTTTCTTAGACCATCACAGTGAAACTTTCTGTATGGACCATGACGGGAAAAATTATCACTCAACAATGATCACTCTATACCGGTAACAGTTAAGGGGGGACTGCTCCTTGCAATATTCCAATCCATGGTACTCCCAACCATGAAAACTGACTTACTTGTATGAAAGAAATACTGTGTTCTACAAAGCAATAACTTGGGGCTACTTATAGTAAAGCCTATGAAAGCATATAAAGTCTGACTTGTTGACTTGTATGGATGTAGAGGTCTTTCTAAATGTTTGGATCAAACATAGAACGTTTAAAGTAAAATTAGAAAAAGATCTTTAATATTGGGATAATAAAATATAGGACAATTTACAGTATCACTTAGTAACCACAGATGAATATGATTCTGTAATGTCTATGTTTTCATTATATATGTCATTTAGGTTAAAGGGTTTCTTGGTGCAGTTCAAGAAACGAACAGTTTTAGGATTTTATAAATGAGAAAATCTTTTATTATCATCTATCATCCATGGACGTGATACACAGTAAACTAACAAATATTTCATTCAATGTTAGTATGTTGTTCAGATGCTATGTTCCTGTATATTGCATTAACACTTTACTTTAATTTCTCAGTATACTGATATTTTTTAACTGAACTTACTGAAATGTTATCTTTGAGCAATTTTTTTACTAACAGTAGGTTCAAATTTATATACTGCTTATAATTAGACCTTTATGCTGATGTTGTTATATCAGGGCTGCACTTCCTCTTTTTTCAGATTTTTTTTTCAGATTTTTTATATATTTTGCTTTTTTAATGGATTTTATTGTTCATTTTTATGAATAATGTCATGTTTCAGTTTAATAATTATTTTTTGGGGGGTTTAATCCCTTCTCGACATGCACCATACTAGTACTGCTCTGCTGATGCTGACACCCTGGAGCAATGCACCAATTGTGGGCATTTAACCCCTCTGATGTCACTGTCAGTAGTGACAGCAATATAGAGGGACATCACAAAGGGAGGGGGGCTCCCTGCACGCTTCCATCAGGACAATGCGGTGCGATCGTGTTCTGATGGTCTCCATGGAGACTCCTGGCCCCAAGATGGCCATGGAGTCCTTCTAGGTCCTGTAGGGATGGTGACTTGTGAGAGCCTACTGAGAGCAGGCACTGACATGCCTCCTTCAGTGTCTGACAGATCCTGATGCAATACTTTGCAGTGCAGAGTATCTGTCACGATCCATTTTTGGATCTGTGTCAGAGTCTGGACTCTCTTATATAAAACTTTTTCCTTTCTGGCCCTTGGGGGTTAATATGGGTTTTTGCCCCTGGTGGCCACTGGTGTTGCTACAAGTTTAGTGAGTCTGCTGCTGGCTTCCCCCCCGTGGCTGCTGGTGTTACTACATGTTTAATTAGTCTGCTGGAGACCACTCCCACCTTCCTATAAGGTCACCTGATACACCAGCTAGCTGTTGGTAATACAGTTCATTTGGAAACCAACCGTGGTGAAGACTGAACCTACCTGGTGCAGAGGGGGATCACCTTATCTGGAGCAGTGGTGTCACTGCTGAAAGCTGAGTTCAGGAGCCTTACTCTGCCGCTTGGAGCATTGGCAGCAGACAAAGCTAAGTTTTGTTTTTTAGTTGCTTTATCCCCGTGGTGTCTGTTTTATCTTTCCTTTGGTTTGTGGTGCAGTTCACTTTATTCCCTGTCTCACCTCCTGGGGAGGGGGTTGGGGGTTTAGCTCAGGGCTAAACAGGAGATAGGGACAGGCCCTCACTACCATCAAGTGTACCCCCAAGTTAAGAAAAGTCAGGGCACCCCTTAGCCTGAGGGGCAGTTCAGGGGCCCAGGTTCCACGTCTCCTGTTTATTCCTTACTGCCCCGTGACAGTATCAGATCAACGATCTGACAGTATGCAGTGATGTCCCATCCTGGGACAATGTAAAAAGTAAAAAAAAAATTTGAAAGTGTAAAAATATATTTTTTAATCTCTGAATAAAAAAAGAAATATTTTTCCAATAAATACATTTATTTATGTAAATGAAGAAAAACACAATAATAGTACACATATTTGGTAGCACCATGTACGTAGTGACCTGCTCTATAAAACTGTCCCACTAGTTAAGCACTTCAGTGAACACCATAAAAAATGTAAAATGAGGCAAAAAACAATGCTTTATCATCATACTGCTGAAAAAAAGTGCAATAAAATGCAATAAAAAAGACAGATGTAAATAAAAATGGTAGCGCTGAAAACGTCATCTTGTCCTGCAAAAAACAAGCCACCATACAGCTCCATCACCAGAAAAATAAAAAATAATTAGATGGAAACCCCAAAGTAAGTGCTCAGCGTAGAGAGCCGGATAAATGTGATCCCAAATGTTATGTAAAATGTTTCCAATAAAAACTTCAACTCAATCCACAAAAAAAGCAAGCCCTCACTTAGATCTGTGATCTGTTAATTCTCTGCTCCCAAATCCAAATGTTCCCTCCCTTCTGAGCCTCAGTGTGCCTAAACAACATTTAGCGCCCACATGTTTGACATTTCTGTAGTAGTGAGAGCCCGCCCAATTTACAGGTGCGTGTCTCCAGAAGCACGGGTTGGGCATAATGTACTGGTGAGTGCAACGGTACTGGTCACTACAACAGCAATTTGCAACTTTCACTCAGCAACATCCACTTCTGCTTGTTTCTGGAAAACACCCATGCAGTCAAAATCATCACTTCAACTGTAGATAAATTCCCAAAGGGTTATAGTTTTCAAAATGTAGGCACTTGGGGGGGATTTTGTTTTTCTAACACTTAGAGGCTCTTTATATGAAATCTGCAAATTAGTCTAGGAAAATCTGCACTCCAGGAGTCAAATAGCACTCCGTCTCTCTTGAGTCACTCCGTGTGACAAAGTAGTAGTGTACGTCCACATATGGGGTACTTTTACATTCAGCAGAAATTGTGGGATACATTTTGGCACCATTTTTACCCATTTCCCAGTGTGAAAATGTAAACTTAAATTTAAAATTATTTTACCACAATCTTGGTGGTAAAAATGCAAATTATTTTTTCTTCACTGCCCAATGGTATAAAATTATGTGAGACACCTGTGGTATCAATATAATCACTGTACCCCTAGATGAATTCATAGAGAGGCTTAATTGGTAAAATGGGGTTACTTAAGGGGGTTCTGCTGTTCTGGCACCTCAGGGGCTCTGCCAATGTAACATGGCATCCTCAAACAAGTGCTGCAAAATCTGCATTGTAATATGGTGCTACTTCCCTTCTGAGCTTTGTACTGTGCCTCAAAACTAGTTTATTACCATATATGGGGTATCGGTGAACTCAAGAAAAATTGCACAACAAACTTTGGGGTCCTTTTTCTCCTTTTGCCCTTGTTAAAATACAAAATTTGTAGCTAAATAAGATTTTTGTGGGAAAAATGTAATTTTTTTTCACGGCTTAATGTTATAAATTTCTGTGAAGCACCTGAGGGTTCAAGATGCTCAATACACATCTAGATAAGGTCCAAAAGGGGTATAGTTTCCAAAATGGTGTCATTTGTTGGGGGTTTCCACTGTTTAATGTCATTAGGGGCTCTTCAAACGCTACATGGCATCCGCTAGTTATTCCATCAAATTTTGCATTCAAAAAGTCAAACGGCGCTCCTTCCCTTCCAAGCCGTGCCATGCGCCCAAACAGTAGTATTTCCCCACATATGGGGTATCGGCATACTCAGGATAAATTGCAAAACAAATTGAATAGAGCAATTTCTCCTGTTACCCTTATGAAAATTGTTGTATACACTAAAGGGTTGAGACAAGAGCGCAATAGGGTCTTATCTGGGTAAATTGTATGAATTAAAAGGTATATATACTCACCCTTTCCAAGAGAGAGTAAAGCCTGTATAATCAGTATGTCAGCCTGCTGCACGTCCAACGGTCCACATCGTTGACCGCAACAAAGATTCTTAGGAATAAATTCTTGGACTTTAGGTGCGCTGCCAGACAAATTCCATAGCCACACAAGGTTAAAAAAATTAACCCTTTATTCCCTACGCGTTTCGAAGCATAACACTTCTTCTTCAGGGGATGACATATGAGTACAGAGAGCTGTCTTCACATTTATACATTCAAACTTGGCGCCATGAAGGACATGTGATGCGCCACAAAGGTCAAAGATCAGAACAGTTTTTTCCTTTTTCTTTTGATTTTAATTTTTATCTGCGAAATAAAACAAATGTACAATTGATTTTATTAATCAAAGAGGGGTTAATTTTTATGACCTTTCTACGACACTTGAACTGTTCTGATCTTTGACCTTTGTGGCGCATCACATGTCCTTCATGGCGCCAAGTTTGAATGTATAAATGTGGAGACAGCTCTCTGTACTCATATGTCATCCCCTGAATAAGAAGTGTTATGCTTCGAAACGCATAGGGAATAAAGGGTTCATTTTTTTAACCTTGTGTGGCTATGGAATTTGTCTGGCAGCGCACCTAAAGTCCAAGAATTTATTCCTAAGAATCTTTGTTGCGGTCAACGATGTGGACCGTTGGACGTGCAGCAGGCTGACATACTGATTATACAGGCTTTACTCTCTCTTGGAAAAGGTGAGTATATATACCTTTTAATTCATACAATTTACCCAGATAAGACCCTATTGCGCTCTTGTCTCAACCCTTTAGTGTATACAACAATTGAATTTCTCTGGCGGTTCCTGGAAAGTACAGCCGGTGTCCAGGTTGATTGAGCAGCAGAGGGTTTGCTTCAGTGGATTAGGATGGAATACTTCCAAAATAGGCTTTCATCAAGGGAACGGTTAATTCTACAGACCATCGGGAACATTGGATACATAGCTCATAATGATGAAGCTTCGGATGTCTTCAAAGAGGAAGAGACTAAGACTTTTCGGAAGATCTTCACAAATTTTAAAGAGGCTATGAAAGAGGAACTACATTATAGCCTCGATGCCAGGTTTTTATCCATTTATTTGGAGGAGAATATCTGCCCACGTGGACTAAGGTTAGTCTTCGATTCTCATTTCCCCATGGACTCAGACTTTACACAAGAATGGGATAGGAATTTGGACAATTGTATGCATAAGATGATATTGTTATTATATAAAAAAAGGTCCAAACTTGCTGAACTAGCAGCAGTTAAAGTGATGAATTTATCTAAAGAATTGGTTCCATTTCTTAAACACCCTGAATATAAGAAAATTAATTCAAACTGAACATGAGACTATTTTGAAAAAATCCAAGAAATTACAAAGAGACAGGGAGGACTACAGGATTTTTAATGATAATAAAAATAAAAATAAAAATAAAATTGGTAGAGGAATTACAAATCAAACTGACATTGTAACAACTAATAGTAACGAAATAAATGTTTGTGGTAAAATTAATGAATCAAATGTTTCTGGAAATAATGCTAATACCAATTCAGATCAGAGTATTAAAATACCGGTTTTGAAAAATAATGGATTAACCCTGGTACAAGAACAAATTAGTGGGGGAACTAATAATAATATTTTTTCAAAACCCCCTCAGTTAAAAATTACCAAGATGACAGCACCTCTGATTGAGGCTATGAAACAATTAGATAGCATCAAGGAACAAATGAAGGGCTTTAATGAGAATAAAAATCTAATTGATTCTGTAAATCCTACTACTGATACTAGTAAGATTATTACGCCTATCCCTGTAGTTATCCCGTCACCCTCTTTAATTGAATTCCCAGAGTGCACACAAAAATCTCTTTTTGATTTTTCTGTCTATGACAATGACATTTCTAGTACTCCAACCAGTGAAACAATTTTCATTGACAATACTAATGTAGATAATAATGCCACGGTTCCTTTTTTACCGCGAATATTGAAAAACACAGAAATAAAAAAAATTTTCTCACCAAAAAATGGAAAAAGAAAAAATCCTATAGAGGAACCAGAGGGGGGAGAAAAAAAGAAAGGGAAAACAAAAGTTTAGGAATAGGTAAAAGTGATTTCACTCCAGATGACGGTAATAGCAACATTTTTAATTTATCCTCTCATGTTCTAACGAAAGATGAAACCAATGTCCTCTCCAAAGGACTAACTTTTTGTCCAACGCACAAAACCAGTGATTTTGACCTTTTTCTTGATTTGCAAGTTTTCATTAGGAAACTGACGCTGAAAAGACATTTTTTAATGAAAGAATTGAATCCGGTCCCAAGACATCCTAATATTGATCCACCCAATGATGGAATTATGCATCAGGATGAATTCCACTTAGATGTACCCATCAAAACTAAATTTTATCCGATTGAAAGTAGAGGTCATCACCTCAATGTATTCAATGATATCGTGCAGAAGGAATTTAAGGAATTAATCCCCATCAAATCCAAGCATAATTTAACAAAAAGTGAAAAATCAGCGTTAAAATCCTTAAAGTCTAATACTGATATAGTGATCCGCTCAGCGGATAAAGGTGGTGGAATTGTGATACAGAATAGGTCAGACTATTGTAATGAGGCTTATAGAATTTTATCGGATATTAAATATTATAAAAAAACACTTTTGATGTTATTCCCAACATCAGAATCAATTATGATAAATTAATCCTAGAGGGAAAAGAGAAAAATATTTTCAACAAAAATGAATATAGATTTTTAAAAGGTGCTCATTCCCGCACACAAATTTTTTTATCATTTACCCAAGATTCACAAGAATCTAGTAAATCCTCCGGGGAGACCCATTATATCTGGCATAGACTCGGTTACTAGTAATCTGTCTCATTTCATTGATAGGATGATGGTTACACATGTCCCAGCATTGAAGAGTTTCATTAGAGACTCAACTAATTTAATTCAGTATCTTCATGACATTGAATGGAAATCAAATTTCATATTTTTAAGTATGGATGTATCATCACTATATTCCAATATATCTCACACCTTGGGTCTGGCGTGTTTTAATAAAATTTTAATAGGGGACAAGAGACTAACAAAAGACCAAAAAAACTTCATTTTAAAAGGTATGGAATTCATTTTAAAAAATAATTATTTTACTTTTGAAGGATGTCTATATCATCAACAGCTCGGGACCGCGATGGGCTCTAAAGTCGCACCAACCTATGCAAACATTTTTATGGGTATTTTTGAGGAGTTTTATATTTTTAAATCTAAATGGTATATTAATATAATCCTCTACAAGAGATTCATTGATGACTTATTCTTCATATGGGACAACTCTAACAATGATATTGACAATTTCATTCATGACATAAATAAGAATAATTGGGGTCTGTCTTTTTCCTCAATATATGATAAGAACAAAATCAACTTTTTAGATCTTACAATTTTTATTAAGGACAATGGAATTGTAACAAAAACCTTTTTTAGGAATGTTGATATTAACAGTTATTTACCTTTTAACAGTGGTCATTATGGAAAATGGCTTAGAAATATCCCTGATAACCAGTATAGAAGAATAAGGAAAAATTGTTCAGATGTAGCGGACTATAAAGACCAAGCGAAAATCCTGATGACTAGATTTAATAAAAAGAACTATCCGGAAAAACTAATAAAAAATGCTTATAATAAATGTTTAAATATGTCACAAAATTCTCTCGTTAATGGTATAAAAAAAGCTAAAGCCGACGATAATAAATTCACCACTAACTTTGTAACGCAATTTTGTGTAGAGAACAAAGAAATTAGGAAGATTTTGTGTAATAACTGGCACATTCTACTGAATGATCCACTCCTGCAAAAAGTTCTCCCCAACAATCCGAGAGTCACCTTTAGGAGGGCTCCCAATATCAAAAATCTTGTAGCCCCCAGTCATTTGAGAAATGAGAAAAAAACTTTTGTAATGGCCAGTAGTCCACTAAGAGGGATTTTCCGATGTGGGAAGAAAAATTGTTCTTGCTGTAGCATTATAACACATAGAGAGAAATATTTTAGATCAACCACCACTGATGAATCTTTTCCCATCCGAGACTATCTTAATTGTACTTCTGAATTTGTGATCTATCTAATTGAGTGCGGCTGTGGGAGACAATACGTTGGTAGAACCACACAGCCGCTACATCTCAGAATTAACTCCCATAGATATAATATAAAAAGGGGCTTTTTACAACATGGACTTTCCAGACATTTCACCTTGAAACATGATAAAAATCCTCAAGGATTGAGGATAAGCCCCATCGAACAAATTCCTATTAACCATCCGGATAGGATGGGGCAATTAAATAGAAAAGAAATATTCTGGATTTATAGGCTGAATACCCTGAAACCCAATGGGTTAAATGAAATTTCCGAAGTGTTTCTCTAATATTGTTTTTATTTTTGGTATTTCTAACCCCCTCTAATGTGTTAATCCATTGATTTGTGTTTTATCAATATCATAATTTTATATGTATTTTTTATATATTCTTTAATGTGTTTTTATATATATATATTTGTATATGGATATATATAGATATATATGTATTTTCTTCCCCTCTTTTCCACCTTTCCATTACACGGGGTTCCTTACTAATCCTCCTAGTTTTTTTCTTATCCTCTTTGATATGAGACACAACGGGTTAATTTTAATTTTGGTATAATGATTTTTTCGTTTCTAATAATTTATTCTTATCACCCTGTCTCATGTTCCTATAATTTTGGACATGCACAAAATTTCCTGAATTAAATAACTAATGCGTTTTTTCATTTTTACATCTTATTCATATTAATAATCACAAAACTCCCACAATTATATGTGTATTTTTTCAATTTAATATATATATTTTTTTCACTTTCCCCCTATAACATTGTTTCTTTAATCAAACCCCTTTTTCGTTTTTTTCCCTTGATATGTAGTCAATGGGTTAACTTGATTCTCGGCATAAAGTTTTTTCTTCTCTCACCAATTCAGGTTATGTCCCCATTGTTCCTGCTGTGAATCAAATAATGGATGCGTTTTTTCATATCGTTTTTATAATAATATTAATCTTATGGATTTTTATGAATGTTCCTCTTTTTGCCCCAATGTTTTCTATTTTTTTCTGTTTTGAATGGTGATCGATCCGATTTTCTGTGGGGCTGCTTTTTTATGCATTTTCCGCCCATCGAGTTGTGCCACTGATTTTCTTTGTAATTGAAGGACACCTTAACCATTTTTATTTTCCATGGTCTTTTTATTCTTATGATCTTATATATATTCTTATTCACTTCTTTCTATATATTCATATATATATATTTTATTAACATATTTTTTCCATAGATATTCTTTTTATTTCGGTCATTCTGGTGATTATTTGAAGGTATATTTAGTTTCTTCCTCCTCGATCCGGACACTCCTCCTGGCGTGGTTGTGTGTCTGTTGGACTGCGGTCCTTTCGTTTTTTCCCTCACGATGTGGGTTCATTTTTCGTTTTCTTGTTTTCATTCTTTTTTTCCCTTTTTTCCTTTTTTCCTTTTTCTTTTGATTTTAATTTTTATCTGTGAAATAAAACAAATGTACAATTGATTTTATTAATCAAAGAGGGGTTAATTTTTATGACCTTTCTACGACACTTGAACTGTTCTGATCTTTGACCTTTGTGGCGCATCACATGTCCTTCATGGCGCCAAGTTTGAATGTATAAATGTGGAGACAGCTCTCTGTACTCATATGTCATCCCCTGAAGAAGAAGTGTTATGCGTCGAAACGCGTAGGGAATGAAGGGTTAATTTTTTTAACCTTGTGTGGCTATGGAATTTGTCTGGCAGTGCACCTAATGTCCAAGAATTTATTCCTAAGAACCCTTATGAAAATGCAAGATATGGAGCTAAAAAAGATTTACTTGGGAAAAATGTGACTTTTTTATTTCCACGGCTTAACGTTATAAATTTCTGTGAAGCACCTGGATGTGTAAGGTGCTCAATACACATCTAGATAGTTTCCCTAAGGGTCTAGTTTCCAAAATGCTGTCACTTGTTGGGGGTTTCCACTGTTTAGGCACATCAGGGGCTCTCTAAACATGACATGGTGTCTGCTAATTATTCCAGCAAATTTTACATAAAAAGTGAAATGGCGCACTTCCCTTTCGAGCCCTACCATGTGCCCAAGCAGTAGATTTCCCCCACATATTGGGCATGTGCATGCTCAGGAGAAATTACACAACAAATTATATGGTCCATTTTCTCCTGTTACCCTTGTAAAAGTAAAAAAATTAGATCTAAATGAAAATTTTTGAGAAAGAAAAGTAAATGTTTATTTGTTCCTGCCACATTCCAAAAATTACTGTGAAGCACCTAAAGGGTTAATAAACTTATTGAATGTGGTTTTGAGCACCTTGAGTAGTGCAGTTTTTATAATGGTGTCATTTTTGAGTATTTTCTGTCATATAGACCCCTCAAAGTAACTTCAAATGTGAGGTAGTCCCTAAAATAAATGGTTTTGCAAATTTTGCTGTAAAAATGAGAAATCGCTTGTCAACTTTTAACTCATAACTTCATAACAAAAAAATATATTTCCAAAATTGTGCTGATGTAAAGCAGACATGTGGGAAATGTTACTTATTAACTATTTTGTGCGATATGACTCTCTGATTTAAGAGCATAAAATTAAAACTTTGAAAATGTTCGCCAAATTTTCATTTTTTCCACAAATAAACGCAAGTCACATCAAAGAAATTTTACCACTAGCATAAAGTATAATATGTCATGAGAAAATATTCCAAAATATCAAATACTTTTTGGAATAGCATTTTTTTAGGCATTTTCTAAGTCCTAAGTTCAAGACTATGCAAAAAAAATAAAAAAACTTCACTTGTTTTCAAATATAACTGAATTAAAACCATAATAATGCTAGGAAAAAGTCTTGTGCTTAAAAACTGAAGACAAACTTTTTTTCAGCATAAATGAAATTTAAAAAGAAAGAGATCTTTCAGATCTACTAACAAGTATTGAAATAAATTTTTTTTGTAATTCTGGAGCATATTTTTAGAGTCCTGCATTGTGTTGTTTATTGATGCAAATCAATGAGTCCTTCGAAAACATAGGATTGCACTTGAATGACGTCTGAGAATAAAATGAGGGGCTGTGCTGATGGCGGAATAAAATGAGGACAGGGGCCAATCTCATGAGAGGGGAATAAAATGAGGGGCTGTGCAAATGGGGGAATAAAATGGGGGGACTGTGCGTTTCGGGGGAATGAAATGAGGAGCTGTGCAGCTGGAGGGAATAAACTGAGGGGCTGTGGAAGTGGGGTAAAATGAGGGGCTGTGCAGAGTGGGGGGATAAAATGAGGGGCTTTGCTGATGTGGTAATAAACTGAGAGGATATAAAATGATGGGCTTTGAAAAGGGGGAATAAAATGAGGGGCTGTGCAGATGGAGGAAATAAAATGAGGGGTTGTGCAGATGGGGAATAAAATGAGGGGCTGTGTAGGGGCATAAAATTAGGAGTTGTGCAGGGAGACAGAAAATGAGAATCTGTGCAGAGGGGCATACAATTAGGGTCTGTGCAGTGGTCCATAAAATGAGAGGCAGTGTGGGGGGCACGAAATGAGGAACTGTGCGGGGGCCATGAATTGAGGGACTGTGCTTTTAGGCCATGGAATTAGGACCTGTGAAGGGGGATAGCAAAGAATATGAGGAGTTGTGGTAACCATACTGTATATAGGGCTGTGGAGGTCATTTTACTAGGGGCTGTTGTGAATATCATACTGTTTTGGGTGCTGTTTGTGGGTTATAATGATGTATGGGGTTCTGTGGGGGTTATCATAGCATACATGGGGGCTGTGGTAGTGATCATACTATTTATTGGTGACTTATTGTGGATATTATACCGTATGGGAGGCTCTGGTAACCATCATACCGTGTAGGGGGATAGTGTGAGGAGTGGTTACAGTTTTGAGAGGGCAGTGGGGTGGGCAGTATAAGGGAGTAGTGTGAAGAGGGGGCACAGAATGGATATGAAGGCGGGACATCATGAAACAGAGGCACAATTTGGAGGTCATTCCAATGAAGTATTCATGTAGTGATGGAGGTTCTGGTGACATATTCATATGCTGATGGTGCTTCTGGTAACATATTTATTTACTGATGATGCTGTTAGTGTTATATTCATTCACTATTGATGGCTCTGGTGCTCTAATAATGTACTGATGATGATTTTGGCTTCAAATTCATGTACTGGTGATGGTTCTGGTGATAAGTATATTGCCAGAATCATCATTACTACATGAATATAGCACCGGAACAACCATCACTACACGAATATGTTACTGGAACCAAATACCTTACCAGAAACAGCAGGTTGTATTTGTCGCATCACAGGTGCAAAAATCATCAGACATATCCCTTTATTTATAATGGGGATCAGCTTATTTTCCATTAGGGTGTCTGCCAAATGCTGGACACCTTAATTGAAACCAAGCAGCCCCCATTATAGTTAAACTTTATTAGTTTCCATAACTATCCTTGGGATGAAGATCACTATTTTTCCCCTGTATTGTGTAAATGGTCCTCAAAAAAGATTTATTCTGTATCTAATTTTGAAATTGCACTCCCTGTTAAGGCCTCTTTCACACATCAGGTTTTCGCCGTCAGGCGCGATCCGGCGCTTTTGACAAAAACCGGATCCGGCGAAATGCAATGCCGGATCCGGTTTCCCCCCCATTGACTTGCATTAGAGCCGGATCGAGCCGGATGGCCATGCGTTTCATCCGATTTTCGCCGGATCCGGCGATGTGACGCGATCCGGCGTCTGGAAAAAAACGGCTACTGTAACGTTTTTTGTCTCCGGCGAAAAAGCCGGACACGCCGAATCCGGCGTGTCCGGCTTTTTCATACAATAAAAGCCTATGAGCGCCGCAATGCGCCTGATCCGGCGACAGCCGGATCCGGTGGCCGGATCCGTTTTTTTTGGTCTGAGCATGCTCAGTAGCTCTGCCCACAAAACATATATAAAAGCAAGACAGTGTGACCCTCAGCCACACCCAACATGCCACCCAAGCCAAGAACCAGGAGCAGGAGAAGGCAGCAGACATCTGCAGCAGCAGCACCATCAGCACCACCCCAAATGGAGCAGCATGCTGAACAACGGGAGGGGAGTCCAGCAGCAGATGAGAGACGGTAATTATCAAATCCCCCATTCCTCCAAACTAGGGCTATGGAATATCAAGATATTCATTGGCCCTTTGTTTCTCTTTATTCAACAGCCGCCCAATAGATGCAGCAGCAGCAGCAGCAGCAATGGCAGCAGCAGGAACACCACCCACAGCCATGGAGTCTGGCCATGAGGAAGACAGCACATCTTCTTCTGGGAGCCCTCCCTCGCATCGTCAGCGTTTGACGGTAAGTTTTTATTTCCAAAATCCATCATCTCTGGAATATATGTCTATTCATTGCCTTTTATTTCAAAGCAGGAATCACAAGATGAAGAGGAGCTCCCAGAAGAAGAAGGAAGGGGTGGACAGACACTTGGAGTGGGCTCACAATTGGTAAGTTTTTTGCATCAAACGCAGAAACACAACATCACACTACACACAACACATAGAAAACAATGTTCTGCAGACCACACACAGCAAACAAATGCCTACATCCAAAGACATAACATTTTTTGTTTTCTTCTCTAGTCTTCCCAATCTGGTGCTCGGCCAAGAGGTCCTTGCAGTGCCTCCCAGGGTCGTCGGCGACAGCAACGCGGCGGTCACCAGCGTGTAAGTATAAATATTTTTGCTTTGTTTTTTTGCACTTTTTATTTCATTTCTTTTGTGGAGGCTAATTATGTTATTTTTGTCTTTTTCTTTAACAGCCTTCACAGCGTGCTCCCGACTCTGACAGTGAGGATGGAGGGATTGATGTGGACCGCCTCATCGATCTCGTCAGAGAAAGGGAGCCGCTCTGGAATATGGCTGACCGCCGCCACGCTGACCTTATCATTACCCGACGACTCTGGGAGGAAATCTGTTCGCTCCTTGTGGACCGCTGAGAGGACCTCGAAGCTCGGGCCCAGATTAAAGAGCGTAAGTATATACAGTACCGGTTGCTTGATTTAAACCAGTGTTTCCCGAACTCCAGTCCTCGTGGTCCCCACGGATCATGTGTTCAGGATTTCTATTTACTTTGGAAATCCTGAAAACATGACCCCTGGGGACCATGAGGACTGGAGTTTGGGAAACACTGATGTTGTATACTAACCACTTTGTCCTTTCTCGTTTCAGGGGAGAGAATTGTGAAGCGGTGGCGGTCTGTGAGGGATCGTTTCAAGAAGGAGTTCAATAAAGAGATGCGGGCCCCGAGTGCATCTGGAGGACGCAGGAGCAAGTACAAGTACGCACGAGCCCTGTTGTTCCTCCGGGAGACAATGCTCACCAGAAGGTAAATATTACACACCACATGTGACAAAAAAATGTTTAGATGTAACTTTTTTTTTTTTCAGCCAGGGCCATACCATGTCACTATTTTAATTGTTTTTTTTCTCTTTATGCCACAGCACGGTGAGCAGCACTCGGGAGCCTGCACGATTGGACCCTTCTGAGGCGATCCCTGAGGAGACCGTCACCGAGGGACACTTCGACCGCCCCGGTACATCTGCACCTTCCCAGCCTTCCCACACATTCGACCCATCTGTCCCATCCACCAGCACAGGAGCATCGTGGCCGCCTACATTACATGAAGCTGCTGGTGAGGAGATCGCTTTCCCTTTACCCCACCCTTCTGCCCCTGCCACCTCTAGTACACCTGTGGGTACTGGGCGGCAGCGGCAGAGGGGTCAGGAAAAGACTTATGCGCCAGAGTTCTTGCATCTGAATGCATCTTTCCAGAACTGTCTAAAAGTCTTGTCAGAGCAAATCTCCGCAGGCTTTCAGCAGATCAACTCCAGCATTCTGGAGGTGAAGACAATTCTGCAAACCATGCATTCAGAAGCAAGATCTTCGCCAAACCACACCTTTTTCAGGTCTGTTGTGGAGCGCATGGCAACACTATCTCCTACCCATGCATGTAATGCATTCGTGCCATGGTGCTCTACAGCAGGTTACCTCCCAACCTCCACCTCCCACCACTGTAGTTCCTCCACCTGCACCCCCTCCAGCCACTTTCCATCCTCCCCCTCCTATTACATCTGCACCCCCTCCAGCCAATTTCCATCCTCCCCCTCCTATTACATCTGCACCCCCTCCAGCCACTTTCCATCCTCCCCCTCCTATTACATACCAGCAACCTCCCCAGTACCAGCAACCTCCCCAGTACCAGCAACCTCCCCAGTACCAGACATCTCCCCACTTCCAGCAACCTGCCCCGTACCAAACTCCTTCCCCGTACCAAACTCCTTCCCCGTACCAAACTCCTTCCCCATACAACTTTCCATCAACATCATCTGCTCCTACAGTCCCTGCCCAACCCTCCACTCCACCGCCCACCACCTCTTCTGCCTCCCACATGTCCACCCATTCTGTAGCTTTTTCCACACCATCACCTCTAACTGTTCCTTCCCCACCACGATCCCAGTCCTCTCTCCACACTCCCAGTGTCGAAGTGTCCCGCAGCCCCTCCAGCAGTATTTCCACCCCACACTACACCGAGTTATAATGTTTTTTTTGTAATGAAAATGCCCATTTGGTTGGTTTCAAACCTTTACTAAAAAAGTTTTTTTAACTTTAAAAACAGTTTACAAAAAAAAAATATTTGAAATAAAAGTTAAATTATTGTTTACATTGGTTGTCTGTCATTTCTTTCTGCGGCGAAATATGTTTAAAAAAAAGGTTAAATACAGGGTATTTAAAAGGTAAAAAGGTATTCAAAACCAGGTATATAACTGTGGGTAAATTTTAGCTTTTTGCCACAGTTGTCTTCCTGGTTGTGTTTGAAGTATTTCACCTAAAAAGTTGTGTTTATTGTTGGTGATTTCCTAACAATGTACACAACTTTTGTTAAAAGGTGAAATACTTTGCATAAAACACAACCAGGTACACACCTGTGGCCTAAAGCTAAAAATAGAGACCATGACAAGATAGCCAACTTTGGTTGGCAAAGGTATATACTGTTGGTACAGAAGGTACACAAGTTTGGTTGGGCACAAATCTTTCACACTCTGTCATCCTGCCAGTGTACTCTGCCTTGAGGTGACATAAAGTATAGTGCAAAATTGTCCCTCATTACTGAAACCGTCACAGAACTTCTAGTGGTAATGTCATGGTAATCTTGCAAGGTGGTTTCTTCAGAGGTGTCCTCAATGGAAATGGGTTCCTTGCAGATAACAAAATTGTGGAGTACCACGCAAGCTTTGATCACCTCGTCAACAGTTTCTGTCTTGAGGTTGATCGCAGTCAATAGGACCCGCCATTTGGCTGTCAGAATACCAAAGGTACATTCAACCATTCTTCTTGCTCTTGTGAGGCGGTAATTAAAAATGCGTTTTGGTCTTGTCAATCCTCTGCTAGAGTACGGTTTCAAAAGGTGTTCTGACAGCTGGAAGGCTTCATCCCCTACACAGACAAATGGCATAGGTGGACCAGATGTTTGCGGCAGCGATCTAGGTGGTGGGAACTGGAAGGTGTTTCCATACAGTTTACGCCCCATGGCAGACAGTTTGAAAACTTGAGAGTCATTGGAGCGGCCATAGGCCCCAATATCAACAGCAATAAATTTGTATTCCGCGTCAGCGATGGCCATGAGGACAATTGAAAAATATTTCTTGTAATTGAAATATTCCGATCCCGATCCGGCTGGCTTTACAATGCGGATATGTTTCCCGTCCACAGCGCCCAAGCAGTTGGGAAACTGACATATCTGTTGAAACTTGTCAGCAATTTCAATCCACCTCTCTGTTGTGGGCTCTGGTAAAAACTCTTCAGCTAAGGAGTCCCACAGTGCACGGCATGTGTACTTCACTATTCCAGATATGGTGGAAATCCCGAGTCTGTACTGGAAATGCAGTGACGAAAGGGATTCTCCAGTTGCAAGAAATCTGTGGGGAATTAAAAAACAATAAATTAGTTTTAAATCACAGCATTACATACCAAAACTCAGCTATAACACTTGGAGATACAAACTACCACCAACAAGATTGCAGTGAAAGTGTGCTCTGATGCAAGCATATCCAATAAATGTGGCTTACCTTAAAGTCACCATCAGACGCTCTGCGGGTGAAACAGAGAAGCGGCAATAGGTGTCCACTTTTCTTATGAGGTGTGCAATGCGCTCCACCAAGTAATCAAAATTCTCCATTTTCATCCGAACATATCCAAAAAATGTATCTGGGTTTCGTCGAAGGTCCATGCAGAGTGTAGAATAGACCCCACGCGTCATTCTCTTGGCTGTGATGGGGTGGATCCACAAACGTCGTCTACGATGCCTGATGCGCTGCTGTCTCGCTCTCTCCTTCTCCAGAACAATCACCCTCAAACGATTCGCCTCCGCTATAAAATCCGCCAAATTCTTCAAAATATTTCCAATCACAACATCCATCTTCGCCAGTAACTTGCTCTTCTCTCCAACCTGCACTTTCTCCGCTCCAACCTGTCAAAGAAGGTCTGTAGGAACACGCTATATATAGTTTTCCAGTAGCCAATCCCGTTTGGAAGGCCACAAGGGTCAATTTTAAAAACCGGATCCGGCGTAATCCGTCGAAAAACGGATAGAAAAACGGATGAACCGGATGAGACGGATCCGGTTTTTTCTGTCAAGAACAAGACGGATCCGGCAGAAAAACGGATCCGGCACATCAGGTTTTACAAAACATTTGCCGGATCCGGCGTTCCGGCACGACGCCGGATCGCGCCTGACGCCGAAAACCTGATGTGTGAAAGGAGCCTAAGTCACATCCCTAAAGTACACCACTTTTTTTTAACTTTTGATGTCATCTTTTGTGAGAAAAAGCTAACATTTCTAGTGGAAGTGGTAATCAGAGTTTGCTACCTAACCCATCGAAGGGGAAGAGGAAAATTAATTAGGGATCCTGTTACCTTAGTCTCTGAGCCATTCCTTTGCTTTAGGGTAGGGGGGCTTCATCTGCTTAGGGCACCAAAATACTTGGCCCTGGCCTTGCTTGTATTACCCTAGCCTATTAAGCAGCAATCGGCAATATCTCAAATAAGTAGTTCAAGGCCTTTTACACTAGCCAGGAAAAAAGTAGTACGATCATGAATATGATTGTTTTTTCTCCATTCAGTTTGCATACTGTTGGTTTACATAAGAAGATGGGTTGTCATTAATGATTATTTGATGATCAAATAAGCCAATGATTGTTTTGCATGTTTGGTAGATAATAAGTGGATTGCTTTCTAATGATTGGGAGAGAGTTTTCTTAAGGTCATTCATTAAGTAATTTATTATATATCATGCCAAATAGTTACTAGAACTGATTAAATGTGGCTAATAAGCTAAAGTTGTTGGTTCTTTTTTTGGTTGAAACATTGATAGCAATGACAATGATGTCAATGCTACATTCAGCCAGGAGGACTTAAGCTTTTTCTTCTACTGAGATGAATGTAAGTTATTTCTACAGGGTGGGCCATTTATATGGATACACCTAAATAAAATGGGAATGGTTGGTGATCCTGGTCGGCGCGCTGAATTTGCAGAATGGGCAAAACAAAAATTGGAACAGGACCCTCAGTTTACACCGAACATTATGTTCAGTGATGTGGCAAACCTTTTTGGGTGGGCCATTTATATGGATACACCTAAATGAAATGGGAATGGTGACAGTTTTCTTGCGTAGGGTGTCTTGCATTGAAATCTGCTGCAATGACCCGGGTACTGCGTTCACCAGACATCAACACAATTTCTATCGTCTCCTCACGTGTTAACATCTGAGACATGTCAATGGCTGCAAACAAAGAGAAACTTGTAAATAACTCATAAAAGAATAAAGATATGCTAAAACCAAGCACACCACTGTTTTTTTGTGAAATTCTCAATAAGTTTGATGTGTGAAAAGACCCTCTTCCCATTGAAAAAAATAAAGTTGGTTGGATCCAAAATGACCGACTTCAAAATGGCCACCATGGTCACCACCCATCTTGAAAAGTTTTCCCCCTCCCATATACAAATGTGCCACAAACAGGAAGTTGATATCACCAACCATTCCCATTTTAGTTAGGTGTATCCATATAAATGGCCCACCCATGTTTTTATGAGGTTCTCATAATTTTGGGACCAAGTATTGAACATCTAGCTATCTGTCATGTATGACATATTGCACACATAATAATTTATAATGTACCGTAAATGCATATATTCTGTCTATGACAAATGGTGGACAGAGATGGCTTTCTCATATGTTTAGTTCAGCTAAACTTATCAAACACTATCTGCCATCTAGTCTCCATTTAGAAAACATTACCACCTAATACATAGCGGGTTATATATCCTCACAGCTGAAGACATGAAATGCCATGCATTTTTATCAAAGAACCTCTATTGCTTTCCTTAAAACTTCACAAAGCTTAATTTCTAAGCACCTCCGCATCTTTTTTAGGGTCTTTATAATCTTTACAATGGCTTTTCTTTAATGCTAATCTTCAGTATATTTCATTTTGCCATTAACATTGCCTTGAGACAGCAGTCTACCTCAATAAGTATAAAGTACATGACATGCAATACTATAATTACAGTGTCTGGGAACTCTAGTGACCCATTAAAATTGATTTGTATAGTAAGCACAGATTCTAAGGACAGAGGCAGGTGAGACATAAATGCCAGCCTGCAGGGTTCATTCATCGCCAGTCTATGTAGCACAAAAAGGCATAATCTGAGATGGAAAAATCAATACGCACATGAAAAGTTATTGCTCTATTCTACTAGTTTCTACTTATTCTACTAGATCGCAACTTACAAAAAAATACACAAAGGTTGTTTTAATGAAAACTAGAAATGTTTTTCTTTATTTTCGGAATCGAGAATTTGTGACTCATAGATTTTATGCATGTTAAAAAAAATAATATTTTATGGCAAAATACTAATCTTTGAGTAATTTGACAAATACTTACTTAAATAATCACTGACCCAAGAAAAATTAGATCCTTTAGAATCATTTTAAAGAATTAGGTGGCAAGCTGAAAGGAACTTGATTCCTTGGTACTGGATAAACACATTGATGTACAGTTGTGGCCAAAAGTATTGACACCCCTGCAATTCTGTCAGATAATACTCAGTTTCTTCCTGAAAATGATAGCAAACACAAATTCTTTGGTATTGTTATATTCATTTAATTTGTCTTAAATGAAAAAACACAAAATAGAATGAAGTAAAAGGCAAAACATTGACCATTTCACACAAAACTCCAAAAATGGGCCAGACAAAAGTATTGGCACCCAGTCTAATACTTGGTTGCACAATCTTTAGCCCAAATAACTGCGACCAACCGCTTCCAGTAACCATCAATGAGTTTCTTACAATGCTGTGCTGGAATTTTAGACCATTCTTCTTTGGCAAACTGCTCCAGGTCCCTGATATTTGAAGGGTGCCTTCTCCAAACTGCCATTTTTAGATCTCTCCACAGGTGTTCTATCGGATTCAGTTCTGGACTCATTGCTGGCCACCTTAGAAGTCTCCAGTGCTTTCTCACAAACCATTTTCTAGTGCTTTTTGAAGTGTGTTTTGGGTCATTATCCTGCTGGAAGACCCATGACCTCTGAGGGAGACCCAGCTTTCTCACACTGGTCCCTACATTATGCTGCAAAATTTGTTGGTAGTCTTCAGACTTCATAATGCCATGCACACGGTCAAGCAGTCCAATGCTAGAGACAGCAAAGCAACCCCAAAACATCAGAGAACCTCCGCCATGTTTGACTGTAGGGACCGTGTTCTGTTCTTTGAATGCCTCTTTTTTTCTCCTGTAAACTCTATGTTGATGCCTTTGCCCAAAAAGCTCTACTTTTGTCTCATCTGACCAGAGAACATTCTTCCAAAACGTTTTAGGCTTTTTCAGGTAAGTTTTGGCAAACTCCAGCCTTGCTTTTATATGTCTCGGGGTAAGAAGTGGGGTCTTCCTGGGTTTCTACCATACAGTCCCTTTTCATTCAGACGCCGACGGATAGTATGGGTTGACACTGTTGTACCCTCGGACTGCAGGGCAGCTTGAACTTGTTTGGATGTTAGTCGAGGTTCTTTATCCAACATCCGCACAATCTTGCTTTGAAATCTCTTGTCAATTTTTCTTTTCCGTCCACATCGAGGGAGATTAGTCACAGTGCCATGGGCTTTAAACTTCTTGATGACACTGCGCACGGTAGACACAGGAACATTCAGGTCTTTGGAGATGGACTTGTAGCCTTGAGATTGCTCATGCTTCCTCACAATTTGCTTTCTCAAGTCCTCAGACAGTTCTTTGGTCTTCTTTCTTTTCTCCATGCTCAATGTGGTACACACAAGGACACAGGACCGAGGTTGAGTCAACTTTAATCCATGTCAACTGGCTGCAAGTGTGATTTAGTTATTGCCAACACCTGTTTGGTGCCACAGGTAAGTTACAGGTGCTGTTAATTACACAAATTAGAGAAGCATCACATGATTTTTCGAACAGTGCCAATACTTTTGTCCACCCTCTTTTTTTATGTTTGGTGTGGAATTATATCCAATTTGGCTTTAGGACAATTCTTTTTGTGTTTTTTCATTTAAGACAAATTAAATGATGATAATAATACCAAAGAATTTGTGTTTGCAATCATTTTCAGGAAGAAACTGAGTATTATCTGACAGAATTGCAGGGGTGTCAATACTTTTGGCCACAACTGTAGTTGGTGTTGCCGAGACACAGTTGGACTCTTCGCATGATGGGGATCTTAATCTTTATGGTTTTAAACTTTCAGAAAGACAGGGAAAAGAGGAAAGGATGAGGAATATGTTTGTATGGAAGGAGTGATATGAAACTTACTGTGACAGAGGCAATTAGAGGGTTGATTGTGAGAAAGTTAAAATCTTGTGGTTGGAATCACAAAGTGTGGTAAACCCTGAAATGCAATGTTTGGTGTATTCTTTAGACCAAAAAAGAGAAACAAATTCGGCACCGCTGCACCACCGTGGTCTCTTAAATAAATCCAAAGAGACCCTTCACACACTATATGAACTCCATATACTCCAAGGAAAGGGTGCTCAATCCTGAAGAAATATAACAAAATCCAATAGCACAATGAAAGAAGAAAGGATGACACTCACCGTCACCAAAAGTAGAAGTCTTTATTTCATGGATAAAAATGCATGGGCTCGGGAGCAATGCGGAGAGTGTGATAACGGTGAGTGCCATCCCTTTTTCTTTCATTGTGGTATTTTTTAGACCCGCAATGTCACTTAGGATTGCGAGGGTTGTCTGCATATTCAGCTGGTGCAGGTTGCATTAGTGATTATTGGATATTTTATTACCCAGGTATCAACTGGAGTCATTGTTTAACTGCAAAGAGAAGAAAATGGTTGTAACTGTTGCTGGATAATTTTACAGGCTAGTTCATGCAAGACCTGAAAAGGGGGGATGGTCTGTTGAATCTGGTAATTTTTAACAATCCTGAGCTTTTTAGAAATGTCAAACCAATGACCAAAATATAATTTTACTTTGCTTACATGGTAAAAAACATTCTCAGTAGGGATGAGCAGACCCAAACTGAACACCTAGTGTCCGGTACCGAACCCCAAACATGGACTTTTTGCTGTGCATCCAGTTTCCTGTTTAGGTTAGCCAGTCTAATAAAGCTTGTTGAAAAGCTGCAGTGCACCCTGCTGCTGCTCACATGTCTGTGCTGCAGCATAAATTCTGCCTTCCCGCTCACCGGCTGATATGTGACATACCTGCAAGGTGGAATGCCACCTTGCATATGTTGTAGAGAGGTAATAATGGAATTTTAGCTGCAGCACCTATGGCTGAGATTCTCTGTAGAACAGCACCACTTCACCACCAATGAGTGGGCCTCAATGCGGGATGTGTGTGTCGTGCTGCACTGCATTGAATACTCAACCAATACAGCCAGCGCTAAAGATGCCATCGTCATTGTCACTATACCACTTCTATGCCTGCTGGGAAAAAAATTTGGGTCATAATGGATGAGGTAGGGACAGAGGAGGAAGAGGAGCAGGAGAAGCAAAGCCAATTCACATATTAATCAGGCTTTCATTTACACATAGCTTGGAGGGTGGTTTACTGTCCAAACAGTCTCCAGGTACTCAATTGTACAGCCATGGCACAATTTGGGAGGATGATGAGGAGGAACAACCTTGCTCACAGCAGGGTGGCATTCAGGGATATTACTGGAGAGTGGCTGGGGGGATACACAGTTTCCAGATGATACACCTTCCACCAAGAATAGCTTATCATTGCCTCTGATCAGCCAGGTACCCGTTACTGGGTGGCCATCCTGCTTGATCCCCACTACAAGGAAGACGTACCATCATTACTTATGTTACTAGTGCTGGAGCGCCAAATGCGTGAAAACAAGCAGACACCGGAAGAGAAATGACTGATTCCTTTCCCACTGTTAGGTGTCGGGTTTCTGCCACTGCACAACAGGAATCTCAAGCCTTGCACTTGGCGGTCTCCCATTCTCCTTCGGCCACAGAGGAGCTTGCTCAGCAGACTAGTCATTCCCAGCGCTCTGCTCAGAACATCACTGTGGGCTTGCTTGCTGCTGCCACCTCTGGTCCACCTTTAGCAACGCAGGCTGGCCAGCAGCAAGTCTCTCCAGGGGCTAAGTTCTCCTTGCGGTCCACTGAGCATGCCCGTGCTCTGATCTCCCATTGGAGATTGAAGGTCACGTGCTCAGGTCCTTCTCCAGCTAGGATTGGTCCATCCGAAAGGCCAGGAAGGTCCCGGAAGCACGCAGCTATAAAAGGTTCGCATGGCCGCTCGGCCATGCGCTAGTATAGATTGCATTAGCTGACTATCAAGAGTGTGTGTCGTATGCATGTGTGAATGTCTCTGGTGAAAGACTCATTAAGAACCCCTACCCTTGGTACGCATGTGTTGCGCAGCCTAGCCTGTTAAGCGCCCCGCAGTTGCGACACCGCATGCTCAGAAGGTCTAGAGGGACTCTGACCCCGTGTCCTTGGGGCAGGGTTCTGTAACCACTTTCTGTGCGCTCTTTGGCCGGGATCTGTGAGTTAAACAGGCTCCGGTGTTTATGTTTAGCGGTAGTGCGGCTCTGTGAGTTAACAGAGTCGCTGCTGTTCACACTGGGTGACGTTAACCCACGTGTGACCTTCCCACACCGCTTTATACTTCCGCCTTTACTTAGCAGCGGTGTACCAACTCTGCACAATGGACCCCGGGCTGCGAACGCACCTACTAATATTTTATAATTTGGTGCGTTCCGCCAGCTCTAACATTATACTAGCGCCAGGGTCTGGCTAGTAATGGCAGATAAACAGCAACCACTGCAGCACATTCGGCAGCTGGGGGGCAGGTTGGCGGCTCTCGAGCGTCCAGCCTTAGCTGCGAATGTTACTGCGGCCGCTGCCTAGGCAGCCGCTGAGGCTGTTTCTCATGTTCCCACTTCCATCCCTGCACCGATGTTATCCCACCTCCCGCTGCCCGAGAAGTTTTCGGGCTATAGTGCCTCCTGTAGGGGATTCATCAGCCAGTGTGCTATTCAGTTAGAGCTGCTGGCTGCGCGATTCCCCTATGAGCGGGCTAAGGTCGGATTCATCGTTTCCCTTCTGGCTGGCAGGGCTCTGGAGTGGGCCACCCCACTGTGAGAGCGTGGTGACCCCGCGGTTAAGAGAGCCTCTCAGTTCCTAGGCTCTCTGAAGCAGGTCTTTCTGGGACCATGGGTCACACACGATACCGCGCTCCAGCTGTTGGCCCTGACACAGGGTTCGTCCCCGGTCAACCAGTATGCCATCCATTTTTGGACACTGGCCTCCTAGTTGGAGTGGTCGGATAAGGCCCTAATACCAATATTTTGGAGAGATTTGGCTGACCACGTTAAGGAGGTTCTGGCCACTCGGGAGGTTCTCGGTACTCTGGAGGAGCTTATTACCATCTCCACCCGCATTAGTCTCCGCTTCCTAGAGCGATGGTTGGAGCGCTCCCAGTCCAGACAGAGGTTTAGGTTGGCTCCAACTTTCTCTAAACCTCTGGAGCCACCCGATTGAGCGTCCGAGTTGTTGGTGGTTATGGAAGTGACTCGCACGGGCTCTAAGTTCCGCCCTGCTCGAACCTCCAAAGCTCATTCCTACTGCCGACAGTCTGGTCACGTTGCCAATAGGTGCCCACAGCACTCGGAAAACCGCCCGCATCTAGTGGCAACAGCAGAAGGGTCATGTGATTACACACCATTTTCCTCCAAGCTAACCTTCAAGGGGGAGCTGGAGTTCGGTTCCTCCACTCTGGCAGTGGAGGTTTGCATGGATTCTGGAGTGGAGGGTAATTTTATGTCCTCAGCCTTCGCTCTTCAGCACGCGATACCCTTGGCCAGGTTACCTCAACCGGTCACCATCAGAGTGATGAACGGATCGACATTACCCTCGCAGATTACTCATCAGACTGCTCCATTAAGACTCTCACTGTCTCCATCCCATCACGAGACAGTGTCCCACTTTATTATGCCCGAGAGTATCGATCAGGTTCTCTTGGGAGTTCCCTGGTTGCTCTGCCACTCTCCCCATATTGAGTGGTCCTCGGGGAAAATTCTTAGTTGGAGTAAGTCTTGTGAGGGTAGATATCTGAGCGAGTGAGTTCAGGTTGCTTCCACTGCGTCTCCCGCAGATCTCTCTTCACTCCCTAAACACTATCAGCAGTATGCAGATGTGTCCTCTAAGAGAGCGGCAGAGACTCTCCCGCCGCACCTCCCCTATGACTGTCCTATCGACCTCCTGCCTGGTGCAGAGCCTCCCCGGGGTCGAGTGTATCCCCTGTCTCTTCCGGAGACGGATGCCATGTCACAATACAGCAAGGAGAACCTGGCCAGGGGATTTATTAGGAAGTCGGTGTCACCAGCAGGGGCGGGATTCTTCTTTGTGCAGAAGAAGAGCGGTGAATTGCGGCCTTGCATCGATTACAGGGGTCTTAACACCACCACCGTTAAGAATAAGTACCCTCTGCCCCTGATATCGGAGCTATTCGATAGGTTGCGGGGAGCAAGAGTATTTACCAAACTCGATCTGCGGGGAGCGTACAACCTGATAATGCATATGTGAGAGAGACGAGTGGAAGACGGCTTTTAATACCAGGGATGGCCATTATGAGTATCTGGTCATGCCCTTTGGCCTATGTAATGACCGGGCCATCTTTCAAGACTTTGTAAACGATATCTTTCGAGATATGCTTTCCTCTTCGGTGGTGGTCTATCTGGAAGATATTCTCATCTTCTCTCCAGATTTGGAATCCCACCGGAGAGAGGTTTGCAAAGTCCTTGATCTCCTACGGGCAAATGCCCTATAAGCTGTTAGGAACGGCGGAACGCACTAAATAAAAATAAAATTAAAGTGCGTTTGCCGCTCGGGATCCAGCGTGCAGTAGGTGATATAACCGCTGCTAAGTGGTGGCAGGAGCAATATAGCGGTTATGCGCACAGGGTTAAACGTCACCCAGGTGCGCAGAGCAATCTCTGTTAAGTCACAGAGATTCCAAATAAACAAAAATACAAAGACTGAGCCTGTTGAGGTCACAGTACTCAGTATAAATACACACACGGTATCCGTTCACAGGAGTAGCCCAAGACGGCGGCACTACGTCCGTCTAGACCTACCGTGTGTGCGGCGTCGCAGCTGCGGACGCTAAGGAGAGCTGCTTCTACAGCGCAGCATGGACATTGCCGCTAAACGACAAAGCTATGACGCAAGCGCAATGTCGGACGCTAGCAGCTGTGGATGTTGCAGCAGAGGAGCGCTGGCGCTGATTCTAACTCAGTCCCTACCCACATACGTAATATCAGAGGGAAGGGGTTTTATAATGAGTCATTCACCAGAATCATACATCCGTCCTCATACACACAGCAGTAAGTAAGCCTATACTAGCGAATGGCGGAACAGCCATGCACGCCTCTTATAGCAGCCGGGACCTTCTGCAAGCCTCCAGATCTCTGAGATGCACCAATGAGATCTGGAGCAGGACCTGAGCACATGACTCCCAATCTCCAATGGAAGATTGTCCCATGAGCATGCTCAGTAGGAGGGCAGAAGGACTTAGCCTCAGGAGAGATTTGCTGCAAGGCAATCTCCTCTGCAATCTCCTCTGCAGTAGGTAAACAGCAGGAGACTGCAGAATGTGAGGGTCTGGATCCCTGCTGAGCAAACGCAGAAATCCGACGCCTAACATACGCCAAGTTGGAGAAGTGCGTGTTTGAGCAGGAGTCTTTGCCTTTCCTGGGCTATATCATCTCGGCCCAGGGGTTGGCCATGGATCCTGCCAAACTGCAGGCGGTAATGGATTGGCAGAGCCTCACTCCCTCAAAGCAGTGCAGCGCTTTATGGAATTTATTAATTTATTACCGTCAATTCATCCCACACTTCTTGACTTTGGTAGCTCCCTTGGTTGCCCTCACCAAGAATGGAGCGAATCCTAAAGTGTGGTCAGAGGAGGTATTTAAGGACTTCCTCTCCATCAAGTCTCACTTCGCTAGTGCTCCCATTTTACCTCGCCCCAATGTGGATAAGCCGTTTATTCTAGAGGTGGATGCCTCGTCCGTCAGTGCTGGAGCAGTCCTGTTCCAGAAGGATGCTCAAGGTCGGAAGCATCCTTGCTTCTTCTTTTCCAAGACCTTCTCGCCGGCAGAGAGGAACTATTCCATTGGGGACAGGGAGTTGTTAGCCATGAAGTTGGCCTTTTCTGAATGGAGACACCTCCTGGAGGGGGCTCACTATCCCTTCCAAGTTTACACTGACCACAAAAATTTGGTCTATCTCCAAACCGCCCAGCGGTTAAATTCTCGCTAAGCTCGATGATCTCTCTTCTTCTCCCGTTTCCACTTCACCCTACATTTCCTTTCCGGTGAGAAGAATGTCCGAGCCGATGCGCTCTCTCGCTCCGTGGTATCAGTGGAGGAGGAGGAGCCTCAGTTAATCGTACCATCTGAGAGTCTGAGGACAGTGGCTCCGGTTGCCCTTGAGTCTGTACCCCCCGGGCAAGACTACTTTTCCTGCCCATTTGCGTCCAAAGGTCCTCTGTTGGGCTCACGCGTCAGGGTGGGTGGACACTTTGGTACTAAGCGGACACATTGAGCTTCTGGCAAGGACATACTGGTGGCCGCATAAGGCTCATGACGTCAAAGACTGCATTCAGGCGTGCGGCTCCTGCGCCAAGAATAAGCTTTCCCGGCAATTACTTGCTAGGTTACTCTACCCCTTACCCGTGTGTTATGAATGAGTCACCGTAGGAGGCAAAAACAGAAATACTAGCTAATTCCAGAAAACCAGAGAAGTTGGCAGCTATCGGATTGCAGACCCCTGAACCTATCAACAACAACTAGCAGTAGCCGTGGGGGGTTCCTATGGTGCCCTAGACCCCTCGATCACAGCCGGAGAACTAAATAGCCTAAAGACAGAAAGGGAAATCTAAACTGCCCCAGAGCAGACCCCAAAGCAATAGGCAGCCCCCAACATATAATGACGGTGAAGCAAGATGAAAAAACACACACAGATAGAAAGATAGGCTGAGCAAATGATGGGGCCCAAGCTAACTAAATAGGACAGGATAGAAAAGCTGCTGTCTGCAATCCGCCAAAAACCCTATCAAAACTAGAGCCAACAGACTGATAGGGAAAAAAGCCCTGAAGACGCTAGGCTTCAAAAAGTCTATATCAGTACTCCGGTATTTTCTGAAGACAGAGCAAAAAGAAATTCAGCTCACCCCAGCAGGGAATGGCAGAAATCCAGAAAAACAAGACAAAACAAAACCAAAACACAAATGCAAAAAGCAGAGCAGAAAACTTAGCTTTTGAGGAGCAGGAATCAGACTGGTCTCCTAGAATCCCTCAGAGAAATCACTCGCAAGGCAGAAGGGCGTCAGCTGCCTTATATCCAGTCGGCAATTCCAGTCACCCAGTCATCATCATTCTGCTCAGGTGCTTGGTAATTAGCCTCACTACCTTCCTTCACCAGAAGAGGGAGTTCATCAGATTTCAATGGTGAAGGGGAAAATGAACTCACAACAGTACCCCCCCTTGAGGAGGGGTCAACGAACCCTCATCCACGCCACCAGGGCGATCAGGGTGAGCCCGATGAAAGGCACGCACCAATCTTTTGTCATGAATATCAGAGGCAGAGACCCAGGAATTATCCTCCTGACCATAACCCTTCCACGCAACCAAATACTGGAGTCTCCGTCTAGCCAGACGGGAATCCAGTATCTTCTCTACCTCATATTCCATGTTACCTTCAACCAATACAGGGTCCGGAGGTGCCACCCCAGGAACAACTGGTTCAACAAACCTCTTCAACAAGGACTTATGAAACACATTATGGATTTTAAATGTGACAGGAAGAGCCAAACGAAAAGAGACAGATTAATAATCTCCAAAATCTTGTAAGGTCCAATAAATCTAGGCTTAAACTTAGGAGAAGCCACCTTCATAGCGATATTTTTTGATGATAACCAAACCATATCACCAACCTTAAACTGGGGACCAATGGTCCTATGTCGGTTGGAAAACCGCTGGGCCTTTTCCTGGGAGAGAGATAACTTATCCACCACTTGGTCCTAGATCTGGTGCATTCTCTCCACTACAGTGTCAACACCTGGGCAGGCAGAAGACTTCACTTGCCCTGAAGAAAATCGAGGATGAAACCCAAAGTTACAAAAAAAAGGTGACATCAAAGTGGCAGAACCAGCTCTATTATTTAAAGCAAATTCGGCCAAGGACAAAAATGAAACCCAATCATCCTGATCAGCGGAAATAAAACATCTCAAATACGACTCCAAGGTCCGGTTTGTTCTCTCCGTCTGCCCATTGGTCTGAGGGTGAAAAGCAGAGGAGAAGGACCACTGAATTCCCAGCTTGGAACAGAAAGTCCTCCAAAATCTAGACACAAACTGAACTCCTCTGTCAGATACAATGTTGTCAGGAATCCCATGCAAGTGAACCACCTGTTGCAAAAACAGGGGCACCAACTCAGAGGAAGATGGCAACTTAGGGAGTGGTACAAGATGAACCATCTTAGAGAATCTATCACAAATCACCTAAATAACAGTCATTCTCTAAGAGACAGGCATGTCAGAGATGAAATCCATTGAAATATGGGTCCATGGCTTCCTGGGGACCAGCAAAGGCATCAACAACCCACTAGAGCGAGAACAAGGTTTAGACCGGGAGCAAGTCCCACAGGACTGCACAAAATTCCTGACATCACGAGACAAGGCGGGCCACCAAAAAGACCGACTCACCAGATCTCTAGTACCAAAAATACCTGGATGACCAGCCAATGCAGAGCAATGAACTTCAGACATCACTCTCTTCTTCCACTGGTCAGGAACATACAACTTTCCACTGGGACAATGCTCAGGTTTGTCCTCCTGGAACTCTTCCAGAGCACGTCTCAAATCGGGCGAGATGGCAAAAAGAACTACCCCTTCGCCTAAGATGGTAGCAGGCTTGGTCACAGGCTTCTTCTTCACAGGAGAATCAGCAGAGAAGCTCCTAGAGAGGGCGTCTACCTTAACATTCTTAGTGCCAGGAAGAAAAGAGACCACAAAATCAAAACGTGTAAAAAACAAGGCCCACCTAGCCTGTCTAGGGTTCAAGCGTTTGGCCGACTCCAGGTAAATCAAATTCTTGTGGTCAGTGAGGACCACGACTTGATGTTTAGCTCCCTCCAACCAATGTCTCTACTCCTCAAATGCCCATTTCATGGCTAACAGTTCCCGATTCCCCACATCATAGTTACGTTCAGAGGGAGAGAACTTTCGGGAAAAGAAAGCACAGGGATTCATTTTAGATGTTACAGGATCCTTTTTGGACAAAACAGTTCCTGCACCAATCTCAGAAGCGTCCACCTCTACCTGGAACAGGAGTGAGACATCAGGTTGCCGCAAAACCGGGGCAGAAGTGAATCTTCGCTTCAGCTCCTGAAAGGAAGAAACATCCTCCGGAGACCAATTCAACACATCAGCACCCTTCTTAGTCAGATCAGTCAATGGCTTGGCAATACTAGAAAATTTTGCTATAACTTTCCAATAAAAATTAGCAAAACCCAAAAACTTCTGGAGGGCCTTCAAAGAAGTGGGCTGAACCCAATCATAAATAGCCTGTACCTTGGCCGGGTCCATTTCAATAGTTGACGGAGACAAAATAAATCCCAAAAATGAAATGCTCTGTACCCCAAAAAGGCATTTAGATCCTTTGACATACAGGGAATTCTCCCTCAAGATCCGGAACACAGTCCGAACATGTTCCACATGAGAATCCCTATCCTTGGAGAAGATAAAATATCATCCAGATAGATAATCAAAAATTTATCCACAAAGTCTCAGAAAATGTCGTTCATGAAGCACTGGAAGACAGAAGAGGCATTAGTGAGCACAAAAGGCATCACCAGGTACTCAAAATGTGCCTCTGGAGTATTAACCGCCATCTTCCATTCATCTCCATGCTTAATGCAGATAAGATTATACGCCCCCTGAGGTCAAGCTTGGTAAACCAGCAAGCACCTTTAATAGATCCACGCAGCAAAGAGATGACAATTTTAACCTGCTGAGCGGAGCTCCCTGATGAGTTAGGCTTCAAGGCAAAAAATAATTTACAATTATTTTTGAAATTCAAAAATTTAGACCGATCCCCAAAAAACACATCAGGAGTATGGATCTTTGGTTCAGCAGCATGTGAATGAGCAAGGTAGGCGGAAATCCCCCGCAATTCCGCAGCGAGCTGCTCCACACGATCAGACAATTGCTTTATCTCCATTGAGAGGAAAAAAAAAGTTCCCCCTACGGCCTCAGAGATATAGAGGAAAAAATATACACACTTTTTTTTTTTTACAATTCTTTCCTGCTATTGAGTACCCTAGGATCTGCGGTATGGCGGGTGATCCTGTTATGAATGAGTCACCGTAGGAGGCAAAAACAGAAATACTAGCTAATTCCAGAAAACCAGAGAAGTTGGCAGCTATCGGATTGCAGACCCCTGAACCTATCAACAACAACTAGCAGTAGCCATGGGGGGTTCCTACGTTGCCCTAGACCCCTCGATCACAGCCGGAGAATTAAATAGCCTAAAAGAAAGGGAAATCTAAACTGCCCCAGAGCAGACCCCAAAGCAATAGGCAGCCCCCAACATATAATGACGGTGAAGCAAGATGAAAAAACACACACAGATAGAAAGATAGGCTGAGCAAATGATGGGGCCCAAGCTAACTAAATAGGACAGGATAGAAAAGCTGCTGTCTGCAATCCGCCATAAACCCTATCAAAACAAGAGCCAACAGACTGATAGGGAAAAAAGCCCTGAAGACGCTAGGCTTCAAAAAGACTATATCAGTACTTAGGTATTATCTGAAGACAGAGCAAAAAGGAATTCAGCTCACCCCAGCAGGGAATGGCAGAAATCCAGAAAAACAAGGCAAAACAAAACCAAAACACAAATGCAAAAAGCAGAGCAGAAAACTTAGCTTTTGAGGAGTAGGAATCAGACTGGTCTCCTAGAATCCCTCAGAGAAATCACCCGCAAGGCAGAAGGGCGTCGGCTGCCTTATATCCAGTCAGCAATTACAGTCACCCAGTCATCATCATTCTGCTCAGGTGCTTGGTAATCAGCCTCACTACCTTCCTTCACCAGAAGAGGGAGTTCATCAGACCTCAATGGTGAAGGGGAAAATGAACTCACAACACCCGTGGCGGACAGGCCCTGGGTGATGGTTGGCATGGACTTTGTGGTGGGTCTACCCAAGTCCAGTGGCAGCACAGTTATTTGCGTCATCAACGACCATTTTTGCAAAATGGTGCACTTGGTGCCTCTCTCTCGGCTACGTTTCGCACAGGGTTTATCAGTGATATTCATCAAGCATGTTTTCCACTTATACGGCATGCCAGACAGGATTGTCAGTGACCGGGTTCCCCAGTTTACGTCTCGCTTCTGGAGAGAGCTCTGTCGCTTGCTCAGTATTGAGCTGAATCTCTCCTCGGCCTATCATCCCGAGACGAACGGGTTGGTAGAGAGGGCCAACCAGACCCTGATCACATATCCCTGACATTTTGTCTCGGCCAGGCAGGATGACTGGGCATCTTTGTTGCCGTGGGCAGAGTTCGCCTTGAATAACACTGTGGCCGATTCCACCGGCCAGACTCCATTCCTCATTAACTACGGCCAACATCCTCGTGTCCCTGTGCCCATGCCCGTGTCATCCACTGACTCTAGGGTGGCAGACTGGGTGGTGGAGGCACGTGATATTTGGGACCGCACCCAGGATGCCATTCAGGCCTCTAAGGAGAGAATGAGGTCCTCTGCGGATGCACATCGGCGTCCTGCTCCAACCTTCTCTCCTGGCGACTTAGTGTGGCTCTCCACCTGTAACATCAGGCTGCGAGTAGAGTCCACTAAGTTTGCTCCTCGCTACATTGGGCCCTTTAAAGTCCTCAAGCAAATCAGCTCTGTGGTCTATCGTTTGGCCCTTCCACCGCACTTGGCTATCTCTCTAACCTTCCATGTGTCCCTCCTTAAACCAGTTCACATGTCCCGGTTCTCCTAGTCATCTGTCGGGACATCAGACCTGTCTTTGGATGAGTTTGAGGTCAATGCCATTGTGGGACGAAGGGTGGTGCATGGTAAAAAGTTTTATTTGGTGGACTGGAAGGGTCATGGTACAGAGGCTCGGACCTGGGAGCCAGTGGAAAACATCCACGCTCCGCTCCTTATTGTGGCATTTGAGAGTAGTGAGACTCAGAGGGGAGGGGGCCCTAGGAGGGGGGTAATGTTAGGCATCGGGTTTCTGCCGCTGCACAGCAGGAATCCCGAGCCTTGCACTTGGCGGTCTCCCATTCTCCTTAGGCAGCAGAGGAGCCTGCTCAGCAGACTCGTCATTCCCAGCGCTCTGCTCAGACCAGCACTGTGGGCTTGCTTGCTGCTGTTACCTCTGGTCCACCTTTGACAACGCAGGCTGGTCAGCAGCGAGTCTCTTCAGGGACTAAGTTCTCCTTGCGGTCCACTGAGCCTGCCCGTGCTGTGATCTCCCATTGGAGATTGAAGGTCACGTGCTCAGGTCCTTCTCCAGCTAGGATTGGTCCATCCGAAAGGCAAGGAAGGTCCCGGAAGCATGTGGCTTTAAAAGGTTTGCATGGCCGCTCGGCCATGCGCTAGTATAGACTGCATTAGCTGACTATCAAGAGTGTGTGTCGTATGCATGTGTGAATGTCTCTGGTGAATGACTCATTAAGAACCCCTACCCTTGGTACGCATGTGTTGCGCAGCCTAGCCTGTTAAGTGCCCAGGCTTAGGAGTAGGTAGGTCAGAGCCAGTGACAGGCATTGGCCTCCACCAGTGGCTCGGCACGCCACAGTGCATGTGCTCTACACACTGAAGTCAGCATCTATACCGGCATCCGCAGTTGTGGCGCCGCGCGCTCAGAAGATCTAGAGGGACTCTGACCCCGCGTCCTTGGGGCAAGTTTCTGTGACCGCTTTCTGTGTGCTCTTTGGCTGGGCTCTGTGAGTTAAACAGGCTCAGGTGCTTATGTTCAGCGGTAGTGCAGCTCTGTGAGTTAACAGAGTCGCTGCTGTTCACACTGGGTGACGTTAACCCACGTGTGACCTTCCCACAATGCTTAACACTTCCACCTTTACTTAGCAACAGTGTACCACCTCTGCATGGTGGACCCCGGGCTGCGAACGCACCTACTATTATTTCATAATTTGGTGGGTTTCACCCGCACTAACACCCACTTGACAACAGGGACGTAGTGGAAGAACAATGCAGAGGCGGAGCAGAAAGTCGCCAATGCAGCTCGGGTACCACCAGAACCTCGGAATGAATGGTTAGCAAGGCTGAAATGTGGCAAAACTTTGAGCATGCTACAACATACAGCACCAAAATGTAATAGGGTACATATAATAGCAAGCCAGCAATAAAACAATATTTTGGAAGAGTATGTGACCTTAATGAACTAGCCAGTTTTTGCAATTCTGACCAGTGTCCCTTTATGAGGTAATAATTCAGGAATGCTTTAACGGATCCTAGCGATTCTGAGATTTTTTTTGTGACATATTCGGCTTCATGTTAGTAGTAAATTTAGGTAAATAATTTTTGCGTTTATTTGTGAAAAAATTGGAAAATTTTGAAAATTTCGCAATTTTCAAATTTTGAATTTTTATTCTGTTAAACCAGAGAGTTATGTGACACAAAATAGTTAATAAATAACATTTTCCACATGTCTACTTTACATCATCACAATTTTGGAAGCAAACATTTTTTTGTTAGGAAGTTATAAGGGTTAAAAGTTGACCAGCAATTTCTCATTTTTACAGCAAAATTTACAAAACCATTTTTTTTAGGGACCACCTCACATTTGAAGTCACTTTGAGGGATCTATATGGCTGAAAATACCAAAATGTGACACCATTCTAAAAATTGCACCCTTCATGCTGATCAAAACCACATTCAATAAGTTTATTAACCCTTCAGGTAGTGTTTCACAGCAGCAGAAGCAACATGGAAGGAAAAAATGAACATTTAACATTTTAGTCACAAAAATGATTTTTTAGCAACAATTTTTTTTATTTTCCCAAGGGTAAAAGAAGAAAGTGGACCCCAAAAGTGATTGTCCAATTTGTCTTGAGTTTGCTGAAACCCCATATGTGGGGGAGAACTACTGTTTGGGCACACAGCAGGACTCAGAAGGGAAGGAGCGCCATTTGAGTTTTTGAATGGAAAATTAGCTCCAATCGTTGGAGGACACCATGTTGTGTTTGGAGAGCCCCTGTGTGCCTAAACTTTGGAGCTCCCCTACAAATGACCCGATTTTGGAAACTAAACCCCCTAAGGAACTTATCTAGATGTATAGTGAGCACCTTGAACCCCCAGTTGCTTCACAAATTGATCCGTGAAAATGAAAAAGTACTTTTTTTTCACACATAATTTCTTTCAGCCTCAATTTTTTCATTTTCACATGGGCAACAGGATAAAATGGATTATAAAATTTGTTGGGTAATTTCTCCTGAGTACATCAATACCTCATATGTAGTCATAAACCACTGTTTGGGCGCATGGCAGGGCTCGGAAGGGAAGGAGCCCCATTTGACTTTTTGAATGGAAAATTAGCTCCAATCATTAGCGGACACCATGTCGCGTATGGAGAGCCCCTGTGTGCCTAAATATTGGAGCTCCCCCACATGTTACCGCATTTTGGAAACTAGACCCCCAAAGGAACTTATCTAGATGTGTGGTGAGCACTCTGAACCCCCAAGTGCTTCATTCACAAAGGTTTATAATGCAGAGCTGTGAAAATAAAAAATCATTTTTTTTTTCCTCAAAAATGATTTTTTTTAGCCCACAATTTTTTATATTCACAAGGGCAACGGGAGAAATTGGACCCCAAAAATTGTTGTCCAGTTTGTCCTGAGTATGCTGGTACTCCACATGTGGGGGGAACCTGTTGTGAGTTCATTTTCCCCTTCACTACTGAGGCCCGAGGAACTCCCTCTTCTGGTGAAGAAAGGTAGTGAGCCTGATTGTCAGACACCTGGGGCTGATGATGATGACTGGCTGAGTGGAGTTAATGACTGGATATAAGGCTGCCGACGCCCTTCTGGCCTGCGGGTGATTTCTCTGTGGACTTCTAGGAAACCAGTCTGATTCCTGCTCATCTAAAGCTAAGATTTCTGCTTTGCCTTTTTGCATTAGTGTTTTGTTTTCCTTGCTTTTCTGGATTCTGCCATTCCCTGCTGGGGTGAGCTGAATCTCCTTTTGCCTTTTTCTCTGTCTTCAGAATATTCCTGAGTACTGACATAGCTTTTTTTGAAGCCTAGCGTCTTCAGGGCCTTTTGGGCACCCCCAAGTGCTTCATTCACAAAGGTTTATAATGCAAAAAAAAAAAAAAGGTGTGTATATTTTTTCCTCTATATCTCTGAGGCCGTAGGGGGAATTTTTTTTTTCTCTCAATGGAGATAAAGCAATTGTCTGATCGTGTGGAGCAGCTCGCTGCGGAAGTGCGGGGAATTTCCAACTACCTTGCTCATTCACATGCTGCTGAACCAAAGATTCCTACACCTGATGTATTTTTTGGGGATCTGTCTAAATTTTTGAATTTCAAAAATAATTCTAAATTATTTTTTGCCTTGAAGCCTAACTCGTCAGGGAGCTCCGCGCAGCAGGTTAAAATTGTCATCTCTTTGCTGCGTGGCGATCCCCAGGATTGGGCGTTTTCTTTGAAACCAGATGATCCTATTCTGACTAATGTGAACGCATTTTTTCAGGCCTTGGGGTTGTTGTATGACGAACCTAATGCCATTGATCAGGCAGAAAAGACCCTGCTGGCATTGAACCAGGGTCGTGATTCTGCAGAATTGTACTGTCAAAAATTCCAAAAGTGGGCAGTACTTACTACCTGGAATGATAATGCCTTGGCTGCTCTCTTTCGGAAGGGGTTTTCAGAAGCCGTAAAAGATACTATGGTGGGATTTCCTGTTCCCTCTGGTCTTGACGATTCTATGTCTTTAGCCATTCAGGTTGATCGGCGTTTGCGCAAACGCAGAGCTGCACGAGAGGTGTTGCCACCTGTTGAACAGATGTCTGAACCTATGCAATGTGATAGAGTTTTTTCCAGAGAGCAGCGTCAGGAGTTCAGAAGGCGTAATAAGTTGTGTTTTTTCTGTGAAGATGCCTCGCATATTATTTCTGTCTGTCCTAAACGCGAGAAACGCCTTGCACACACGTTTTCTGTTGGTGGTGTTCAACCTAAGTTTCTTCTAGCTATTACTCTGATCTGCTCCCTGTCCACATTTTCCGCCAAGGCTTTTGTGGATTCGGGAGCAGCTCTAAACCTAATGGACTTGGATTTTGCTAAACGTTGTGGATTTCCGATGACACCTCTGCGGACGCCTATCCCTTTGAGGGGGATTGATGCTACTCCTTTGGCTAAAAATAAACCTCAGTTTTGGACCCAGGTGGTAATGCGGGTCGCCCCAGATCATCAAGAAAATTGCAGGTTTTTGGTGTTACATAATCTGCATGATACTATTGTTCTGGGGTTTCCCTGGTTACAAATTCATAATCCAGTTTTGGATTGGAAATCTGTGTCTGTGGTGAGTTGGGGTTGTCGGTGTGCCTTTAGTGAGGCTCCGGTGTTTTCCACCTCTCCTCAGTCGCATGATGTTCCTGATTATTTGGCGGACTTTTATGATGTATTTAGTGAGAATGAGTCTGCGTCTCTGCCTCCTCATAGGAGTTATGACTGTGCAATTGAACTGAGCCCGGGGTGTAAATTTCCCAAGGGTCGGCTTTTCAATTTATCTGTACCCAAGCACGAGGCTATGCGATCCTATATTAAGGAGGCGTTGGAGAAGGGTCATATTAGACCATCCTTGTCACCCTTAGGTGCCGTTTTTTTTTTTGTAGCCAAAAAGGATGGATCATTAAGACCTTGTATTGATTATTGTGCCCTCAACAAAATTACTGTTAAATATCAGTATCCGTTACCCCTGATTTCTGATCTATTCTCCAGAGTTAAGGGTGCTTGCTGGTTTACCAAGCTTGACCTCAGGGGGGCATATAATCTTATTCGCATTAAGCATGGGGATGAATGGAAGACGGCGTTTAATACTCCGGAGGGACATTTTGAGTACCTGGTGATGCCTTTTGGGCTCACTAATGCCCCTTCTGTCTTCCAGTGCTTCATGAACGATATTTTCCGAGATTTTGTCGATAAATTTTTGATTATCTATCTGGATGATATTTTGATCTTCTCCAAGGATTAGGATTCTCATGTGGAACATATTCGGACTGTGTTCCGGATCTTGAGGGAGAATTCCCTGTATGTCAAAGGATCTAAATGCCTTTTTGGAGTACAGAGGATTTCTTTTTTGGGATTTATTTTGTCCCAGTCAACTATTGAAATGGACCCGGCCAAGGTACTGGTCATTTACGATTGGGTTCAGCCCACTTCTTTGAAGGCCCTCCAGAAGTTTTTGGGTTTTGCTAATTTTTATCGGAAATTTATAGCAAAATTTTCTAGTATTGCCAAGCCATTGACTGATTTGACTAAGAAGGGTGCTGATGTGTTAAATTGGTCTCCGGAGGCTGTTTCTTCCTTTCAGGCGCTGAAGCGAAGATTCACCTCCGCCCCGGTTTTGCGGCAACCTGATGTCTCACTTCCGTTCCAGGTAGAGGTGGATGCTTCTGAGATTGGTGCAGGAGCTGTTTTGTCCCAAAAGGATCCTGTAACATCTAAAATGAATCCCTGTGCTTTCTTTTCCCGAAAGTTCTCTCCATCTGAACGTAACTATGATGTGGGGAATCGGGAACTGTTAGCCATGAAATGGGCATTTGAGGAGTGGAGACATTGGTTGGAGGGAGCTAAGCATCAAGTCGTGGTCCTCACTGACCACAAGAATTTGATTTACCTAGCGTCGGCTAAGCGCTTGAACCCTAGACAGGCTAGGTGGGCCTTGTTTTTTACACGTTTTGATTTTGTGGTTTCTTTTCTTCCTGGAACTAAGAATGTCAAGGCTGATACCCTCTCTAGGAGCTTCTTTGCTGATTCTCCTGTGGTGACCAAGTCTGCTACCATCTTAGGCGAAGGGGTAGTTCTTTCTGCCATCTCGCCCGATTTGAGACGTGCTCTGGAAGAGTTCCAGGAGGACAAACCTGAGCGTTGTCCCAGTGGAAAGTTGTATGTTCCTGACCAGTGGAAGAAGAGAGTGATGTCTGAAGGTCATTGCTCTGCTTTGGCTGGTCATCCAGGTATTTTTGGTACTAGAGATCTGGTGAGTTGGTCTTTTTGGTGGCCCTCCTTGTCTCGTGATGTCAGGAATTTTGTGCAGTCCTGTGGGACGTGCTCCCGGTCTAAATCGTGTTCTCGCTCTAGTGGGTTGTTGATGCCTTTGCCTGTCCCCAAGAGGCCATGGACCCATATTTCAATCGATTTCATCTCTGATATGCCTGTCTCTCAAAGGATGACTGTCATTTGGGTGATTTGTGATAGGTTCTCTAAGATGGTTCATCTTGTACCACTCCCTAAGTTGCCGTCTTCCTCTGAATTGGTGCCCCTGTTTTTACAACAGGTGGTTCGCTTGCACGGGATTCCTGAGAACATTGTATCTGACAGAGGAGTCCAGTTTGTGTCTAGATTTTGGAGAACTTTCTGTTCCAAGCTGGGAATTCAGTTGTCCTTCTCCTCTGCTTTTCACCCTCAGACCAATGGGCAGACAGAGAGAACAAACCAGACCTTGGAGTCATATTTGAGATGTTTTATTTCTGCTGATCAGGATGATTGGGTTTCATTTTTGTCCTTGGCCGAATTTGCTTTAAATAATAGAGCTAGTTCTGCCACTTTGATGTCACCTTTTTTTTGTAACTTTGGGTTTCATCCTCGATTTTCTTCAGGGCAGGTGGAGCCCTCTGCCTGCCCAGGTGTTGACACTGTCGTGGAGAGAATGCACCAGATCTGGGACCAAGTGGTGGATAAGTTATCTCTCTCCCAGGAAAAGGCCCAGCGGTTTTCCAACCGACATAGGACCATTGGTCCCCAGTTTAAGGTTGGTGATATGGTGTGGTTATCATCAAAAAATATTGCTATGAAGGTGGCTTCTCCTAAGTTTAAGCCTAGATTTATTGGACCTTACAAGACTGTGGAGATTATTAATCCGGTCTCTTTTCGTTTGGCTCTTCCTGTCACATTTAAAATCCATAATGTGTTCCCTAAATCTTTGTTGAAGAGGTTTGTTGAACCTGTTGTTCCGGGGGTTGCACCTCCAGACCCTGTATTGGTTGAAGGTAACATGGAATATGAGGTAGAGAAAGTACTGGATTCCCGTCTGGCTAGACGGAGACTCCAGTATTTGGTTAAGTGGAAGGGTTATGGTAAGGAGGATAATTCCTGGGTCTCTGCCTCTGATATTCATGCCTTTCATCGGGCTCACCCTGATCGCCCTGGTGGCGTGGTTGAGGGTTCGGTGACCCCTCCTCAAGGGGGAGGTACTATTGTGAGTTCATTTTCCCCTTCACTACTGAGGCCCGAGGAACTCCCTCTTCTGGTGAAGAAAGGTAGTGAGCCTGATTGTCAGACACCTGGGGCTGATGATGATGACTGGCTGAGTGGAGTTAATGACTGGATATAAGGCTGCCGACGCCCTTCTGGCCTGCGGGTGATTTCTCTGTGGACTTCTAGGAAACCAGTCTGATTCCTGCTCATCTAAAGCTAAGATTTCTGCTTTGCCTTTTTGCATTAGTGTTTTGTTTTCCTTGCTTTTCTGGATTCTGCCATTCCCTGCTGGGGTGAGCTGAATCTCCTTTTGCCTTTTGCTCTGTCTTCAGCATATTCCTGAGTACTGACATAGCTTTTTTTGAAGCCTAGCGTCTTCAGGGCCTTTTTTACTGTCAGTTTGTTGGCTCTTATTTTCATAGGTTTTTTCACGGATTGCAGACAGCAGCCTTCCTGTCCTTTCCTATTTAAGCTAGCTTGGGCCCCATCTTTGCTCAGTCTATCTTTCTGTCTGTGTTTTATTCTTTCTTCTTGCTTCACAGTCATTATTTGTGGGGGGCTGCCTTTTGCTTTGGGGTCTGCTCTGGGGCAGTTTAGATTTCCCTTTCTGTCTTTAGGCTATGTAGTCCTCCGGCTGTGATCGAGGGGCCTAGGGCATCGTAGGAGCCCCCCACGGCTACTGCTAGTTGTGTTGATAGGTTCAGGGGTCTGCAATCCGATAGCTGCCAACTTCTCTGGTTTTCTGGACTTAGCTAGCAGTTCTATTTTTGCCTCCTACGGTGACTCAATCATAACAGGAACCACTGTTTGGGGACACATCGGGGCTCGGAAGGGAAGTAGTGATGCTTTGAAATGCCGACTTGATGGAATGGTCTGCGGACGTCATGTTACATTTGCAGAGCCCCTGATATGCCTAAACAGTAGAAGTCCCCCACAAGTTACCTCTTTTTGGAAACTAGACCCCCCAAGGAACTTATCTAGATGTGTGGTGAGCACTTTGAACCCCCAAGTGCTTCATGGAAGTTTATAACGCAGAGCCGTGAAAATCAAAATTCATTATTTTTCCTCAAAAAATGAATTTTTAGCTTGCAATTTTTTATTTTCACAAGGGTAACAGGAGAAAATGGATCCCAAAAGTTGCTGTTCAGCTTGTCCTGAGTACGCTGGTGTTATGGAAATTTGGTTAGGATAAATCTATCCCTGTGAGTGTGGAGCGCCCCGCATGGCCTTAGGTTACTCGGTACCGGGCCCGTTCACTTCAATGGGGGATGTCACGGTGATGGTGATCCGGTCTGTGGCCCTGGGCATCCAGTAATAAAATAGAGGAAAGTTGTGTGATGTTGAAGTGTGACACCACCCGTGGTGTTCGGCAATGAGTGGCCGACGCTGCAGTTTCGGTCCTCTGGGGTTGATGGTGACGCAGCAAAGAATGGTTCAGCTCCCCACGGGTAGAGCAAGAGCCCCAGGGCAAATATATTTGATTAATTGTTCAGATGGTTGTGAACGTTGGGGTGCAGAGAAATAAGTGAAGGACACAGAGAGGTGCAGTTTTCTTTACCTTTTACTTGCAAGTCGTTGCAATCCGGGGTACCACATACAGGTGATGGATTGAGTCCGACTCGCCTGGAGGCATTCAGGGGATCCACCCTGCCAGGTGGGGTTTGGGACATTCCTTCTGCGCTTTGTTTTCGGGTCCCTGCTGTTTGTAACTAAACTGCGACCCTCTCTTGTATGATGGTTTCTATCCTGTATGGCTGACAGCGTGAGCCTATATCATGGGTACTGTCCTTTTCACCGTCAGACCCGGGCTCTTTATCTGCTGCCGTGCCTTCAGGTGTTCCATGTCACCGAGGAACTTGCAATCCCCTGTACTTCCAGATTCGGCTATCAGGGCGTACAGCTCCTGTCAGCCTAGGACTCTGGCATCCTCTTTCTTTATCAGCGCTTCGCTCTGGGGTCAGCTATACGCAATTTTAGCTTCCCCAGAGCCTCTTATCTCCGCTATTGTCCTTTTCCCTCTTCACAGATCAGCTCCCCATCTCCAACTGACTGGATCTTCCAGAAAGATCCTTTACCTCAGGCTTAACTGTCTTGTCATCTCCTCAGCTGCTCTCATTTCCATGACAACTCCCCTGTTTTCTCTCACAGCTGACTGCTTGCTGACTCACTAACCCCCTCTGCTGTCCAGAATTTATAAGGCAGCTCCCTTTCTGACCTGCAGCAGGAATTGTCATGTAATCTATGTTATCTGGCATGGGGGTCCGCCTCCTGCCTCCAGGCATGACTTTACCCCTTAGAGGGAGGCAATGCCACTATGACAACTGGACTCTGGGGTATCACAAGTACTGCGGCCGTTCCCAATTAAACTGAGTATTTTGAGCGCTCAAAGAAGTGATGACGCATAGTGACAGGATAACATTCCCTCAATACTCTGAAGGTTTATTGCACATACATGATTTTATAATTACGTATAGAAAGGAGTGGTTAGTTAATTAACATAAAGTCAAGCTGCTATGTTATTGGCTGTTTGAGTATATGGAGGATTCTAACAAAAGGCTTATTTAGCAATATATGATTAACTATACCTTTTCCTGCTATTTAGCAAAAATCATGACATCATCTTGGACATCTGGTGTTACTTTCTGTTTTTCAATGTCTGGAACATACCAAGGAGCTAGTCTGGTTTCCACTGGCTGGCTCACAGGGGCTACTAGGTCATTCTGAGCAATTGATTATAGGATACATGTTAGCTTTGAGTGTATATGAGTACATATACAAGTGAGATCTATATATGAAATGTATATATTTCCATCACAATCCCCCTTAGATATCACTTGCCCTAATTCTAACCTCCTGTCCCAAAGCGCTGCAACTCTTTTATGCTGCCAGTGGGCTGACACATGCCTAGTGCATACACCCCCCTCCGTACAGACTTTCGCAAATGGGCAGTCAGGAGATCTCTCCCTAATGGGGGTGTATGCAATCATAGTCTCTTAGTCAGCAGTCTACGCAGTCAGTGGTGTGTATTCTTCATCAGGTAGGTCATTTATTTGGTCAGGTAGGGCATCCACAGCATCATTCTGGCTTGGGTGTATCTTCTGGTATGGGAGCTTTCTTGCAATGCGATGCGTGGATCCAAGTGGGTCTTCCCTCCAGGTTGGTGTCATCAGGAGCACTTGGAGAAGGGCCATCAAATCAGTTATCGAGCATTTTCCTAACAAACTTTTTTCACCAACACTCAGTCTTCTGGCTTCAGTAAGTGCATACCAGGTACCAATTCTGGATATAGCAATGAAGAAAAAACTCGAGAATGGACATTAGCAAGTTTCTTGGTGAGTTCAATTACCTAAGCAGACAAAGTATCATAGTGCATAGACAGTTGCTGAGGGAAGAGTACCCCTAACCTGGGACTAGGCCCAAATAAAATTTCATATTGGTGACAGCTTTTCTGGGCCTCTGGGAGTGTGCCTCACACTAAACAGGGCGATTGCGAGTGTCTAATGCCATGGCTTGTTTGTCTCTTGGTTAATTTTCAACATGCTGCTCTTAAGTGTCCCATTTAGTCTCTATTTTCCTGCTACTTTGGGGATGGTAGGGAGTGTGTAGGCCTAAGTCTGACCATACTGCTGACCAGATCTCTCTTGTCAAGTTTGCTGTTAAAGCGGGTCCCTGATTACTCTCTATCACTTCTATCGCATCATATATTGCCAGATATTTTTATGGTATTTCATTCCATCACTCCTGTGGTATTTCATTCCATCATCCATGTATGCTGTCTGACAAGTGTGAACTGCATCATATATTGCCAGATATTTTTATGGTATTTCATTCCATCATCCATGTATGCTGTCTGACAAGTGTGAACTGCATCATATATTGCCAGATATTTTTATGGTATTTCATTCCATCACTCCTGTGGTGGGTCTTTATTTTTTATCTATTTGGTTTCTGCTTTGAAGTGTAGAAAGGTGTTTTTTGTTTTTTTTTCCCTTTCTCTGTTTGATGGCCTTATCCAGCGTTAGTTATTTACCCTGCATAGTAATGCCTGCTCTGGCCTTGTGCTAATTGGTTAGTTACTGATTGTGGCCTTTTGGTGGCTGAAGCTAGCAGACATTTCATTTCATATATATTTAGCTCTGGCTGGGATAGCACGCGTGCGGGCTTACGCGTGCAACAGATATTAAGTGCAACAGGATCAAGTGTTTTGCAGTTAGACAATGCAGTTGGACAGGGCAGGAGACAGGTAAGGTGCATAAGTTTTTCATGCACGCATGCTTCTTGGTCAGTCGTACTACATATGCATTGATCATATTAACCTGCTGCTTATTTGTCTTCACTTCTGCTTTTTAACAACTCGCCTGCCCTTTTACACATTCTGTGCACTCTCTGCATATCCACCCCTCCCTTTTCCCCTCTCCCATGTTTAACTCTGAGGCTCTATTGACATTTCTTACCCACACCAAACCATCCAAAACCTCCATGCAGCACTCAAAACGTTCATACAAATCATCCCACCACCTGCTTTTTCTTTTTTTTCTCCTTTTAATAGTTGCAGGTGACATCTCCCCCAACCCTGGGCCTCCCTCCACCAGCATACGTTACTCTCCTCCAGCTGCATATAGAAACCCTGCTAATCTTATTAACATTCAGTGCATTCCTTCTCCTCTCACTTTCCAATGTGCTCTCTGGAATGCACGGTCTGTGTGTAACAAACTGACTTACATTCACAAACTTTTTCTCTCTAATTCCCTTAACCTTCTGGCTATTACAGAAACCTGGATCCAGCATTCAGACACCACCGCTGCTGCCGCTCTCTCGTTTGGTGGGCTGAAATTTTCACATACCCCCAGACCTGAGAACAGACAGGGTGGAGGTGTTGGTTTGCTCCTTTCATCACAATGTGCTTTCCAGGTCATCCCCCCGGTTCCCTCACTTACATTTCCTTCCTTTGAAGTCCACACCGTCAAACTCTTTAAGCCCTTCTCCTTACGAGTGGCGGTCGTTTATCGCCCTCCAGGCTCCTCCCGCCAGTTTCTAGACCACTTCACCACCTGGCTTACTCACTTTCTCTCCTGTGACATCCCCACCCTCATCATGGGAGACTTTAACATCCCCATCAATGATCCGCTCTCCCAGTCTGCCTCTCATCTTCTTTCTCTAACTTCTTCATTCGGCCTCTCACAGTTTACTAATTCTCCTACACATGAGGACGGGAATACTCTGGACCTGGTTTTCTCCCGTCCCGGCTCGCTGCACGACTTTACTAATTCACCTCTCCCGTTCTCGGACCACAACCTTCTTTCCTTCTCTGTCAAGAATTGTCTCCTCACCCGGGACACCCCCCACTTGCCACACTTATCGGAATACACGTACCATTAATACCCAACAGCTTAGGGACAATCTCCACACATCTTTAGCCCCCATCTCCACCCTCTCCTGTCCAGACATAGCATTGTCACACTTCAATAATACACTGAAGAATGCCCTAGATGAAGCAGCACCTTCTATACGCAGAAAGACCCGACACAGACAACGGCAGCCCTGGCACACAACGCAAACACGCTCTCTTCAGCGCTGCTCGAGGTGTGCAGAGCGGCAGTGGAGAAAATCTCTCTTAGCAGAAGACTTCATCCACTATAAGTTCATGCTCAAAACCTATAACTGGCCAAACAATCCTACTTCACCACCCTCATCACCTCACTATCCAACAACCCAAGACGACTTTTTGAAACCTTAAACTCCCTCCTGAAACCTAAAGTACAGGCCCCCATCACCAACCTCAGCGGTGAGGCATGTGAGGATCTGGCCACTTATTTCCTAGAAAAAATCAACCACATCCATCAGGATATCTCAGCCCTATCTCCTCAGTGCCTGGATCCCCTTCCCTGCCGCACCTCAAGCTCACTAGACATCTTTGAGCCTGTTTCAGAAGAAGAAGTTTCCAAGCTCCTCGCTTCTGCTCGACCTACAACCTGCAACAGTGACCCTATTCCTTCACAGCTCCTGCAGTCTCTCTCACCAGTGGTCACCACTCACCTGACTAAAATATTTAAACTCTCTCTTTCTTCAGGTATATTTCCCTCCTCATTTAAACATGCCATCATAACCCCTTTACTTAAAAAGCCATCCCTGGACCAGAACTGCACTGCTAACTACAGACCTGTCTCTAACCTTCCCTTCATCTCTAAACTCCTGGAACGCCTGGTCCACTCCCGTCTAATCCGCTATCTCTCGGATAACTCTCTTCTCGACCCCTTACAATCTGGTTTCCGCTCTTTACACTCTACTGAAACTGCCCTCACTAAAGTCTCTAATGATTTAATAACAGCTAAATCGAAAGGTCATTGCTCCCTGCTGATTCTCCTGGATCTCTCTGCCGCATTTGACACTGTGGATCACCAGCTCCTCCTCACTATGCTCCGCTCTATAGGCCTCAAGGACACAGCCCTCTCCTGGTTCTCCTCCTACCTCTCTGACCGCTCCTTCACTGTATCTTTTTCCGGCTCCTCTTCCTCTTCTCGTCCCCTTACTATCGGGGTCCCGCAGGGCTCAGTCCTAGGCCCCCTCCTCTTCTCTTTATACACTGCCCCTATTGGACAAACAATCAGCAGATTTGGGTTCCAGTATCATCTCTATGCTGATGACACCCAATTATACACTTCTTTCCCTGACATCACCCCTACCCTAATTCAAAATACCAAGGATTGTCTGTCTGCTGTCTCTAGCATCATGTCCTCCCTCTATCTGAAACTAAATCTCTCTAAAACTGAACTTCTTGTGTTTCTCCCCTCTACTAACCTCACTCTACCTAACATCGAAATAACCCTGGAGGGTTCAACCATAACTCCCAAGCAGCATGCCCGCTGTCTTGGGGTCATATTCGACACTGAACTTTCCTTTACTCCGTACATCCGATCACTCAGTCGCTCTTGTCACCTGCATCTTAAAAACATCTCCAGAATCCGACCTTTTCTCACCTTTGAAACTGCTAAGACTCTTACTGTCGCTCTTATTCATTCTCATCTGGACTACTGCAACTCTCTTCTGATCGGTCTCCCTCTTACCAAACTTTCTCCTCTCCAATCCATCTTGAATGCGGCAGCCAGGGTCATATTTCTGTCCAGCCACTTCACCGATGCCTCCATCTTGTGCCAGTCATTACACTGGCTACCTATTCGCTACAGGGTCCAGTATAAACTCATCTCTCTCACCCACAAAGCTCTCCACTGTTCTGCACCGCCTTATATCTCCTCTCTCATCTCTGTCTATCGCCCTACACGTGCCCTCCGTTCTACAAATGACCTAAGACTAACATCCCCCGTAATCCGAACCTCGCACCTCCGTCTCCAAGACTTCTCTCGTGCTGCTCCAGCTCTCTGGAATGCACTTCCCCAGACGATCAGACTGATACCTAGCCCTGACCTATTCAAGCGCGCTTTGAAAACCCATCTCTTCAAACAAGCCTACCACATCAACTACTCAGCAAGCTAACTTTGCCCTGTTCCCTCCTTCCAAAAATTATTCTGAATCTGCACCCTACTATTCATCTGTCTCCACACCCTTCATGCACATGATAACTGCACTTGATACTTGTCTATTGCACTTAAACACACGGGCTGATGACCGGATCATGCAGCTTTATATGAAAATCCCTATTATAATTGCCAGACCTGAATTAACAAGCATTTCTCACCTACTGTGTCCCCCCATTTCCTTGTAGATTGTAAGCTTGCGAGCATGGACCTCACTCCTAATGTCACTGTTTGAATTGTCTTAACTTGTATTGAATTTATTGTCTGTACATGTCCCCGCTTAATTGTAAAGTGCTGCGGAATATGTTGGCGCTATATAAATAAAAATTATTATTATTATTATTATTATTACTTCTGGAACCCCATATCTACACACTGTTTCTGAGAGTAGTTTCTTTGCAGTAGTCTTCACCGCTAGTTCCTCACTGGGAAAGCTTCTGGCCAGATGATGTATGGGAACTTTTTCCCACTCATCCAGGGTTGCTTTTGCTGCAGGTCAAACAGCTGCTAGGAAATTTGGCTGTTAGGGTGGAAATCCCTGGAGCATTCATCTGTGTCTTCGATCTGTGTGTGGGCCCTTGTGCCTATTGAATCACCATAGGGTACATAATTGGAGGTAGACAGGGTTTGGAGTCCAATGCTTTGAGGAGACAGTTTTTGGAGTACAATGCTTTGAGGTAGACAGGGTTGGGAGTCCAATGCTTTTGCCCTTCTTCCTTCATATGTTGCCCCTTCCGCATCCAGCTTTCCTTCTCCTCCTTTGGAGCCTGGTCCTGCATCTTCTTGAACAGATCCAAGGACATCATCTTGTCAGGTTTTTTGTCTTCAGTCGTCATGTAGTAGCCATCCGGCTCTACGACTTCTCCCACTTCTCCATATTGTCTTCCTTTGGCTGCTTCTTTGGCTGCCCTGTTGTTGCCCCCTGCCTCTACTGTGTTTAGTTTTCCATGTGCCTTGACTTTTAACACCACCACCACTTTTGGAAGTTGGAGTGCATTCAACAGGTCCCTGATGGCTCCATGATGCTTCACGGTTGTCCCGCTTGCTGTGATGAAGTCCCTCGCAGTTTTGTCCTTCTCAATCTGGTAGGCATTCATCAGCACTATTAGTTCCGCTTCTTGGGCTGACAAGCTAAGCAGCAGACTTCTGGACCACAAAATTTCTTGATTGCTGGTCACTGCACATCCCGTGTGGAATCTTCCGTCATCATCTGCAAATTTCGAGCCATCTATGTAGAGAATCAACTCAGGGTTGGTCAGTGGCTCATCCACCATCTTGGGTAGTCCTGGTTGTCAGTGCGGATTTTGTTCTGAAGAGTCCATATCGAAGAGTCCATATCCATATCCCCCTTGGGAGTGGGAGTAGAGTGGCTGGATTGAGGACGGTGCATCTGGAAATGGTGACATTGTCAGGCAAAAGCAGAGAACACTGGAGACGTAGATGCCTGGCGGTGGAGAGATGTTTTGGCTAGGTCTGATTGAGAATTGCTGAGATGTCGTGCGTGGTTGTCCAAGAATGATGTCAGCAGTCATGTCCAGGAGGGAGTGTGCTGCAAACACTGTCCTTGTGCAAGGAGGAGACCCCCCTTGCAACTGGATCCAGGCGGGTTGAGAAGTAGCCTAGAGGCCTCTGTTTTCCTCCATGGATCTGTGTTAGGATGCCAGTAGCATGACCTTCTTCTTCCATAAGATAAAGACGGAATGGCTTCTCATAGTCAGGGAGGCCTAGTGCTGGCACGGAAACAGTGGAGTCTTTCAGTTTCCTGAGCGAGATGAAGGCTGCATATGACAGGAGGAACGGGGTTGCATTAATGCAATCATACAGAGGCTGCATTATGACTGAAGCTTCAAGGATCCAAGTTCTGCCATATGAAACAAGACCAAGAAAGGCCTGCAGCATCTTTGAAGTTGTTGAGGAAGCCATCTGCTACACAGTGGTCTTCCGGTCATCTGTCAGGTGTTTCGTCTGGCGGGCAGTACAGTATCCCAGGAATGTAACTTGCTTTTGACACCACTGGACTTTGTTTTCCAAGACCTTGCATTGCTGCTCCACCAGGTAGAGTAGGAGAGACAAGGAAGGGGCTGTGGAGGTATTGATGTCAGCTGCACACAGGAGAAGGTTATCCACATACTGTAGAAGAGTGACTTCTGCATGTTCTGCAATCCAGTTGACGAGGATGGAGGACAATGCTTTGGTGAATTGTGAGGTGCTGTTTTGGACTCACCAAAGGCATCACTGTCCATGTGTTCTGCACCTCCCTGGTGCGTGAAAGCAAACAGGAACTGGTCGTCCAGGTGAAGGAGAACACTTAAGAAAGCATTGGCCAGGTTAATCATTGTGAGCACTGTTGCTGTGGCTGGCACATTTGAGAGCATTGTGTGCGGATTTGACACAATTGGGGTTTCAAATACCATAGCTTCGTTCACAGCCTTCAGGTCATGCACCATTCTGAATTCGGCTGGTTCTCCTTTTACGTTTTTTTTTTTTATCGAGAAAAGTGGGCATTGAATATTCCCATGGACGAGGCGGCACAGTTTGGCCTTGCCCTTCACTATGCAGTGAGGGACTCCCATCATCTGGCACAGAGCTGGCAGGAAAACGAGCCATTTACTTGGGTCCTCTTCATCAGAGATGACGACCAGCTGGGCTTTCTTGTTCTCCATCATGGCGGTCATTGTGTTAACACCTGCTCTGATCACAGGGGGTCTGTTTGTTGGGACATCTCCTTTACCAGCTTGTTTCTGCTCAGCACTGGCCATCAGCCGTTTCTTTTCTTCCAGCTTGGTCTCAGGTCAGCATTTGTGCACCAGTTTGAAGAGTTGAGTAGCTGTCTGCCGGTCCAGGGCCTGGATGAACTGGTTGATTGCAGGCAGCACCTTCAGAATCTTGTACAAGATGGTCCTCTGACGCTGGAGCCAGATGTAGCTCAGCCATTTTATGAAGCGGGTAAGGTCTCTTTGAATTTCCTGGCCAATGGCAAAGTTCTTAGGACGTTTCTCGATCAGCGGGTTCCCTTAGACCTTCAGTTGGTTAGAGACAGTTTGACTCTGGGTGATGGACAGGGGATGCTGGGCCTTATAAGGGTACGGGGTTCCAGACTTGAGTGACACTCGCACTGGCACAACTTGAAGTCTCTCCACATCCTGGGGTCTCCTGGACCATAGGGTTTCGGGTTCTATGTTCAGCACCTCCTTGAGTAGCCTTGTACCAGTTGTTTGAGGCTCCTGTAGGGCTGCCAGCATGATTGATTCTTCTTGGGTCAGGGGTGGAGAAATTGTCATTTTCCCATCTTCCTGGAACACTTTGGTCACTTTCAACTTCTGCAGTAGGTCTGCTCCCAGCAGGTTGAGTGGCAAGGTCCTTGACTCCATAAACTGGGACAGAATGGAGTGTCCTAGCTGTGTCAACATGCTCAGGGGCTTGTAAGCTGGGAATGTCTGACTTGACCATCAATCCCCACGCAAGACACAGAGGATTTCGATAGGCAGGTGGGGTCGGGGAGTTCCACATGTCTCATCACACTTCTGGCTGCACCAGTGTCCACAAGGAAAAATCTGACAACCCCATCCTCTTTCAGGGTAATTTGAGATATTGGGTCCACTGATGGGGTTTCGCATGTTAGGAGCGTGGTGTCCTGTGGACCTGGCTTGCCCCTGTCCTAAGGACAGGGTTGTTCACTGCTTCCTATGTTTCTTCCTCAGTGTGTTCCTCTGAGCAAGCTCCTGGGTTGCGGGGGTGCCCTGCACTGGTTCCACAAATGGCCAAGTCTGCCACAATTGTAACACTTGACATTTCTTCTGTCCATATACTGTGGTTGCACTTTCACTACCATGGCCACCATAAGGGGGGCTGTCTTCCTCACTCCTGGTTGGGACTCAATCTTTCTGGCTACAGTGAGCAGGGTATCCATTGCTATTGACCTGTACTCAGGCCTGGCTACTATCAGTAGTTTCCTGATTGGTTCTCTTAGTCCATGCACAAAGGCCTGTGTCAACATTTGCTGTGTATCTGTTCATGAATAGTGAAGCCCAAATCTTGGAATACTTGCATCACTCTGCCATGAAACTTTTCTACAGACTCTGACTTCTCTTGGCTCATGTCATGTAGGCTGAGGGCTTGCCCTGCCTGTCTGGCTTTGGCCCACTCTCTGAGCTGCTCAATTACACTTGGTCCTGACTCCCAGGAGTGCACATCTAATTCTGATGGAAGCTTGAAGTGTTCCTTCATGATTGGCCAGAATGCATCACCTGCTTTTATTTCCATTATGGCCCAGAGATCAATCCAGGTTGCAGCATATGTTTGCTGGTTCTGCTGCATTCTTTGGTAAAATAACATGGGGTGCATATCTGGGTCTGGCAGATTATTCAGAATACTGAGGTGAAGGGCACATAGTGTAAGGGTGATGCCACTATCTGCTCCTGCCTACTTTGTGCCTGTGGGTTTCTTTCCCTAGTACTGGGCAGTATGTATGATGTTCCCTCTTCATCTTTATCAGAGAAGAAGCTGTGATATTGTGTGTTTGGGTCATATACTGGCTGATGTTTGGACGTAGAAGTTGTCCTGCTGGATGGGGATGCCCCCTCCCCTTGCTGAAGCTACTGTTCTTCATCAGTGCCTGTAGCTGCACCTACACTTCCCCCCCTGCACCCCGAGCTGTGGGCTCTGCTGGCTGTTGTATCAGGGGGCTAAATGCGGTGTTTTGTGTAGGGAGATTTTCACTTTCTTCTCCCGATATCATAACTGGCACTGGTTGTACTGTGCTTGGGACAGAGAAGGTGCCCTGTAGATATAGCAACACCACATTGTTTGGATTGGGCATTGGTCCAGCTGGTAACAAAGAACTGACAGGAGGAAGAGGAAGGGGGCGTGAAGAAGAAGTTGTGGGGTGTGAGCCAGAAGGAGGAGAGGGTAGTGACAGAGAAGGAGGTAGAAGTGAGGAGGAAGGAGGAGAGAGAGATGAGGAGGGAGGAAGGGAGAGAGATGAGAGATGAAGAGGGGGAGGAGAGGAGGGAGATGAAAGAGGAGGGAGAAGAGAGGAGAGAGAGAACGAAGGAGGAGATAATTCCTTCCCCTTTTCTGCAGCCTGAAATGTCATGCTTGGACTAGTGGTGCCTTTTCTCTGGAGGGAGGGGCGGGGCACACCACACACTGGCAGGATTCCTTATACAACAGATTCTGCTGAGAACACCTTTTCCTATCTTGTCCACATAAAAAAATCCTTTCCAGATCTGTTCACATAACTCTCTATACCTCCTAAAATGCTGTAAGTCTGCTGCTACTTTATAAAATGCAGTCAGCAACCTAGCTTCAACTAACTTCACTCTTTCCTTTCAATACATCATGCCATGCCGCAGCCTGAAGACTGCCTGTAAATCCACATGCTTAAATCAACTGTCTAAAATTCTTCACATACTTAACCTTCTTATTCACACCTACTGTGTTCATTCCAAAAACTTCCAAAAAAGGGTAATTAAAAGACTTCAAAAAGTTGGTAAACAATTTGAAAATAAAATAAAAGGGAAAAAAATCAAAAAGCTGGTAAAAACTTTAAAAAGATAAGAAAAGGAGAATCACGGAGTTGGTACAACTTAAAAAACTCCGAAAATTCAAAAATTGGTAAACTTCCAACACTTCTGTCTGTGCCAAGATGCACGACGCACACTTCCCCTTTTCTGCTGGAGTATCTATACTCACTAAAGTCATGTATCTAAAAACAAGGGCACACTGCACAATGGTAGATACAGCTCAGTAGCTCAGCTTCCTCAAAATTCCTACACTGCAGCTAAAACTTTCTCAGAATGCAAAGATAAACACAAGAAACAGAGCACAAAACAGATGTGACATTATGAAAAATACCAGGGACACCTCCCGACAGGCAAAAAGAGGAAGTATGTAAAAATGCTTTTCTGCTTCAGGTCTATAATCAAAACAAACAGTACATCACAAACAAACAGATGTCCGGGAGAAATCGAAGCCCTCTTTATTATTTTGTGACATGTACAAGCCATTCTGGTAATCAACAGCTGTCAATCACACAGAGCACTCAAATGCTCGGGAAATGTTATCACCCTCTGCACCGGTTGTCCTTCCTTGCTCGCCAGTAATAGGAATCTGCGATTATCCCTCAAAGTTCTCACCACCCATGCCTGGAAATCTGGGCCTCTCCTGTCCCTCCTATGCACGGGTGAATCTGTGAGAACGTATCCAGTGATTTGGCTTGTGATACCTCTCTAAGCCACCACCACCCATGCCTGGAAATCTGGGCCTCTCCTGTCCCTCCAATGCATGGGTGAATCTGTGATAACTAGTGTTGAGCGATACCATCCGATACCCTAAAATATCGGATCCGATGGTATCGTCCCGATACGAAAAAAGTATCGGGTATCGCCGATTCCGATACCGGAAGTCCCATTTAGTCCGGTATCGGAATAAGAAAAACCCTTTTCTGTCCTTGTACAGCCTCTCGGGGGTGTGTACAGACCTTCCGGGGGTCTGTGCCGGCCTGCCGGGGGTCTGTGCCGACTGCCCCGGGGCCTGTGCGGACTGCCGGGGGTCTGTACTGGCCTGCCGGGGGGCTGTGGTGGCCTGCCGGTGGTCTGTGCCGACTATCCGGGGGTCTGTGCAGGCTGCGGGGGGGCTGTGCCGACTGTCCGGGGGTCTGTGCAGGCTGCGGGGGTCTGTACCGACCTGCCGGGGGGCTGTGCCAGCCTGCTGGTGGTCTGTGCCGACTGTCCGGGGGTCTGTGCAGGCTGCGGGGGTCTGTGCAGGCATCGTCCGATGGGACTACAAGTCCCATCGGGCGATGCCTGCTACCATGATGGTGATTTACACATTAGCCAATGATGGGACAGTAGTAGTCCCATCATCCGGCTAATGTGTTGAATGTAAAAAAAAAGAATACATACTAAATACATACTACATGCTACATGCATACTATATACATGCTACATACATGCAACATACATACTACATACATGATACATGCATACTACATATATACTACATGCATGCAACATACATACTACATATATACACATATATACTACATGCATACTACATATATACCACATATATACTACATGCATGCAACATACATATATACTACATATATACTACATGCAACATACATACTACATATATACTACATGCATGCAACATACATATATACTACATATATACTACATGCAACATGCATACTACATATATACTACATGCATGCAACATACATACATACAACATATATACCACATGCATGCAACATGCATACTACATACATGCTACATACATGCTACATATATACCACATGCATGCAACATGCATACTATATATACCACATATATACTACATGCATGTAACATACAAATATACTACATATATACTACATGCAACATGCATACTACATATATACTACATGCATGCAACATACATATATACTACATATACAGTATACTACATGCAACATGCATACTACATATATACTACATGCATGCAACATGCTTACTACATATATGCTACATACATACTACATATATACCACATGCATGCAACATGCATACTACATATATACCACATATATACTACATGCATGCAATATACATACATACAACATATACAGTATACCACATGCATGCAACATACATACTACATACATGCTACATACATAGTACATATATACCACATGCATGCAACATGCATACTACATATATACCACATATATACTACATGCATGCAACATACAAATATACTACATATATACTACATGCAACATACATACTACATATATACTACATGCATGCAACATACATATATACTACATATATACTACATGCAACATGCATGCTACATATATACTACATGCATAAAACATACATATATACCACATGCATGCAACATGCATACTACATATATACTACATATATACCACATATATACTACATGCATGCAACATACATATATACAACATGCAACATACATACTACATATATACTACATGCATGCAACATACATACATACATACTACATATATACTACATGCATGCAACACACATGCATACTACATATATACTACATATATACTACATGCATGCAACATACATATATACTACATGCAACATGCATACTACATATATACTACATGCATGCAACATACATATATACCACATATATACTACATGCATGCAACATACATATATACAACATATATACTACATGCAACATACATACTACATATATACTACATATATACTACATGCATGCAACATACATATATACTACATGCAACATATATACTACATGCATGCAACATACATATATACTACATGCAACATACATACTACATATATACTACATGCATGCAACATACATACATACTACATATATACTACATGCATACTACATATATACCACATGCATGCAACATACATATATATAACATATATACTACATGCATGCAACATGCATACTACATATATACCACATATATACTACATATATACTACATGCAACATGCATACTACATATATACTACATATATACTGCATACATAAAAAACAATAAAAAACAAATCTGAACTGAGAAAAGTAAGTTAATGTGTATGCACAATGTAAGTGCATATTAACACATGACCATTAACCAGAGAAAACAAAAAGCAAAAAACACAAATATCCTGAACTAAAAGTAAAAAATATACTGCAAATAATGCATAAAGGTAATAATGATAATAAGGGTATTTAGTAAACATAATTTTGATCAAAATAATGTACAAGCCATCCCGCCACGTCACGGCAACCCCTGTGGGACAGTCCCTACTCTAGTATTTAAAACCTTATCACTTGCCAAGTGGCGTGAATGTGAATAAGGGTCGAGCGGCTGAACCACTTGTAACAGCTTAGGCCAGGGACTTTTTTTTACAGTGGCGGAGGAATACAGTGCGGAAGGATACCTACCTCCCATCATTGGATTCCTGGAGCCCATAGAGAACGGTAGCATCAGCTGATGCTGCTGTTCTCCACGCAAGATCGTCGTGGGACACTCGTGGACTTCTGCGGATCAGGGGTAAGTATATTGGTGGTTTGTTATTTTAATATTTATTCCACGAATGACAATGGCTTCGGGGATCAAAGTGACAAGTGATGGTGAGTATGTACTCTATGTTATATGTACTGTATGTCTATATGTATGTATTGTATGAATGTATTGTATGTAGTATATATGTATGTTGCATGCATGTAGTGTATATGTAGTATATATGCAGTATGCATGTTGCATGCATGTGGTATATATGTAGTATGTATGTTGCATGCATGTAGTATATATGTAGTATGCATGTTGCATGCATGTGGTATATATGTAGTAGGTATGTTGCATGCATGTAGTATATATGTAGTATGCATGTTGCATGCATGTAGTATGTATGTTGCATGCATGTAGTATGCATGTTGCATGCATGTAGTATATATGTAGTATGTATGTTGCATGCATGTAGTATATATGTAGTATGCATGTTGCATGCATGTGGTATATATGTAGTATGTATGTAGTATGTATGTTGCATGTAGTATATATGTATGTAGCATGCATGTAGTATATATGTTGTATATATGTATGTTGCATGCATGTGGTATATATGTAGTATGCATGTAGCATATATGTGGTATATATGTAGTACTAGCTGAAGAGCCCGGCGCTGCCCGGGCATAGTAACTAACTGTGGTTAGTTATAGAAGATTATAATTATCCTCCATCCCATAGTCCCGTGCCCATATACCCATCATACATATCCACGATCCCATAGGCCGTGCCCATATACCCATCATACATATCCTCCATCCCATAGTCGAGTGCCCATATACCCATTACACATCCTCCATTCCATAGTCCCATGCCCATTTACCCATCATACATATTCTCCATCCTATAGTCCCATGCCCATATACCCATCATACATATTCTCCATCCCATAGTCCCATGCCCATATACCCATCATACATATTCGCCATCCCATAGTCCCATGCCCATATACCCATCACACATCCTTCATCTCATAGTCCCATGCCCATATACCCATCATACATATCCTCCATCCCATAGTCCCGTGCCCATATACCCATCATACATATCCGCCATCTCATAGTCCCGTGCCTATATACCCATCATACATATCCTCCATCCTATAGTCCAGTGCCCATATACCCATCACACATCCTCCATCCCATAGTCCCGTGCCCATATACATATCCGCCATCTCATAGTCCCGTGCCCATATACCCGTCATACATATCCTCCATCCCATAGTCCCGTGCCCATATACATATCCGCCATCCCATAGTCCCGTGCCCATATACCTGTCATACATATCCTCCATCCCATAGTCCAGTGCCCATATACCCATCACACATCCTCCATCCCATAGTCCCGTTCCCATATACCCATCATACATATCCTCCATCCCATAGTCCCGTGCCCATATACATATCCTCCATCCCATAGTCCCGTGCCCATATACCTGTCATACATCCTTCATCTCATAGTCCCATGCACATATACCCATCATACATATCCTCCATCCCATAGTCCCGTGCCCATATACCCATCATACATATCTGCCATCTCATAGTCCCATGCCCATATACCCATCACACATCCTTCATCTCATAGTCCCATGCCCATATACCCATCATACATATCCTCCATCCCATAGTCCCATGCCCATATACCCATCATACATATCCGCCATCTCATAGTCCCGTGCCCATATACCCATCATACATATCCTCCATCCCATAGTCCCGTGCCCATATACCCATCATACATATCTGCCATCTCATAGTCCCATGCCCATATACCCATCACACATCCTTCATCTCATAGTCCCATGCCCATATACCCATCATACATATCCTCCATCCCATAGTCCCGTGCCCATATACCCATCATACATATCCGCCATCTCATAGTCCAATGCCCATATACCCATCACACATCCTCCATCCCATAGTCCCGTGCCCATATACATATCCGCCATCCCATAGTCCCGTGCCCATATACCCGTCATACATATCCTCCATCCCATAGTCCCGTGCCCATATACATATCCGCCATCCCATAGTCCCGTGCCCATATACCTGTCATACATATCCTCCATCCCATAGTCCAGTGCCCATATACCCATCACACATCCTCCATCCCATAGTCCCGTTCCCATATACCCATCATACATATCCTCCATCCCATAGTCCCGTGCCCATATACATATCCTCCATCCCATAGTCCCGTGCCCATATACCTGTCATACATATCCTCCATCCCATAGTCCGGTGCCCATATACTCATCACACATCCTCCATTCCATAGTCAACCATTATGACATCATAATGAGCGGCGGCAGGGCTTGCAACCTTTGATGACATCAGCGTCGCCATGGCAACCATTGTGATATTTTAATAAGGGGCGGGGCTTGATACGCACACACTGCTTCCCCAGTATGCAAATAGGGGCATTATGACATCATAATGAGGGGCGGGGCTGGACGCGCACACACTTTTTCCCCCAGTATGTAGATAGGGGCAAAATTGTTTGGTGAATTGGAACGTGCGGGGTTAAAATTTTGCCTCACAACATAGCTTAGGACGCTCTCGGGGTCCAGACGTGTGACTGTGCCAAATTTTGTGGCTGTAGCTGCGACGGTGCGGATGCCTATCCCGGACATACAAACATACACACACGCACATACACATACATACACACTTTGAGCTTTATATATGTAGTATGTATGTTGCATGCATGTGGTATATATGTAGTATGTATGTTGCATGCATATTGTATATATGTAGTATGCATGTTGCATGTAGTATATATGTAGTATATATGTATGTTGCATGCATGTAATATATATGTAGTATGCATGTAGTATATATGTGGTATATATGTAGTATGTATGTTGCATGCATGTAGTATATATGTAGGTTGCATGCATGTAGTATATATGTTGTATATATGTATGTTGCATGCATGTGGTATATATGTAGTATGTATGTAGTATGTATGTTGCATGCATGTAGTATATATGTAGTATGTATGTTGCATGTAGTATATATGTATGTTGCATGCTTGTAGTATATATGTGGTATGCATGTTGCTTGCATGTAGTATATATGTTGTATATATGTATGTTGTATGCATGTAGTATATACAGTATGTAGTATGCATGTTGCATGCATGTGGCTTATATGTAGTATGTATGTATGTTGCATGCATGTAGTATATATGTAGTATGCATGTATGTAGTATATATGTTGTATGTATGTGTGTTGCATGCATGTAGTATATATGTGGTGTATATGTAGTATGCATGTGGTATATATGTAGTATGTATGTTGCATGCATGTAGTATATATGTAGTATGCATGTTGCATGTAGTATATATGTAGTATATATGTATGTTGCATGCATGTAGTATATATGTAGTATGTATGTTGCATGTAGTGTATATGTAGTATATATGCAGTATGCATGTTGCATGCATGTAGTATATATGTAGTATGTATGTTGCATGCATGTGGTATATATGTAGTATGCATGTTGCATGCATGTAGTATATATGTTGCATGCATGTGGTATATATGTAGTATGCATGTTGCATGTAGTATATGTGTATGTTGCATGCATGTAGTATATATGTAGCATGCATGTTGCATGCATGTAGTATATATGTTGTATGTATGTTGCATGCATGTAGTATATGTAGTATATATGTATGTTGCATGCATGTAGTATAAATGTAGTATGTATGTTGCATGCATGTAGTATAAATGTAGTATGTATGTTGCATGCATGTAGTATAAATGTAGTATGTATGTTGCATGCATGTGGTATATATGTAGTATGCATGTTGCATGTAGTATATATGTATGTTGTATGCATGTAGTATATATGTAGTATGCATGTTGCATGCATGTAGTATATATGTTGTATGTATGTTGCATGCATGTAGTACATATGTGGTGTGTATGTAGTGTGTATGTAGTATGCATGTTGCATGCATGTGGTATATATGTAGTATGTATGTTGCATGCATGTAGTATATATGTAGTATGCATGTTGCATGTAGTATATATGTAGTATATACACTTACTGGCCACTTTATTAGGTACACCATGCTAGTAACGGGTTGGACCCCCTTTTGCCTTCAGAACTGCCTCAATTCTTCGTGGCAGAGATTCAACAAGGTGCTGGAAGCATTCCTCAGAGATTTTGGACCATATTGACATGATGGCATCACACAGTTGGCGCAGATTTGTCGGCTGCACATCCCTGATGCGAATCTCCCGTTCCACCACATCCCAAAGATGCTCTATTGGATTGAGATCTGGTGACTGAGGAGGCCATTTGAGTACAGTGAACTCATTGTCATGTTCAAGAAACCAATCTGAGATGATTCGAGCTTTATGACATGGCGCATTATCCTGCTGAAAGTAGCCATCAGATGCCTGTTCTTAGCTGAGAGGAGTGGTACCCAGTGTGGTCTTCTGCTGCTGTAGCCCATCTGCCTCAAAGTTCGACGCACTGTGCGTTCAGAGATGCTCTTCTGCCTACCTTGGTTGTAACGGGTGGCAATTTGAGTCACTGTTGCCTTTCTATCAGCTCGAACCAGTATGCCCATTCTCCTCTGACCTCTGGCATCAACAAGGCATTTCCGGCCACAGAACTGCCGCTCACTGGATTTTTTTTCTTTTTCGGACCATTCTCTGTAAACCCTAGAGATGGTTGTGCGTGAAAATCCCAGTAGATCAGCAGTTTCTGAAATACTCAGACCAGCCCTTCTGGCACCAACAATCATGCCACGTTCAAAGGCACTCAAATCACCTTTCTTCCCCATACTGATGCTCGGTTTGAACTGCAGGAGATTGTCTTGACCATGTCTACATGCCTAAATGCACTGAGTTGCCGCCATGTGATTGGCTGATTAGAAATTAAGTCTTAACACACAGTTGGACAGGTGTACCTAATAAAGTGGCCAGTGAGTGTATGTATGTTGCATGCATGTAGTATATATGTGGTATATATGTAGTATGTATGTATGTTGCATGCATGTAGTATATATGTAGTATGCATGTTGCATGCATGCAATATATATGTAGTATGCATGTAGTATGTATGTTGCATGTATGTAGCATGTATGTAGTATGTATGTAGCATGTAGTATGTATTTTTTTTTTTTTACATTCAACACATTGGCTGGATGATGGGACTACTACTGTCCCATCATTGGCTAATGTGTCAATCACCATCATGGTAGCAGGCATCGCCCGATGGGACTCGGACGATGCCTGCACAGACTCCCGCAGCCTGCACAGACCCCCGGACAGTCGGCACAGCCCCCCGGCAGGCCAGTACAGACCCCCGCAGCCTGCACAGACCCCCGGACAGTCAGCACAGACCACCGGCAGGCCGGCACAGACCCCCGGCAGGCCGGTACAGACCCCCGCAGCCTGCACAGACCCCCGGACAGTCGGCACAGACCACCGGCAGGCCGGCCCAGACCCCCCGGCAGGCCGGTACAGACCCCCGCAGCCTGCACAGACCCCCGGACAGTCGGCACAGTCCCCCAGCAGGCCGGTACAGACCCCCGGCAGGCCGGTACAGACCCCCGCAGCCTGCACAGACCCCTGAACAGTCGGCACAGACCACCGGCAAGCCGGCACAGACCCCCGGCAGGCCGGTACAGACCCCTGCAGCCTGCACAGACCCCCGGACAGTCGGCACAGACCCCCAGCAGGCCGGTACAGACCCCCGGTAAGCCGGCACAGACCCCCGGCAGGCCGGTACAGACCCCTGCAGCCTGCACAAACCCCCGGACAGTCAGCACAGACCACCGGCAGGCCAGCACAGACCCCCAGCAGGCCGGTACAGACCCCCGCAGCCTGCACAGACCCCCGGACAGTCGGCACAGACCACCGGCAGGCCGGCAGAGACCCCCGGCAGGCCGGTACAGACCCCCGGGCAGTTGGCACAGACCCCCCGGAAGGCCCGAACTGACGGCGCATCATGATGCGCACAGACCGCGCATCATGATGACGTCATTTCGGCAGCCAACCAGAGCCACAACAGTGGCTCATTGCATTATGGGGACTTCCGATTCCGATATCCGATATTGAAAAAATATCGGTACTCGGTAACGGAATTCCGATACAGCAAATATCTGCCGATACCCGATATTTGCAGTATCGGAATGCTCAACACTAGTGATAACTTATCTGAGAGATTCAACTTCCTGCTATCGGTTTCCCAGCAACTGCAACCAAAATCAGTCACTGTTCCAGCTATCTCCCAGATCTAGACAGACATGAAACAAATACAGCATGCAGCAGACACTTTGGCTTATAATAATAATAATAATAATAAATTTTATTTCTATAGCGCCGACATATTCCGCAGCACTTTACATTTCGGAGGGGATTTCTACAGACAATAGACATTACAGCATAACAATAATCACATAGATTATAACAAATACCAAGAGGAATGAGGGCCCTGCTCGCAAGCTTACAATCTATGAGGGAAAAAAAAGGGAGACACGAAAGGTGGGTGGTAACAGTTGCCCTGATTGCATGGACCAGCCATAATGTTAAGTGTGTATCAGTACAGACACAGAGAGCAAATGGATGCACAAAGCATGTGGGAACATGATGCGGGGAACCTGGTTATGGTAAAAGTTTTGGCTGTGCCACACAGGAATAGATTAGGTTAATATGTTGAGGCGATAGGCCAGTCTGAATAAATGCATTTTCAGGGCACGCTTAAAATTGTGGGGATTGGAGACTAATCGTATTGACCTGGGAAGTGCATTCCAAAGAATTGGTGCAGCACGTGTAAAGTCTTGGAGACGGGAGTGGGAGGTTCTGATTATTGAGGATGCTAACCTCAGGTCATCAGCAGAACAGAGGGCGCGGGTAGGGTGGTATACTGAAACAAGGGAGGAGATGTAGGGTGGTGCTGAGCCATGGAGGGCTTTGTGGGTGAGGGTAATAAGTTTATACTGAATTCTGGAGTGGATGGGTAGCCAGTGTAATGACTGGCACAAGGTAGAGGCATCGGTGTAACGATTGGTGAGGAATATGATCCTGGCTGCAGCATTCAAGACAGATTGGAGAGGAGAGAGTTTGGTAAGAGGGAGACCAATTAGAAGAGAGTTACAATAGTCGAGACGAGAATGAATAAGAGAAAGAGTAAGAGTTTTTGCAGACTCAAAAGTAAGAAAAGGTCGAATTCTAGAAATGTTTTTGAGGTGCAGATGACAAGAGTGAACCAGTGATCGAATGTGGGGGGCAAAGGAAAGCTCAGAATCAAGTATGACCCCAAGACAGCGGGCATGTTGCTGGGGAGTAATAGTGGAGCCACACACAGAAATGGCAATGTCGGGTATAGGTACATTAGTAGAGGGAGGAAACACAAGGCTTATATCCCAGGGTTTGGATAAGAGCATGGACTTTTAACATTACATGGTAAATGCGGTGGTGACCACACCTGACCAGCAAGAGGTAAAGACCCAGACTGGGCACAGGGGACATTCAGGTAAGATAACAAGATTTTCTTACCATAATTATGGAGCTGCGCAGTCTCCATCCTGTGACCCAAGGCCGTGGCCGGCACCTCCGTCTCTCCGGTCAGCAGGGTCCCTGTGCGTTTCGTCCACTGCCCCTCATGCAGGCACCAGATGTTATGGAAATTTGGTTAGGATAAATCTATCCCTGTGTGTGCTGCGGCCGTTCCCAATTAAACTGAGTATTTTGAGTACTCAAAGAAATGATGACACTGTGCAAGCATATTGACAAGTTAGCATTCCCTCAATACTCTGAAGGTTTATTGCACATACATGATTTTAAAATTATGCATAGAAAGGAGTGGTTAGTTAATTAACATAAGGTCAACCTTCTATGTTATTGGCTGTTTGAGTGTATGGAGGATTCTAACAAAAAGGCTTATTTAGCAATGTATGATTAACAATGCCTTTTCCTGCTATTCAGCAAAAATCAAGACATCAGCTTGGACATCTGGTGTTGCTTCTTGTTTTTCAATGTCTGGAAAGTACCAAGGAGCTTGTCTGCTTTCTACTGGCTGGCTCACAGGGGTTACTAGGTCATTCGGAGCAATTGATTATAAGATTCATGTTAGCTGTGAGTATATATGAGTACATATGCAAGTGAGATCTATATATGAAATGTATATATTTTGATCACACTGGTACCCCATATGTGGGGGGAACCACTATTTGGGCACACGTCAGGGCTCGGAAGGGAAGTAGTGGCGTTTTGAAATGCCGACATGATGGAATGGTCTGCGGGCATCATGTTACGTTTGCAGAGCCCCAGATGTGCCTAATAAGTAGAAACCCCCCACAAGTGACCCCATTTTGGAAACTAGACCCCCAAGGAAATAATCTAGATGTGCTTCCAACCTTAACCCTAATTCCAACCCTAACCCTAATTCTAACCTTAAATCTAATTCTAACCCTAACCCTAATTTCAACCCTAACCATAATTCCAACCATAACCCTAACCCTAATTCCAACTCTAACCCTAATTCTAACCCTTACCCTAGCCCTAGCCTTAACCCTAATGGAAAAATAAAAATAAATATATTTTTTATTTTATTATTTCTCCCTACCTATGGGGGTGATAAACTGGGGATTTATTTCCTTTTTTATTTTGATCACTGTGATAGTTTATCACAGTGATCAAAATGTACTTACATGAATGAATGAATCTGCTAGCTGGCAGATTTGGCGGGCGCACTGCTCTTGCGCCTGCCATTTTGGAAGATGGTGGCGCCCATAGAGGAGGAAGCAGGGACACAGGGACTCAGGAGGTACCGGGGGCAAAGGGGGGGATCGGAAGGCGGGGGGAGCGGAGGGCCGTGGAGGGGGAGCAAATACTGATGGCGGCAGCAGATTGCCGCCGTCAGTCGGTGGTGGGGGCAGGTTGCCCCCGTCAATCAGTGAGGGGGTCAGATCTCTGTCTCCAGCCATGGCCGATGATATTACAGCATCGGCCATGGCTGGATTGTAATATTTCACCAAATTTCATTGGTGAAAAATTACAATCACTCTGATTTGGCTGTTTCACTTTCAACAGCCAATCAGAGTGATCGTAGCCATGAGGGGGATAAGCCACCCCTCTGGGGTGAAGTACAAGGCCTCCTGTGCCTGCAGGTCGGGTGACCTTTCAGTGACCCTGAGGGTGATCTCCCCATGATGCCACATAGGCGTCACAGGTCGGATTGGCACCGACTTCCATGACGCCTACGTGTCGTCAAAGGTCGGGAAGGGGTTAAGCAACATTCCCTAACATTCTCTAAAATGAACCAGGGGTGGGTCACATAGGACTTGTCTATAATGTTGGATGACTAGACAATTATACCAGTTACACCAAGTCAGTATTCAACTCTAATTGCCATTCGTTTCATTTAGGTACTTCCTCCCCAAATAAAAATCAAACAAAAATTGTGTTGGCTACTTCCTCCATTGTCTCTTCCATATATACGGCCACATCGACCTATTCTTCCATTTGGAAATACGCCTCCTGGTTGTAGATTGCAAGATTTAGTTTGGTAGTTTTGTTAATTATAGGTTGTTTTAAGTCAGTTCCATTAAAAAAACAGTGAAAAAAATGCAAAAAACCCACCCCAAAATCAGTGTTGGATTACTCCTCCCTTGCCCATTCCACCTACATTACCGTTCAAAAGTTTGGGGTCACCCAGACAATTTTTTGTTTTCCATGAAAACTCATATTTTTATTAATCAAATGAGTTGCCAAATGAATTTAAAATCTATTCCAGGCATTGATAAGGTTCGAAAAAAAGATTTTTATTTGAAATAACAATTTTCTTTTTCAAACTTTGCTTTCGTCAAAGAATGCTCCCTTTGCAGCAATTGCAGCATTGCAGAACTTTGGCATTCTAGCAGTTAATTTTCTTAGGTAATCTGGAAAATATTCACCCCATTCTTCCAGAAGCCTCTCCCACAAGTTGGTTTGGCTTGATGGGCACTTTTTGCGTACCATATGGTCAAGCTGCTCCCACAACAGCTCAATGGGGTTGAGATCTGGTGACTGCGCTGGCCACTCCATTACAAATAGAATAACAGCTGCCTGCTTCTTCAATAAATAGTTCTTGCATAATTTGGAGGTTCTTGCATGCTTTGGGTCATTGTCCTGTTGTAGGATGAAATTGGCTCCAATCAAGCGCTGTCCACAGGGTATGGCATGGCATTGCAAAATGGAGTGATAGCCTTCCTTATTCAAAATCCCTTTTACCTTGTACAAATCTCCCAATTTACCAGCACAAAGCAACACCAGACCATCATATTACCTCCACCATGCTTGACAGATGGCGTCAGGCACTCTTCCAGCATGTTTTCAGTTGTTCTGCGTCTCACAAATGTTCTTCTGTGTGATCCAAACACTTCAAACTTGGATTTGTCTGTCCATAACACTTTTTTCCCAATCTTCCCCTGTCCAATGTTTGTGTTCTTATACACATATTTTTCTTTTCCTTTTATTAGCTAGTCTCAGATATGTCTTTTTCTTTGCCACTCTGCCCTGAAGGCCAGCATCCTGGAGTCGCCTATTCACTGTAGACGTTGACACTGACGTTTTGTGTGTACTATTTAATGAAGCTGCCAGTTGAGAACCTGTGAGGCGTCGATTTCTCAAACTACAGACTCTTGTCTTGTTGCTCAGTTGTGCAGTTGGGCCTCCTACTTCTCTTTCTACTCTGGTTAGAGCCCGTTTGTGCTCTCCTCTAAAGGGAGTAGTACACACCGTTGTAGGAAATCTTCAGTTTCTTGGCAATCTCTCGCATGGAATAACCTTAATTTCTAAGAACAGAAATAGAATGTCGAGTTTCACATGAAAGTTCTTTTTTTCTGGCCATTTTGAGAGTTTAATGGAACCAACAAATGTAATGCTCCAGATTCTCAACTAGCTCAAAGGAAGGTCAGGTTTACAGCTTCTCTAATCAGCCAAACTGTTTTCAGCTGTGCTAACATACTTGCACAAGGGTTTTCAAGGGTATTCTAATCATCCATTAGCCTTCTTACACAGTTAGCAAACACAAAGTACCATAAGAACACTGGAGTGATGGTTGTTGGAAATGGGCCTCTATACACCTATGAAGATATTGCATTACAAACTAGATGTTTGCAGCTAGAATAGTCATTTACTGCACTAACAATATATGGAGGGTATTTCTGAATCATTTAATATTTGCTTCATTGGAAAAAACTGTGCTTTTTTTTTCAAAAATAAGACAATTTCTAAGTGACCCTAAACTTTTGAACGGTAGTGTATACTACCACATCCACCTCTTCCTCCTCTTGGACCAAAGCCTCCTATTCTAGACTGCTGGTTGTAGCTTGGTTAGTTATAGGTTGTTTTTAGGGATGAGCGAGCTTTAAAATGATTGGATGCTCGTTGCTCAAATCCGAACAATTCCAAATGCTCAGATGCTCGTTTCGAGTAATGAGTATAATTGGATCAATGGGAAATCCAAGCATTTTTCCTGTAGACCTTACAAGGAGGTCTGGGAGGCAGTGAAAATGTTGAAATGAATGGAAAAGTGCTGAATGGAAGGAGAACATGACGGTGAATACCCCTGGAAGCATCTCTGACTCCTAGATCGCTGCTCAGAACACGTGTCACACTTTTACTCTACTTTAAGAACTGACAATAAAACATTCAAAATCAACTAGAAATTGGAGTTTACAGAAAAAACAACATTTTTTTACTGTATAATGACTTGTACATAAGGCAAAATTTAAAAATGAATTGAAAAAAAAAATTTAAGTAAATCAAAATTGAAATTTTAATTAAAATATAGGAAACTTCTGTGTAATTTATTAAGGAAGAAATAACTGCAAACAATGTAATGAATGAGAGACTCAGGTACACCCTGTATTAGACATAAAGGAGTGCCTCATAAACATTCTATTCAAATTGTCATGCTCCAAGACTCATAAAGGCTATGCACTAAGTGCAATACCTGCCAAAAATTACAAGCAGTGTCATCCATACACCCTTCAAGTCACCAACTGTAGTGCCTCATTCACATATTGTGAAAAAAGTGTAGTTGTGGTAATCATACACTCATAAAAGCTCTGCACACAGTGCAAAGCCTCTAACATATAAAAAATTCAAAAAAACTCACACAACAAAATATGGCCTTACCAGAACCTTGTCTGATGACAAATGCACATATAGCAGGATGCAGCTGGCCTCCACTAATAGAGGCAAGGGGCAGCTCAGGTGCAAACTACTGATAAAAACAGCCACCCCACACCTTACAAACCATGGTGGGGTTGGATGCCTAGTAGGAAAAATGCACATAGATAAGGCTTGCATAGGACGTCAGTCACACATATATAAGTGTGATGCAAAGTGTCTGGCTTGCAACCTATTAATGACACCCATACTATTAGCAGGCGGGCTGCTACAGCACTAAAATATGCAACACACAGTGACAGACGCCCCAATAGACCAAGCCAACAAAAAGAGGCCAGACTGCATCCTGCAAAAAATGATGTAAGTGCAAAAAAATTAATGCTTACAATGAGTACATTAAATGAGGTATTGGTTAATATTTTGGCCAAAATAGATATAGCCTGCAAGCCAACGTCAAGGCTCCTCATGATATTGCAGGTCCCTAACACTAATATCAAAACAGCTAACAGAAAAAATTCAAAAAAACTCATACAACAAGATATGGCCTTACCAGAACCTTGTCTGATGACAAATGCACACATAGCAGGATGCAGCTGGCCTCCACTAATAGAGGCAAGGGGCAGCTCAGGTGCAAACTAATGATAAAAACAGCCACCCAACACCTTACAAACCATGGTGGGGTTGGATGCCTAGTAGGAAAAATGCACATAGATAAGGCTTGCATAGGACGTCAGTCACACATATACACTCACTGGCCACTTTATTAGGTACACCATGCTAGTAACGGGTTGGACCCCCTTTTGCCTTCAGAACTGCCTCAATTCTTCGTGGCAGAGATTCAACAAGGTGCTGGAAGCATTCCTCAGAGATTTTGGACCATATTGACATGATGGCATCACACAGTTGGCGCAGATTTGTCGGCTGCACATCCCTGATGCGAATCTCCCGTTCCACCACATCCCAAAGATGCTCTATTGGATTGAGATCTGGTGACTGAGGAGGCCATTTGAGTACAGTGAACTCATTGTCATGTTCAAGAAACCAATCTGAGATGATTCGAGCTTTATGACATGGCGCATTATCCTGCTGAAAGTAGCCATCAGATGTTGGGTACATTGTGGTCATAAAGGGATGGACATGGTCAGCAACAATACTCAGGTAGGCTGTGGCGTTGCAACGATGCTCAATTGGCACCAAGGGGCCAAAAGAGTGCCAAGAAAAAATTCCCCACACCATGACACCACCACCACCAGCCTGAACCGTTGATACAAGGCAGGATGGATCCATGCTTTCATGTTGTTTACGCCAAATTCTGACCCTACCATCCGAATGTCGCAGCAGAAATCGAGACTCATCAGACCAGGCAACGTTTTTCCAATCTTCTACTGTCCAATTTCGATGAGCTTGTGCAAATTGTAGCCTCAGTTTCCTGTTCTTAGCTGAGAGGAGTGGTACCCAGTGTGGTCTTCTGCTGCTGTAGCCCATCTGCCTCAAAGTTCGACGCACTGTGCGTTCAGAGATGCTCTTCTGCCTACCTTGGTTGTAACGGGTGGCAATTTGAGTCACTGTTGCCTTTCTATCAGCTCGAACCAGTCTGCCCATTCTCCTCTGACCTCTGGCATCAACAAGGCATTTCCGGCCACAGAACTGCCGCTCACTGGATTTTTTTTCTTTTTCGGACCATTCTCTGTAAACCCTAGAGATGGTTGTGCGTGAAAATCCCAGTAGATCAGCAGTTTCTGAAATACTCAGACCAGCCCTTCTGGCACCAACAATCATGCCACGTTCAAAGGCACTCAAATCACCTTTCTTCCCCATACTGATGCTCGGTTTGAACTGCAGGAGATTGTCTTGACCATGTCTACATGCCTAAATGCACTGAGTTGCCGCCATGTGATTGGCTGATTAGAAATTAAGTCTTAACACACAGTTGGACAGGTGTACCTAATAAAGTGGCCAGTGAGTGTATAAGTGTGATGCAAAGTGTCTGGCTTGCAACCTATTAATGACGCCCATAGTATTAGCAGTACTCATTGTATGCATTAATTTTTTTGCACTTACATCATTTTTTGCAGGATGCAGTCTGGCCTCTTTTTGTTGGCTTGGTTATTGGGGCGTCTGTCACTGTGTGTTGCATATTTTAGTGCTGTAGCAGCCCGCCTGCTAATACTATGGGCGTCATTAATAGGTTGCAAGCCAGATACTTTGCATCACACTTATATATGTGTGACTGACGTCCTATGCAAGCCTTATCTATGTGCATTTTTCCTACTTGGCAGCTAACCCCACCATGGTTGTAAGGTGTGGGGTGGCTGTTTTTATCAGTAGTTTACACCTGAGCTGCCCCTTGCCTCTATTAGTGGAGGCAAGCTGCATCCTGCTATATGTGCATTTGTCATCAGACAAGGTTCTGGTAAGGCCATATTTTGTTGTGTGACACAGTGCAAAGCCTGCCAAATTTTACAGGCAGGGGCATCCATACACCCCCTAAAGGCATCAACTCTAGTGCCTTATTCAAATGTAAAGAAAGTATAGTTGTGGTACTCCTACACTCATAAAGACTCTGTACACAGTGCAAAGTCAGAAAAAAATATAAGGAGTGTCATTCATACACCCTTGAAGCCACCAACCAAAGTACTTCATAAAAAAATTAAGAAAGCATAGTTGTGGCACTTCTACACTCAAAGGAAAAAATTATAAAGATTGTCATCCAGTTATCCATAGACCCTTGAAGTCAACAAATAGTGGGCTTCATTAAAATATTTTGAAAGTGTATTTAATGTACTCCTATACTCATAAAGGCTTTGCACATAGTACAAAGCCAGGAAAAAATTAAAAGGAGGGTATGACAGTCATTTACAGACCCTTGAAGGCAAAAACTTGTGGGCCTTATGCAAATATTTTGAAAGTGTAGATGATATACTCTTACACCCATAAAGGCTTTACACTTTGTGCAAAGCCAGGAAAAAATCATGAGGCTGATACAGCCATCCATTGACCCTTGTGGGAAATTCCCACGCAGCAATGGCATAAAGTGAGACTAGGGACTTTTTTTTTTTTAAGTGGCGGAGGAATACAGTGCGGAAGGATACCTACCTTCCGTCATTGGATTCCTGCAGCCCGTAGAGAACGGCAGCATCATCTGATGCTGCAGTTCTCTACCCAAGATCGTCGTGGGACACACTCGTGGACTGCTTCGGATCGTGGGTGAGTATTTTTGTGGTTTGTTATGTTAATATTTATCCCGGAAAAGACAATGGCTTCGGGGAACAATGTGACAAGTATTGGTAAGTATGTTACTCTATGTTATATGTACTGTATGTCTATGTATGTATTGTATGAATGTATTGTATGTATGTAGTATATATGTGGTATGTATGTAGCATGCATGTAGTATGTATGTAGCATGCATGTAGTATGTATGTAGCATGCATGTAGTATGTATGTAGCATGCAGTATGTATGTAGCATGTATGTAGTATGTATGTAGTATATATGTAGTATGTATGTAGCATGTAGTATGTATGTAGCATGCATGTAGTATATATGTAGTATGTAGTATGTATGTAGTATGTATGTGGTATGTATGTAGCATGTAGTATGTATGTAGCATGCATGTAGTATGTATGTAGCATGCATGTAGTATGTATGTAGCATGCATGTAGTATGTATGTAGCATGCAGTATGTATGTAGCATGTATGTAGTATGTATGTAGTATATATGTAGTATGTATGTAGCATGTAGTATGTATGTAGCATGCATGTAGCATATATGTAGTATGTATGTAGCATGTATGTAGTATGTATGTAGTATGTATGTAGCATGCAGTATGTATGTAGCATGTATGTAGTATGTATGTAGCATGTAGTATGTATGTAGCATGCATGTAGCATGTATGTAGTATGTATTTAGTATGTATGTAGCATGTAGTATGTATGTAGCATGCATGTAGTATGTATGTAGTATTTTTTTTTTTTTTTTTTTTTTAACATTTAACACATTAGCCGGATGATGGGACTACTACTGTCCCATCATTGGCTAATGTGTCAATCACTGTCATGGTAGCAGGCATCGCCCGATGGGACTTGTAGTCCCATCGGACGATGCTTGCACAGACCCCCGGACATCAGCACAGCCCCCCGGCAGGCCGGCACAGCCCCCCCGCAGGCCGGCACAGCCCCCCGGCAGGCCGGTACAGACCCCCACAGGGTGCACAGACCACCGGCAGGCCGGCACAGCCCCCCGGCAGGCCGGTACAGACCCCGGGCAGTCCACACAGCCCCCCGGCAGGCCGGCACAGCCCCCCGGCAGGCCGGCAGAGACCCCCGGAAGGCCCGAAATGACGGCGCATCATGATGCGCACACACCGCGCATCATGATGACGTCAGGCCGTCAATCAACTGAACTTCCGATTCCGATGCCGAATTCCGATATTGAAAAAATATCGGAAGTCGGTATCGGAATTCCGATACAGCAAGTATCGGCCGATACCCGATACTTGCGGTATCGGAATGCTCAACACTAATAGTTACACATTAAAAACTGGGGGTTAATTGGCTAAGGTTGTGGGGGAGTAGGGCTGGCGCCCGGTTTTCATGTGCCCTGGGCCAAAGAGTGTCAGTGCGCCCTTTTAACACATACCACAATTCATAATGCTCTGATACGGCACAGAAATATAGGTATAGTACAATCAAAAATACTTCACTGCTTACATGACATGACTGATATCTATTTTAAATTCTACAATAGCTCAAAAAACGGACAGTATATTACTCCATACAGTATTATGGCCACCACCTAGTGCGCCATACAGAATAATGAGCCCCATATATTTCTCCATACAGAATAATTGGTCCCATATAATGTTCCATACAGTATATGATGAGCTCCACATAATGCTACAGTATATGTTGGTCCCCATGGACGATACTCCAGTGTGTTATGGGCCCAAATAATGCTCCATATATAATGGGCCCCATTTCTAATGCTCCAGTGTATAATGGGCCCTGTAAATGCTGCTCCAGTGTCTGATGTCCCCCATTTGGAATGCTCCAGCATATGATGGGCCAAATGGATGATGCTTCAGTGTATGATGAGCCACATATATCATTCTCCAGTGTATATTGCTCCCCAAAAAATGCTCCCAACATTTAAAAAAATTAATACCTCTCCTCGCTGGGTACTGCTCTACTCTGGATTCTTCAGCATTGCCATTTTACAGCTCTCTGCACTTGTACTGTTTCAGTAGAGGGCATACAGACATGATGTCATCACGCTCAGTAACCTGAATGTCACTGTCAGGAAAGGCGGAAGACGTCACGGCGGTGGAGCAGGGAGAGGTAAGTATTGCAAGTGCTGTGGCCATGAGCATGCATGGGGGGCCCACTTGTGGGCGACGGCACTGGCACATGGCCCCTCATAGTATGACGGTATGTCTGATGGCGAGTGGGCCCTCCCACCGGCAGAGACACTTTTGCATACTATGAGGGGCCCTGTGCCACTGCCGTCACCCACGAGTAGGACCTCCCCACCTGCTCAGGGAATCACACTTTCACCTGCACCTTCCTCTGTGTCACCGTGTAAGGTGGTATAGTATGTGGGAAGGGGCACCTGAGTTTCATCAGTGTCACATTCTGGCTCTGTAGAGTGCGAGGGGAATGTAGTGCTGTGGGTCAATGTACCAGCAGAATCATCTAGCAGTGGCTGTGCATCAGTGCACTCCATTTCCAATTCATGTTGGACTGGGGAATTCAGAATTTCACTTGATAACACAAGAGCTCCATGGAGTAATCTGAAGTGTGGGCTGCCGCATCCTTCACTTTTAGTGGGGGTGAAGGAGACAAGGAAAGGGGTGGTTCCTGAACAGAAGCCTGCACTGACAACTCAGTGCTTGCGTTTTTTTAAACTTCACAAGAGGAGGCGATAGAGCTGGAGGCTTTTTCGGCAATGTAAGGCAAAACCAGTTCCTGATGCTCCTGCTTTAAAAGCTGTTTACCTACTCCCAGAAAAGGGAGCCTTAAAGGCCTTCTTGTGCCAGCTGATGATGCAGGCTCAACACCTCCTGCCTTAGCTGCTATTGTGCTTTTGGCAATACCAGCAGATGCATCACCACCACCATCAGTACCAGCTGCCCCCCCACACCCACGTCCACGGCCTCTTCCACCATACGTAATAATTTTTGTGAAAATGGACTAAAAATACCAGCAGATATATGGTACTGTTTCAGAAGCGGACAGCTCTATACAGTCTAGGGATAATTGTAAATCTCCGTATATATTTCATGAGTGAGACACAGATGGTCACAGGCTCAGTATGGATTAGACAATAATATAAAAATTTGCAAAAATGTACTGTATCACTAGATACAAGGTATACATAGTATAGTTTAAACATACTGAATCTCTGTGTACATTTCAGGAGGTAAACACATACGCTCTCAGGCCCAGTATGGATCCGACAACAATATAGAAAGTTGAGAAAGGGTACTATGGCGCCCCTGAGGGTACGGTCGCCACAGAGGTACTGCACCTCATCCAAAGGTGTGGTGTCCCACCCTCAGGTAAGGACGGATCACCACTCAGGACTCCTAACCTTGCACTCAACACACACACATGTTAGTCAGTGCACTCTGGGTGTAGCCGGCGGGAGGATGGCCTCATCCCAGACTGACTAGGAAAGGGTGTTGGGGGTTAGTGTGGAAGGTAGGTACAGTGGGAGAAGCTTAGGTAGTGGAGTGATTGTGGGCATCCAATCAGAGAGAGCAAGCTGACAGTTGATGGGTGGAGCTAGTCTGAGGTAAATGGATCTTTCTAGAGAGTTATCAGTCGGTGACAGGACAGAGTAAGAGCAGGATTGCTGTGAGAGGGCTGAGTGTCAGAGAAGAGAGAAAAATCTTGTCCAAGCTCCTAGACTGGAAGGAAGGGGTCCTTGGGGCACGGGAAGTGCAATAAGCCACCTGTGAAGCCCATTTCTGGAGAAGGAAGGACCAGGCCTCATTGGGGAAGGTGGCTCCTGAAGGTATTGGAGAAATACAGGGCTCAGCTAGAAAGACAGAGGCTGAGGTAACTTTAAGTGCCTCAGTCGCAGCCGCATTCAATACTCAAAAAGGCAGCAGTTGGAATAAAAGACCCCGGAGCCTGACCCACGTCGCCCGGTGTGATCCGTGACTGCCGGCTTGGGACACTGTTTGCGAAAGCCCACAGCAGGAAGGAAGGGAGAGATCAGCGCAGAGACACGGCCTAGAAAGGATACACAAGGAGGAGTCTTGAACAGGTGTTCCTGATCTACCTTTGAGTTTGCTGGACCCCTCTCTTGGATGACACAGTACCAATCGGGTCATCTTGTGCACAAAACTTTTGAGGAAAAACTCAGAAACTGCACCCAACTGCGTCCTTGGTGGCTTTTACAACTCGCCTGCTACACACGATACACTCACCATCACCGTCAACGACTCAAAAACACCATCTCAACTGCCCTGGGATACATCTCTGCCCGTGGAGAGCTTCATCATCTTGTCTGCCTTAACACCGGCACAGAGGATCTGCATTGCAGCGTCGGCTACCCTAGCCGAGTACCACAGGTGGCGTCACGATCCCCCTTTTCCAAATTAATTATCATACCATCTTCCCCCTTGTCTGAACTGTCATCTTCTTTATTGGACACCCAAGGCCACGGACGGGGTCCTAATCACCACCGTGACATACTTTCCTCTTAAAAGAGCCTGAAAGGCCCGGTACCGAGTAACCCCCGGCCCTGCGTGGCATTTCATTTTAACACCAGATAACAGGGATATATTGTATAGTTTCAACATTATAAATCTACATATATATTTGAGGAGGCAGACACAGACGCTGTCATGGCCAGTATGCATTCGACAACAAACTAAAAAGTAGAAAAAGGGTACAGTATCACCAGATCAAAGGTATATAAAGTAAAGTTTCAACATTCAAAATCTCCGTATTTATTTCAGGAGGCAGACACAGACGCTCTGAGACCCAGTATGGATTACACAACAATCTAAAAGCAGTAAAAGGGGAATGGATCCCAAGCTTACTGCTGTATACAGTGTTGGGGTCATTTGGTGATCTACATATATATTTAAAGAGTAACACACAGCCTCTCACAGGCCCAGTATGGATCACACCATAATATAAAAAGAAGATCCGCAAGCAATAATCACACATGTGTGCCAATGTTCCATTTGTCAACGATGCACTTTGAGTGGTGGGTGGAGGATGAATTTCGGGCACAAAGGGTATTGGATCAACAGATACAAGGTATATATAGCCTACTTAAAATACAAAAAAAATTCTGTATGTATTTCAGGAGGTAGACACATATGCTCACACGCTCAGTATGGATTTGACAATGATGTAACAAGTTGAAAAAGGGTGCAGTATCACCAGATATAAGGTATATATAATATAGTTTAAACATTCTAAATCTCCGTAGACATTTCATGAGGCAGACATAGAAGCTCTCAGTCCCAGTATGCATTAGCCAAGAATATAAAAAGTATAAAAAGGTTACTGTATCACCAGATACAAGGTACATATAGTATTGTTTAAACATTATAAATTTCCTTATTTTTTTCAGGAGGCAGACACAGACGCTCTCAGGGTCAGTATGGATTACACAATATAAAAAGCAGTAAAAGGGTAATGGATCAGAAGCGTACAGCTGCATACAGTGTTGGGGTAATTGTAAATCTCAGTAGATATTTCCAGAGACAGAAACAGACTCTCACTGGCCCAGTATGGATTAGACCACTATATAAAAAGCAGTAAATGCGTGAGGTATCACAAGCGTACAGCTGTATACAGTGTTGGGTTAATCTTAAATCTACAAATATATTTCTGGAGTTACAGACAGATGTTCACAGACTCAGTATAGATTTCACAAGAATATAAAAGCTTGGAAAAGGGTTAGGTTTTACAATCGGTCAGCTGCATACAGTGTTGGTGTCATTTTAAATCTCCTTATATTTTACCAGAGTAAGACACAAACTCTCACAGGCTCAGTATGGATTACACCCGAATATAAAAATGAGAAAAAGGGAAATCTATTCGAAACGTACACCACTGTACAGTGTTTGAGTACTTTGAAATCTTCGTTTATATTTCAGTTTCAGTCTGCCAGTCCAGACTCTCCGCTAGAGGAAAGTAGATGGATAAAAGTACAGACGTAAAGTCGAGTGATTTTAGATGTTTTTGAATTTGTAATCACGGGAAAACCTCCCTGGAGAATTCGCAGAGGCGATGATGACCCTCAATAACTTTAACTGTGGATACAACTAAAACGCAAATTAGTGAAGAAAGGGTTGCTGTATCGCAGCTGCGTCGATCCCATCATCGTAACTCGTCTCGATCAAATTGTGATCACAGGGAGAGCTGTAGACATGGTCCTCACTGCCTATCATGATCTGTCTGGTCACTTTGGAGTGCAAAACACACAAGCCACAAGCCGTAGGCGATTCTATTGGATTGCCATGACAGGACACATTGAAAAATGGTGGCAGGAATGTCACACGTCTGTGACTATGAAAAATGTGAAAGGTGATCATAAAGCACCATTGCATCCGATTGGGAGTTGACGTCCATTACAAATGGTAGCCATTGGTAATCTGAAGGTAGAGGCCAGCAGGACAGGACATAGCTAGAGCTTAACCATCATCGATAAGTACACTAAATTTGTAGTGGCCGTCCCTGTGACGGATTTAACTGGCCAGACTACACAGCAGTGGAGCAGGGAGAGGTAAGTATTGCAAGTGCTGTGTCCCTGAGCAAGCAGGGGGGACCCACTCGTGGGCACCGGTACTGGCACAGGGCCCCTCTTAGTACGCCAGTGTGTCTGACGGCGAGAGGGCCCCCCCACCATCAGAGACACTTTATTGTACTATGAGAGGCCCTGTGCCAGTGCCGTCGCCCAAGGGTTGGGCCACACACCTGTTCAGGGCAACAGCACTTGCCCGGGTGCGGCAGGTGTTGACCCTGGGCCTGGGGTGGGGGGCAGCCAATTTCGGGTGGTTTAAAAAATGGCATATGTTGATGTGTAGGCTGGACTTTCAGCTGCTGCAAATGGAGGAATTGGAGAAGTCAGAGGAAGAGGAGGACAAAAGCGAGCCTTTTTCTGGCAACCTATGTGTTATCAGGGGAGGATGAAACAAAATCTTTTGAAACCCATGCATGGTTCATTTTAATGAAGGAGAAGAAATTTGGCACTCAAAATTTGTGAAAAAGATGATTCTGTTTTTATTTGGCATCCAGACAGAGATTTTTACTAAACGTTTTCGATCCAACATTGGATCTTCATCAGAAAATCTCTAAAAGTTTGCTGAAAGAACATGTATAAAGGGAACAATAACTAATCTCAATATTGTAAGAATTACATTAAACATCACAGAGAATTCAATATCACATGATGCATGAAGAGAATAACAGCGCATAATTGAAATTAACATGGTCCGTCGATTCAGCGTGTTATTAGCTAGGATTCTAGAGATTGATCCATAAGTGCACGTGATCTGTGAGGAAATATTTCAAACGTATATGGATAAATAAGTGTCAAGGAACAATAACCTGTGGTTAATCTTAAGTGATGAACTGAGGAAAAAGAAGATCTCCATGAAATAAATGATACTAATGCTCCCAACCATTAGGTGTAGATAGTGCCTGGAAGATATATAGTGTGCTTATAATATATGTAGTTCTTATGCGTAGTTTGAGTACGTTGGTCCTCCTAGGAGTAAACAAAGAGAGGGTAACATGAGATTACATATAACATTGCTGTATATCTAGTGATTCCATATGTGAAGTTGATGCCCAGAAGAAAGAAAATGAGAGGTTAGTGAGAGTTTCAGAACTGGTCCTCATTTTACCTGGATGCTGTGTGATGAGAAAAAAGGGAGCAGAAGGCGCCTGAGAATGGCGACCTCAGTCGCTTATAGTGTTGTGCTGAAATAAAAAAATTCTTCTTAGCTGAATATCACCCTTTGATAAGGGTGCCCGACTAATCCACCTGTCCCCCCGCTATTCCCTGGCCTCTCCCCTCTGTCAATCCCTGCACTGGCTCCCCATTACCCAAAGTCTCCAGTTCAAAACCCTAACCATGACATACAAAGCCATCCACAACCTGAGTCCTCGTACATCTGTGACCTAGTCTTCCGGTACTTACCTGCACGAAACTTCCGATCCTCACAAGATCTCCTTCTATACTCCCCTCTTATCTGCTCTTCCCACAATCGCATACAAGATTTCTCCCGCGCATCCCCTCTACTCTGGAACTCTCTACCACAACATATCAGACTCTCGCCTACCATGGAAACCTTCAAAAAGAACTTGAAGACCTACCTCTTCCGACAAGCTTACAACTTGCAGTAACCACCGATCCACCAAACCACTGCACGACCAGCTCTACCCTCGCCTACTGTATTCTCACCCATCCCGTTGTAGATTGTGAGCCCTCACGGGCAGGGTCCTCTCCCATCCTGTACCGGTCGTGACTTGTTTTGTTTAAGATTACTGTACTTGTATGCATTATGTATACCCCTCCTCACATGTAAAGCACCATGGAATAAATGGCGCTATAATAATAAATAATAATAATAATAATAATAATAATAATACCCTCCTGGGTAACTGTTCCTGGTACTAGACAACTCTACTGATATTCCCCCCCTGGGGTGGAGGAAGCAGGTTTCTTCTTCTGCTTCCATGGCAGATTGTCAGGGTGTCCAGTCCCTGGCGGCATAACAAATTGGAGGTACTCCTCCTCCTTGTTAGCTGGGGTGACGGCTGCCCATGCTGGTGGGGTAGCAGCCTGCTGGTAAGTAGTAGCTGCCTGAAGATAGCGGTCGGCAGCCGTTGCTGAGTTGCAGCTGCCTGATAAGGTGAGGCAACAGCCTGCTGTGGAGTTGCAGCTCCCTTGGATTTTGGTCTGGCAGCTAGGGGGTCCTCTGCCTGGGGAACAGCAGGGGTAGCACCGTGGACCAAGGGATGGCTCACTACGGTGAATTTGGCCACACTGGTTTTCGTTGGAACATACACCATGGTGGGGGCCACTTCTGCTGAAGGAACATAGGCTTTCCCCACCTCATAGGCTGAGATGAATTCCTCCGGGATGCAGTGTACGTTCAGGGCGTACCAACTGCATAGGCCTTCATGACGGGTGAAGGTGACATAGTCCCCACTGTGCAAGTCATGGGCTGGGTGTCCCTTCCTGAGATGAGATTCCACGTCACGCCGGCTGACAAATAGATCACACATGCCCTGGCGATCCTGGATAAAGCCGAAACCCTTCTCCAGGTTGAAGTTAAGGATCCGACCCCATCCTGCCGAGTTCTTAGGCCCATGCCACCCTGCGTTGGTTTCTCGCTTATTTTTGAGATCGGGGCATAGCACTGCCAACCTTCGCAGTTCTCATTCCCTCTGCTCTTCTGCCAGCTTTCTGATTTGCTGCTGACAGTAATCTTCCTCTAACTCCTGGGGCTGGCCTCTGCCAATGGTGGACAGTGGTACCATGGCTAAGGGTTTTGGTGTCTCCCCCCAGGGGATGGCGTCCCGGTCCAGGGCCAGGTTGAGCACTACCTGCCCAGGGGTTGGAGCCAAGGGAAAATCAGGATCCCCCAGGATGCAGGGGCGGCGGCCATGCCTTGCTCCTCCTGATGTTCTGGACCCAATGCAGGTGCAGGGTGGCGGCTGGTGACAGCAGCGGTCTTTGGGGCTGCCTGGTTAGCAGCCATGGGAGGTGGCAGCGGGGGTAAAGTCAGTGCAGGAACGGTACCTGGTGGAGCCGTTGGTGGGACCTGCGCAACCACGTCAGGTCCGGGCAGGAGCACGGCTTCTGCCTCCATTTCGGCTCCCGGTCCCACGGTTAACACCTCCTGGCAGGCGGCGTCCAGTGGCGTTGTCAGGGTGGTGGCAGCAGCAGACACTGGCGGTGAGGCTACCGAGACTGCTCCATTATCAGATGCTGCCTTGGTGAAGGCTGGTGCAGCAGTGGTGGGAGCCAGTAGTGAAGGTTCCGCCGGCGAGGTTCCAGCTTCTGCAGGCCCCTCCTGGGTGCGCTGCTGGTTCAGTGTTTGCTGGGCCTCCTGCCTCAACCGCAGACTGTGGGTCAGCAGGGCGATCTCCTCAAGCTGTTGGCGGTCCATACTGGAAATCGGGACAGAGCCTGAGACATAGGCGCCGGGGAAGGAAAGCTCCTCTTCCCCATGCTCTTCAGGTCTCTGTGCTCCCTCCATCATGGCGGTCAAGTCTTCTTCTTGTCCCTCTTTGGCCTTCCTTCCTGCCACAGGGCTTGGCTCCTCCTTCTTGGGGCGGCGCATCCTTTCTTTTCCACCATACCAGTCCAGTATACGAACCCCTCTGGGGATGGGCCATGTTGCTGTTGCATAGAAATTCAGGCAGGGGAAGCCCAGGACAGTTCACGCTCTTTTCTTGGGGCCATCCTCGGTGTCACGCCCCTCTTCACCGCTCCGGCGGCCATTTTGTGAGTCCATTTTAAAGTCTATCATTTTGGTTCTTTTGCACATTTTCAGCAATTTTAAATGTAATAAATCTTCAGCACACAGGACCTGGTGGTACCGGGCTTCGGCATCCTGTTCGTGACGTCAAAAATGACGCGCCCCAAAGGCCGTGGGATACTCGGCACCGGGCCCGTTAACTTCAATGGGAAATGTCACAGTGGCAGTGACCCGGTCCGTGGCCTCAGGTGGTCATGTAAAAGTGGTAGAGTTAAATGGGGATAAAGTCTATGAAGTGATTTGTGACACCACATGTGGTTTCTGATCAGATTGACCAGCGCTGCAGTGTTGCTACTCTGGGACAGATGTTGTGGTGCAGCTGAGATGTAGAAGCCCTCCACAGGTAGAGCTGTAGTCCCAGGGCAGTAAAGATGAGGGGTAGGTGGTGCGGTAGTGGAGAGAGTTGGCTGTAGCAGTGCCAGATGAGTGGCGCAGGAATAAGTGGAGGACACAATGGCTTGTAGTTCCAAAGGCTTCACTCACAGTCTGGTGCACACAGATGCCCGCTTCAGTGCTGAGTCCTCCAGGAAAGGGGTCCAGATAACTTCCAGATAAGATTAAATGCACCTTTCCAGCCTTCCATGTCAGTGTGTTCCTTTCCTGGCTGTCTCCAAACTATACGCTGCCTAAACTCCTTCTTCCACGCCAGCGCTTCACAATTAGCATTCCGGGCCAGCAGCTGAGAATCCTGTTCGGGCAACAACCCACCGCTCCCGTGACTCTATATAGCCGCCTTTCCGGTCGGACTAACTGTGGAGGGGCAATGGTCCATAAAGCAACCAAAGCTATTGGCTTGCTAGTAGCACCCAGAGGAATGCGAACTAGGATAGGGGCCGTTCCCTTTGTGACCAGTCTGGTTCCTTCCTACTTCTGACAGCCGTCAGCATGGAACGGGACCCACAGGATAACTTTCCAACCGAGTCCCTGGAAGAACCAATCTTCCTACGGAGAATCTGCTATTTCTATAGTCCAATCCGTCTGGCACTCCCCATGCAGTTGGAAGCTGCGCAGACTATATCCTTCTCCTTCCCTCCCTCTCAAGGGATCTCAATTTAAATTCAGCCTAGACTCTCACGCCTTGCAACGCTCCGCCCAACTCCCAGCACACTTCGTGTTCCAAGCAGTGAGCAATAAAGGGTGCTCTGCTACACTACTGTGTGTGTGGGGGGTGTGGGTATTGGAATCTGGTTGGGTGCATCCATCCTACCTGGTCATGGGATACCACATCTTTGGTTGAGGTGCAGTACCTCTGTGGCGGCTGGACCCGCGGGGGCACCACATTTTCCTAATAAATTCAAGCTGTTCTGCAGATTCAGGGTGCATCAATATCAGAGAAAACTACCTGTTTACATTTGAATGAAATGATATGCTACAGCAGGAGACCCTTGACGACCTAACTGCTGACACAGAAACATTCAAAAACTAGACTGCACTTTGCCAAAATGTACGTGAGTAAGCTAAACTCCTTCCAGGAAAGTGTCATGTGGACAAGATGAGCTCAAGATAAAACCTTTTCGTAAAGCACATCATTCTATTGTTTAACAAAAATGGAATGAGACCTACAAAAAAGAGAACATGGTACCTACATTCAAATATGGTGGAGGTTCAAAGATGTTGTGGGGTTGTTTCACTGCCCTTGACTATGTGCAATTTATTATGAAGTCTGAAGATTACCAAAGGATTTTGGTCACAATGTAGTGCCCAGTGTCAGAAAACTGGATATCCAAAGGGTGTTCAACCAAATATTAAGTTGAGGGGGCCAACAATTTTGTCCGGTTAATTTCAGGGGTTTTCTGTGAAATTATGTTTTTTTATTTTTTATTTTGTGTTGTTCCAAAAAACACAATGAAAATAAACAAGTTTATAACAAAACATGTGCAATTGCAATAATTTTCTGGGAGAAATACTTGATTTTCTGGAACAATTTCAAGGTTGCCAAAACTTTCAACTAAAAAATATATACGTATAACTATGCAAATACATGTGTCAAAATGGGACATCATGTTCATTTTTTCTATATTTGTATATTTGTCAGTATGTGTCATACTTTCTTTACCACTATGTGAAATCTTCAGTTATCAATATTGGTTACCCACTGACCCCAGAATGTTTTAACCTTATACTGTACATGACTATTCTGCTGACCTGTAAGTACTACCTGGGTTGGATTACATACTGTACATGTGAATTTACTTCCAATATGATAATAAATAAATGACAATCCATAGCCCTCACCAGAAAAAAATATTTTCAAATGTTTTTCAAATGAAAAACTTAATAAAATAGAAACTGAACGATGGATAAGTTTTATATTATTATATTTGAATAATTTTTTCAAAACTGAACCCATATTGCTATGTGAAGGGCAATAGCTGCTATTTAATAAATGGCATGGCTCAGAACATCAGACATCTACTTGACCATTCATTCAGTAGGCTGAAAGGGGTCCTCCAGAGCACGAGTTATAAGTCTTATAGAATACCATCGTTTAGCAAATGTGACCACTAATCCTTCCATCCGTCTTATCCTTCCAGCACTAAAAGGTTTAACTGCTTTGATGTTAGCTTTCAAAGACTCAGCAGCTGAGTTTGTAACAGAAATAAATAAAGAAAAAGTGGCTAGAAAATTAATATAATCCCTTTAATCCTTGGCTGTAGTAGTGGTGTCAATGGTTCTAGGTGTGCATAAGATCAGCCTGACTTTCTGCTCAATTAGGAATGGTTTAGTCAATTCCTAAGGCATTGAATAGTGTTGCATGTGCATACTTACCGGTATCTTGAGGATTGTAACCGAGGTATTGGTGAAGATGTTTTAAGATATAATCACATTAATGGGCAACTATATACTATCACATACCCATCTATGACCATATTTGCTCTGTAAAATATATTTTTGAGATATGCCAGAAAATGTCATTGGTGCACCAGATTTGGTAGAGTTTAGAGGGCTGTGAAACATCTCAGCAATGCACCCATTAATACTTTATCTCTTCCTATTTCACCATTGGACAAAAACGTGATAAGATTTTTTTTTAGTGATATGTCTATGATAATATTTTATATTAAAGATTCTCAAGCTGTATGGCAGCCACTCAGGTTATGGAGTCTCCCAGTTTTTGATGATGTGTACTATGGAATATTGACATGAATGATCATATCCAGTACGGTCCAACCTCATGTTTAGTAATATGATTAATTTTGTTCAGTATTGTAATTTTATATTGGAATCAGAATAGAAATGGCAGATAAAGCAAGCAGTATTTTCACTTTGACATGGATTTCCATCACTGGTGAAACTCAGGAAGTCCCCTGTTTTGTTGTGTTGACCTCAATGCAAAAAGTTCAATATGTGCCTGCAGACAGGTGTAGATGTAGACAGAAAAATGGTTGAGAATAGGCTAAGATAGGCTTAAATTTGCAACACATTTTTGCTATTCTGTTCAAGCATCACAGAATATTAAAAAGGATCTGTCACCAGGTAAAAGTGGGCAGTTTTTGCTCTTTTATATCCTCCATACGGTTCCAAAGATATGGGGCCTTTTTATTTGGTACCAATTTTTATGGTCTTTATTAATGATAATCTAATAGTAAAATAATCAGATTTGGGAAAATTAGTCCAAATAATTTCTAGTATTCAGGTATTTGTACCGAATAACAAATGGGGACCTTACAATAAATTTTGTAGTTATTGTAATTGCTAGAGATAGGGAGTACAAGTTTGACCATTGCACAAAGCCCAAAGGTTTGCAAAAATTACCCAAGGGGTCTATATCATACAGGATGAAAGAGACTGTGATGGGGAACCCAGAAAAAATGTTGTAGTTATTATAATTGCTATAGATAGGGAGTACACGTTTGACCATTGCACAATGTATAAAAGTTTCCAAAAATTTCCCAAGGGGTCTGTATCATATATGCTGAAAGAGACTGTGATGGGGACTTCACAATCAATTTAGTAATTAATGTAATTGATAGAGATAGGGAGAACAAGTTTCAACATTGCACAATGTACAAAGGTTTACAAATTAAAAACATTACCCACGGGATGGTATACATATATTGGAGCGCGCCACAGGGCTTTAGGTTACTCGGTACCGGGCCGGTCAGGCTCTCAAAAGGGGATGTCATGGTGGCAGTGATCCGGTCCGTGGCCCTGGGCGTCCAGTAATTAAATAGAGGATAGTTATGTGGTGTTTAATTGTGACGCCACCCATGGTGTTCGGGAATGGGTGAGCAATGCTGCAGTTTCGGTCTTCTGGGGCTGATGGTGACGCAGCAAAGATTGTTCAGCTCCCCACGGGTAGAGCGGGGACCCAAGGCAAATATATTTCATTGTTCAGATGGTGGTGAATGTTGGGGTTCAGAGAATAAGTGAAGGACACAGAGAGGTGCAGTTTTCTTTACCTTTTACTTGAAAGTAGTTGCAATCTGGGGTACCACATACAGATGAGGAATTGAGTCCGGCTCTCCTGGAAGCATTCAGGGGATCCACCCTGCCCTTCCTTCTGCGCTTTGTTTTCGGGTCCCTGCTGTTTGCAACTAAGCTGCGACCCTCTCTTGTGTGATGGTTTCTATCCTGTATGGCTGACAGCGTGAGCCTATATCACGGGTACTGTCCTTTTCACTGTCAGCCCTGGGCTCTTGGTCCACTGCCATGCCTTAAGGTATTCAGTGTGTCCAAGGAACTTGCAGTCTCCTGTACTCCAGATTCGGCTGTCAGGGAGTACAGCTCCTGCCCAGCCAAAGACTCTGGCATCCCTTTTTATATCAGCGCTTCGCTCTGGGGTCAGCTATGCGCAATTTTAGTTCCCCCAGAGCCTCTTGCCTCTGCTCCTGTCCCTTTCCTCTCCACAGATCAACTTTAACTGTCTCTAACTGTCTTGTCCCGTTTACATGACAACTCTTTGTTTACTCTTTCAGCTGACTTCTTACTGACTCACTAACCCCACCTGCTGGCCAGAATTTATACAGAAGCATTCCTTTCTGACCTGCAGCAGAAATTGTCATGTAACCTGTGTTACAGGTACATTTCCCTCTCTGTGGGTGGCACCATAATAACACCCCGATAGCAGGCGCGCTGTCTGGGTGTTATGTTTGACTCCGATCTCTCCTTCACCTCCCATATACAATCTCTTGCCCGCTCGTGCCGCTTACACCTAAAGAACATCTCTAGAATCCGCCCTTTTCTCACCATGGAAACAACAAAAACTCTCACTGTCGCCCTGATCCACTCCCGCCTGGACTACTGTAATGCTCTATTAATTGGCCTCCCTCTCACTCGACTCTCCCCTCTCCAGTCTATCCTTAATGCAGCAGCCAGGGTTGTCCATCTGGCTAATCGTTACTCAGACGCGTCCGCTCTTCGCCAGTCGTTACACTGGCTGCCAATTCATTACAGGGTACAATTCAAAGTACTTGTTCTCACCCACAAAGCTCTCCACAGTGCGGCACCCCCTTACATCTCCTCCCTCATTTCTGTCTATCGGCCTAACCGACCGCTGCGCTCTGCAAATGACTTTCGACTAACCTCTGCCCTAATCCGCACCTCCCACTCCCGACTCCAAGACTTCTCCCATGCTGCGCCAATTCTCTGGAATGCTCTACCCCAAGATATTAGGACCATCCACAATTTGCATAGTTTTAGGCGCTCGCTCAAAACACATTTGTTCAGAGTGGCCTATCACATTCAGTAATCAAAGTCACGTTATGTTTGTGTGTGTGTGTGTGTGTGTAGCCCATTCACTATCTCCATCTAACCCCCACCCCCTGAAGATGGCCGGACCATCATTGTAAATACATCATTGTAAATACAAACCTGTGCTTTGTATCTCCCCCACCTCATTGTAGACTGTAAGCTCCCACGAGCAGGGTCGTCTTATTTCGCTTTAATTATTGTATTGTTAACGTTGTTACTTATGACTGTTGTGTTTGAAACTGTTCAACTGTAAAGCGCTGCGGAATATGTTGGCACTATATAAATAAAGATGATTATTAATTATTATTATTATTATTATTATTACCTGGCATGGGGACCTCCCTCCTGCCTCCAGGCATGACATCACCCCATAGAGGGAGGCAATGTCACTATGGCAACCAGACTCTGGGATGCCACATTCCCCCCCAGAGAAATTCAGTACTCCCGGACTGAGGTAACATAACAAGAATTGTTAACAACAATAAATGAAAATCTACAAAGTCTTAAAAATGTAAAAATTATCAAAACCAGAAAAGAAAAAGAAACAATAACTCAGTTACTGCAGCGACCAGTCCTTACACTGCCATCCAGGAATTGTCTTTGTCCTTGTACCTGGGGTTTGGTTGGTGGGAACCGCCTTAGCCCACTTGGTGTGTCGTCCCTGGGCATGGCTACAGGGCACTCTGTAGATGGTAAAACATTAAAAACAAAGTTACAGAGGCGCAAAGCGCTGAATACCGGTACCTGCAGCAGCAAATATGGACAAAACCACCTAATTTGTCCTATAATGAAAATCGATTAGCATACAATAACTATTTGCGCTAGCAAGATAAACCGGGGAAGAGGTCTGAACATAAAAGTACGTATATATAGTGAATCCACCCTCCCCTTCTTGCAGGGAAATGTTGCCAACCAGCAAGTGATTAAAAGCAGTAGCGATAAAGTTAATCTCAATACACACAGAGCGGTACCTTCGTTCCAGCAGAGTATAGGGTAGTGAAGAAATCCTAGCTCCAAAAGGTCCCAATAAGGATACAGGATTCCAAGTCCTTGGAGCGCAGGTTGATACCGTGAATATTGGACGCTGTCCCGGCCGGTGACAGACATCCACCTAACCGCGTGGCAGCCGCTAGTAGACGGCGGTGGAAGCGTCGTGTGTAGGCTAAGAGCCAGCAAGGTGCAACGGAGCCCCACAGGACCTAGCGTGACGTCACGGTCACGTGTAAAGTCACGTGACTGGCTTGAAAGCGCTGAATAGACCACAATGCTATCTTACGCTTTTCAGAATCGCCGGATTCCTTCCTCAGAGGTCCATAGAGATTAGATGAGCGCTTATATACCCACGTTTCCTGCATCTGTATTCAGATGTTAAAGGCAAGCAATTCGATCTCACTGTTTGGGGACCAGTGTGTTTATTTCGAATATCAGTCTACTTTCTTCCCTCGACATCTGTTGAATAAAGTTTCCTTTCCTCCAGCTTTTTTTAACCACTCATGCCGGTGACTTTGGTATTCTTAATGGAGCCTCCATGATGAGTAAGGAAATGATGGGAGAGGGGGTGACCAGTAAATTTGTTCACAATATTGCGCAGGTGTTCAGCTATCCGAATATTCATCGGGCATATAGTACGTCCAATATATAATTTTCCACAGGGAGAAGTAATGCCATATATAACCCCTGTGGTGTCGCATGTTATAAAATCTTTAATTTGTACCTCCGCAGACTTATTAGTAATCGCCAATTGTTTCTTAAGAACCAAATTTTTACAGGGGCCACATTTTCTGCAAGGAAAAAAACCAACTGGTAATTTTTCTGAATTTGATATGACGTTCCTCAGGAGCTTAGAGATAGGAGGGGCTATCATATTGCCCAGATTTTGCGCCTTCCTAAAAATAAACCTAGGGTGTAATGGTAGAGATTCCCCTATAACATTATCATTCCTCAAGACATTCCAATGTCTATTGACAATTTTTTTGAGGATTATACTGTTGGCATTGTACTGTGTGATTATAGGGATTTCTTCCATAATGGAATGGTCCTTTCCTCTCTTCCGTTGTTCCAATAATTGATCCCTTGGTATCTTCTCCACTAATTCTTTTGTTTTTTGCAAAGAACTGGATCATAACCTTTATTGGAGAACATTTTCATCATTGTCTCTGCCTCTCTATTAAAATCCTCCCTTTTGGAACAATTGCGGTGAGCTCTGATAAGTTGGCTTTTTGGAACATTTAGCAACCAGCTAGGTAGATGACAGCTGTCCAGTGAAATAAAATTGTTAGAATTGGTGGGCTTGTGATATAGTTGCATGCCGATGACATCATTTTCCATAAAAATTTTTAGATCTAAAAAGTTAATTTCCTGTGAACTAATAGTAATAGAAAAATTTAAAAAATATGAATTTTTATTTAATGAATTAAAAAATTGTTCCAATAAAAGAGGACCACCAAACATATGAAAATAATGTCATTTATATATCGATGCCATAGCACCAGATTCGCACATAGCCTGCCGTCAGGATAGATGGTTTCCTGTTCCCATCTCCCAACGTACAAATTAGCATAACTAGGGGCAAACCTGGTACCCATGGCTGTACCCCATTGCTGGGAGTAGTATTTCACCCCGTAACGAAAAAAGTTATGAGTTAAAATAAAATTGATACACTCCAGAAGATACTCAATTTGATCACTGGGTAATGTGCTGTCCATCATCAGAAAGTGTTTCACTGCTTCACAGCCCTTTTTATGCTGGATGACGGTATACAGTGAGGTAATATCGAGTGTACCCATAATATAATGGTCACGCCATGCTATATTCTTTAAAATGCCTAAAATGTGAGTGCTATCCTTAACCACTTTCTGACATCAGACGTACTATCCCATCCATGGGACCCGGGCCCCTAAGCCCATGGACAGGATAGTACGTCTAGCACGATCAGCGGCGCCCACGTGGTGAGCGCCGCTTATCGCGGCCGGGTGTCAGCTGATTATCACAGCTGACTCCCGGCACTATGTGTCAGGGGCGGTCACGGACCGCCCCCGACACATTAACCCCTTGCACACCGTAATCAAACACGATCGTGGTGTACCGGGGGTTAAAGGGAAGCATCGGCAGGGAGGGGGCTCCCTCCATACTTCCCTGAGCCCCCCACAGCAGCGCAATGTGCAGCGCTGCTGCAGGGGACTCTTTCCCTGCAGGTCCCCAGATCCAAGATGGCGACGGGGACCTTCGGGTGCCTGCAGGGAGCTGGCTTCCTCAGTGCCTGCAAAGCGCAGGCAAGGAGGAAACCTACACACTGCCTGTGACAGATTGCTGATCTGTCACAGTGATCTGTGATGTGACAGATCAGCGATCTGTCACAGGACAGTGATGTTCCCCTGGGACAACCTAATAAAGTTAAAAAAAGTGTAAAAATAATTTTAAAAAAATCGCTAAATAAATTTTAAAAAAAAATATTCCCTAATAAATTCATTTTTTGGAAATAAAAAAAACCAATAAAAGTACACATATTTGGTATTGCCGCTTCCGTACCGACCTGCCCTATAAAACTCTCCCATTAGTTAACCCCTTTAGCGAACCCCTTAAATAATAAAAATAAAAAATGAAGCAAAAAATAATGATTTATTATCATACCACCGAATAAAAAGTGCAATAACGCGCGATCAAAAAGACACATATAAATATCCATGGTACCTCTGAAAACGTCATCTTGTCCCACAAAAAACGAGCCACCACACAGCATCATCAGAGAAAAAATAAAAGTTATAGCTCATAGAATAAAGCGATGCAAAAATAATTATTTTTTATATAAAATTGTTTTTATTGCATAGAAGCGCCAAAACATAAAAAAATGACATAAATGAGGTATCGCTGTAACCGTACTGACCCGAAGAATAAAACCGCTTTATCAATTTTACTGCACGTGGAACGGTGTAAACGCACTCCCCAAAAGAAATTCTTGAAACGCTGGTTTTTGTCCATTCTGCGCACCAAAAATCGGAATAAAAAGCGATCAAAAAAGTCACGTGCCCAAGCATGATACCAATAAAAACATCAACTGCAAAAAATAAGACCTCACATGACTCAGTGGGTCAAAATACGGAAAAATTATAGCTCTCAATATGTGGTGATGCAAAAACTATTTTTACAATAAAAAGCATCTTTTAGCGTGTGACAGCTGCCAAACATAAAAACCTGCCATAAATAGTAAATCAAACCCCCCGTTATCACCCCCTTAGTTAGGGAAAAATAATAAAATTAAAAAAATGTATTTATTTCCATTTTCCCATTAGGGTTAGGGCTAGGGTTAGGGCTAAGGCTAGGGTTAGGGCTAGGGCTAGTGTTAGGGCTGAGATTAGGGTTAGGGATGTGTTGGGGTTAGGGTTGGAGTTAGAATTGGGGGGTTTCCACTGTTTGGGCACATCAGGTGCTCTCCAAACGCAACATGGCGTCTGATCTCAATTCCAGCCAATTCTGTGTTGAAAAAGTCAAATGGTGCTCCTTCCTTTCCAAGCTCTGCCATGCGCCCAAATAGTGTTTTACCCCCACATATGGGGTATCAGCCTACTCAGGACAAATTGCAAAATAACTTTTGGGGTCCTATTTCTCCTGTTGCCCTTAGGAAAATAAAAAATTGGAGGCAAAAATATTATTTTTGTGGGAAAAAAATATTTTTTTTATTTTCACTCCCGGGCGTAATAAACTTCTGTGAAGCCCTTGGGGGTTCAAAGTGCTCACCACACATCTAGATAAGTTCCTTAGGGGGTCTAGTTTCCAAAATGGTGTCATTTGTGGGGGGTTTCCACTGTTTAGGTACATCAGGGGCTCTCCAAAGGCAACATGACACCCGCAGACCATTCCATCAAAGTCTGCATTCCAAAACGTCACTACTTCCCTTCCGAGTCCTAACGTGTGCCCATACAGTAGTTTTCTCCCACATATGGGGTATTAGTGTACTCAGAACAAATTGGACAACAACTTTTGGGGTCCATTTTCTCCTGGTACCCTTGGGAAAAATAAAAAAATGGGGAATAAATGATCATGTTTGTGGAAAAAATGCGATTTATTTATTTTCACACCCGGGCATTATAAACTTCTGTGAAGCACTGGGGGGAGTTCAAAGTGCTCACCACACATCTAGATAAGTTCCTTAGAGGGTCTAGTTTCCAAAATGGGGTCATTTGTCGGGGAATTCCACTGTTTAGGTACATCAGGGGCTTTCCAAACGCGACATGGTGTCCGATCTCAATTCCAGCCAAAAAAGTCAAATGGCGCTGGTTCCCTTCTGAGCTCTGGCATGCGCCCAAATAGTGGTTTACCCCTACATATGGGGTATCAGCGTACTCAGGACAAATTGCACAATAACTTTTAGGGTCCTGTTACCCTTGGGAAAGTAAGAATTGAGGCTGAAAAGATCATTTTTGTGGAAAAAATATGATTTTATAATTGTATGGCTGTACGTTATAAACTTCTGTGAAGCCCTAGGGGGTTCAAAGTTCTCACTAAACATCTAGATAAGTTCCTTGGGGGGTCTAGTTTCCAAAATGGTGTCAATTGTGGGGGGTTTCCACTGTTTTGATACATCAGGGGCTTTCCAAACACGACATGGTGTCCAATCTCAATTCCAGCTAAAAAAGTCAAATGGCGCTGCTTCCCTTCCGAGCTCTGCCATGCGCCCAAATAGTCGTTTACACCCACATATGGGGTATCAGCATACTCAGGACAAATTGCACAATAACTATTAGGGTCCTGTTACCCTTGGGAAAATAAAAATTGGGCGAGAAAAGATAATTTTTTTGGAAAAAATATGATTTTTTAATTGTACTGCTGTACGTTATAAACTTCTGTGAAGCCCTTGTGGGTTCAAAGTTCTCACCACATATCTACATAAGTTCCTTGGGGGTCTAGTTTCCAAAATAGGGTCACTTGTGGGGGGTTTCGACTGTTTAGGTACATCAGGGGCTCTCCAAACGTGACATGGCATCCGATCAGAATTCCAGCCAATTTTGCATTGAAAAAGTGAAACGGCGCTCCTTCCCTTCTGAGCTCTGCCATGCGCCGAAACAGTGGTTCCCCCCACATATCAGGTATCATCAAACTCAGGACAAACTGCACAATAACTTTTGCAGTCCAACTTCTCCTGTTACCCTTGGTAAAATAAAAAAAAATTGAACATGAAATATTTTTTTTGTTAAAAAAAGTTAAATGTTCATTTTTTTTTTAAATATTCAAAAAATTCCTGTGAAGCACCTGAAGGGTTAATAAACTTCTTGAACGTGGTTTTGATCACCTTAAGGGGTGCAGTTTTTAGAATGATGTCACTTTTGGGTATTTTCTATCATATAGACCCCTCAGTGTGACTTCAAATGTGATGTGGTCCGTAAAAATAAAATGGTGTTTTAAAAATGAGAAATCGCTGGTCAACTTTTAACCCTTATAACTTCCTAACAAAAAAAAATTTTGGTTCCAAAATTGTGCTGATGTAAAACAAACATGTGGGAAATGTTACTTATTAAGTTTTTTGTGTGCGGTATCTCTGTGATTTAAGGGCATAAAAATTCAAAGTTGGAAAATTGAGAAATTTTCAAAATTTTCTCCAAATTTCCATTTTTTTCACAAATAAACGCAAGTTATATGAATTAAATTTTACCACTACCATGAAGTACAATATGCCACGAGAAAACAATGTCAGAATTACCGGTATCCATGAAAGCGTTTCAGAGTTATTACCTCATAAAGGGACAGTGGTCAGAATTGTAAAAATTGGCCCGGTCATGAACGTGCAAACCACCCATGGGGGTAAAGGGGTTAAGGTAAGCCGGGAGCTTGGGTATCAATCTTTGTAGATGACAATCCACAAATTTAGATCAATTTGATGTTATGCCTCCTATCGCAGATATGATAAGTCTCCCGGGTGGGGTTGTTTGTATCTTTATGCACCTTCAGTAAATTATAAAAATAGGGCACTCTAGGGTGTATTGATAAAATCCATTTCTTGTTTATTAAGAAAGCCCTTTTCAAAACCCCTCTTTACCAAGTCCCGCATCTCAACTAAATACTCATTTGAGGGATCGTATTGTAATAATTTATAGGTTTGCCTGTCATCCAGAATCCGGAGGGCTTCTCTATCATTGTCTGGCGTATTCTACATAACTACCTTTATCCGCCAGTCTGATAGTAATCTCCCGGATCTCCTGGAGTTGTCTTTCCTTATACGACAGATTCTGCTTAAATTTATTACATCTCCTATCAGATACTTTTCTGATTTCATGTATGACATTATTTTGAAATGCTTCAAATGCTTCTGAATATTCTTGTAGCGGATTGAAATTTGATTTTTTTTCCTTAAATCGCTATGCTTATATGGATCAAAGATGTTAGTAGAGCCATCAGAATTAGTACTAATGATTTTCTTTTTCATATAATGTTTCTTCAGGGCTAGTTTCCTCATAAATAGTTTAATACCAGCAAATGCCTGAAATTTGTTAAATTTAGCACTAGGGGCATATTTCAGACCTTTATTTAATAGACGGGATTCATTGTCTTGTAGGGGATATCGGCTGAGATTGAATATTTTTTGCTCAGGAACGATTAATTGATCTTTCTGTGATGGGGATTGTTGCTTGTTCTTTTTTTGGTAAATTCCCTGCCCCTACAGCCCCTTTCACGTTACTTTTTTGGCCTACCTGAAAAAAGGAAGGTGGCTCTGCTTCATTTTCAGTTGTTGTTTCCTCTGTTCTCTTGGACAGGCCTTGGTGTTTTTATTATCTGTTGGTAGGTTGTGAATATATTTATCACCCAACGTGGAAGAAATATTCTCTATATTTTCTGGAACCGAAAATCTGTTGTGAGTGACTGTGGAAGGTAATGGAGTAGATATGGCTGGTAGTTCTTCCACATGTGTGGCTGTAATACCCTCATTAATGGCCACTTCCTTATTCATAGGGTTTTCCATATCAGAAGTTATAAGGATAGAGAATCTTTCACTAGAGGTGAGTAGAGAAGTATCACCTCCGTGTATTTCATCCAGAGTTAACAATGGGCCCAATGATTTGGGAGATTGATGTTCTTCATACAGATATACAGTGACAGATTTGTTAGTTTGATAATCCCCATGGTCTGATATTATCGACACTGTAGTTTTATTTTCATTAGTTAGAATAAAGTCCCTGCCAAATTTTCTATGTTTTTTCTCTATTATTTCATTTTCTTTATTACGTATCCTCTTTTTGATGTTATTGGGGAGATGTATAATTTCAGGATGGAACTCGTATGGTTTGATCTCCTCAAATAGATCTGTGATTTCTCTACGTATCCTCATTAATTCACTCCTCCTTTTCTCTATGATGAAGGATACCATACGTTTGGAAAACTCCTTAAACATGGCGTCCCATTCAGCTAATGTTTCTGAATCCCCAATATCACCTGTCAGGGGTTTATATACCATCAATCCCTTTGGTACACAGTAAAAGACTAGATATCTTTTTAGCGTGGATATTTCCCACAAGTCTCTCATCTCTTTTATCAGGTCTTGTTCCAATGTTTTGAGTGATTTAATGATTTGGGGCAATTTCCCATTGTTAGGGATATTTGGAGATTCATGATGTTGAGAGTTAAAAAATCTCTGGATATCATATATCCTTTCCTTCCTGTCAGACCGTAAACCGGTCATAGTAAAAAACATGTAGTATATTCCATATAGATATATAATTTTAATGGATTTTCTGATAGAATATATGAACACTGCTGCCTCCGTATGCAGTGGTATAAAACTTATTAAACAATAAAAACAAAATTACAGAGGCGCAAAGCGCTGAATACCGGTACCTGTAGCAGCAAATATGGACAAAACCATCTAATTTGTCCTATAATGAAAATCGATTAGCATACAATAACTATTTGTGCTAGCAAGATAAACCGGGGAAGAGGTCTGAACATAAAAGTACGTATATATAGTACGTATATATAGTGAATCCACCCTCCCCTTCTTGCAGGAAAATGTTGCCAACCAGCAAGTGATTAAAAGCAGTAGCGATAAATTTAATCTCAATACACACAGAGCGGTACCTTCGTTCCAGCAGAGTATAGGGTAGTGAAGAAATCCTAGCTCCAAAAGGTCCCAGTGTAGAGGCAACAGTACAGACGACAGTCCCGATAAGGATACAGGATTCCAAGTCGTTGGAGCGCAGGTTGATACCGTGAATATTGGACGCTGTCTCGGCCGGTGACAAACGTCCAACTAACCGAGTGGCAGCTGCTAGTAGACGGAGGTGGAAGCGACGCATGTAGGCTAAGAGCCAGCAAGGTGCAACGGAGACCCGCAGGACCTTGCGTGACGTCACGGTCACGTGTAAAGTCACGTGACTGGCTTAAAAGCGCTGAATAGACCACAAAGCTATCTTACGCGTTTTGGAATCGTCGGATTCCTTCCTCAGAGATGGTCGATAGAGATTAGATGAGCGCTTATATACCCACGGTTTCCTGCATCTGTATTCAGACATTAAAGGCAAACAATTCGATCTCACTGCTTAAGCCATTGGGGACCAGTGTGTTCATTTCGAATATCAGTCTACTTTCTTCCCTTGACATCTGTTGAATAAAGTTTCCTTTCCTCCAGCTTTTTTTAACCACTCTTATGCCGGTGACTTTGATATTCTTAATGGAGCCTCCATGATGAGTAAGGAAATGATGGGAGAGGGGGTGACCAGTAAATTTGTTCACAATATTGCGCAGGTGTTCAGCTATCCGAATATTCATCGGTAGAGTTGAGCGATACCAGCCGATACTTGAAAATATCGGATCGGAATGGATCGGCCGATCTTAAAAAAAAGTATCGGTATCGCCGATTCCGATACCGGGAACCAATGCAAGTCAATGGGGCCAAAATATCGGAATTAAAAAAAACCCTTTCTTTCCTTGTAGGTTAATTCTACATGAAGAAAAACAACTAAGAATAATGTAGAATGTATTGTGGGAGGTGGAGGAGACATTAAAGCCATAGAGGTTTAGCCCAATCAAATGGAATAGCAGGAATTAAACTTTTTTTTTAAAGATGTTAGGAGTTACAAAGATATTGACTATGTTAGCCTCATTTATATTTTGCCAGACATGTATGTCTTCTTCTTCTTTCTTCTTTCTTCTTCTTTCTTATTCTTCTTCCTTTTTTTACCTTCTTCTTCTTCTTCTTATTCCTTTTTTTACATTCTTCTTCTTCTTCTTCTTCCTTTTTTTACATTCTTCTTCTTCTTCTTCCTTTTTTTACATTCTTCTTCTTATTCCTTTTTTTACATTCTTCTTCTTCTTCCTTTTTTAAATTCTTCTACTTCCTTTTTTTACATTCTTCTTCTTCTTCTTCCTTTTCTTACATTCTTCATATTCTTCTTATTCAACAATTATTATTCTACATATTCAACTTCTTCATCTTCTTCCTATTCTTCTTCATCATATTCTTGTTTGTGTCAGGCATTCCTGTAGTTGTTATCTGGAAAAGTTAGAAGTTTACACCTTCCGTTCTGCCTGTCACAAAAGATTTACAACAGGATTTGTCCGCGTTCAGTTTGGCCTGCAGCAGCAGGCCTTTTCCAGGGGCACCACGAGGAGGAACGGACTCACCCCCATACACTGCTTAGTCTTCTTCTGCTTATAAATAAGATAATATCATTTGCTCAGAGTATTAGTCTTATGCTTAATGTTCTTCTGCTTTGTTTTTTTTATGCTTCTTTGTCTTCTCTCTCTTGTTGTTCTGCATCTTGGTGGTTGTCTTCCTGTTCTTTGTCCTCTTGAACCAGCTGACGGTACTGGCACCGGGAGGGGCAGCAGAAGGAACAAGAGCCAATGGCACTACCGAGGACCAGCTGACGGTGCTGGAACCCGGTTACTAAGCAGGAGGTACCTGTGCTACAAAGCACTACCAAGGACCAGCAGACGTTGCCGGAACTCGGATACCGAGATGGAGGCACCTAGGCCAAAGGCTCTGACGAGAACCAGCTGACGGTGCTGGAACCCGGAGGGGTAGCATAAGCTGCAAGAGCAAATGGAAATAGCGAGGACCATCTGACAGTGCTGGCACCCGGAGGGGCAGCAGAAGGAATAAGAGCCAATGGCACAACCAAGGACCAGCTGACGGTGCTGGAACCCGGTTACTAAGCAGGAGGTACCTGTGCTACAAAGCACTACCAAGGACCAGCAGACGTTGCCGGAACTCGGATACCGAGATGGAGGCACCTAGGCCAAAGGCTCTGAAGAGAACCAGCTGACGGTGCAGGAACCCGGAGGGGTAGCATAAGCTGCAAGAGCAAATGGAAATAGCGAGGACCAGCTGACAGTGCTGGCACCCGGAGGGGCAGCAGAAGGAATAAGAGCCAATGGCACAACCGAGGACCAGCTGACGGTGCTGGAACCCGGTTACTAAGCAGGAGGTACCTGTGCTACAAAGCACTACCAAGGACCAGCAGACGTTGCCGGAACTCGGATACCGAGATGGAGGCACCTAGGCCAAAGGCTCTGACGAGAACCAGCTGACGGTGCTGGAACCCGGAGGGGTATCAGAAGTTACCCCTGAAAAGCAAAGTTGGCATGCCGCAAGCTGGCCGCAGTTACCGAATCACACAGTCCTACAGGGGGTGCTTGTCCTACTGGCACTATGGAACAAGCCTTTCTTACCAGAACCCGCAGTCCACATAGGAAGCACCTAAACTGCTGGCACCCTAGCCTCGGCTAACCCAACCGCAACACGACATGGCAACTTGGGGTGGCAAACTGACATTGACACTTCCCGGAAACAGCAGGCAGGGCTGGAACCAAGCTGGGCAGGAGGGAGTACCCGTGCCAAAGTCAGTTATGACATAATGGGAATGTGGACAGAGCAGCCGACATTGCCGGACACACATCGGGGGATTAACTGACCGGACTGAACACCAGTAACACAGGAACAAGTGTGGATTGTGCAGACGCCACTTCGGAGCTGTAACTGGCAGGGTTGGAGGACAGGGGAAATACGATAGACAGTGGAGCCACAGGCCTAATTGAAGCACGGTTAAAAATCAGTAGTGGTATGACTGTGTAGGCAGCAGGAGACTTTGCCATCTACACAGCAGGGGATCAGCTGACGTTACTGAACCCCACTGAGACACGGGAGCAAGTATCTCTTTCCGTGTGGACGGCACTTCCGAACTACAACTGGCTGTGTTGAAGCCCAGGAAATAGGAGGGTGTAGGCAGAGGCCTACTGTATTTTGAATGAGGTGACAGCAGGAGAGACTGCCATCCACACAGCAGGGGATCAGCTGACGTTACTGAACCCCACTGAGACACGGGAGCAAGTGTCTCTTTCCGTGTGGACGGCACTTCCGAGCTACAACTGGCTGTGTTGAAGCCCAGGAAATAGGAGGGTGTAGGCAGAGGCCTACTGTATTTTGAATGAGGTGACAGCAGGAGAGACTGCCATCCACACAGCAGGGGATCAGCTGACGTTACTGAACCCCACTGAGACACGGGAGCAAGTATCTCTTTCCGTGTGGACGGCACTTCCGAACTACAACTGGCTGTGTTGAAGCCCAGGACATAGGAGGGTGTAGGCAGAGGCCTACTGTATTTTGAATGAGGTGACAGCAGGAGAGACTGCCATCCACACAGCAGGGGATCAGCTGACGTTACTGAACCCCACTGAGACACGGGAGCAAGTGTCTCTTTCCGTGTGGACGGCACTTCCGAACTACAACTGGCTGTGTTGAAGCCCAGGAAATAGGAGGGTGTAGGCAGAGGCCTACTGTATTTTGAATGAGGTGACAGCAGGAGAGACTGCCATCCACACAGCAGGGGATCAGCTGACGTTACTGAACCCCACTGAGACACGGGAGCAAGTGTCTCTTTCCGTGTGGACGGCACTTCCGAGCTACAACTGGCTGTGTTGAAGCCCAGGAAATAGGAGGGTGTAGGCAGAGGCCTACTGTATTTTGAATGAGGTGACAGCAGGAGAGACTGCCATCCACACAGCAGGGGATCAGCTGACGTTACTGAACCCCACTGAGACACGGGAGCAAGTATCTCTTTCCGTGTGGACGGCACTTCCGAACTACAACTGGCTGTGTTGAAGCCCAGGAAATAGGAGGGTGTAGGCAGAGGCCTACTGTCTTTGTAATGCGGAGACAGCAGGAGAGACTGCCATCCACACAGCAGGGGATCAGCTGACGTTACTGAACCCCACTGAGACACGGGAGCAAGTATCACTTTCCGTGTGGACGGCACTTCCGAACTACAACTGGCTGTGTTGAAGCCCAGGAAATAGGAGGGTGTAGGGAGAGGCCTACTGTATTTTGAATGAGGTGACAGCAGGAGAGACTGCCATCCACACAGCAGGGGATCAGCTGACGTTACTGAACCCCACTGAGACACGGGAGCAAGTATCTCTTTCCGTGTGGACGGCACTTCCGAACTACAACTGGCTGTGTTGAAGCCCAGGAAATAGGAGGGTGTAGGCAGAGGCCTACTGTATTTTGAATGAGGTGACAGCAGGAGAGACTGCCATCCACACAGCAGGGGATCAGCTGACGTTACTGAACCCCACTGAGACACGGGAGCAAGTGTCTCTTTCCGTGTGGACGGCACTTCCGAGCTACAACTGGCTGTGTTGAAGCCCAGGAAATAGGAGGGTGTAGGCAGAGGCCTACTGTATTTTGAATGAGGTGACAGCAGGAGAGACTGCCATCCACACAGCAGGGGATCAGCTGACGTTACTGAACCCCACTGAGACACGGGAGCAAGTATCTCTTTCCGTGTGGACGGCACTTCCGAACTACAACTGGCTGTGTTGAAGCCCAGGAAATAGGAGGGTGTAGGCAGAGGCCTACTGTCTTTGTAATGCGGAGACAGCAGGAGAGACTGCCATCCACACAGCAGGGGATCAGCTGACGTTACTGAACCCCACTGAGACACGGGAGCAAGTATCACTTTCCGTGTGGACGGCACTTCCGAACTACAACTGGCTGTGTTGAAGCCCAGGAAATAGGAGGGTGTAGGCAGAGGCCTACTGTCTTTGTAATGCGGAGACAGCAGGAGAGACTGCCATCCACACAGCAGGGGATCAGCTGACGTTACTGAACCCCACTGAGACACGGGAGCAAGTATCACTTTCCGTGTAGACGGCACTTCCGAACTACAACTGGCTGTGTTGAAGCCCAGGAAATAGGAGGGTGTAGGCAGAGGCCTACTGTATTTTGAATGAGGTGACAGCAGGAGAGACTGCCATCCACACAGCAGGGGATCAGCTGACGTTACTGAACACCACTGAGACACGGGAGCAAGTGTCTCTTTCCGTGTGGACGGCACTTCCGAGCTACAACTGGCTGTGTTGAAGCCCAGGAAATAGGAGGGTGTAGGCAGAGGCCTACTGTATTTGGAATGAGGTGACAGCAGGAGAGACTGCCATCCACACAGCAGGGGATCAGCTGACGTTACTGAACCCCACTGAGACACGGGAGCAAGTATCTCTTTCCGTGTGGACGGCACTTCCGAACTACAACTGGCTGTGTTGAAGCCCAGGAAATAGGAGGGTGTAGGCAGAGGCCTACTGTCTTTGTAATGCGGAGACAGCAGGAGAGACTGCCATCTCCACAGCAGGTGAACAGCTGGCAGTGCTGAACCCCACTAACACTTGAACGAATGTGTTTGGCTCTGTGGAGACGACACTTCTGAACACCAACTGACGCTGTTGGAGCCCAGGATTAGGCGATGAGCAGGCTGGGGCCTACTGGATTTTGGCAGGTGAAGGCAGCAGGAGACTTGCCATCTCCACAGCAGGGGAACAGCTGGCAGTGCTGAACCCCACTAACACTTGAACGAATGTGTTTGGCTCTGTGGAGACGACACTTCTGAACACCAACTGACGCTGTTGGAGCCCAGGATTAGGCGAGGAGCAGGCTGGGGCCTACTGGATTTTGGCAGGTGAAGGCAGCAGGAGACTTGCCATCTCCACAGCAGGGGAACAGCTGGCAGTGCTGAAACCCACTAACACTTGAACGAATGTGTTTGGCTCTGTGGAGACGACACTTCTGAATACCAACTGACGCTGTTGGAGCCCAGGATTAGGCGAGGAGCAGGCTGGGGCCTACTGTATTTTGGCAGGTGAAGGCAGCAGGAGACTTGCCATCTCCACAGCAGGGGAACAGCTGGCAGTGCTGAACCCCACTAACACTTGAACGAATGTGTTTGGCTCTGTGGAGACGACACTTCTGAACACCAACTGACGCTGTTGGAGCCCAGGATTAGGCGAGGAGCAGGCTGGGGCCTACTGGATTTTGGCAGGTGAAGGCAGCAGGAGACTTGCCATCTCCACAGCAGGGGAACAGCTGGCAGTGCTGAAACCCACTAACACTTGAACGAATGTGTTTGGCTCTGTGGAGACGACACTTCTGAACACCAACTGACGCTGTTGGAGCCCAGGATTAGGCGAGGAGCAGGCTGGGGCCTACTGGATTTTGGCAGGTGAAGGCAGCAGGAGACTTGCCATCTCCACAGCAGGGGAACAGCTGGCAGTGCTGAACCCCACTAACACTTGAACGAATGTGTTTGGCTCTGTGGAGACGACACTTCTGAACACCAACTGACGCTGTTGGAGCCCAGGATTAGGCGAGGAGCAGGCTGGGGCCTACTGGATTTTGGCAGGTGAAGGCAGCAGGAGACTTGCCATCTCCACAGCAGGGGAACAGCTGGCAGTGCTGAACCCCACTAACACTTGAACGAATGTGTTTGACTCTGTGGAGACGACACTTCTGAACACCAACTGACGCTGTTGGAGCCCAGGATTATGCATGCCGCATGCAGAGGCCAATGGGCAGCGGTTTTTATGGAGGTTGTGGACTACTACTGATTCTAACCATGCTCCACTTAGGCCTCTGGCTCCACTGTCTCTACTATTTACCCTGGCCTCCAACCCCGCCAGCTACATCTCTGAAGTGGCGTCAGCACAATCTACACTTGTTCCTGTGTTACTGGTGCTCAGTCCCGTCAGTTGATCCCCTGATGTTTGTCCGGCAAGTTCGCCAGCTCTGTCCTCATTCCCACTACTGGTTATGGGAATGTGGACAGAGCAGGAGACCTTGCCGGACACACATCAGGGGATAAACTGATGGGACTGAGCCACAGGAACACAGGAACAAGTGTCGATTGTGCTGACGCCACTTCAGAGATGTAGATGGCGGGGTTGGAGGTCAGGGGAAATAGTAGAGACAGTGGAGCCAGAGACCTAAGTTGGGCACGGTTAAAAATCAGTAGTGGTTTGAATGTTGATGGAGCTGGTGACTCTGCCGTCCACACAGCAGGGGATCAGCTGGCATTACTGAACCCCACTAACACAGGAGCTAGTGTGTTTCTCTGTGCAGACGACACATCTGAGCGACAACTGGCTGTGTTGAAGCACAGGGATTATAGTTCAGGTGGTAGAAAAATGAACACACCAGCAGACCTGGATACAGTTGCCAACCACTAATTTAGTCTGTAAGAGGAATGGCAAAGTCTTTGGAGATCCAGGCCTTGTTCATTTTCAGAAAAGTCAGCCGGTCAACATTATCGGAAGATAGTCGCGTGCGACGGTCTGTTAGTACACCACCTGCGGCACTAAAGACACGTTCCGATAATACACTGGCAGCAGGGCAAGCCAGCACCTCCAATGCATACTGGCTAAGCTCTGGCCATGTATCCAGCTTTGAGACCCAAAACTTGAAGGGGGAAGAGCCATCTGGGAGTACAGCGACAGGGCAAGACATGTAGTCTGACACCATCTGACGGAAGCGTTGCCTCCTGCTGACTCGAGGCGTCACTGATGGTGTAGACAATTGTGGTGGACACACAAAACTTTGCCACATTTGGGCCATAGTGGTCTTGCCTTGTGCTGCGGCACTGCCTCTGCTCCCTCTTTGTGCAGAGTTTCCTCCACTGCCTCGACGCACAGAGCTGCTTTGTAAAGCACTAGCAACAATGCTGTCGGGTGGAATGGAAAACATTATGGACTGCACCAGTGACTCTTCGTACTCCCGCATTTTACGCTCCCGGTTCAACGTTGGTATGAGCCTTTGTACGCTGTCCCGGTAGCGAGGATCTAGGAGGGTGTACACCCAATAATCAGCCGAGACGAGAATGTGGGCGATGCGGCGGTCGTTTCTCAGGCACTGCAGCATGAAATCAACCATGTGCTGCAGACTCCCAACTGCCAAAGAACCGCTGTCCCCTGTTTGAGGCGTGACCTCGGCCTGCTCTGCATCACCCCACCCTCGCTGTACATACTGAGTAGAGGTTTGTGTACCTCCCTCCTCTGGAGAGATGTCTTCCTCCTCCATCGACTCCTCCTCATCCTCCTCACAAAGTGTCCCCTGCCTAGGCCTTTGTGAGGAAACACGTAGCGCAGACTGTCCAGAAGCAGATGGCATTTGGGACTCCTCATCCTCCACCTCTTCTGAAACCTCATCCCTTAGTGCTTGCAGTGTTTGTTGAAGCAGGCAGATAAGGGGGACAGTCATGCTGACTAGTGCATCATCTGCACTCGCCATCCGCGTGGATTCATCGAAGGCACGCAAAACGAGGCAGATGTCCTTCATAGAGGCCCACTCAATGGTGCTGAAGTGTGAACGGCGCACAGTGCGACTTGTTTGCGCCTGATGCAGCTGGTACTCCATGACTGCTGCCTGCTGCTCACACAACCGCTCCAACATATGTAACGTTGAATTCCACCGGGTGGGTAGGTCACATATGATGCGATGTTCCGGAAGGCCAAATCGTCGCTGCAGAGCAGCGAGGCGCGATCTTGCCGTGCTGGAACGTCGCAAGTGAGCGCACTCTATGCGGACCTTGTGCAACAGTGCAGCAAGATCCGGATAGTCCCTCAGAAAGCTCTGCACGACCAAGTTAAGAACATGTGCCAGACATGGGATGTGTGTGAGGTTGCCTAGGCCAAGAGCTGCCACCAGATTTCGGCCATTGTCACACACTACCAAGCCCGGCTGGAGATTCGCTGGCCCAAACCACACATCGCTCTCCAGCTTGATAGCATTCCAGAGCTCCTGCGCTGTGTGGCTTCGATTCCCCAAAGATATTAATTTGAGTACAGCCTGTTGACGTTTGGCCACGGCTGTGCTCATATTGGTCGTAACAGGCTCCTGCTCTGCTGTTTCTGAGGAACTTGAGTAGGAGGAGGAGTCTATGTGTACAGACTGGAGTCCTGCAATCCGTGGCGTTGGAAGAACACGTACAGCGCCACTCTCCAGATCGGTACCCGGCTCCACAACATTGACCCAGTGGGCAGTGAGGGAAAGGTATCGTCCCTGTCCATGGTTACTGGTCCACGCATCGGTGGTCAGGTGGACCTTGCTACTAACGGCGTTTAGTAGCGCATGTTTTATTTTGCCCTCAACATGTTTCTGCAGGGCAGGGACGGCTCGCCTGCTGAAATAAAAGCGTCTGGGCACGTTGTATTGGGGGACTGCCAATGCCATTAAGTCCCGGAAGGTGTCAGTGTCCACCAGCCTGAATGACAGCATTTCAACTGCCAGAAGTTTGGCAATGCCAGCATTCAGAGACTGTGCTCGGGGATGGTTTGCCGAGTAAGGGCGCCTTTTATCCCATGCCTGTGCTACCGATGGCTGTGATGGATGGGAACGTGCTGCTATGGGTGTAATCTGACAGGGTCTCCGGACAACAGTGGCAGAGGTTCTTCCTTGGCGATCCTGTGAGGAAGCCGAACCAGCAGTGTGTGAGCTGGAGGAAGAGGGCCCAACACGAACTGAAGAGGTGGTAGGTGGTGCTGTACGTTGGCCTACGTCTTCAGGGTGTCTCTGCAACTCCAACTCGTGCTTGGTGCGCACATGTTTCCACATATTTGTGGTATTGAGGTTGCTGACATTTCTCCCTCTTTTGACTCTCTGATGACACAGCTTGCATTTGACAAAGCAAATGTCATCTGCAACTGTGTCAAAAAAGGACCACGCACTGCAACTCTTGTGAGCGCCCGGTTTGCCTTTGGAAGGAGGAATGCTCCTAACGGGTGCCGAAGTGGAGGGTACAGGCAACCAAGTCTTCCCCCTCCCTCTGCCTCCTGTTTTGGCCGGTAGGGGAATCTCTTCCTCAGAGCTGCTCCCACCACCTTCCTGTTGCTCACGCCATGATGGGTCAAGGACCTCATCATCTTCCCTCCCCTCTTCAAACAGCTGGTTCTCCGGGGTTGTCTCGCCAGCACCGTACGCACCAGAAAGTGGCAACTGAGTCTCGTCATCATCTGATGCGTACTGAGGTGTGCTGACCATAGGCACTGGCCCACTCGCCTCTTCAGATTCAGAGGGACAAAGAAGTTGCGCATCACTGCATACTCCCTCTTCTTCACATTCAGGAATGCTGCTTGGCTGGCCCCCTCTTTCCAAGCCAACAGATTCCGAGAACAGAAGTAGAGACTGTGATGGCTCCTGTCCATGTCTCTCTGACTGCCTGGGCACTTTGGCAGGTGGTGAAGAGACAGATGGTTGCTCTTCGGTGCTCTGACCCTGAGAGGATGCGGAAGTAATTGAAGTCGATGCGTTAGCTGCCATCCATCCGACAACGGCTTCAATTTGTTCCTCCCGCAGCAGTGGGGTACGTTGAGGTCCTACAAAGCTGCGCATAAAGGACTGTTGCCTGCTAAAACTGGGGGATGCTGATCCACTGGTGCCCGCAGCAGGCCCAGAATCCCCACGTCCTCTACCTGTAGAATCCCCACGTCCTCTCCCTGCAGAATCCCCACGTCCTCTCCCTGCTGAAACTCCACGCCCACGCCCACGCCCCCGCGCCTTACTCCCTGCCTTCTTCATCTTGCAAGACTGCTTAAGATAGGCAAAAAAGTACAAAGGGGGGCCTTAGTGTGCTTATTCCTGAACAGCTGGTTACAGGTACAAGAAACACTAATTTTATGAAGTGTGTGTGTGTGGACTAGACTTTAATAGGAGCTGATGTGGCCTACACAAGTTCAAAATGTAGTGTTTGGTGAACTTTTTATGTGGTTTCTTTGTTTGAAACAAACTCAAAGTATGTGAACAAAGAATTGAAACTGATAGTATCACCAACTTTTTGGAGCTATTACAATGCAGGCAGGTAACCTACAATGCAAAAGATGAGGCTCCCAAAAAATTGGGTAATACTAATCTGGCTGCGCCGGCAGGGCACAAGCCAGAAAAAAAGGCTCCTCTATCTACTCCTATATAGTGTTTGCAACCAACCAATGTTGATGGATACGGATGGATGCACACTAATAGGAGAAGAAAAAATGAGCTGCACTCAAAGACAAATATGTGTGAGGCAGTGACGCACGTTGAGCGTCCTACAACCAGACGTAGCTGCAGGACACTCTACTCAGCGTGAGCTGCACTCACACACAGTCAGAGACCTCTCAGACAGCCGTCAACAGTGCAGCTAAGTGGGCACTGGCACTGACAGGCTGCAGAAAGGCTCCGCTGTGTACTCCTATATAGTGTTTGCAACCACCGTAGATGGAGACGGATGGATGCACACTAATAGAAGAAAAAATGAGCTGCACTCAAATAAAAATATGTGTGAGGCAGTGACGCACGCTGAGCGTCCTACAGCCAGACGTAGCTGCAGGACACACTACTCAGCGTGAGCTGCACTCACACACAGTCAGAGACCTCTCAGACAGCCGTCAACAGTGCAGCTAAGTGGGCACTGGCACTGACAGGCTGCAGAAAGGCTCCGCTGTGTACTCCTATATAGTGTTTGCAACCACCGTAGATGGAGACGGATGGATGCACACTAATAGAAGAAAAAATGAGCTGCACTCAAATAAAAATATGTGTGAGGCAGTGACGCACGCTGAGCGTCCTACAGCCAGACGTAGCTGCAGGACACACTACTCAGCGTGAGCTGCACTCACACACAGTCAGAGACCTCTCAGACAGCCGTGAACAGTGCAGCAAAGTGGACACTAGCACTGAAAGGCTGCAGAAAGGCTCCGCTGTCTACTACTAGTGTTTGCAACCAACGTATATGGATACGGATGGAAGCACACTAGATTGAAATTATGTAAAAAATGCAGCTCAAAAAATAAAAGATGTATGAGGCAGCAGTGATCACACTGGGTGGCCTACAGCCTGACGTGGCTGCAGGACCCACTCCACAGCGTGAGCTGCACTCACACAGCCCTTGCAGACAGCTGTGAACACTGCTGCTAGGGCAAAGAACGCTACAGTGGTGGTTTATGTAGCCTGGGTAAAGCACTAGATGTTTGGTGGAATCGCTATTTCTAACTGTCCCTCACAGTCTTCTACAGCAGCCTGTCCCTAACTGAATTCACAGCAGAGTGACCAGAAATGGCGGCTGCGGTGGCTTTTATAGTGCATCATGACATCATTTCGGCAGCCAATCACAGCCATGCCAATAGTTAACATGCCTACATGCCTAACAGGATGTGCCCACACTTCGGAGGATTCCCATTGGCTTAATCAAAGCAAGCAGGCTCATAGCATGATGGGAACTTCCTATTCCGATTCCGATCCCGGAATCCGATATGAAAAAAATATCGGAATTAAGTATCGGAATTCCGATACCGCTAATATCGGCCGATACCCGATACTTGCGGTATCGGAATGCTCAACACTATTCATCGGGCGTATAGTATGCCCAATATATAATTTTCCATAGGGACAAGTAATGCCATATATAACCCCTGTGGTGTCGCATGTTATAAAATCTTTAATTTGTACCTCCGCAGACTTATTAGTAATCGCCAATTGTTTCTTAAGAACCAATTTTTTACAGGGGCCACATTTTCTGCAAGGTAAAAAACCAACTGGTAATTTTTCTGAATTTGATATGACGTTCCTCAGGGCTTAGAGATAGGAGGGGCTATTGTATTGCCCAGATTTTGTGCCTTCCTAAAGATAAACCTAGGGTGTAATGGTAGAGATTCCTCTATAACATTATCATTCCTCAAGACATTCCAATGTATATTGACAATTTTTTTGAGGATTATACTGTTGGCATTGTACTGTGTGATTATAGGGATTTCTTCCATAATGGAATGGTCCTTTCCTCTCTTCCGTTGTTCCAATAATTGATCCCTTGGTATCTTCTCCACTAATTCTTTTGTTTTTTGCAAAGAAACTGGATCATAACCTTTATTGGAGAACATTTTCATCATTGTCTCTGCCTCTCTATTAAAATCCTCCCTTTTGGAACAATTGCGGTGAGCTCTGATAAGTTGGCATTTTGAAACATTTAGCAACCAGCTAGATAGATGACAGCTGTCCAGTGAAATAAAATTGTTAGAATCGGTGGGCTTGTGATATAATTGCGTGCCAATGACATCATTTTCTATAAAAAATTTTAGATTTAAAAAGTTAATTTCCTTTGAACTAGTAGTAATAGATAAATTTAAAAAATATGAATTTTTATTTAATAAATTAAAAAATTGTTCCAATAAAAGAGGACGACCGGACCATATGAAAATAATGTCATCTATAAATCGATGCCATAGCACCAGATTCGCCCGTAGCCTGCCGTCAGGATAGATGGTTTCCTATTTCCATCTCCCAAAGTAGAAATTAGCATAACTAGGGGCAAACCAGGTGACCATGGCTGTACCTCATTGCTGGGAGTAGTAGTTCACCCCGTAACAAAAAAAGTTATGAGTTAAAATAAAATTTATACACTCCAGAAGGTACTCAATTTGATCACTGGGTAATGTGCTGTCCATCATCAGAAAGTGTTTCACTGCTTCACAGCCCTTTTTATGCTGGATGACGGTATACAGTGAGGTAATATCGAGTGTACCCATAATATAATGGTCACGCCATTCTATATTTTCTTTTATAATGCCTAAAATGTGGGTGCTATCCTTAAGATAAGTTGGGAGCTTGGGTATCAATCTTTGTAGATGACAATCCACAAATTTAGATAAATTTGATGTTAGGCCTCCTATCGCAGATATGATAGGTCTCCCGGGTGGGTTGTTTGTATCTTTATGCACCTTCAGTAAATAATAAAAATAGGGCACTCTATGGTGGGGTGTACTGATAAAATCCATTTCTTGTTTATTAAGAAAGCCATTTTCAAAACCCCTCTTTACCAAGTCCTGCATCTCAACTAAATACTCATTGGAGGGATGGTATTTTAATAATTTATAGGTTTGCCTGTCATCCAGAATCCGGAGGGCTTCTCTATCATAGTTTGGCGTATTCAATATAACTATTCCCCCACCTTTATCCGCCGGTCTGATAGTAATCTCCCGGTTCTCCTGGAGTTGTCTGATGGCTTTTCTTTCCTTATACGACATCAATCTCCCAAATCATTGGGCCCATTGCTAACTCTGGATGAAATACACGGAGGTGATACTTCTCTACTCACCTCTAGTGAAAGATTCGCGATCCATATAACTTCTGATATAGCAAACCCTATGAATAAGGAAGTGGCCATTCCATTAATGAGGGTATTACAGCCACACAGGTGGAAGAACTACCAGCCATATCTACTCCATTACCTTCCACAGTCACTCACAACAGATTTTCGGTTCTAGAAAATCTAGAGAATATTTCTTCCACGTTGGGTGATAAATATATTCACAACCTACCGACAGATAATAAAAACACCAAGGCCTGTTCAAGAGAACAGAGGAAACAACAATTGAAAACGAAACAGAGCCACCTTCCTTTTTTTCAGGTAGGCCAAAAAAGTAACGTGAAAGGGGCTGTAGGGGCGGGGAATTTGCCAAAAAAAAAGAACAAGCAACAATTAATCGTTCCTGAGCAAAAATATTCAATCTCAGCCGATATCCCCTACAAGACAATGAATCCTGTCTATTAAATAAAGGTCTGAAATATGCCCCTAGTGCTAAATTTAACAAATTTCAGGCATTTGTTGGTATTAAACTATTTATGAGGAAACTAGCCCTGAAGAAACATTATATGAAAAAGAAAATCATTAGTACTAATTCTGATGGCTCTACTAACATCTTTGATCCATATAAGCATACTGATTTAAGGAAAAAATCAAATTTCAATCCGCTGCAAGAATATTCAGAAGCATTTGAAGCATTTCAAAATAATGTCATACATGAAATCAGAAAAGTATCTGATAGGAGATGTAATAAATTTAAGCAGAATCTGTCATATAAGGAAAGAAAAGCCATCAGACAACTCCAGGAGAACCGGGAGATTACTATCAGACCGGCGGATAAAGGTAGTTATATTGAATACGCCAGACGATGATAGAGAAGCCCTCCGGATTCTGGATGACAGGCAAACCTATAAATTATTACAATACGATCCCTCCAATTAGTATTTAGTTGAGATGCGGGACTTGGTAAAGAGAGGTTTTGAAAAGGGCTTTCTTAATAAACAGGAAATGGATTTTATCAGTACACCCCACCCTAGACTGCCCTATTTGTATTATTTACCGAAGGTGCATAAAGATACAAACAACCCACCCGGGAGACCTATCATATCTGCAATAGGAGGCCAAACATCAAATTTATCTAATTTTGTGGATTGTCCTCTACAAAGATTGATACCCAAGCTCCCAGCTTATCTTAAGGATAACACCCACATTTTAGGCATTTTAAAGAATATAGAATGGCGTGACCATTATATTATGGGTACACGCGATATTACCTCACTGTATACCGTCATCCAGCATAAAAAGGGCTGTGAAGCAGTGAAACACTTTCTGATGATGGACGGCACATTACCCAGTGATCAAATTGAGTACCTTCTGGAGTGTATAAATTTTATTTTAACTCATAACTTTTTAATTTCGGGGTGAACTACTACTCCCAGCAATGGGGTACAGCCATGGGCACCAGGTTCGCCCCTAGTTATGCTAATTTGTACATTGGGAGATGGGAACAGAAAACCATCTATCTTGACGTCAGGCTACGGGCGAATCTGGTGCTATGGCATCGATTTATAGATGACATTGTTTTCGTATGGTCCGGTGGTCCTCTTTTATTGGAACAATTTTTTAATTCATTAAATAAAAATTCATATTTTTTAAATTTTTCTATTACTACTAGTTCAAAGGAAATTAACTTTTTTGATCTAAAATTTTTTATGGAAAATGATGTCATCGGCACGCAACTATATCACAAGCCCACCGATTCTAACAATTTTGTTTCACTAGACAGCTGTCATCTACCTAGCTGGTTGCTAAATGTTCCAAAAAGCCAACTTATCAGAGCTCACCGCAGTTGTTCCAAAAGGGAGGATTTTAATAGAGAGGCAGAGACAATGATGAAAATGTTCTCCAATAAAGGTTATGAACCAGTTCTTTGCAAAAAACAAAAGAATTAGTGGAGAAGATACCAAGGGATCAATTATTGGAACAACGGAAGAGAGGAAAGGACCATTCGATTATGGAAGAAATCCTTATAATCACACAGTACAATGCCAACAGTATAATCTTCAAAAAAATTGTCAATAGACATTGGAATATCTTGAGGAATCATAATGTTATAGAGGAATCTCTACCATTACACCCTAGGTTTATCTTTAGGAAGGCGCAAAATCTGGGCAATATGATAGCCCCTCCTATATCTAAGCCCCCGAGGAACGTCATATCAAATTCAGAAAAATTACCAGTTGGTTTTTTTCCTTGCAGAAAATGTGGCCCCTGTAAAAAATTTGTTCTTAAGAAACAATTGGCGATTACTAATAAGTCTGCGGAGGTACAAATTAAAGATTTTATAACATGCGACACCACAGGGGTTATATATGTCATTACTTGTCCCTGTGGAAAATTATATATTGGGCGTACTATATGCCCGATGAATATTCGGATAGCTGAACACCTGCGCAATATTGGGAACAAATTTACTGATCACCCCCTCTCCCATCATTTCCTTACTCATCATGGAGGCTCCATTAAGAATATCAAAGTCACCGGCATAAGAGTGGTTAAAAAAAGCTGGTGGAAAGGAAACTTTATTGAACAGATGTCGAGGGAAGAAAGTAGACTGATATTCAAAATGAACACACTGGTCCCCAATGGCTTAAACAGTGAGATTGAATTGTTTGCCTTTAATGTCTGAATACAGATGCAGGAAACCGTGGGTATATAAGCGCTCATCTAATCTCTATCGACCATCTCTGAGGAAGGAATCCGACGATTCCGAAACGCGTAAAATAGCATTGTGGTCTAGTAAGCACTTTCAAGCCAGTCATGTGACTTTACACGTGACCGTGACGTCACGCAAGGTCCTGCGGGTCTCCGTTGCACCTTGCTGGCTCTTAGCCTACACGCGATGCTTCCACCGCCGTCTACTAGCGGCTTCCACGTGGTTAGGTGGATGTCTGTCACTGGCCGGGACAGCGTCCAATATTCACGGTATCAACCTGCGCTCCAAGGACTTGGAATTCTGTATCCTTATCGGGACTGTCGTCTGTACTGTTGCCTCTACACTGGGACATTTTGGAGCTAGGATTTCTTCACTACCCTATACTCTGCTGGAACGAAGGTAGCGCTCTGTGTGTATTGAGATTAACTTTATCGCTACTGCTTTTAATCACTTGCTGGTTGGCAACATTTCCCTGCAAGAAGGGGAGGGTGGATTCACTATATATACGTACTTTTATGTTCAGACCTCTTCCCCGGTTTATCTTGCTAGTGCAAATAGTTATTGTACACTCTGTAGATGGGCCTGGTTTTTTGGCCACGCCGGCGGCTTATTTTCAAGGCCAAATTGGGGTAACTATTTACAAATAAAGTTCTCACCACACATAGTCCTGTGGCCCAATTGTCCTTCAACTGGTTATTACGAATACTTAAAAAGTTCATACAGTAAGTCTCTGTAGGCTCTCATGCTTAACGGTTACAACTATACATTCTTATTAACTTATTTACATTATGTATTCTCTATAGCGGACAGGGATCTGACCTCTGGTACTTCGAGTGGATCTATGCAGTATAGGTATCTCCCATGACCTGACCTGTTCTCTAATGTCTACTGCTGGTGCATTAGTCCCTACGCTATAAGTGGACTTGTGGAATATTGGACTGCCTTCTCCTGATTCGCCGCTAGCAGGGGACAGGTTTCCGCATTCCACTGCAGATGTGGCATCTGTCACTGGAGCCGTTTCATTAAGAGTCTCTGCTTCATCCGGTGCAGTAGGCTGGTGAAAGGTTAGGACTGGTACTACGATAGTCTGATTCACTTGTGTCCACAAAATTCTCCAAGGATAGTATGGATCTTCTCTTCCACCTCTACTGTGTGCGGTGGGGTGTCTTGGACTTCCTCTTTGTCTTTCAGTTGATCAGGGCACACCTTTAGATGATCTCTTGAGACTGCCTCTGAGGTTTCTCCTCAATCCTTGCTGATGAGGCATACCTTGGTGTTATTAAAGTCTGAAGGTATAACGGTGTATGGCTCTGTCTCCCACTTTTCATCTAGTTCGTGAACTCGTCTCTTTCTTTTGAGCACTTGTTCTCCTGGTGTCAAGGGAACTGCAGGGGTGTGTTGATTGTAATTCCTTTCCTGCCTCTGTCTTGCCTTGGACAAACTTTTCTCCACACATTCTTGCACTTTGCGGTATTGTTGCTGCCGCTCTTCAGCCCAGTCTGCATCTGGTGATGTCGTCTCAGGTGTTAAGACTCCCATGTCTAAATCAATGGGTAACTTGCCAGGTCTTGCTCTCATTAGGTAGGCCAGAGTGCAATTGGTGAAGTTTACCGGTATATGATTATATAGATCTAGCAGATCTGGCAACTTCTCTGGCCACTGGTTTCGTTCTTCCAGAGGTAAGGTCTTCAATAAGTCAGTTACCACCTGGTTCATCTTCTCACACATGCCAATTGTCTGTGGATGGTATGGCGTCATCCTGATTTTCTTGCAACTGTACATGTTACAGAACTCCTGGAACACTTCTGCCTCAAAGGCTGGACCTTAGTCGGTAAGCACTTGTTCAGGGTATCCGTGCGGTTGACATAAGTGTTGCTGAAATGCCTTGGCTGCAGTCTTTGCTGTTTGGTCTTTAACAGGCACTACTACCAATAATCTTGAGTAATGGTCAATGATGGTCAGAACATAGATGTAGCCATTCCTACTCGGAGTTAACTTCACGTGATCCAAGGCTACCAGTTCAAGTGGCTGTTTCGTGATGATCGGCTTTAATGGGGCTCGCTGGCTGTTACGATCCTTCCTGTGCAGGTTGCATGGGCCACATTCTCGGCTCCTCAATGCCAACCCAGTAGAATCTTTCACAAAGTAGGACTCCCAACTAATTCCACCCGAAGTGTCCTGCTCCATCGTGGTACGCCTCAAAGACCATTGGCGCATCCCTCTTCGGGACTACCACCTGCCAGACGAGTTCGTGTGTGTGCGAGTTGATGTTCCTCTGACACAGCTTACCCTCGTACCGACACAGCTTACCCTCGTAGATGAACAGCTTGCCTCTCTCCTTCCATAACTACTGTGCTTCCTCTGGGTCATCTGGACCAGGGTGTGAATCAGCTTGTGTCAGCAACTCCATTAATAGGCGAACAGCTGGGTCACTATCTTGTGTCTCTGCCCACTCGTGATGGGGTAATGGGTTCAACGTTACCTCTCGTACGATATAGTGCTTATTCCTCACCCCTTGGGAACGCTGGGCTGCAAATGGATGGTGGAAGGCTGGTAAATCGATTTTGTGGAGTTCTTCTGGATCTTCTCCCCCGTCTGATGAATTGGGCATCCTGGACAGCGCATCAGCATTAGCGTTCCTATGTCCTGCTTGGTACTTGATGGTAAACTCGTAGTTGGACAGCCGGGCCATCCATCGCTGCTCAAGTGCACCTAGCTTTGCCGTTTCAAGGTGGGTTAATGGATTATTGTCCGTGTAGATCGTGAACTTTGCTGAAGCCAGGTAGTGCTTGAAGCGCTCTGTTACTGCCCAGACTATGGTGAGGAACTCCAGTTTAATGGAACTGTAGTTGTCGGGGTTCCTCTCAGTGGGACGAAGCTTCCTGCTGACGTAGGCAATCACTCTCTCTCTGCCTTTCTGCACTTGTGACAGCACTGCTCCCAGTGCAAATAGTTGCTGGCGTCAGTGTAGAGTACAAATGGTTGGTCATAGTCAGGGTAGGCCAGGACCTCTTCTCCCGTGAGGGCCAATTTCAACCTGATGAAGGACTCTTCAATCCTTTTGTTCCACTCGAACGGAAGACTCTTGTTCTTGGCCTTCTTGGATTGGCCCACGAGAAGATCTTGCAGGGGTGCAGCTATTTTGGTGAAGTCCTTGATAAATCTTCGGTAGTAGCCTACTAACCCAAGAACATGAAATGTACCAGCACAAAATCAAGAAAATTTCATGTATATAAACTCAGAGATACATATCAAAAAATACAGAGAAAAAATGAGTTTACCATATACAATGAAAAATAAGTATTTATTAATACAAAAGTTCATCAAGTAAATAGTAAAATGTACAATAAAATATATATATATATCAATTAGTATGTATGGATACACATTATCCACAAGACTGATGGCCAGAGACTATGAGCAGAACATAATATCAGGACAGAGCAAAAAATAACCTATGTCAAACCAATGGTGATAGAATTAGTTAATGTAAACATCAGGCAGCTGATTCACTCAGTATCATGTGGCTCATATAGCCAACCATGCAGTGCAATGGTATGCTGAACAAGTGCCCCTAAATCATAAACATCACCATGGTATCAACAATGAATATATATGTATACATTTGCAAAGACCGCTACATGACTAAGTAAAGAATGAAGAGGTTAATTACCCATAGTGAGTGCCCGTGTTGTGACCACGTTCCCCAATGCATGTTTCGCTTGATATTTCGTCGCTTCCTCAGAGGGCGTTTTTGTGCGCTCGGCGCAGCTCCAAAAGGGCGCAAGCGCCAGCAAAATCATACCAACGCACGGCCAGCATACCCAACGCTAAATATAGGGTACGCTGATCGCATGCAGCGTCATGCGATCATAGGAGGAGCTGACCGGAGGAGGTGCGGACAGGGGTGGGGTTTAGCAGTGGCCCTGCGCTGCGCCTCAGTACGCTAGTTTGAAAGTAGCCTTAAAGAGGACATATGGCATTGTTGTCACCTAGGAGCCGGTGTCAAGTAAAGCGTTCATCGGGAAGCCATCAATCATGACGGACAGGACCGGCCGTCCTCCTACGTACTTGTCTCGCCAATTTGGTTGGCCTAGTCGTCCTACTCCTGAGGGTTGGCCCTTCGCCCCAGGGGTTGCTTGTTTAAATGACAATATCTTGCTATGTGTCCCGCCCTGTTGCAGCCGCGACAGATGGGCTGTCCGTCCTCGTCCTAACGATCGCTATCTCTCCCTCTGGTCGGTGGGATTCTCCTCTGCTCTCGCCATGGAACATCATCTGAACTGGAGGCCAGCTGGATCTTCTTCTTTGGAGCCACTTGTATGGACTGCACAATTTTTGTGAGTGTAGCCACACTTTTGGTTAGTTCCTTGACTTGGAGACATAGATCTGCAGCAGAGTCATCATCTTGGGCTGGCGTGTCAGTCTCAATAGGAGTCTGGGAAAAGGATGCTGCCTCCTGCTGGTATGTAATTGCTGGATGCCTAGAGGGCTCTGTGCTGCTAGGATTTGGTTCACACAGCACTCGGATGGCTCTATCCTTAAAGTGTGCAAAGTCCAGTTCAGGATTTTGTAGGGCCATTATGCGCTGCTGTGTCCTTTGATTGTTAGACTGGAGTATAAACTGCTCCGTTAGTAATCTATCTTCATCTTGCACGCTCTTAGGGTCAACCTGCTTTACAGCCCGTAGCTCCTCCTGAAGGTTAAGAGCATAGCCCCTTATACTGTCCTGCACCCTTTGTTTGCACAAAAAGAATCATATTTTTATCTCTGCTGTACGGGTGTCAAAAGTGTCTTTCAGTCTGGCTAAGATTTGTTTGACAGTTCCTTTATCAGTGTCCGGCAAGGACTTTACTTCCCTCTGGGCTGCACCAGTTAACTGGCCAATGAGGATGCTGACTTTTTGACTCTCAGACAGAGAGTACACTTTGAACAAACTACATAGTCTTTCCTTAACATCACTCAGGGTGTGCGACTCCCCTGAGTACTGTGGTAACCAGGCCGCTCCTGGTATATATGGCATTGATAGCGGCATTATGGAGGCTGCGGCTGCGACCGCTGCCGAATCTCCACCCGAGTTGGGCATTTTCTTAATCCCTCAGTGAACCTCAGCCAAGCTCCATTTACCTTTGCCGTTGTCAACAGCTGTTCTCTAACGGGCTGGATTGAGCTCGTCCTGGTCTCCAAATCGGATCTTCCTGCTTTTCAATCGCTCACAATAGAGCGCAGCTCCAGCTTCACTTCGCCCACTGACGTCAAAGCGTGGGGAGGCTTCGCGTCATGCTATATTTCTGGCACCGCCCACGATGGCACACCCCTCTCTGCTCGCACGCACTGTGTGACGCAGTTATGGCGGTGATTTGAAAGCTCATTAAAGTCTCTAGCACACAATTTAATAAAGTCTCTAGCACACTACCCAGCTTTGCTAGGCTCGATAATCCTGTTCGTGACGCCAGTTGGAGCGCCTTGCAGGGCCTTAGGTTACTCGGTACCGGGCCGGTCAGGCTCTCAAAAGGGGATGTCATGGTGGCAGTGACCCGGTCCGTGGCCCTTGGCATCCAGTAATTAAATAGAGGATAGTGATGTGGTGTTTAATTGTGACACCACCCGTGGTGTTCGGCAATGGGTGGCCGACGCTGCGGTTTTGGTCCTCTGAGGCTGATAGTGACGCAGCAAAGATGGTTCAGCTCCCCACGAGTAGAGCGGGGCCCCAGGGCAAATATATTTCATTGTTCAATGGTGGTGAACGTTGGGGTGCAGAGAATAAGTGAAGGACACAGAGAGATGCAGTTTTCTTTACCTTTTACTTGAAAGTAGTTGCAATCTGGGGTACCACATACAGATGAGGGATTGAGTCTGGCTCGCCTGGAGGCATTCAGGGGATCCACCCTGCCAGGTGGGGTTGGGGACCTTCATTCTGCGCTCTGTTTTCGGGTCCCTGCTGCTTGTAGCTAACCTGCGGCCCTCTCCTGCGTGATGATCTCTAACTTGTATGACTGACAGCATGAGCCTATATCACAGGTACTGTCCTTTTCACTGTCAGCCCCAGGCTCTTGGTCTGCTGCCGTGCCTTCAGGTATTCAGTGTGTCCAAAGAACTTGCAGTCACCTGTACTCCAGATTCGGCTGTCAAGGAGTACAGCTCCTACCCAGCCAAAGACTCTGGCATCCCTTTTTATATCAGCGCTTCTCTCTGGGGTCAGCTATATGCAATTTTAGTTCCCCAGAGCTTCTTGTCTCTGCTCCTGTCCCTTTCCGCTTTACAGACCAACTTTAACTGTCTCTAACTAGTGTTGATCAATACCTTCCGATATCGGGAAATATTGGATCGGATTGGATCGGACCGATACCCAAAAAGTATCGGATATCGCCGATTACGATACCGGAAACCAATGCAAGTCAATGGGACAGAAATATCGGAATTAAAATAAACCCTTTCTTTCCTTGTAGGTTAATTCTACATGAAGGAAAACAACTAAGAATAATGTAGAATGTATTGGTGGAGGTGGAGGAGACATTAAAGGCATAGGAGGATTAGCCCAATCAAATGGAATAGCAGGAATTAATTTTTTTTTTAAGACGTTCGGAGTTACAAAGATATTGACTATGTTAAAGGGGTTGTGTAGCAATAGAGGGAGACGTTCAGAAAAGGCACATGTTGGCGGAGTGTTGGAACGGAGTACTTCATCTAGCTTGGAGGTTGACTGAGCCCCTGACCCGGAGGACACGGCATGGATGCGGGCACCTGTATGCACAACAGACTGTGAGTAAAGCTTTGGAACTACATGCCCTGGGGTCCTCCAGTTATTCCTGTGCCAACACACTCAGCACTGCTACATCTCTGTGCCTGGCACTACACCATCTACGTCTCTTCTCTACCTCTCCATCTACACTGCCCTGGGACTACAGCCCTACCTGTGGAGGGCCACAACATCAAAGCTGCACCACACCATCTGTCCCAGAGGATCTGTCTGCAGCGTTGGCTTAACATCTTCATTGCCGAACACCACAGGTGGCGTCACGAATCATTCACTCATAAACTTTAATCATCATCCACATGTTCAACATTTCCCTTTTACAATGGACGCCCAGGGCCACGGACCGGGTCACAGCTACCGTGACATCTCCCATTGAAACCAACGGGCCCGGTACCGAGTACCCCACCAGCCCTGGCAGGCGATCCAACTTGGTGGAAATACACTTTCCATAGATCACTGTTCAGCGTGTGTCTGGGGAAGGAGCAGCTTGGTGGTCTGCTCGCAGCCAATCACAGCCATGCCATTAGTTAACATGCCTACATGCCTAACAGGATGTGCCCACACTTCTTAGGATTCCTCATTGGCTGAATCAAATCAAACTGGCTCATAGCATTATGGGAACTTCCGATTCCGGTATTCGATATGCAAAAAGTATCGGAACTCAGTATCGGAATTCTGATACCGTGAATATCAGCCGATACCCAATAATTGCAGTATCGGAATGCTCAACACTATCTCTGTCTTGTCATGAGCTCCAGCTGCTCTCGTTTCCATGACAACTCCCTGTTTACTCTCTCAGTTGACTTCTTACTCACTCACTAACCTCACCTGCTGGCCAGAATTTATAAGGAAGCTCTCCTTTCTGACCTGCAGCAGGAATAGTCATGTAACCTATGCTACCTGGTATAGGGACCCCCCTCCTGCCTCCAGGCATGATATCACCCCATAGAGGGAGGCAATGTCACTATGGCAAGCAGACTCTGGGATGCCACAATATGAACACTATGTACTTGTTGCCAAAGCAGGAGGAGGAGGACGTGATTTCCAGAACAAATTGGGTTTGATTGGTAAGGAATGGACTTTAAGACAACTTACAAAAAAGAACTTTTGGGGTGAATTTAGGTTGGGTTATTGTCTTCCATGTGGCTTACAAAGTTGGAAGAAATCCAGCCTTGATCAATTTTAGAAGAGTCAGACAGTCTGCATTTTCCGTTGACGGGCATGTGCGCCTTTCAATTATGATTGCATCGGATGAACTAAAAACCCGCTCACACAACACACTTGCAGCAGGGCATGGCAGCAGCGCCAAGGCGTAAAAGGAGAGGTCAAGCCAAGTGTGCTGCTTGGACAACCAATAGTTAAAGGGCACTGAAGAATCAGGAAGGATGCTAGTATGGTCACTTAAGTACTCCTTCACCATCTTGGTAAACGTTTCCCTCCTTGTCAGTTAAACCCACAGATAGCTCTTGCTGATGTGATGGTTTCATGAAAATGGCCCAGTTGGTGGACATTTCCCCCCCTGAGTTGCACCTGGTGTGTGTGTCCCTCACCTGTTATCCTTGCCGGTGAAAAGAGCCAGTACCTCTGCAGCAGCATTGTCTGAGGGTAATCTTTTTAGCAACTCTTCAACAATGACACTCTGGCATGCATGCAATGAAAACAGCACGTCTAACTCCGACATGAGAGAAGGAGAAGGAAATTTCTCCTTGTACTGTGGGTCAAGAAAGGTGCAAAGCCAATATTTCATTGTGGATAAAATGTCTTTTACATGAGGGTCTTGGGAAAGGCATCTGGACATGAACTGTGCCATGTGTGGCAGACTGCAAAGAGTCAAACATTCAGTGCCCTGACAAGGAAGAACACTAATCATTCTCTCCTCACGATGCCTCGCCGCCTCCTCCTCCTCTTCAGGCCACCCATGCTGGACAGGCATGAAGCTAGGATTGGGAGTTCCCTCTTTAGTGCAAACCAAAAACTCCCATTCCTCCTCATCCTTCTCCTCCTGTTCCTCATCATCAACCAATGTGGCCTGAGAATACTGTGTAAGGCTGGGCTGTGTGGTATCAGCCAATGTACAATCTTGCTCCATAGCCACCTGCTCGGCATTCAAAGCTTCCTATTTGAGATTCTGCAGTGAACATTTTAATAAACAGAGCAGCGGGATGGCTATGTTGAAAATAGGGTCATCAATGCTCACCATCTTGGTGCAGTACTCAAAGATTTGAAGAAACTCACAGATGCCATCGATCCACACCCGGAAGTTGTTATGTGTGGGGCTGAGTGTTATTCTGATAGGCACTGAGAAGCTGGAATTCATACATTGCCCCTGGCTGCTCAGTAAGCCTTGTGGGTGCTAACATGGCATATAGTGGCAAGTAGGTCCAGCAAGTTGGGGAATGTTTTTAAAAACACTGTACAACCTAGATCAGCACGAGGGCCATGCATGGAAAGTGTACCAGCTTGCTGAGCTTTAAAGCTGCCATCAAGTTACGCCCCTTATTGCACACAGCCATACCTGGTTGGCGGTACAGCGGGGAGAGCCACTGATTGGTCTATTCTTTTATCCGTTTCAACAGCTCTGCTCTGTTGTGAGCTTTATCACCTAAACAGATGAGCTTCAGCTGGGAGTGCTGCAGCTTCACCAAGGCAGTGCTGCAGAGCTCCCAGCTGGGGAGTGATGGGGAGGTTAGTTCAGCTGAGGATGAGGATCAGGAGGAGGAAAGACAGAAACTGGTATTCGAGGAGACTGGAACCCTGATGGAAGTTGGGCCTGCTATTCTTTGTGTGGGTAAGATGTGTGATGTTCCTCCACCAGATTCATCCAGTGTGCATCAGGGAATTGTAGCGTCCCTATCCACAAGAGCTTGTTCACATGCCTGTGGTTAGGTGGATGTTCTCTGTGACTGCGTTGGTCAGTGCACAGCTGATATTTTGTAACACATGCTTATGTAACATGATGATGACACACTAGGAAAACTAGTGGTGGCTGGGAAGCGAGTACTGTGGGGTTGCCACCTCCAAGAGGTCACAGAAAGACTCAGTTCCAACAAGTCAAGTCGGCAACATTTCCAGGGCTAGCAGTCTAGCAATGTGGGTGTTTACTGTTTGGGTCTGTAGGTGGGTGGATATTTCTGCTTCCTTTTAAAAGTCTGAGGCAAGGATAACTGAACGCTGCTCTGGGACAACGAACTGGACGTGGTTGCTGCCTGTTGTGTCTATGTAACTGCAGGTTGTGGGCAGGAGACATCAGCGCCTAATCCCTGGACAGCAGATTGGGAAGGCCGTAACACAAGAGAAGTGGCAGTGGTTACACCCTCAGACACAGATTTTGTATCTTGGCATTCCTCCCACCTACTGAGGTGATTGGCTGTCATGTGATTCTGCATGTTGTTGGTGCTTAGGTTGGCAGTGTTCTTGACTCTTCTCAGCTTGTTATGGCAGATGATGCAAATTACAGTCTGAATTACTATCAGAAAAAAACTGCCATACAGGGGAACAGTGCACCCTTGGCCTGTTATGTAGCCAAGTGGGGTGGCTCTGTGGAACAGTTGACCGTGTTCTCCCTTAAGTCAAAACACTACCTCTTCTTGACTGTTTTCGTGCTATGGATCCATTTCTCTTGGCTCTGCTGTGCTCGCTATATGTGTGTCACCTATACAATGCTATAGAGGAAAGATATAAAGTGACCTTTAATATAGGGGTTTCTTTGTCTATCAGCATTTCACATAGCATTTTATTTTCTACCGTGAATACCATGGAGAAGAAGGTGTTTGATGCTAGAGCTATAGAGATGTTGGTGGACTTCTTTCTTGGTGAAAGGCTAAGAATTCCTTTTGATGTCTTGCAAATGGTTCTAAAATTTATCTTCTCAAATGGCTCCGCAATTCCTGGAGGTGACATCTAATTTTGGACAGAGAAGGTGACTTCAGTTTGGAGCACTACTTGTTGAAAACTTTTTTTATGTTTCTTTTTCTCTGATGCAACGGTGCTTTTGGGACTTCCATGGCTTCAGCTACATGTTCCGGTCGCTCCATGACGAAGTGTGGCGCCCCCAGTGGCTTTGCTTTCCTCCTGGGAGGGTAATACCAGGCTTGGAGGCAATGACGGGTCTCTCACGCAGTCAATCTATGCATGCAACACAGTTCCACTCCAGGCCAGCAGGGGGAACTCTGAACCGGAATTAAGGGGAGGAGTGCTCTCTGAGAGCCAAGAGGGAGGAGTGGTCAGTTAGTCTGCAGAGGGTGAAGTGTGCAGACGTGTGGAAGGAGCGCTGAGGTAGAGCTGAGAGGAAGAGCTCATCTCCCGTAATAGCGCATGAACTGGAGCCTGGTCTCCACGGCTGTATGGACACTGATGGTCCTACAGCAAACACTAGAGGAGTAGAAGGCTGTAAATGCAATACTCCCATCTAACACTTGAGGGCACAACAGCAACACGGATAGTGAGCCGGGACTTAGGAGCGAGGAGTCTCTGGAACAGGCTACAGTTGTCTGCCGTACAAGTAGAGTTCTTGGGAACATCTGACAGGAGGAACTTCAGTGTAACTCAGTACTGGAGATCCCTCAAGTAAGCGCTAGGAAGGAGACTGCACAGCCCATCTGCTGAGAGAGAATCCCTGAGTTGCTTCCAGGTTTGCCTGCTCCGGTACCATCTGTAATCAGGACCCTGGACTGCAGTTATCAAGTAAAGGTACAGAAATTGCATCCCGCTGTGTCTTGTCTGCTTCCTACCTTTCCGGCACCGCTACATTCATGTTCCAACCACATCTACACTGCCCTGGGACTACAGCTTCACCTGTGGGGAGCATGTACATCTTTGCTGCACCATACCATCAGTCCCAGCGGACCTGCATGCAGCGTCGGCTTAACACCTCCCTTGCTGAGCACCACAGGTGGTGTCACGAACTATTCATCTAACTACATTTCACCATTCACATCTTCTTATTACTTTGGCGCCCAGGGCCACGGTCCGGGTCACCGCTGCTGTGACACATCCCACTGATACCGGCCCAGTACCGAGTACCCCACAGCCCTGGGAGGGCGACCCAACTTGGCGTCACGAACATGATTACGGAGCCCGTTACCCCCCGGGTCCTGTGTGCCATAGACTGTGTTTGTGAAAAAGACTGTGAAATTGGCACCAATTGCCGCCATTGCCACGCTGCTTGGCCCGCGCGGGAAGAAAGAGGGGCGGGCCTTCGTGGGCGGAGCCTGCCACAAAGCACGAAGAAGTGAAGTGCCGTGCGGGAAGAGAGGACAGCACGCGAGAAGTGGGAGGAGCTGAGGCCTACAGCCCGGAGCATAGGGCCTGCGAAGCGGCCACCGGTGAGCTCACACAACCCCCCCGGCCCTGGCTAACGTTAACTAGGGGGGGAAGAGAATGTCTGTGCCAAGCAGCAATGTAGTGGCGGACGCCGTCACCAACCCCTCAGCGCCGCAAGGAGGAGCGCACGCCACAGCGTCCCCATAATGCCTCTGTCTATGCCCTACCTTCCGGGAGCGGCCTGGCTACCGCAGTACTCGGGTGAGTCGCATACCCTGAGTGAATTCAAAGAGAGACTGTGTAGTTTGTTTAAAGTATACCCTCTGTTTGAAAGCCAGAAAGTGAATATCCTCATTGGACAGCTAACAGGTGCAGCGCAGGGAGAAGTGAAAGCCTGGCAGGACACTGATAAAGAGACTGTTGCAAAGATCCTGGCCAAGCTGAGAAGCACCTTTGACACCCGCCCTGCAGCTGAAATCAAGATGAGGTTCTTTGGCTGTAAACAGAAGGCGCAGGACAGTATAAGGGACTATGCTCTCAACCTGCAGGAGGCGCTGCGAGCCGTTAAGCAAGTTGATCCTGACAGTGTGAAGCAGGAAGAAAAACTGTTCAAGGAGCAGTTCATTGAAGGACTTCTATCCAGTACACACAGAGGACAGTTGTGCATCATCACCCTGCAAGACCCTGATCTTGACTTTGCTGATTTTAAGGACAGGGCTATACGGGTACTCCAGGAACCCACTGACAGCCGTCCAGCACCCCTGAGGCGCCCAGTGATCACCTACTACCAGGAAGCAACATCTTTTCCTTCCATCCCTGTGGAGGCTAATGCACAGACTCTGGATAAAGATCCAACTGAAGAGCTGCGTCTTCAGGTCAAGGAGTTGACCAAAGGAATGGCTGCACTTACTAAAACTGTGCAGTCTTTGCAAGTGTCCTCCAAGGAAAAGATCCAGTTGGCTTCCAGTCCAGAGGATGTCCCGTGGCTCCGGAAGAGGAGAGCTCCACCACTCTGAGTGAGGAACAACGATTCCTATGACCAGGACGGACCTCCCATCTGTCATCGCTGTTATAAGGCAGGTCATCTTGCAAGATTTTGTAGTTTAAACGAGCAACCCCCGGGGCAGAGGGCCAACCCCCAGGAATAGGATCCCCAGGCCCAATGAACTGGAGAGCCAAATATGTGGGAGGGAGACCAATCCTTCCAGTGGTGATTGACGGTATCCCCATGAACGCTTTGCTGGACACTGGCTTTCAGGTGACCACTATGCCGTACATTCTTTACAAGAGGTAATGGGCTGATTCTGAACTTACCCGTTGCCCAACTGATGAACTGACAGTAGTTGCCAGTAATGGTCAGTCTTTGCCGCAGATTGGATGTAAAGAGATTACTGTTAAAGTGGGTCGGGTAGAGCTAAAATCTCAAGGTCTGATAGTTGTGGATATTGATCAACGTGAATGTAATCCCATGATGACTCTTGGTACAAATGTAATTGAAAACTGTCTTTCCGAGGTTATTGTCTTGTTGCAACAGGTGGCTGACACTGCTGGTTCCAGTGAACAACGAGTCCTGCAGAAGGAGATCAGAGCCCTGATGCAAAAACAACAGGTAGAACTCTCTGGCGGAGAAATTGGTAGTGTCAGAGTGAGTGATGCTTTCCCCATTGCAATACCCCCCAGATGTGAAATGTTGTTTTGGTGTCGGGCAGCCATAGGCCTCAGAGGGAAGGATTTCCAGGCATTGGTAGAACCAGTATATTCTGATAGCAGGCCCACTGTCCTGGCAGCCAGAGGAGTGGTGTCAGCAACTGCAGGTGGGAACTAACTCTACGCCCTCATACCAGAGAAATGGGGTTTACAGAGTGACACAAGAATATGAGCAGGTATTCAGCAAACACCCACTAGATTTTGGGCAGACAAAAGGGGTTCAACATCATATCCCCACTGGAGATCATCCACCCATTAAAGAAAGGTACCGGCCTATACCCCCCAACACAGTACCAATGTGCTAAGAGTATGTTGAGAGAGATGAAGGAAGCTGGGGTTATCAGAGACAGTTGTAGCCCCTGGGCAGCTCCCATAGTTTTTGTAAAGAAAAAAGATGGTACCATGAGAATGTGTGTTGATTACAGAAAAATTAACAGCATTACACATAAAGACGCCTACCCATTACCTAGAATTGAGTAATCATTAGATGCACTTAAAACTGCTAACTACTTTTCCACCTTGGATCTCACTAGTGGGTATTGGCAGGTTCCTGTGGCAGAGGCAGACAAGGAGAAAACAGCATTTACCACTCCAATGGGTCTCTGTGAGTTCAACTATATGTCATTCGGGCTCTGCACCGCTCCAGGAAAATTTCAACGGCTGATGGATTGCTGCCTGGGACACATGAACTTTGAGACAGTCCTGTTGTACCTGAATGATGTCATTGTTTTCTCCAAAACCTATGAAGATCATCTGGAACACCTGGCTGAAGTGTTTGAAGCTTTGTCCAATTTTGGCCTGAAGGTGAAGCCTTCCAAATGCCACCTCCTGAAGCCCAAGGTACAGTACCTCGGTCATGTGGTCAGTGCAGAAGGTGTGGCACCAGATCCTGACAAGGTCACAGTCATCCGGGATTGGCCGAAGCCCATCAACCTTCATGAAGTACGCCAATTCCTTGGACTGGTAGGCTACTACCAAAGATTCATCAAAGGCTTTACTGAAAAAGCCACCCCTATGCAAAATCTTCTGGTGGGGTAGTCCAAGAAGACCAAACAGAAAAATTCCACCTTTGAATGGACTGAAGAGTTGGAGAGATCCTTCATTCGGCTGAAGATGGCTCTCACAGGTGACGAAGTTCTGGCCTACCCAGATTATGACAAACCCTTTGTGCTGTACACTGATGGCAGCAATGTGGGACTAGAGCAGTACTGTCGCAGGTACAGAATGGAAAAGAAAGAGTGATCTCCTACGCCAGCAGGAAGCTGCATTCCACTGAAAGGAATCCTGACAACTACAGTTCTTTCAAGCTGGAGTTCCTTGCCATAGTCTGGGCTGTCACCGAAAGGTTCAAACATTACCTTGCCTCCGCTAAGTTTACTATCTTCACGGACAACAACCCATTGACTCACTTGGAAACTGTAACACTGGGTGCACTGGAACAGCGATGGATGGCTCGGCTATCTAACTATGAATTCACTGTCAAGTACCGAGCAGGGCACAAGAATGCCAATGCTGATGCGCTATCCAGGATTCCTAATTTGCCAGATGTAGGAGAAGACCCTGAGGCTCTTGAAGAAATAGAGCTACCTCCCTTCCACCAGCCAATTGCGGCCCATTTGCCCAAGGAGTGAGAAACCGACGGTCTGGCTTGAAGGAGGTCACCTTGAATCCATTGCCCCATCATGACTGGGCAGAAATGCAAGATAGTGACCATGCAGTCCGCCTGGTGAAGGAGCTAGTGTCACAAGCTGATTCACGCCCAGAGTCGAATGATCCTGAAGAAACCGAGCAGTTGTGGAAGGAGAGAGGCCGGCTGTTCATCTATGAAGGAAAGCTGTGTCGGAGGAGTATCAATGCCCGCACTCATGAGCTGGTCTGGCAGGTGATAGTCCCAAAGTGAGAGGCATCAATGGTCCTGGAAGCATACCACAATGGAGCTGGACACTTCGGATGGAAGAAGTTGGAAGCCTTGTTCCGGGAGAGGTTCTACTGGGCTGGTATGAGGAAAGCCATTGAGAGGTGGTGCCGGGAGTGTGGACAATGTAACCTGCGCAGAAAGGATCGAAACAGCCAGAGAGCTCCTCTACAGCCAATCATCACAAAACAGCCACTTGAGTTGGTAGCCCTGGACCATGTGAAGCTGGTTCCAAGCCGGTCAGGCTACATCTATGCTCTTACCATTGTGGACCACTACTCAAGATTCCTGGTAGTTGTGCCTGTCAAAGATCAAACAGCCAGGACAGCAGCCGGAGCATTCCAATAGCACTTCTGTAGACCACATGGATAGCCTGAAAGAGTGCTTATGGATCAAGGTCCAGCTTTCGAGGCAGAAGTGTTCCAGGAATTCTGTAACTTGTATGGTTGTAAGAAGATCCGGACAACACCGTATCACCCACAGACCAATGGCATGTGTGAGAAGATCAACCAGGTAGTGATTGACCTACTGAAGACTTTGCCCTTGGAGGAGAGAAATCTGTGGCCAGAGAAGTTGCCAGATCTGGTGGACCTCTACAACCATATTCCAATGAATTCCACCAACTGTACCCCAGCCTACTTTATGAGAGCAAGACCTGGTAAACTGCCTATTGATTTGGACATGGGAGTCTTTACGCCTGAAGTAACGTCACCAGATGCTGACTGGGATACAGATAGTCAACAACAGTACAGAAGAGTTCAAGAATGCGTGGAAAAGAGTCTAGCTCATGCAAGACAAAAGCAGGAGAAACTTTACAATCAAAATGCACCTGCCGTTACTTTGTCGCCGGGAGAACAAGTCTTAAAAAGGAAGAGAAGATTGCACAAATTGGATGATCAATGGGAAGCTGAACCTTATACCATTCTGCCCTCGAACTTTGATAATACTAAGGTATGCCTTATTAGCAAAGATGGAGGAGAAACCTCAGCAGCAATATCAAGAGATCACTTGAAACTATGTCCTGACCTGTTGAAGGAAAGAGTGGAAAAACCAGATAACATCCAACCCATAGAGGAAGAAGAGAAGGTCAGCACAATAATTGGAGAATTCCCTGCGAATTGGACAAAAATAAACAATGCTATAGTGGTGCCAGTGTTGACATTTCCCCAATTGGTAGCACAGGAAGACGTGATTCCAGAAAACCCTGAAGATCAGGAAAATCAGGCAGCAGATGCTACACCAGCAGTGGAGACAGAGAACCCTCGCCCTGCCAGTAGTGAATCTGACATGCCCATAGTGACTCTAAGAACACGTAGACATGTGCCACCCAGTTCACATACTACACGGGTAGTTAGAACCAGACAATCAGTAAGGGCCATTACAACACCAGTGTTACGCAGATCTACTCGTATCACCCAAGGCATACTACCAGTTAGATTCCACATATAACTGTCCAATATAAAATAAAGTTGAGTATTGTAACTGTTAACCTGTCTGTAAATATGTAACTGTTTAAGCTTTTGTACCTACAGGTAACCTGTAAGACTTTCCTTTAAATTTTCCAGTTTTTTCCCTTGTTTATGGACATAGTACCACAGGACTTGTGTGGTCACCAATCTGTATATAGTTCACCATTTGCCCAGGAATGGACCATGGACATTGATGCTTGGACTTATCACCATAGGACCATTTTTGAAGCACTTGGTTTTTGTAACTTTTTCATTTTTAAATCTTATACAATTATTATTGTTTAACTGTTTATGTATTTCATGTTTTGTTCAGCCCAGGAGTGCTGACTTGCACTAGGGGGAATGTGGTGCCCCCAGGAGTATGGTCGCCACAGTGGTTTTGCCTTCCTCCAGGGGAGGGTAATGCCAGGCTTGGAGGCAATGACGAGTCTCTCTCGCAGTCAATCTATGCATGCAACACAGTTCCACTCCAGGCCAGCAGGGGGAACTCTGAACCGGAATTAAGGGGAGGAGTGCTCTCTGAGGGCCAAGAGGGAGGAGTGGTCAGTTAGTCTGCAGAGGGTGAAGTGTGCAGATGTGTGGAAGGAGCGCTGAGGTAGAGCGGAGAGGAAGAGCTCATCTTCTGTAAGAGCGCATGAACTGGAGCCTAGTCTCCATGACTGTATTGACACTGATGGTCCTACACCAGACACCAGAGGAGTAGAAGGCTGTAAATGCAATACTCCCATCTAAGACTTGAGGGCACAGCAGCAACACGGATAGTGAGCCGGGACTTAGGAGCGAGGAGTCCCTGGAACAGGCTACAGTTGTCTGCCGTACAAGTAGAGTTCTTGGGAACATCTGACAGGAGGAACTTCAGTGTAACTCAGTACTGGAGATCCCTCAAGTAACCGCTAGGAAGGAGACTGCACAGCCCACCTGCTGAGAGAGAATCCCTGAGTTGCTTCCAGGCTAGCCTGCTCTGGTACTATCTGTAATCAGAACCCTGGACTGCAGTTATCAAGTAAAGGTACAGAAATTGCACCCCACTGTGTCTTGTCTGCTTCCTACCTTTCCGGCACCGCTACATCCCCTTGCCAACCATGTCTACACTGCCCTGGGACTATAGCTTCACCTGTGAGGCGCTTTTACATCTTTGCTGCACCATACCATCAGTCCCAGCGGACCTGCATGCAGCGTCGGCTTAACACCTCCCTTGCCGAGCACCACAGGTGGCGTCACAAACTATTCATCTAACTACATTCCACCATTCACATCTTCCTATTACTTGGGCGCCCAGGGCCACGGTCCGGGTCACCGCTGCTGTGACACATCCCACTGATACCGGCCCGGTACCGAGTACCCCACTTGGCGTCATGAACAGGATTATGGAGCCCGTTACCCCCGGGTCCTGTGTGCCATAGACTGTGTTTGTGTAAAAGACTGTGTGTGATTTTGGCGCCAATTGCCGCCATTGCCGCGCTGTTTGGCGCGCGGGAAGAAGGGGCAGGCCTTCGTGGGTGGGGCCTGCCACAGAGCGCGAAGAAGTGAAGTGCCGCGCGGGAAGAGAAGACAGCGAAACACGTGTTGGATTGGTGTGAGGGGTTGTGGCATGCCCTTCATAGTCATTATCATGTACTTACCTTGATATATCACTTTTGTTCACCATTTTTGGGATTCCTTATGTTTGACACTGTGGAATAAAATAAGGAGGAATAGGTATATCATTATATTTATTTGCTGCTATCATTAGACATTTCCTTATCCTTATTATATATATATATATATATATATATATATATATATATCTCAAAATGAGGAAATGGTTGCACTCAATTGCATTAAGGCATGTCAATGTGCAATACATGAAGTGTGAATAGTTTAATGGCTTTTGAGATTTAGGAAAAACACATGAGATGCTTAGCACAAAATTTGGCCAAGAAATGTGAGCCCATTCACCAACGTCAAGGTAATCTCATGATCGAATGGGTCCCTAACATAACTGCCTAGTGTGAACACTTACCTCTGGCTAATAACTTGGTAAAGCCTGTATTTATAGGAAGGTCGGAACCAAATGTGACTAGATGTAATTAAAACCACAGCTGGTGAAGGGCGGAGTGCTCAATCAGAAAGCATACAAATAGCAGAAAACTGAAGGCACATCAAGAACTAGTCTGAACAAGTGCATACAAAAAACAGCTTACATATCAAAATGTATATACAGTTGTGGTCAAAAGTATTGACACCCCTGCAATTTTGTCAGATAATACTCAGTTTCTTCCTGAAAATTATTGCAAACACAAATTCTTTGTTATTATCATTATCTTCATTTAATTTGTCTTAAACGAAAAAACACAAAAAGAATTGTCCTAAAGCCAAATTGGATATAATTCCACACCAAACATAAAAAAAAGGGTGGACAAAAGTATTGGCACTGTTCGAAAAATCATGTGATGCTTCTCTAATTTGTGTAATTAACAGCACCTGTAACTTACGTGTGGCACCAACAGGTGTTGGCAATAACTAAATCACACTTGCAGCCAGTTGACATGGATTAAAGTTGACTCAACCTCTGTCCTGTGTCCTTGTGTGTACCACATTGAGCATGGAGAAAAGAAAGAAGACCAAAGAACTGTCTGAGGACTTGAGAAACCAAATTGTGAGGAAGCATGAGCAATCTCAAGGCTACAAGTCCATCTCCAAAGACCTGAATGTTCCTGTGTCTACCGTGCGCAGTGTCATCAAGAAGTTTAAAGCCCATGGCACTGTGGCTGACCTCCCTAGATTTGGACAGAAAAGAAAAATTGACAAGAGATTTCAACGCAAGATTGTGCGGATGTTGGATAAAGAACCTCGACTAATATCCAAAAAAGTTCAAGCTGCCCTGCAGTCCGAGGGTACAACAGTGTCAACCCGTACTATCCGTCGGTGTCTGAATGAAAAGGGACTGTATGGTAGGAGACCCAGGAAGAGCCCACTTCTTACCCCGAGACATAAAAAAGCCAGGCTGGAGTTTGCCAAAACTTACCTGAAAAACCTTAAAACGCTTAGGAAGAATGTTCTCTGGTCAGATGAGACAAAAGTAGAGCTTTTTGTGTAAAGACATCAACATAGAGTTTACAGGAGAAAAAAGAGGCATTCAAAGAAAAAAACACGGTCCCTACAGTCAAACATGGCGGAGGTTCCCTGATGTTTTGGGGTTGCTTTGCTGCCTCTGGCACTGGACTGCTTGACCGTGTGCATGGCATTATGAAGTCTGAAGACTACCAACAAATTTTGCAGCATAATGTAGGGCCCAGTGTGAGAAAGCTGGCTCTCCCTCAGAGGTCATGGGTCTTCCAGCAGGACAATGACCCAAAACACACTTCAAAAAGCACTAGAAAATGGTTTGAGAGAAAGCACTGGAGACTTCTAAGGTGGCCAACAATGACTCCAGACCTGAATCCCATAGAACACCTGTGGAGAGATCTAAAAATGGCAGTTTGGAGAAGGCACCCTTCTTATATCAGTTACCTGGAGCAGTTTGCCAAAGAAGAATGGTCTAAAATTCCAGCAGAGCATTGTAAGAAACTCATTGATGGTTACCGGAAGCGGTTGGTCGCAGTTATTTTGGCTAAAGGTTGTGCAACCAAGTATTAGGCTGAGGGTGCCAATACTTTTGTCTGGCCCATTTTTGGAGTTTTGTGTGAAATGATCAATGTTTTGCTTTTGCTTCATTCTCTTTTGTGTTTTTTTCATTTAAGACAAATTAAATGAAGATAATAATACCAAAGAATTTGTGATTGCAATCATTTTCAGGAAGAAACTGAGTATTATCTGACAAAATTGCAGGGGTGTCAATACTTTTAGCCACAACTGTACATACACACACACACTTATGTTTTCCCTATTAATTGATATCAACTATTTAATATTTACTGTATAATTATTAAGGTTTGTGAATTCCAATCCCAGGTACGTCCCCCCCCCTCTTTTCTCTTTTCAATTTTTTTATTATGCCTTTTGTCTTATTTAATGTGGTATTCGTGGGTTGTTAAATTTTCTTGAACATTTTGGAATTTCCTTCTTATATAGAGTGTGTCTTGTTACATTTGTTTGAAGGTTCTGTAGGGCGCTCGTAAAGAACTGAAAGATCTACTGGACTTCTCAGCTTATCACCCCTAAAGTACTAGGCATACTGAAATAATCAATCAGCCCATGGAGTAATTTTTTTTAGGAATTTCCACCAACTCTGATCAAATAAGAGTCTGGGCTTGACTCCATGAGCAAAACTTGCCAACCACATTTCATTTTCATAATCTTTTGGGAAACAAACTACGTTTATTACAGAGTATGGCAAAGAGCCTCATATTCCCCTTCCAATTGTATCTGAAAGTTTACTTCTCGCTGTGAACATTGTCTCTCAGGACATTCAAAAAATCTGAGGTGCAATCAAATTTGACTTCAGCTGCAACAAAAGCAAATAAGAGTGCTGATAGACATCATCAACTTGTTCTCAACATCGCTCTCAGAGATAAGGTTTGGATTTCCTCCAAAAAACATCCATTTAAAGACTCATTGCAAGAAGTTTGCTGCAAAGTTTGACCTACTCCAAATTAATCAACAAATTAATTATTACTTTCCATCTGAAAATGCCTCCTGCGCTAAAAATCCCTGACTTTCTACTCTGTCCCCTAAACCCTAATAAATTCTCTCCTAATGTCAAGGCATTACCTACTTCTGCTTTTGAGCCAGATAAGGAGGATGAGGTCAATCAAATCCTGGACTGTATTAAGGTTTGTGAGATTATTTTCTACTTATTTGACTAGTAGCATTAATGCTACAATCTTGCTTAAGAGAGTTCACGCATTCTCTTGCCTCTACTACTACTACTGACTCTTATGGAAAGGTCCTTAAAAGGGGAGGTTCTGTCCTGGTGAAGCCAAAGTCAGCTTACTTCCACTTTGGCTGCTGCTCATTGCTGTACTCCATGTTGGGTTTTACATGCTAACAGGGAGCTATGTGGCACTCCTAAATAGTAGCTGGGTGCTCAAGTAGGATTCTACTCCAAGTTTAAAAACAAAGAGAACATGGAACTCCAAAATTAAATTAAAAGCTTTATTGCGAAATAGAAATCCTCCGTACATGCATATGTTCAACATTTCGGCTACCACTTGTACCTTCTTCAAAATCTAAAATACACAGAAAACAAAACACAAAAACGGTGTTCCACAATATCATGTGGTAATATCTTAAATATATGAGGCACAACATGTATTAAATACAGTGGGGAAAAAAGTATTTAGTCAGCCACTAATTGTGCAAGTTCTCCCACTTAAAAAGATGAGAGAGGCCTGTAATTGCCATCATAGGTAGACCACAACTATCAGAGTCAAAATGAGAAAACATATCCAGAAAATCACATTGTCTGATTTGGCAAGATTTAATGTATTTTTCAAATTACGATGGAAAATAGGTATTTGGTCATTAACAAAAGTTCATCTCAATATTTTGCAATATATCCTTTGTTGGCAGTGACAAAGGTCAAACGTATTCTGTAAGTCTTCACAAGGTTGGCACACACTGTTGGTGGTATGTTGGCCCATTCTTCCATGCCGATCTCCTCTGGAGCAGTGATGTTTTGGGCCTGTCGCTGGGCTGCACGAACTTAAAATCCCTCCAAAGGTTGAGATCTGGAGACAATCCTTCGTTACCCTGGTGGTGTGCTTGGGATCATTATCATGATGAAGGACCCATCCACGTTTCATCTTCAATGCCCTTACTGATGGAAAGAGGCTTGCACTCAAAATCTCATGATACATGGACCCATTAATTCTTTCATGTACATGGATCAGTTGTCCTGGTCACTTTGCAGAGAAACAACCCCAAAGCATAATGTTGCCACCCCCATGCTTCACAGTAGGTATGATGTTGTTTGGATGCAACTCAGCATTCTGTCTCCTCCAAACACGACGAGTATTGTTTCTACCAAACAATTCTACTTTGATTTCATGAGACTATGTGACCTTCTCCCAATACTCTTCTGGATAAACAAAATGCTATCTATCAAACTTCAGATGGGCCCGTACTTTCTTAACCCCTTTACTCCCAATTTTTACAATTTTGACTTTATCAGGTAATAACTCTGGAACGCTTCCATGGATCCTGGTGATTCTGACAGTGTTTTCTTGTGACATATTGTACTTCATGTAAGTGGTAAAATTTCTTTCATATAACTTGCGTTTATTTGTGGAATAAAACAGAAATTTGGCAAAAATTTAGAAAATTTTGCAATTTTCCAACTTTGAATTTTTATGCCCTTAAATCACAGAGGTATGGCACACAGAAAACTAAATAAGTATCATTTCCCACATGTTTACTTTACATCAGCATAATTTTGGAACCAAATTTTTCTTTTGTTAGGAAGTTATAAGGCTGGATTCACACTGCCATATTTCTCATCCGAAAATCGCATCATAAAACTCGCAGTGGCTGTCGGCTCTCCTGATCTGGGCTTGACATATGCATAGTAATCCATCATGCTGTCATGCTCAGGTCAGGAGAGATGCCGGCCAGTCCGTTCAGTGCGATGCGATTATCGCAGGAGAAATACGCCAGTGTGACTCTGCCCTATGGGTTAAAAGTGGACCAGTGATTTCTCATTTTCACAACACCATTTTATTTTTAGGGACCACATTACATTTGAAGTCACTTTGAGGAGTCTATATGATAGAAAATACCCAAAAGTGACATCATTCTAAAAAGTGCACCCCTCGAGGTGCTCAAAACCACATTCAAGGTTTATTAACACTTCAGGTGCTTCACAGGAATTTTTTGAATGTTTAAAAAAAATGAACATTTAACTTTTTTTCACAGAAAAATTATTTCAGGTCCAATTTTCTTTATTTTACCAAGAGTAACAGGAGAAATTGGACAGCAAAAGTTATTGTGCAATTTGTCCTGAGTACGCTGATACCTGATATGTGGGGGGACCACTGTTTCGGTGCATGGCAGAGCTCAGAAGGGAAGGAGCGCCGTTTGACTTTTTCAACGCGAAATTGGCTGGAATTCAGATCGGACGCCATGTCATGTTTGGAGAGCCTCTGATGAGCCTAAACAGTGGAAACCCCCCACAAGTGACCTCATTTTGGAAACTAGACCCCCCAAGGAACTTATCTAGATGTGTGGTGAGAACTTCGAAGCCCCAAGGGCGTCACAGAAGTTTAAAACGTACAGCCGTACAATTAAAAAATGATCTTTTCACCACCAATTTTTACTTTCCCAAGGGAAACAGGACCCCAAAAGTTATTGTGCAATTTGCCCTGAGTACGCTGATACCCCATATGTGGGGGTAAACCACTATTTGTGTGTATGGCAGAGCTCAGAAGGGAAGCAGCGCCATTTGACTTTTTGGCTGGAATTGAGATTGGGCGCCATGTTGAATTTGGAGAGCCTCTTATGTGCCTAAACAGTGGAAACCCCCCACAACTGACACCATTTTGGAAACTAGACCGTCTAAGGAACTTATCTAGATGTGTGGTGAGCACTTTAAACCCCCAAGTGCTTCACAAAAGTTTATAATGCCCAGGCGTGAAAATAAAAAAATCATATTTTTTCCACAAACATGACCTTTTAGTCCCCAATTTCTTTATTTTCCCAAGGGTAAAAGGATAAATTGGACCCCAAAAGGTGTTGTCCAATTTGTTCTAAGTACGCTGATACCCCATATCTGGGATAAAACTACTCTATGGGCACACGTCGGGGCTCGGAAGGGAAGTAGTGACATTTTGGAATGCAGACTTTGATGGAACGGTCTGCAGGTGTCATGTCGCATTTGGAGAGTCCCTGATGTGCCTAAACTCTGAAAACCCCTACAACTGACCCCATTTGGGAAACCAGACCTCCCAAGGAACTTATCTAGATGTGTGGTGAGCACTTTGAACTCCCAAGTGCTTCACAGAAGTTCATTACGCCCAGGCTTGAAAATAAAAAGTCATATTTTTTCCACAAACAAGACCTTTTAATCCCCAATTTTTTTATTTTCCCAAGGGTAACAGGAGAAATTGGACCACAAAAGTTGTTTATCCAATTTGTCCTGAGTACACGGATATCCTATATGTGAGGGTAAACCACTGTTTGGGCACACGTCGGGGCTCGGAAGGGAAGTAGTGAGGTTTTGGAATGCAGACTTTGATGGAATGGTCTGCTGGTGTCATGTCGCATTTGGAGAGTCCCTGATGTGCCTAAACAGTGGAAACCTCCCACAAGTGACCCCGTTTTGGAAACTAGACCCCCCAAGGAACTTTTCTAGATGTGTGGTGAGCACTTTGAACCCCCAAGTGCTTCACAGAACTTTATAACCTAGAGCCATACAAATAAAAAAATTATATTTTCTTCCACAAAAATTATATTTTTGCCCCTAATTTTTTATTTTCCCAAGTGTAACAGAAAAAATTTGACCTCAAAATTTGTTGTCCTGAGTATGCTGGTACCACATATGTAGGGGTAAACCACTGTTTGGGCGCATGGCAGAGCTTGGAAGGGAAGATGTACCATTTGAGTTTTTCAATGCAGAATTGGCTGGAATTGAGATCAGACGCCATGTTGCTTTTGGAGAGCCCCTAATGTGCCCAAACAGTGGAAACCCCCCAATTCTAACTCCAACCCTAACCCCAACACACCCCTAACCCTAATCTCAGGCCTAGCCTAGCCCTAGCCTAACCCTAGCCCATCCCTACCACTAACCCTAACCCTAATGGGAAAATGGAAATAAATACATTTTTTTTATTTTATTATTTTTCACTAACTAAGGGGGTGATAAAGGGGGGTTTGATTTAATATTTATGGCGGGTTTTATGTTTGGCAGCTGTCATACGCTAAAAGATACTTTTTATTGTAAAAAATGGTTTTAGCATGACTACATTTTGAGAGCTATAATTTTTCCATATTTTGACCCACAGAGTCATGTGAGGTCTTACTTTTTGCGGGACGAGTTGATGTTCGGGCACGTGACATTTTTTGATCGTTTTTTATTCCGATTTTTGGGACGCAGAATGAACAAAAACCAGCAATTCATGAATTTCTTTTGGGGGGTGCGTTTACACCGTTCTGCGTGTGGTAACATTGATAAAAGGGTTTTATTCTTCGGGTCAGTACGATTACAGCGATACCTGATTTATGTTTTTTTTATGTTTTGGTGCTTTTATACAAAAAAATTTTTTATATAAAAATTATTTTTGCTTTATTCTGCGAGCTATAACTTTTTAATTTTTTCGCTGATGACACTGTGTGGTGGCTCATTTTTTGTGAGACAAGATGATGTTTTCAGCAGTAATATGTTTATTCATATCCGTTTATTTGATCGCGCGTTATTGCACTTTTTGTTCGGCGGTATGATGATAAAGCTTTGTTTTTTGCTTTTTTTTTTTAAGAGGTTTACTAAAGGTTAACTAGTGGGACAGTTTTATAGGGCGGGTCGTTACGGACGCGGCGATACTAAAAATGTGTACTTTTATTGTTTTTTATTTAGAAAAAAATAATTTATTAGGGAATATTTTTTTTAATTTATTTAGGAATTTTTTAAAATTATTTTTACAAGTGTTTTTTTTTATTTTTTTATTTTATTATATTGTCCCAGGGGGGACATCACTGTCTTGTGTCAGATCGCTGATCTGACAGTTTGGACAGCACTCTGTCAGATCAGCGATCTGACAGGCGCTGCTGCAGGCTTCCGCTCTGCCTGCTCTCAGCAGGCAGGGAGGAAGCCGCCTCCCTGCAAGATGCCGAAGGCACCCGCGGCCATATTGGATCCAGGGGCCTACAGGGAGGAGGACCCTCAGAGCGACGCAGCACATTGTGTCGCTCCGGGGGTTTCAGGGAAGAACGCAGGGAGCCCCCTCCCTACGTGATTCTTCCCTGTGTCCCTGGTACACTGCGATCATGTTTGATCGCAGTGTGCCAGGGGTTTATGTGCCGGGGTGGTCCGTGACTGCCCCTGACACATAGGGCCGGATGTCAGCTGTGATAATCAGCTGACACCTGGCCACGATCAGCGGCGCTCCCCCCGTGAGCGCCGCTGAATCGCGTTGGACATACTATTCTGTCCTCGGGACTTAGGTCCCAGGTCACATGGATGGAATAGTACGTCCAATGTAGGAAAGGCGTTAAGCAGGGGGACACGTCTGGCACTGCAGGATCTGAGTCCCTAGTGGCATAGTGTGCTACTGATGGTAGCCTTTGTTACAGTGGTCTCTATGCAGGTCATTCATTAGGTCCGCTTGTGTGGTTTTGGGATTTTTGCTCACCATTCTTGTGATCATTTTGACCCCATGGGGTGGGATCTTGTGTGGAGGCTGAGATAGGGGGAGATTATCAGTGGTCTCGTATGTCTTCCATTTTCTTATTATTGCTCCCGCAGTTGATTTCATCACATTAAGCTGCTTGCCTATTGCAGATTCAGTCTTCCCAGCCTGGTGCAAGGCTACAATTTTGTTTCTGGTGTCCTTCGACAGCTCTTTGGTTTTCACCATAATGGAGTTTGAAGTGTGACTGTTTGACTTTGTGGATAGGTGTTTTTTATACTGATAACAAGTTCAAACAGGTGCCATTACTACAGGTAATGAGTGAAGGACAGAGGAGCCTCTTAAAGAAGAAGTAACAGGTCCGTGAGAGCCAGAAATCTTGCATGTTTTTAGGGGACCAAATACTTATTTTCCACCATAATTTGCAAATTAAATCTTTCCAAATCAGACAAGGTGATTTTCTTTATTTGCTTTCTCATTTTGACTCTCATAGTTGTGGTCTACCTATGATGTCAATTACAAGCCTCTCATCTTTATAACTGGGAGAACTTGCACAGTTGATGGCTGACTAAATTCTTTTTTCCCCACTGTATATGTATTCTATGTATATGGGTCGCCCTCCCAGGGCTGTGGGGTACTCGGTACCGGGCCGGTATCAGTGGGATATGTCACAGCAGCGGTGACCCGGACCGTGGCCCTGGGTGCCCAAGTAATAGGAAGATGTGAATGGTGAAATGTAGTTAGATGAATAGTTCATGACGCCACCTGTGGTGCTCGGCAAGGGAGGTGTTAAGCCGACGCTGCATGCAGATCCGCTGGGACTGATGGTACTGATGGTATGGTGCAGCAAAGATGTAAAAGCTCCCCACAGGTGAAGCTATAGTCCCAGGGCAGTGTAGACGTGGTTGGCACGGGGATGGAGCGGTGCCGGAAAGGTAGGAAGCAGACAAGACACAGTGGGGTGCAATTTCTGCGCCTTTACTTGATAACTGCAGTCCAGGGTCCTGATTACAGATGGTATTGGAGCAGGGTAGCCTGGAAGCAATTCAGGGACTCTCTCTCAGCAGATGGGCTGTGCAGTCTCCTTACTAGCGCTTATTTGCTGGATCTCCAGTACTGAGTTACACAGAAGTTCCTCCTGTCAGATGTTCCCAAGAACTCTACTTGTACGGCAGACAAGTGTAGCCTGTTCCAGGGACTCCTCACTCCTAAGTCCCGGCTCACTATCCGTGTTGCTGTTGTGCCCTCAAGTCTTAGATGGGAGTAGGGCATTTACAGCCTCCTACTCCTCTGGTGTCTGTTGCAGGACCGTTAGTATCCATACAACCGTGGAGACCAGGCTCCAGTTCATGCGCTCTCTCCAGAGATGAGCTCTTCCTCTCCGCTCCAACTCAGCGCTCCTTCCACACGTCTGCACACTTCACCCTCCGCAGACTAACTAACTAACTTACTAACTAACCACCCCTTCCTCTTGGCCCTCAGAGAGCACTCCTCCCCTTAATCCCGGTTCAGAGTTCCCCCTGCTGGCCTGGAGTGGAACTGTGTTGCATGCATAGATTGACTGCGAGAGAGACCCATCATTGCCTCCAAGCCTGGCATTACCCTCCCCTGGAGGAAGGAGCAAAGTCACTGTGGCGACCTTACTCCTGGGGGCGCCACATATATATATATATATATATATATATATATATATATATATATATATATATATATTTCATTCTAACCTGTCACGCTGTGATTTTTCTAAATGCGGCTCATGCGGCTTGTATTACATCTTTTAGTGAATGTTACCGACTTTTTCCAATTTTAAGAAAAATGCTTATGTTACCGATCTTGAACCCGAAAGTGCTACATTCGTGCTGAATTTACGTTTGGCACACATTTTTCGAACATATTCGCTCATCTCTAGTCATGAGGAGGTGGAGTGCAGTAATACAAAAACATTTGAGCACCCACAATCAGAAGAAAGGCACGTTGGTGAATGTCAATTCATGTCAGGATAATGATGACGCACAGTTGCCATCAGGTCAGCCAAAAATCACAACTCAGAAGGAGAATCAGATTGATGAATTGGAAGATGATGTCATCGATGATGAGGCTACTGATCCCGATCAAAAAATTGCCAAAATCTGGTTGGATGGTCACACTTGCTGATGAACAGTTGAGTAGTAGCTGGCTGTGATTTGCCCTGTTAATTCCTATGTATTTGAAGGGGTTGTCCGATCCCTTGATGAAAATTTGCGGTCACTCTATGTAACTGGTGAATCCTTACAGCCTACCATAGGAGGATTCTTTGGTATTGCAGATGGGAGAGGGTGGTTATGTAGGTAGGGGTAACCGACGGGGGGGTGACCCGCTTCTTGCCACAGACAAACACGAGACTGAGACAGAATTTGTATTCAACTGGTCTGTTTTTATTGGCCGTCCTCCTGACAACCACAACAATTTACCACAGCAGCTTCACACCTCTCCGTGCACAGGCCTGGGTATCTTCATTCTTTTTTACTGTAGTTGTGGCGTCCCTCGTGGCTCTTTTCACTGTGGCTGCCCTAGGCCCATCCACCACAATGCTTCACCAGTCTGAGTATGCCGTCCGTTTGGTACCCCTAGGCTGTCTTTGTCTGCGGCTACTGTCCTTTGGGCCACCCCCCGTGACCGCCTCAACTGTCCAGAACCTTCCCTCATCCTTTTATACTTCCATGTCTGGTAACTCCGCCCACCATGACCTGACAGTTTCTCTGACCAATGGCAGTTGTTCAGTCCCACTCTTACACTCTCCACTGCCCTCTAATGGTCAAACTACAATACTACACCCTTTCTCTTTATCTCAGCGGTTTCACACCTACACTGCGCTACACCTCTGCCTTCCCAATACAGACAGTTCTGTCCGTCAGTCCACCTTCCCTACAGTTACATGACCGCAAGTATGCGATCTACAAACTTCTTGCCACATTCCAACTTATTCAATACAATCCATTGAGTGAGGCTAGTCAGAAGTATGCAAATCGCTTTGACCCAATCTTTATTAGAACAGTGCTTGAAGCTGGATCATGGAGAAGGTGGCAGTAGGTGAGTATATTAACACATTCACTCTACATTACGTGCATATATACACACATTTATTTATTATGCTTTGCTTATATAGCGCCGTCATATTCCCCAGCGCTTTACATACATTATCATCACTGTCTCCAATGGGACTCACAATCCAAATTCCCTATCAATATGTCTTTGGAGTGTGGGAGGAAGCCGGCGAACCCAGAGGAAACCCACGCAAACATGGGGAGAACATACAAACTCCTTGCAGATGTTGTCATTGGTAGGATTTGAACCCAGGACCCCAGCACTGCCAGCTAATGAATAAAAACTTAATTGGAGTACTTCTTTAAGAGAACAGTGGATGACTCCCAGCGCTGAACCCAGGATCCCAGCACTGCAAGGCTGCAGTGCTAACCACTGAGCCACAATGCTGCCAGCTAATGAATAAAACTTAATTGGAGTACTTCTTTAAGAGAACAGCAGATCACTTCCAAGATATTGTTGTCAGAGGTGGTTCTATAAGCTACTGATTTATAAGGTGTACATAATTTTTCTCACATTACTTCTGGACTTTGGCATAGTGCTTGTAAAATAAGTCATGACGCAGTGTGTTTTGTCATGTGTGGTTGTCATTTGAGGTTGCATTTAGCCATTTGTAAAACATTTGAATGGCCAGATGATTTGTTTTTATAGAAACCCATAACATTTAAAGATATAAACACATAAATTAAAAAAAATATGAGATTTGTAGCATTTGGCTGGATTTGAAATATTACATTCACTAACATCTGTTGGGACAGTTGCTCTAACAAGACCAATTAAGTTTTCAAAATAATCCTTAATCCACTATTTGTGAAACAAATCATTAAGGCTGCTAATTGCCTTTGTTTAGAAATCCTAGGGGTAGTCACTGTGGAAATTTAGCTGGAAATCCAGGAATGGGAAGAATGTAAGTTATCCTGAAGAGACAGTGAAGAGAGATTTGCTAAAGCCTTATTTAGGAATACACACAAAACATAAGTTGAAAAACAAAATCTAATTGAGTTGGTTGGAGAGTTATAAAGATACAATAATGGGAGATAATATGTTCAATGTTGTATGCGTTTTCAAGTAAATGAACCCATCACAAACAATTTTATGAATATCTAAAGATGCATATTTTAAGCAAAAGTACACATCCCAAAGTCAGGTCTGTCAATGACTTCCACTTTTAGGATGAAAGTGAATTAAGCCCTTGTCCTTAAGTGAGATGAACAAGACTGGGTCCATTATGAAACAGCGCCGCTGTGGTATTTCTGTTGGGTTCTTCAATGTAATGGATTCTCCTTATTTCAGATACTTTGTGCATGTTAGAGAAAGGTCTGATTGACAGAAAGATCACGTATTTGCATAATAGGATTGGATTGTACACAATAAAATCAAGATTTCCTTTGATTTTGGAGTGCTGTAAGCACGTCCCACACAGACTGACAACTTCAGTGCATCATGCTATTAGGCAAGGCCAAAGTTGGACCAGGAGGTGCTGTAGACATTTAAACATGCAATCTTTTGGTTCCTATATCATGTATTCAGTCATCATTAGAATACATAAATCCAATTTGCATTCAAGATTGCAGTAGAAGAGAAGCAGCAGTTGAGCAGAGCAAATCTTCAGGCGTCAGTAACATCATCACCCGTGAGCTAAAACCGCAAGAAAGAGACTGTAGTGGTTATTCGAGGTAATTTCTCACAGATGATGACGTTACACCTGTGAGAAATGACCGTGAGTAACCTCTGCAGTCTTGCACTCACCGTCCTTGCCGAAGTTGTGATGATGTGACCGTGAGAATGAGAATGCAGAGGTTATGCAAGATCACTTTTCTTGGGCGATGACGTTACTCCAGTGAGAAATGATCGCGAGTAACCTCCACAGTCTCGATTTCACAGACACATCATCGCTGTGAGCCAAGACTATGAGAGTGAGACTGCAGAGGTTATTATGACCTTAAATAACCTCTGCAGTCTTGTTCTCACTGTCATGGCTCAAGGGCGCTGACATTACTGATGAGATTGCCTGTGAGAAAATCAGTGGATGACATGGGACCTAGTTGGATTTTGTCGGATGTGCGGAGATATTTTTTTTTTATTAAAAAATGTGTGGAGACTCTTTATTCCAATAAAATGCTTTTTCCTGTGTGTTTACTTTTTCTTTCAACTTACTGGATTAGTAAAGGAGGTGTATGATAGATGCCTCTCCATTACTAACCTATGGGCTTGATGTCAGCGTGCAAAGCAAAGTTGATATCAACTCCATAAATTATTACCCCACTTGCCAATGTACCAGGGCAAGTAGGAAGAGCCATGGCTAAGCACCATAATTGGCATGGATGCCCCATTTCTGGGATGGATGAGGGTTGGTGTTAATAGTCTGGGAGAAGGCCCATATCCCTGGTACCTTCAGCCTATTAAGATTAGCCCACAGCAGTCTGTTTAGCCTTTGCAGGTTATTAAAAATAAAAATTAAACAATTTTTGTGTCCTCCCTTTTAAATAACAAGTAAATCTAAACAGACAGCTGTGGGCTGATATTAATAGGCTGAGAAACTTTATGGATTTTGTGGATTTTGGCCCCTATCCACAGTAATAACTACAGCTGTCTGCTTTCCCTCAGCTGGTTATTAAAAATATTTATGTATTTATTTCTTAACAAGTACAGTAAAATACACACCCAAAGTAACCTTAGTTCACAGTCTACAGGTGTACCAGCAGCTGGAAACTCATGTAACATTAAAGTGAACCTGTCAGCATGATTGTGCTCAGTAACCTACAGACAGTATCAGGTTGGTGCCATTATATTGATTAAAATGATACCTTGGGAGATGAAATCCATCTTGCAGTTGTTGTTTAATCTTTTTCTCAGCTTCTCTGCTTTTAGTTAAAGGAAATCTGTCACCCCTTTTTTGAGATACCATATAATGATATCATTCAATTGTGTGTCACATAAGGATTCTCTTAGCACTTTTGCCTCCCCCTGACCCCGCACCGTTCATGCATAAATACCTTTTTTATATAGGTTCAGATGTATGCAAACTGCCACGGTCCGGTCTGATGGGCGGGGCTTGTTCAACTGCTCCCCCCTCCCTGTCTTGCTCTACACAAGAAGAAATGCATAGAGCAAGACAGGGAGGGGGGGAGCAGGTGAATAAACCCCACCCAGCGGACCGGACAGCGGCAGTTTACATACATCTGAACCGATATAAAAAAGGTATTTGTGCATTAGAGGTGCGGGGTCAGGGGGAAGCAAAAGTACTAAGAGAATCCTTATGTGACACACAATTGAATGATATCATTATATGATATCTCAAAAAAGGGGTGACAGATTCCCTTTAATGAGATTCTTGTGCTCTGGCGCGGGCCTGTAGTGGGGTTCTACATGTGGTGCTATGAATAGCTATTGATATTGATAGCTTATGACAGGTCACTGATCCCTCAGTGACATGCCCCCTATTTTACATACTGAATCTAATATGTATTGAAAAAAAAAATCACATTCAGCAGGCAGGTACCAGCGGCGATGCCTGTGCTGCAGCATGATCGCATCTATAATATGCATTAAATTATTTTATTTAGTGATATACATTTATTCTGAAAAAAAAGTTCTGTCTCAAAATGGTGCTGATTGCACCAGCGCAGTAGCATCTTGGTGGAGACAAAAAAAGTTTTTCCTCTAGCAAAACGGCACCAGCGGCGCTTGCACAGTAGCATCTATCGGATTGCCAATAGATGCTACTTTGCGTGCGTGACAGGCACCATTTTCAGACTTTTTTTATCTGAATAAATTTATATCAGGAAATAAAATAATTACAAGATGACAGATGCAATCATGCTGCAGTACAGGCGCTGCAGCGCAGGCACCGCCGCTGGCGTCTACCTGCTGAATGTGATTTTTTTTTTCAAAACATTTTATGTTTAGTATGTGAAATAGGGGCAGATCACTGAGGGATCAGTGACCTGTCAGAAGCCATACACATGATTAGTTAATCAGTACACCACATGAAGCCCCACCCAAAGGCCCACCCCGAAACACAAGCATATCATTAACTCAAAACTGAAAATAAAGATTAAACAACTACCACAAGATGGATTTCATCATCAAGGTATCATTTTAATCAGTATAACCATGCCGACCTGACACTGCTGTAGGTTACTGTGCACAATCCTATTGACAGGTTCCCTTTAAAGTGTCCTTCAAAGGTTCCCATGAGATTTCCGGGCCTCACAGCTGCCAGAAAACCTATTGACTGTGACCTACGCTACCCGTGAACTACCTTTCGAGGTGGTGCTGGAACTGCATTGGCGACTTCCTCTTCCTCTGTTTGGTTTTTCCACTGAGCCTCTGCTGTCATATGGGAATGCCTTCAGTAGTTTCTCTACCAGTGTGTGCTTGTATTCATACATCTTGCGATCCCGCTCCAGTAATGGAAGCAATTTTGTTATGTTGTCCTTGTAGTGGGAATTTAACAGGGTAGCCACACAGTAATCAGCACTGATAACAATCCGGCAACTTGGCAGCTGTTGTGCACAGTTGTGTGACTTAGTTGAAAATTGACCTTACAGCTGTTTTTTATTAGTACCACTTGTTTTTTCAGTATTTTGTTGACCTTGTCCCAACTTTTTTTTAGATTATATATTTCTAAATGAGTCATTTTATTGTATCAAATGACTTATACAAATTTCTAACTTTCAATTTTTGATTAAGACTAGGATAACTTTTGATATCAAGTAGACAAGGTTGGTGCTGGAGGAGAATAAGGTCCCTGGAAGAATAGGGACACTGCTGCCAAGCATCACACCATTACCAAGAGGCAGAGAACAGACAGCTGGATTCTACTCTTCTCAAATTCATTTGAGGCTTACAGTGGGAGAAAAGTTAGAGGAGGCTGTTTAGTGTAGAGTCCCATCTAAAATTATAGTAGATCTTAAGTTTGGCCAAAATGTGTGCTAAGAAACTAACATTTATTTTGTTTGTAGAAAAAAATGTAATTCACGCATTTGGTACTTGAAAAGTGTTGTTGCATTGTGCTTGTATGTACATTTGTACTGAAGACAATCCATATATGTACCTGTTTATAGAGATACTGAACAATGGTTTTCTGCTTTTTGGTTTTGCGTTTCTACATCCATTTTTCTCTTAAACTAATCCCCCATCCGCATTTGTGCTCCCCTAAGAAAGTTTTTATATGGACAGAAATTAGTTGGTTTCTAATTTCCAGAAATTAATTTGTTGTCTAAGTGTAAGGGGTGAGCAGGGACTAGCTGTCCCCACTCTCCCTTGTCTGTGTTCGTATGTTCCTGGACAGCTGGTAAATTTAATGTGAAATGTAATGCTGCTATATGTGCTGTTGTGTAGTGCAATGTATATATGTATATTGTATTGTAGGGTAGGGAAAGAGTAGTGATTGGATTAGCCCACTAGAGCAGTGTAGGATAGCAATAGGTGTAGGAAAGGAACTAGTTAACTTAGGAGGGGCCAACTGGGGTAAGCTAGAAGGTTTTCCTGTTTTTAGTCAGTAGGGCCTGGGAGCCCAGACAGGGCAGTTAAGCCACGCAACAAATCGTTTGTTTTAACCTGGAATTTGACTCTCTCTTTGTGTGGAACCTCAAGAAAGAAACCACCAGAGGACCAGAGAGGAGCCAGATGGATGAGAAAACAGACAAAAAGGTATGCTACCACTGGGACATTGTGTGTATGAGACGGAGGGCCAGGGTGCAACAAAACACCCATTGAGAGCCTTGACTACAGCCCTGGTCACCCTTACATAGGCACAAAGTGAGTAAAAAAATAGACAGTTTAGTGTATACACCAGTGTTAAGACATTGCCTTTACACTGTTAGATAGTCTCACCCACCTTCTTCAAAACTCATATTGTCATGTGTGAGGTCATAATGGAATGAATGAGTCCAGTGTTGGCAGAGTGCTGGAACATTTTTCTTTTGCAAAGTCATCGGCTTAGAACAAGAAGCTTGGGCATGCCACTTTGAAGTGCATTTACCACCTCCTGCTTGGGGTGCAGACAGCTGATCATTTAGAAGAGAGAAAAGTTAGAGGGTGGCACAGCTTTTGAGCAGAATTTAGAGAGAGAAAGCTGTGATGAATTATATCTTGGGATAAAAAACCTGTTAGAAGGATTTTGCAATGACCTATGATCTACAAGAAGTTAAAGTGCACTATAGTGATACCCTTCTATGTGAATTATTAGAGGAAGCAATGTGAGAAGTGAGCGACAGGCTGTGGAAAAACTTGAAGTTATAGGTCTACCTTCTGAAGCAAGAGTTAGATTTGTCTGTGTCAAATATGAACCACCAAGGAGACCTTAGTGGTAGTAAAAAAATGCCATCATCAAGTTCTACCATTAAGGTTAATGTATGATCTGCAGGGCTGTCAGAAGCACTGTACACATAAACTAAACTGTGTTTTCTATGAGACCGTGTTAGGTTTCTTTTACACTAACCGTGTTTTTGCTGGCTGTTTTTGTGGCCCCAATAGATTTCTATGGGGCCACAAAATCGGCCAGCAAAAATGAGACGGAGTGCCATGTGCTGTATGGCCATGAGGGCCATATTTGCAGCCATGAAAAAAGATTGAGCCTGCTCTATCTTTTTCGTGGCTTACGAACACAGCCTTCATTGAAAAGCAACAAACAACGGTTTTTGCGCTGCACCGTCACTTCCGATTTTGCGGAACGCCGTTTTTTTACAATACTTCTTCCATAGTATTGGAAACCTGAAAAATGGCAATCCGCAAGTTTTTTGCAGTCCATTATTGTGGCAGACCGTGAAAATTGCGGCGGTATGGCCCAAAAAAATGGCCCGCAATAACGGGCCGCAAAAAAACAGTTATGTGTAAAAGAAGCCTTATGCAGATGCCATTATGTGTGATGTGCACCATTTTAGTGTTTCCTGCAAAGAGCCAGTGGATAGGAGGGCATGGGTAATATGATGAGACTGTCCGAGATAGCTAAGTGCTAAACTCGGCTTTCTCCTACAGTCCCATAGATGATAAATTAAGCAGATGTTCATATGATAAATCTCTGCTTTATTCAAGCAGTGCTTTGCAGAGTTGTTTCTTATTTTATAGAAAGGGGATACTTTGTAATCTTGGTGCAAGTGAAAGCAGGTTGAGGGACGCAGTGACAGACAGAAGGGTTAAGAAATTTAACAGTTTTAATTTAACAGGGGGCTAACTCCTTGCAGGGAGGTGAAGGGTTAAATGGGGAGAATAGCAGTCCAATTGCAATGGATAAGAAGGGTTAATAAACAAAGTGTCAGCAGTTCTTTGGTTCACTTATTGTGTCAGGAGTTCTTCACACTGCAGGTACTACTAGGAGGTTGGTAGCGCCTGCAATGGCTGGTGCGGTGTTTGTCCAAGGAGAATCTGTTGGCGATGGCAGTTCGTCTTCTGGTGGCAGCCGTCGGCCTCCGGCACCTCCTGCTGAGTCCCTAATCCATGAGCATATGCGGCCAGAACAAACAAGGCCACAGCACTATCAGGGTCCACCATGGGCGGGCAGGGATATGCCAGTAAGGTGGACCGCATACGTCTGTCCGGTGCCTGGTTCTCTCTATGCGGAACGTGCGCTGTAATCACGGTCACGAAACGCACGGCAGCTCGCTCTCTGCCAATTACCGGGCATACTGCACTTCCCCCTCTGTAATCCCCACTGGTGACGGCAGGAGTACATGGACGTGGGCTGGCGCATTCCTGGTGCTCAAGTGATGGAGTACTTCTCTCTCTGTGCTGAGCGCTGTCTGTTCCTGTAAACACTGACTGCTTCCTTGCGCACTGTGACTCATGCCGCTTAGTCACACCCCCTGTTTCCGAGTGCAAAGGTCTGTTCGGTCTCTTACTCCTTCCCCCAGACAACAGAGGAGACAGCCTCGATAGTTCCAGACCTGGCATAGGAAAGGTATCCACGGCCCTGTTCCACTTCTTACACTAGCACTTTACAGCATATGAACTTTTTTTTGAGCGGGTCCCTGTTCTAGACTCCACACGTAACTAATTTGAATGATTAGCGCTGTTTTTTTTTCTTGTACTAAACTATACTAGGTACTATTTCGTTTTCTGGTACTTTACTATACCTAGTACTATTTATTTTTCTGGTACTATACTATAGCTAGTACTATTTATTTATATGGTACTATACTATACCTAGTGCTATTCTTTTTCTGTTACTATAGTGTAAGGGAGGGACAGGACTGTAGTCGTGACCTGAATAACTGCTATATCTATGTCCAGTCCTTCCCCTACAGAAAAATGTACTCTTCTCTTCTGCATACCTGCATCTCCAGAATCAGCTTCCTCTGGGCACTTCCCAGGCGATAACGGTCCCTCTTCCAGGTGACCCCCTTAAATGGAGACACAGTACAAGTCAACTTTAACACTTTATTTACTGAGTATTTCACACGTTACATTCACAGCTGGTACATCAGGACATACTGTATACTTGTTTCCTCATCTTTCCCTTTCTGGCTGTCGCTTCAGTGCAGTAAATGCTCGGACCAAACTGTCCTAGACCGCTCCCCAATTCCTTCCTGGCCTGATCTCGCCTTAATGACACTTCCTTCTGCCTGTTTCACCCCAGACTCAAAATCTTTAGTCGTCAAGTTTGGTTGCTGCTGGTAAAGCATCCAGCCCATCTGTACGAATCTTGTTGAAGCTCCAATTTCCTTCATCTCAGCTGTCCAATCGATTCCTGCCCTAAAAGCATCGACCAAGGTGATTAGTCACCACTTTCTTCCTTTGCTGCACTGGCCCACTGCTATGAGACACAGTGACAGTGGGTAATATGGGTTGCAGCACTTAGACGTTACGGGACTGCCAAGCTGTCCGGGCCTATAGCTTATGTGGATGCTAGGGCACCTTGGCCCCATCTGAACTACAGTAACTTTCTATCCAACCTTCCTCTTACTACCCGGCAGCCCCTCCTACAATTAACCCTCTATAACCATCCTATAGCTAAACCTATCAGACTCACTAGTATGCCCCCATCTAGTGGCCCTCAACAGAACTACTCTTACCCAAGTCTATAGAAACTATATACTAAAAGTGCTCTCTTCCAATGTCCCCAAAAGGATGCACTAACTTATCCTAACTGTAAATGCCCAACAGACACATAATACTATGCAATAATATGATACAAGAACACAAGACAATATAATCCAGTTTTCTACAAAAATGGTAACACATACATGTGGCAATACCATTAAAGATGAGCGATAATACATAATTTATATGTAGCAGTACCGCAGGCACATTTGTAAACATTAATAACCGGAAGACAATACAGAGGGAAGGGAAGCAAGAAAGACTATACCCAGAGCTATTTCTTTTTCTGGTACTGTACTATACCTAGAGCTTTTCATTTTTATAGTACTTTACTTTACCTAGTGCTATTTCTTTTTCTGGTACTGTACTATACCTAGTACTTTTTTGGTACTGTACTATACATGGTACTATTTCTTTTTCTGGTGCTTTACTATACATAGTACTATTTATTTTTCTGATACTTTACTATACCTAGTGCTTCTTTTTTTCTGGTACTCTACTATACCTAGTGTTATTTATTTTTATAGTACTTTACTCTGCCTATTGCTATTTCTTTTTCTGGTACTGAACTATACCTAGAAATATTTTTTTGGGTACTGTACATAGTACAATTTCTTTTTCTGGCACTATTCTACACCTAGTACTATTTTTTTCTGGTACTATTGAGCCTAGTACTATTTCTTTTTCTGGTACTATACTATATCTAGTACTACTTATTTTTATGGTACAACTCAACCTAGTACTATTTCTTTTTTTATATTATACTATATATAATGGTAGAAAAAGACTTCTGAAGCTGTTTTTTCAGTGTATGGTGTCGTGGTTAAGTGTAGAATGAGTGTGAGTGTGAGGAGACTGCAGGCACGTAGGATGCAGTAACTTAATGGGGATAACTTAAGGAACAGGGACAAGCAAAGCTGGCAATGCAATAAAATATAACTTATCACTCAGGCACCAGTCACGGTTGAACTTCTGTCTGTGACTGGTGCTACCTAGATTGCGTCGCAGTGGGGGTCTGTCACAATCCTGAGGTAAATGATGTAGTACCTTTTGACGTTGGCAGTGTCCTCCCTTGGTTCTGACGATGGCGGCGACTCCTCCGCATCCTGATGCGGGTCTTGGGTCTAGCAGATGAGGTGATGAAGAGGGATATGTCCTTACCCTCAGCGGTGAGTTTCCCAACACTACAGAGATTTGCAGCACTGCCCAAACACAGTTAACAATGGGCAACCCAGTTCGCTGTGCCAAATTAACACATGCCTAAATCCCGTTCACAGACCTTGTCTCTCACGGTCATTACTGTCAGTGGGGGCGGCTGTGGCAGCGTTGTCGGCTGTGTCAGTGGTCTCAGCGAGAGCAGTGATCTTGGCTGGAACAGCAGTGTCTGAGCGGTACTCAGTCGACGGTCTCCTGTCAAAGCGCTCTGCCATCCCAGGCTCTGCTCTGCCCAGACGCCTCTCAGCTTACTTTACCTCACAGGTGTCCCGTGTGCCTGAAGATCCCACCAAACTGTCTGGTCACTCACGCGCTGCAGCTCTGTCCACTTAGCCACGCCCCTTTTATCAAGCACAGAGTACGGTCTGGAGTCTCAAGCTTTCCACCCCGCAATATAGGTGACAGCCCCGACGGTTCCGGACCCTTCACAGAGGAGACATTGTGAAGTACAGTATTCAGATGTACGGGACATCTTGTTCTCAAAGACTCCATTTTTGTGTCTACGACGCCATCTTGTTGTTCACAAGTTAAATTTTGTAACTAGGTGAAAGTTCGCAGCTGTTATGAAACCAGACTGTTCCAGTGTGAACAAGATGTAAGAGATGAGACCCTGATTAATGTGCTATTGTTCTATTCTCTACGTCACGTAACTAGGGACAATTTATGTAGTTTCCGGTTTTCTTGCAATATTATTGGTTTAAAAAGTGAAGTATTATAATGATGCTATTGGTAGTTGAGAACTTTGCATAATTAAGAAAAATACTATAAAAAGATGACATAATAAAGGGGGTTAGTGATCTGCCTTGATCCTCCCGTACAGAGACCCCCGTCTCCGTGTGGTCATTCCCAGTTGCTAGCAACGACCTGTGAACTATTTTGGAAATCACTGGATCAACCATGAAGGGTTAATTTAGCCCTCCCTCAACAGCTTGGCGCCCAACGTGCGGCCCCCGAATAGGGACGCCTCTGCCCCCCGGAGGACAACAAGACAAAGGACCCTCGGAGTGGACACAGGTGCTGGAAAATTGGGACTGATCATCCCCCACGACAACCTCAGTAAGTTGGCAGTTATACTGTTCAGACTGACCGTTGGTGTGGTTTTCCTGTGCTTGTTGCTGCAAAGAGGATCTGAGGTTTGTCCCCATGGTGGGGTGATTCTTGGGTGGAATCATATAGAGGTGTAGTCCCGTTGGGTCCCAGTGCTCGAACCATACCTCATAAGGGACGGACACCCCGGATTGACCAGTGATTGTGGCTCTCTTTATAGTCAAAATATCCTGAAGTCCTGATCACTGTTAGTATTGGGCGTGGTGAGGTGATCGAAGATTGGGTAGGATCCGTAACTCAGGTATATATATATATAGATATATATATATAACCAGAGGTGTCCGGAGGGATAGTCTGAAACGCCCTCCTCCTTTCACTGAGTACCGGGTTGAATTTTGGGCATCCCAGAGGGGGATGATTGACCCTGTGAAACAGACTATACGGCCGCTCCAGTACTGTGCACAACTGAAGTAAGGATATTTAGCTCTAAATGAGAGAATCCGTGGAAGGAAAAGAAGAATTTTGTGGCTTGGCACATGAATTGTGTGACGAAGGTGTTAGGAAGAACAGAGGAAGTGAATTCTGATTGTTTCTGTTACTGCTATGTTGAAGAAGTAAAATTGTCTGTTATTATGGCAAGGACTGGATGTTTTGTGGTTCAAGGAAGTGACTGTGGTGTAAGAAAGCGATTGAAAAAGAAGGAACTAAGGCTGAGTGCAGACGGAGTTTTGAGCCCTGCGGATTTTTCCGTGCAGAATGGAAGAAAACCGCAGGTCAAATGACCTGCATTTTTCCTGCGGATTTCTTCCATTCTTCACTCAGTTTTCATGCGGTTTTTGTGCGGTTTTCCATTGTGGGTTTCCCCCTGCGGATTTGGTGACAGGGGAGATAGAAAACCGCACAAAAGAAGTAACATGCTGCGGATTTTGTACCGCAGGAAAACCGCGTGGAAAAATCCGCAGCGTCTGCACAGCGTTTTTTTTTTTCCATTCATTTTAAAGGTACTGTACATCACAATGCGGATATGCAACGTTTCTGCGCTGTAAAATCCGCTGCGGAAACGCTGCAAATCAGCATCCTGTGCACACAGCCTTAGATTGATACTAATATGTCAGGCAGACAAATAGTTAAAAGTGATGATTTGAAAGAAGAGGTCTCCCTGCTAGATGATAAGGTTCCTCCCCAGGAAATCAAGCCTCTCCTTCTGACTGTAAGCTCTGTGCCCCTTAACCCTAAGGCACCAATATATCCTGGACTACCAAAACTCAGTATGCCCCCACCCTATGATCCTGCCGGGTGGATCTGTGCTGTATGCGGAGGTACTAATCCTCAGTGGAGAGAGGTCTGTTATAATTGTGGTACAAGGAGACCGGGAGTAACAGCCCCCATTTTTCCTTTGTTGAATGCTGACGGTACCTATTACCATCCGCCGCCAGGCTCAGTCCCCGCTATGCCTAATACTGCTAGTGGTTATGAGTATCCACCCCCTCCTATTTTAATCACCCGATCCAGAGAGGAAAAAAAAAAAGTTTTCAGAAGAATTTAACCCATCTGTTCAGCAGAGAGAGGAAAAAAAAAGCAAACTAGCAGCTGCTCCAGCCCTCACCATCGCGCTCAGCGCGGCTGCAAGCGCACAGTTTGTCCCTTATCAGTGTGCCCTTCAGCCCACACAGCAAACTCTGGCCCCCCTCAGACTTCAGCTCCTAATCCTATGACTAGGAACCTTTCTCCCCAGCCCCTCCCTGCCAATTCTTGTCTGCAATGCTGGCACTGTGCCCAACTTGGACACTTTCAGAGAGATTGTCATACTCCCGCTGTTTTAATCGGAGTAGATGGTAGACCCAATTAATATACTCCTACAAAACCCATCCCTGTGGGACCCTTCCCCGAGGTTACTGCTCAGTTCGTAATCTCTCCCATATGTCCAGTAAATTTACTGGGGGCAGATTTATTATCACAGTTCCGCTCCAGAATACAATTCCAAGATGATGGTCAGATGGTTCTTACGTTATATAATTCCTATGTAGATGAAGACAGTGAGGAAATCTGTATTTTGCATGCCCTTCCCACAGTTATGATGGCCCTGATAGGCCCAGATCCACCCCCAATATTGCCTGAGGATCAACGACTCACCCCATATCTCTCAGAGATACCATCTAAACTTGGATCAAAAGGGCCAAATGATATAGGGAAAATGCCTGTAGAACCAGTAAAAGTGTTTCTCAAACCTGGTGCCTAATGCACATACTCTTTTGTCCCAAATACCCCAGGAAGCTGCTTGATGCACAGTTATTGATCTTACCAATGCCTTCTTTAGCATTCCGTTACACCCAGATTGCCAGTTTCTGTTTGCATTCACTTACCAGGGACGACAGTTAACATTGACAATTATGCCACAAGGGGCCCAAAACAGTCCCAACCAGTTTGCAGAGAAAAAAAAAATATATGAGCGAGTGTCTTTTGCCATTGCTGCCATTGTTGGCCTCCTCAAGTATCTGGCAGCACTGAACTTTCGGGTTCCGGCCTCGGGACTTCAGTTCTGCCTTGGTCAAGTGATATTCTTGGGTCACTGTCTCCTTCAGGGTGCCAGACACCTCGCAGAAGAAAGAAAAATAGCTGTCAGCTCCCTTCCTTTCCCAAAAGATGAAACTGAACTCCAGCGTTTTCTTGGACTATGCACTTATTGTTGTCAGTGGATACCGGATGCATCCCGCATAATGCAACCACTTTACAGCGCATTAAAAGACGGTATAATGAACTATAAGGAAAGATGGCAGTGATGAGGATTACCTCCAATATGATTGTTCCCAACTTCTGACTGAAGAAACACCTACTCCACCAAATGCCAGTGAAAATCCACTTCCAAATCCCGATCTGGTGTTATACACGGATGGTTCAAGATATGCTGATGAGTTTGGTAGATTCCACACGGGATATGCTGTTACCACAGAGGACACTGTAGTGCACGCAGCTGCACTCCCGCCCTCACAGTCAGCACAAGAAGCAGAACTCCAGGCTCTGTCTACTGCATGTACTTTGGCCAAGAACAGATGGGCTAATATATACACGGACTCACGGTATGCATTTGGTATTGCTCACGATTTTGGGGCTCTATGGGCCAATCGAGGGTTTATTACTACTGCCGGAACCACAGTGAAAAATGCGGACGCTGTTAAAACCCTCATGGAGTCGATCAAATTACCTACTCAGGTGGCTATTATCAAAGTTAAGGCGCACGGTCCTAGGAACAGTCCACAGACTGTTGGCAATGCATTTGCATTTGAAGCATTGACCCTACAAGAACCTGATGATTTACAACAGACTGAAGTTTTCTGTCGGACCCTGTGAGACCGCTTAATGACAATGCAGAGAATGTCTCCAAAGGAAGAGGTGACGCAATGGAAGACTGATATAGCACGTATGGATAATGGTCTCTGGAAAAAGACCAACTCGTGTGTCTCCCTAAGCGGATGTACCCTGCTATTGCCACATGGGCACATGGACCTACACATCAAGGAAATAATCAGGCCCTCGCACTGGTGCAAAAATTCTACTGGGCCCCGGGAATTTCCACAGTTTTGGCAGCGCTCAACCGTTCCTGTAATATCTGTCAGACTTGTAATCTCAGTCAACTTCAACGTGTACCCCCGAAGCATCTTGCTAAGCTGACTATCCTTTCCAAAGGCTCCAGGTGGACCATATCACATTGCCTAAGTCTGGAAGGTATGAATACTGTTTGGTTGTTGTTGACATGTTCTCCAGTTGGCCAGAAGCATTCCCTGTTACCAACATGACTGCAAAAACCACAGCATAGAAACTGGTGATGGAAGTCATATGCAGATATGGGTGTTCCAGAAGTTGTTGAAAGTGATCAAGGTCCGGCCTTTTCTTCTCATGTGTACCAAGAAGTTCTGACAATGCTTGGATCCACTGTAGCCCTCCATACTCAGTACCACCCACAATCCATTGGGAAAGTTGAGAGGCTGAACGGTACACTGAAGGGACAATTGACCAAAATGACGCAGGAGACTACGGCTCCATGGCCAGAGCTCCTACCCATTGTACTATACCACATTCGTACTACCCCTATTGCAAAATATCGCCTATCCCCATAGGAGATATTGTTTGGTGCTAGGCCCCCAGTTGCAAATTTCCAGCCTCAGCAGTTATTCAGCTTAGAAAAAATCTTGCTAACACCCATGCTCTAGTTTCTTCTTCTCTTCCAGATTCAGCAGAAACCGACACCTGTCATAACCTGAAGCCTGGTGATTTGGTAGTCATGAAAAGGCAGGTCAGAAAGCACAGACTAGAACACTTGTTGACGGTCCCTATCAAGTCCTCCTCATCACCCAACAAGCCAATAGCAAATAAAGGGGGCATAATGTTTTGGTTTTCCGCATCTTCCATATTATTATTGGTAGAAGTTAAAAGTTAAAGTTAGAAGATATTCAAAGACTCAGAGATCAATACAATAAAGACAATGATCGTAATAAGGACAGTTGGTGGTCAGACACCTTCTCCTTTCTCAATCCAGCGAATTGGTTTAAGGGAATTGAGGGCTGAATAGCTGGGATCTTACAAAGCTTGTTGCATATTGCTGCATGTATCCTTGTTGTATATGTGATACTAAAACTTGTTCTTTGGTGTATTCCTGTATATATTAGGAAATTCTGCACTAAGACAGCTAATGATGATACCAAAGGTGTCGTTGCCCCTGCTTTTCTCTGCACCGATCTCAAAAGGCTATTTGATGAAGATGTTGAAGCCAAGCACATGGCTACCTACAAAAGATCTCCACCACTGTCATCAAAAGTTGTTATTCGTGAATTGCAGTATACAGGGGGGACAGGTGCACCGCAACAGCCATGACTAGTAACACAGTATCAGTCATGTGAAGACCAGTATCCCTCGAGCTTAGGGCTTGGGATAGCACCTCTGATGCTGCATATGTGTTAACAAAATTTATCTAGGGGGGAATTGTGAAGTACAGTATTCAGATGTATGGGACATCTTGTTCTCAAAGACTCCATTTTTGTGTTTGCGACGCCATCTTGTTGTTCACAAGTTAAATTTTGTAACTAGGTGAAAGTTCGCAACTGTTATGAAACCAGACTGTTCCAGTGTGAACAAGATATAAGAGATGAGACCCTGATCAATGTGCTATTGTTCTATTCTCTACGTCACGTAACTAGGGACATTTATGTAGTTTCCGGTTTTCTTGCAATATTATTGGTTTATAAAGTGAAGTATTATAATGATGCTATTGGTAGTTGAGAACTTTGCATAATTAAGCAAAATACTATAAAAAGGTGACATAATAAAGGGGATTAGTGATCTGCCTTGATCCTCACGTACAGAGACCCCCGTCTCCGTGTGGTCATTCCCAGTTGCTAGCAACGCCCTGTGAACTAATTTCGAAATCACTGGATCAACCGTGAAGGGTTAATTTATCCCTCCCTCAACAACATGACTAGCTAGTTCCTTCCCCTTAAATGAGCATAAGCGGAAAATAAATAAATTGCGCGGTTTGTCTAAATACTAACTATTGCAACTACAACCTGGCGTGCAAACTTGAATTAAAAAAAACTTTAGGCAGGTAGGTTGATGTTGGTTCCTACCTGAACTTTCACACATCAAATACAGTGTGAACAAGTATTGAGGTTTACATTTCACAGTAACCTTATACTGATTAAAATAGATTGCAAAAAGTGAAAGTGAGCCATGGTGACACTTTTCGTACTGATTTACACAGATTGCAGAGAGTATTATTACATTGAAACCTTATCATAATCCTATTAATCCCTAAAACAGGTTCATTGTAATGTAACAATATAATCTGAAATTAAAATTTTTTGGAGCATTTGGTCATATTTCCTTTTTTAAAACAGCACTCACATCAAAGTTTTTATCCTCTTAATATATTGCAATCATCATATTACAACTACTCTGTACTTACAATTGCTCATTTTGCCCTCCTTCACAGATAACACTGGTCAACAGCATTTTTGGTGCCAAAGATATTTCATCGAATTTAGGGTATTTTTGGGGTGCTGATTCTGAATATGTCATCAGTTTTGCCAGATTGGCTCAAGTTTTTGAGATTTTTGGTATCTTATTTATAGCACTTGTTGGTAAATGCGACGCATCATCTCATTAATTTCTTTGGATTAGTACTTGAACTGAGCAGTTCTCAATATAGTTTTGTGTTAATTAGTGTTCTAAAAGTTTGTTCATAGCTTGATTTTTGCACTAACTTTATGTTGTTGTCTGTTTTCCAGTGAAAAGCATGAACTCATCAAGAAGAAGTTGTCTTAACGATCCAGACTCATTCTGTTACATTTGTGGTGAATACACACTGCCAAAACATAGAAGAAACATAACAGACTTCGTAAAAAAAGTGTATTTTGCCTATTTTGGGGTTATGCTTGGGGACCAAGACAAGTTTTGGGCACCACACATAGTGTGCAAAGCATGTATCGAATTATTACGAAAATGGAGCAAAGGACAAAGAAAAAGCTTCAAATTTGGTGTTCCAATGGTGTGGAGAGAGCCAAAAAATCATCATGATGACTGTTATTTATGGTAAACACAGGTACAGGCACATCTTCACAATGAGGGACAGGCCTTCTTGCAGATTCCATGTTACTCCCATTTTCGTTTCTTATGCTTATTGAATCCTTGCACTTGCACTGCACAGAAATAACAGTCATCATGATGATTTTTTGGCTCTCTCCACACCATTGGAACACCAAATTTGAAGCTTTTTCTTTGTCCTTTGCTCCATTTTCGTAATAATTCGATACATGCTTTGCACACTATGTGTGGTGCCCAAAACTTGTCTTGGTCCCCAAGCATAACCCCAAAATAGGCAAAATACACTTTTTTTACGAAGTGTGTTATGTTTCTTCTATGTTTTGGCAGTGTATATTCACCACAAATGTAACAGAATGAGTCTGGATCGTTAAGACAACTTCTTCATGATGAGTTCATGCTTTTCACTGGAAAACAGACAACAACATAAAGTTAGTGCAAAAATCAAGCTATGAACAAACTTTTAGAACACTAATTAACACAAAACTATATTGAGAACTGCTCAGTTCAAGTACTAATCCAAAGAAATTAATGAGATGATGCGTCGCATTTACCAACAAGTGCTATAAATAAGATACCAAAAATCTCAAAAACTTGAGCCAATCTGGCAAAACTGATGACATATTCAGAATCAGCACCCCAAAAATACCCCAAATTCATTAAAATATTTTGGACACCAGAAAAAAAATTTTTTTTCGTTGACCTGTGTAATTCTTCTCTTTTCTCTGCTCTTTGAAGCACTCCCTCTTAGTTTTTTTTTCATTAAATGCATATATATGTGAATGAAATATAGTGTGAGTTTATTAGGATACTCACCTACCACTGCTCTTTCTGATGTCCAGCACGGTTCTCCTCCTCTTCTCAGTGATGTCACGGCTTTGCTTACCCTCCAGGTGATGCTCCAATCTGCATCATCTGGAAGTGACTTTTACAATGTTTTCTATGGAACGTCAGGATGAAGCATCAAAGGCTATCATTATATAAGAGACTTTTGACTCACGCGTGGATCATAGAGTGATCCAACTAGTTAATAAGAAGAGGAGAAGAACAGCCCTGGGTTCCAGAGAGAGCAGTGGTAGATAAGTATATTAATATTATATGAAAACACTGAATGAATAAAAAACTTACTGGGAGTGCTTCTTTAAAGGGGATCTATGAGTAAGTTGTCATCCCCTCCCAAACTACAGTATTTACATGCAAATGTAACTCTTTCAAAGAAAAGCTCAGCAATACCTTTACATGGCCAGTCCATTCCCCCATTACTGAGAAAACAGCATCTGAACTGATATGCAAATGAGGCTAAAACACTATTATAAATTTGAAGGTATAAATCTCCAGTTCTATACCCCATCCAGCACTGTATAATCCTGCTTGGGTGGCAGCCTCTATACTTTGTCACTTGAGGCAAAGAAGTCATCAGTCAAGCAGGTTGCGCAGCACTGTGTGGGGAATAGAGCTGGAGTGACAGTGATTGTGAGTGACATACGCTTCAGACCTTCATAGCCTTCTTTGCATATCAATTGAAACACTGATTTATCAATAATGGTGGAACGGACCTCCTGATGAAACTGCAGAGGCGGTGAAACGCGCGTCGGGGTGCGTCACAGACCCACACGGTCAACTTGCCAGATGGCAACATAACTGCAGGTATATTGGTAGAGCTCTCTTAATGATCTTGCCTTCTCATTTACCATAATTATTATGGTCAAGCATATTAAGTGGCCCCCTCAGTATATATAGGGCAACAATTATCACAGTATTTTGAGAGCACTGATATTGGTTATGTATAGCATGGCCTAGATGGTGATTGCTTGTTAAATTTTTTGCCAGCATAACTACTAGGACTTTACTTATGGGGTATTTGTCCAGGTCATATGATATACAGTGAGAGTGATATTTCAGCTATTGCCCAATGGTTTGACCTGTGTGACCTGTTACAATTTTCTGATGTTCACAGCTTTGTATAATATATCAGGGTGAGGAACTTACCACCCTATACGTACTCTGTATCTTATTGAGCGGTATTGTGTTGCAATGATATGCTTTTTTAAATTTTGTATGAATAAAATTGTATAATTTTTTAGATCAATATGTTCCTTCATTTTTTCTCCTTTGGTGCTACATAGCCTTCTTTGCATATCAATTCAAACACTGATTTATCAATAATGGAGGAACGGACTGGCCATGTAAGGGTATTGCTGGTCTGGTTTTTGAAAGAGGAACAGTACATGCACATATTGGGCTTTTAAATTCTGCTGACAGACTACTGTTAACAGTAGACTTTCAACACAATCATTGAACAATGTGGGAGAAAGGGTTAATAAGGAATACTCTGTTGGTACTACTAATGGGGAGCACACAGCTGATGCATTGGTGAGCACTCATCTGTCACGATATACAAACATGATCAAAATTGCTGATAATCCTCGTTTAATGACAGAAAAATCCACAACGGTGACAGAAATAACGAAAATCTACAAAAGTAGTAATAAATCAAAAATCTAGGTAAATGAACAAAAAAAAGTTAGACATTGCTTTTCAATCACGCTTCCACAGAATTTTTTTTAAAAATAAAACTCATGAAATAGGCCTGGACAGAAAATGATGGTACCCCTAAAAATAATGTGACATGTTAAATCAAGGTGTGTCCACTAATTAGCATCACAGGTGTCTACAATCTTGGAATAAGTGCATGGGCCTGTATAGAGGGCTACTGGGCTGTTTGGTGACATGGTGTTTATTACACTCAACATGGGCCAGAGGAAGTGAAGGAAAGATTTGTCTCAGGAGATAAGTAAGAAAATTATAGAAAAGCATGTTAGGTAAAAGTTATAAGACCATCTCCAAGCAGCTTGATGTTCCAGTGACTACAGTTGCACATATTATTCAGAAATTTATGCTCCGTGGAACTGTAGCCAACATCCATGGACGTGGCCGCAGGAGGAAAATTGATGACAAATCAAAGAGATGGATAATATGAATGGTAACAAAAGAGCCCAGAAAAACTTCTAAACAGATTAAAGGTGAACTTCAAACTCAAGGAACATCAATGTCAGATCGCATCATCCATCATTGTATGAGCCAAAGTGGACTTCATGGGAGATGACCAAGGAGGACCCCATTATTGAAAAAAACTCATAAAAAAGTCAAACTGGAATTTGCCAAACTACATGTTGACAAGCCAGACCTCAAAACTAATCAATGGGATTATATATTCAGTAGTACCACCAGAAGCACCAAAAAAATAACCCCTAAAATGTAGCTTTTAATTCAATGACTAAAAACATTAGTGAAAATGACTAAAAGAAGGAGTAGTAGAGGACAAAAAATGAAGGGAGAAAAAACTGTTTTAGTTCTCTTCAGTAATCACATAATGGGCCACCGGCTAAATTACCCTAGTCAGCCCTAATTTCACCCTTCCTAACCGCGGAGGTTGGCACCCTAGTTGTAGACGATATGGCGCCCCCGCTCAACGTCGGTATCCCTAATAACCCCTACGTCTCCCTACATATACAAAAAGGGACACAAAAAAGAAACACACACACACTTATAATACCGAAAAAATAAAGAGACATAAATAGTCTCATAGATAATACTAAATTGCTATGAACTTATCTCGTAGTATTTCTAATAGTATGAGAACCCCAAAAGGAACTTATCTCGGAGTCAAAAAAATGATAGATGGGGTTAATATCCGGCAGCTTAGGGAAGGACTTATCTCGTAGTCACAAAAATGCTAATAAGCTGCAAATGGCAGACCCAATTACCAGATAGCAAAATTACAAAACGGCTACAAGAAAATTCAATGAAAAAGCACATAAACTAATGTATTTGTCCGGACCCCGGACACACATTGGAAAATAGTACAAACATTGTACATTAAAGGCAGTGAAAAAAAGCAGCCTATATAGCACATGCGGCAGCCATTACCTTGCAAGTGAGGGTAAAAATCACCCTAATTCACAGAAATACAATAAAAATAAGGCTACCATATTCATCTCTGATTATACAGCGTGGTACACCAATATTCAAGTAGCAATGCATACAGAGTCACATAGCATAATTGCTCAACAGATTAAATCTAAATAGATAGTACCACCGAGGGATCTGCCAAAAATAATGTACAACATTATACTTATCAGCCACTTGATGCATATGGAAACCCGACGCGTTTCCCCCTCTTAGTCCGCTGAGGGTTCATCAGGGGTCAAAAAGTGGGGTCTCATTACCCCTGGCCGAGAGAGCAATACAGTGTGCGACTTTACTCCAAGCGCGTTCACCGCCATTGTTTAAAGATTCCGCGCCGATATAGAACGCCCACTTCCGGTTACCACAATCCAAGATGGAGGTCTCAACCGGAAGGGATCATATTGAGGACGGACATGCGGTGCAGCAGCCACCTGGATGACGTAGACGCCGCGCACCTTACTCAAAAGCACTGATAGAAACAGGAATTCACAAAATGGTGCCTGAAACAAAATGATTAACCCCTTCACGACCAATGACGCCACATAGGCATCATGAAACCTGGTTCAAATCTGACCAGTGACGCCTATGTGGCGTCATGACTTCAAAGCCCCCCTGCGGGTCGGGTGACCGGGGTCACTGAAAGGTCACCCGACCCGCAGATACAGGGGGCTTTGTAATTCACCACAGGGGGCGTGGCTTCGCCCCCACGTGGCTACGATCGCTCTGATTGGCTGTTAAAAGTGAAACAGCCAATCAGAGCGATAGTAATATTTCATCAATGAAAATTGATGAAATATTACAATCCAGCCATGTCCGACGCTGCTGTAGCATCGGACATGGCTGGAGACACCAATTTCACCCCCCCCACCGGCGATCGCCCCCCCGCAACTGAATGACAGCGGCGATCTGCCGCCGCTGTCATCATCTGCCCCCCTCCCATTCCCTCTGCTCCCCGCCAGCCTCCGATCCCCCCCTCACCCCCCCCGGTACCTCCTGAGTCCCCCCGTCCCTCCCGGTGTCCCTCGGGTCCGGATGATGGGCGCCGCCATCTTTGAAAATGGCAGGCGCATGCGCAGTGCGCCCGCCCGAATCTGCTGGCTGCAGATTCCATTCTTTCATTTTGATCACTCTCACAGTGATCAAAATGAAAGAAAAAGTAAATAAACCCCCCGATTATCACCCCCATAGGTAGGCAGAACTAATAAAATAAAGAAAATATTTTTATTTTTCCATTAGGGTTAGGGTTAGGGTTGAAAAGAGGGTTAGGGTTAGGGTTAGGGTTGAAAAGAGGGTTAGGGTTAGGGTTAGGGTTAAAAAGAGGGTTAGGGTTAGGGTTGAAAAGAGGGTTAGGGTTGAAAAGAGGGTTAGGGTTAGGGTTGGAAAGAGGGTTAGGGTTGGAAAGAGGGTTAGGGTTAGGATTGGAAAGAGGGTTAGGGTTGGAAAGAGGGTTAGGGTTGGAAAGGGTTAGGGTTGGAAAGAGGGCTAGGGTTGGAATTAGGGTTAGGGTTGGAATTAGGGTTAGGGTTGGAATTAGGGTTAGGCTTGTGGTTAGGGTTATGGTTAGGGTTGGGATTAGGGTTCGGGGTCTGTTGGGGTTATGGTTAGGGTTGGAATTAGGGTTAGGGATGTGTTGGGGTTAGGGCTGTGGTTAGGGGTGTGTTGGGGTTAGGGCTGGAGTTAGAATTGAGGGGTTTCCACTGTTTAGGCACATCAGGGGGTCACCAAACGCGACATGGTGCAACCATTGATTCCAGCCAATTTTGCGTTCAAAAAGTTAAACGGTGCTTCCTCCCTTCCAAGCCCCGACGTGTGCCCAAACAGTGGTTTACCCCAACATATGGGGTATCAGCGTACTCAGGAAAAATTGCACAACAACTTTGGGGGTCTAATTTCTCCTGGTACCTTTGGGAAAATAAAAAATTGGGGGCTAAAAAAATATTTTTGTGGAAAAATTTTTTTTTTAAATTTTCACGTCTCTGCGTTATAAACTTCTGTGAAGCACTTGGGGGTCCAAAGTGCTCACCAGGCATCTAGATAAGTTACTTGGGAGGTCTAGTTTCCAAAATGGGGTCACTTGTGGGGGGTTTCTATTGTTTAGGCACATCAGGGGCTCTGCAAACGTAATGACGACCGCAAACCATTCCATCAAAGTCTGCATTTCAAAACGCCACTACTTCCATTCCGAGCCCTTACGTGTGCCCAAACAATAGTTCCCCCCCATATATGGGGCACCAGCGTACTCAGGACAAACTGTACAACAACTTTTGGGGTCCAATTTATCCTGCTACCCTTGTGAAAAAAAAAATTGCTGGCTAAAAATCATTTTTTTTGAGGAAAAAAAAATATTTTTTATTTTCACGTCTCTGCGTTATAAACTTCTGTGAAGCACTTGGGGGTTCAAGGTGCTCACCACACATCTAGATAAGTTCCTTGGGGGGTCTAGTTTCCAAAATGGGGTCACTTGTGGGGGGGTTCCACAGTTTAGGTACATCAGGGGTTCTGCAAATGTAACATGATGCCCGCAGACCATTCCATCAAAGTCAGCATTTCATAATGTCACTACTTCCCTTCCGAGCCCCGACGTGTACCCAAACAGTGGTCCCCACCCACATATGAGGTATCAGCGTACTCAGGACAAACTGGACAACAACTTTTGGGGCCAATTTATCCTGCTACCCCTGTGAAAAAAAAATTGCTGGCTAAAAATCATTTTTTTTTTGTGGAAAAAAAAATATTTTTTATTTTCACGTCTCTGCGTTATAAACTTCTGTGAAGCGCTTGGGGGTTCAAGGTGCTGACCACACATCTAGATAAGTTCCTTGGGGGGTCTAGTCTCCAAAATGGGGTCACTTGTGGGGGGGTTCCACAGTTTAGGTACATCAGGGGCTCTGCAAATGTAACATGACACCCGCAGACCATTCCATCAAAGTCAGCATTTCAAAATGTCACTACTTCCCTTCCGAGCACCGACGTGTGCCCAAACAGTGGTTCCCCCCTCATGTGGGGTACCAACGTACTCAGGACAAACTGGACAACAAATTTTGGGGTCTAATTTATTCTGATACCCTTGTGAAAATAAAAAATTGCGCACTAAAAAATAATTTTTTGAGGGAAAAAATTTTTTTTTTATTTTCACGGCTCTGCGTCATAAACTTTTGTGAAGCACTTGAGGGATCAAGGTGCTCACTACACATCTAGATAAGTTCCTTAGGGGGTCTAGTTTCCAAAATGGGGTCAATTGTGGGGAGCTCCAATGTTTAGGCACACAGGGGCTCTCCAAACACGACATGGTGTCCGCTAACGATTGGAAGTAATTTGCATTTCAAAAAGTCAAATGGCGCTCCTTCCCTTCTGAGCCCTGCCGTGTGCCCAAACAGTGGTTCCCCCCCACATATGGGGTACCAGCGTACTCAGGACAAACTGGACAACAAGATTTGTGGTCCAATTTCTCCTGTTAGCCTTGTGAAAATTAAAAATAGTGTGCTAAAAATCATTTTTGAGGAAAAAAAAATATTTTTTATTTTCACTGCTCTGTGTTATAAACTTTTGTGAAGCACTTGGGGGTTCAAAGTGCTCCCTACACGTCTAGATAAGTTCCTTAGGGGGTCTAGTTTCCAAAATGGGGTCACTTGTGGGGGAGCTCCAATGTTTAGGTGCACAGGGGCTCTCCAAATGCGACATGGTGTCCGATAACGATTGGAGCTAATTTTCCATTCAAAAAGTCAAATGGTGCTCCTTGCCTTCCGGGCCATGCCGTGCACCCAAACAGTGGTTTATGACCACATATGAGGTATCTGTGCACTCAGGAGAAATTGCTCAACAAATTTTAGGATCCATTTTATCCTGTTGCCCATGTGAAAATGAAAAAACTGAGGCTAAAAGAAAATTTTTGTGAAAAAAAAGTATTTTTTTTTTTTTACAGATCAATTTGTGAAGTACCTGGGGGTTCAAAGTGATCACTATGCATCTAGATAAGTTCCTTGGGGGGTCTAGTTTCCAAAATGGGGTCACTTGTGGAGGAGCTCCAATGTTTATGCACACAGGGGCTCTCCAAACACGACATGGCAACCGCTAAATATTCCAGCATATTTTCCATTCAAAAAGTCAAATGGCGCTCCTTCCCTTCTGAGCCGTGCCGTGCGCCCAAACAGTGGTTTATGACCACATATGAGGTATCGTTGTACCAAGGAGAAATTGCCCAACAAATTTTAGGATCCATTTTATCCTGTTTCCCATGTGAAAATGAAAAAATTGATGCTAAAAGAAACAGTGCCCAAACAGTGGTTCCCCCCCACATATGGGGTACCAGCGTACTCAGGACAAACTGGACAACAAGATTTGTGGTCCAATTTCTCCTGTTAGCCTTGTGAAAATTAAAAATAGTGTGCTAAAAATCATTTTTGAGGAAAAAAAAATATTTTTTATTTTCACTGCTCTGTGTTATAAACTTTTGTGAAGCACTTGGGGGTTCAAAGTGCTCCCTACATGTCTAGATAAGTTCCTTAGGGGGTCTAGTTTCCAAAATGGGGTCACTTGTGGGGGAGCTCCAATGTTTAGGTGCACAGGGGCTCTCCAAATGCGACATGGTGTCCGATAACGATTGGAGCTAATTTTCCATTCAAAAAGTCAAATGGTGCTCCTTGCCTTCCGGGCCATGCCGTGCACCCAAACAGTGGTTTATGACCACATATGAGGTATCTGTGCACTCAGGAGAAATTGCTCAACAAATTTTAGGATCCATTTTATCCTGTTGCCCATGTGAAAATGAAAAAACTGAGGCTAAAAGAAAATTTTTGTGAAAAAAAAGTATTTTTTTTTTTTACAGATCAATTTGTGAAGTACCTGGGGGTTCAAAGTGATCACTATGCATCTAGATAAGTTCCTTGGGGGGTCTAGTTTCCAAAATGGGGTCACTTGTGGAGGAGCTCCAATGTTTATGCACACAGGGGCTCTCCAAACACGACATGGCAACCGCTAAATATTCCAGCATATTTTCCATTCAAAAAGTCAAATGGCGCTCCTTCCCTTCTGAGCCGTGCCGTGCACCCAAACAGTGGTTTATGACCACATATGAGGTATCGTTGTACTCAGGAGAAATTGCCCAACAAATTTTAGGATCCATTTTATCCTGTTTCCCATGTGAAAATGAAAAAATTGATGCTAAAAGAAATTTTTTGTTGGAAAAATTAAAATGTCCATTTTTTCTTTCCACATTGCTTTAGTTCCTGTGAAACACCTGAAGGGTTAATAATCTTCTTGAATGTAGTTTTGAGTAGCTTGAGGGGTGCAGTTTTTAGAATGGTGTAACTTTTGGGTATTTTCTGCCATATAGACCCCTCAAAGTGACTTCAAATGTGAGGTGGTCCCTAAAAAAAATGGTTTTGTAAATTTTATTGTAAAAATGAGAAATCGCTGGTCAACTTTTAACCTTTATAACTTCCTAACAAAAAAATATTTTGTTTCCAAAATTGTGCTGATGTAAAGTAGACATATGGGAAATGTTATTTATTAGCTATTTTGTGTCACATAACTCTCTGGTTTAACAGAATAAAAATTCAAAATTTGAAAATTGCAAAATTTTCTAAATTTTCACCAAATTTCTGATTTTTTGACAAATAAACACAAAAATTATCAACCTAAATTTACCACTAACATGAAGCCCAATATGTCACGAAAAAAAAATCTCAGAATCGCTAGGATCCGTTGAAGCGTTCCTGAGTTATTACCTCATAAAGGGACACTGGTCAGAATTGCAAAAAATGGCCTGGTCATTAAGGTCAAAATAGGCTTGGTCATGAAGGGGTTAAATAGGGTAATACGTCCTTCTCAATAGAAATGCCATATCTCGCAGATAATATGCGGCCGATCAATTCAACAGCTTCTTTGTTCAGAACACCCAAAACTTCAAGAAAATAGATGACAACAGTCCTCAAAGGCATGGAGTGGAATAATTGTATCCCTAAATAGAATAAATGAAAGATAAAATGAAAAAATACCAATAGTAATAATATACCGACCAAATTATCAAAAACCCTATAAAGAGCTGGCTGGGAAAATGTGAAACACACTGATTATAGATAACTACTAAAATTTAGCTGTTCATTAAGGCCTTTTGGACTCTGTGATTCAAGCCATAAAATCCAGCGTGTCTCACGCTGTAGGATTCTATTATCCCAGTCTCCCTGTCTGACTGCGGGCTGCACTCTCTCTATAACACAAAAATTAATATGTTTATCAACACCTCCATGCACCATATTGACATGACGGGCTAAAGGGGTATCTCTTTTGTGTCTAATGTCCCCCAAATGTTCGCCTATGCGGACACGTAATTCACGCTTTGTTTTGCCAACATAGTCAAGGGGGCAAGTACAAGTACATAGATAAACAACTCCAGTGGTTTTACAGTTTGCAAAGCTTTTCATTTCATAAATCCTCTTTGTATAGGCACTGCAAAAAGTATGGGATACACGGATATATTTGCAAAAGCTGCAGTGTCCACACCTAAAAGTCCCTATTGTTCTATTCCGCAACCACGTTTCCTCTCTCTTCTGAGGTTCCAAGTGGCTGCCTACCACCCGATCCCTTATTGACCTACCCTTCCTAAATGTAACTGATGGACCCTGAGTGATACAATCACATATGTCATTATCCATTTTCAGGATAGACCAATACTTCTCCAGAATGTTCATAACTTTACCGGATTGATCATCGAAGGTACCTATCAATCTAGTAATTGTATTGGAGTCCTCCCTTACCCTCGGAGTCAACAATGACGTCCTGCTTACTTGTTTAGCATGCTTATAGGCCGGTTCAATCACCCTTGTAGGATATCCCCTGCTCTTGAACCTCCTCCATAAATCACTCGACTGCATTTCAAAATCATTCCAATCAGAGCAGTTCCTCCGAACTCTGAGGAACTGACCCCTTGGTATACCTCGTTTCAGAGGGGGGGGATGATGACTTTCCCACCTTAAGAGACTGTTAGTTGAGGTTGGTTTTCGGTGCAGGTTGGTTTTAAGCAAGCCATCTGAAGAAATAGAAATGTTGACATCCAGGAATGTGATCTGATCTCCACCTACCTCATGGGTGAAGAAAAGATCCAACTCATTATTATTAAGGGTATCAACAAAGGATCTGAATGATTCTCCACACCCCGCCCAGAGGACGAGGATGTCGTCAATGTACCGACCCCAGAATAATATCTTAGGGGACCAGATGACATCCTCGTCCCCAAAGACCTTAGTGTCCTCCCACCAGCCCAGGAGCAAATTAGCATAAGTAGGGGCACAAGGGCTCCCCATCGCTGTGCCCCTGAGCTGGTGGTAGTACCTCCCATTAAATAGGAAGAAATTGTGACACAATACAAATTGAAGAAGTTCCAGCAGGAAATTGTTGTGTGCTCCAAAATGGATACCCCTCCCCTTGAGAAAATGTTCAACAGCTTTTAGACCTTCTGTGTGGCCAATGCTGCTATACAAAGCCTCAACATCAATAGAGGCCAGTATCGTACCTGGGTCCACTGTGATTCCTTCAAGTTTATTAAGAAGGTCCATAGTATCTAACAAATATGATGGGAGAGATAGTACAAATGGTCTCAACAATTGATCCAAATACCTGCTGGAGTTCTGACAAAGGGCATCGATCCCCAAAACGATTGGTCTACCCTTAAGGGGATCGAACCCCTTATGAATCTTAGGCAAGGAGTAAAACGTAGCTGTAACTGGCCACTTGGGTAATAAGAAGTTGAACTCATTCTTTGAGATCAACTTCAAGTCTAATGCCTTTTTGAGCAATGCTGACAATTTCAGACTATACTCCTTCGTCGGATCACTCCTGAGCAGCTCATACGTTGATTTGTCAGAGAGAATCCTCATACACATTTGAATATATTCGTCTCTATTGAGGATAACAGTATTACCCCCTTTATCAGAGGGCTTCAATACAATCCGATCATTATCACCAAGTTCTTCCAGAGCCTTTCTCTCACGGAAGGAGAGGTTAGGTGGAACCCTATCTCTCTTGGAGTCAATCTTACAAATCTCTGCCGAGACAAGCTGTTGAAAAATATCAATACTCCCAGTATCACCAATTGGTGGCATCTTTTTACTTTTTGGTTTCAAATCAGAAAAAGGGCCCACCCCAATATCTCTCTGTCCTTCCTCAGACAAATCAGCTAGAAGCATTACATCAGGAAGTTCCTCCTCCGTTATCCCAAGTTGTTGACATTTGTTTTTATCATTCAAAGCAAAAAATGTTTTCCACTTAAGTTTTCGTGTAAATAGATTAATATCCTTAACCCATACAAATGGGTCAAACCTGGTCGTAGGAACAAAGGATAACCCCCGCTCAAGAACCCTCTTTTCTATATCTGACAAATTATATGAGGACAAATTAATTATCTGATTGCCATTGTCCCCTTCAACCAGAGCCCTCATTTTTGGTTGTTTGTCCGCTCCCGTAATTTGTATGGTGCTAGGCCCCTGGTTTCTAAAAAAGAGGCTGAGGAGCAGGCTGAGGAGGAGGAGGAATTTATACTCACTACAGAGTTTGTTTCTGGCTTTTTGGGGAAAGTCCTCACAGAGTAGCGCTCGGTGTCCTGCCATCTTCTAAAATTACCCCTACGTCCTTGTCCCTTGTTTCTAAAGTATGGCCTAGAGGTATATAATTTGGGACCTCCTTCAGCGTCAGAGGATTCAATATCTGAGGATGAGATGTCACCAGGAATACCCCTCTGAAACGAGGTATACCAAGGGGTCAGTTCCTCAGAGTTCGGAGGAACTGCTCTGATTGGAATGATTTTGAAATGCAGTCGAGTGATTTATGGAGGAGGTTCAAGAGCAGGGGATATCCTACAAGGGTGATTGAACCGGCCTATAAGCATGCTAAACAAGTAAGCATTGTTGACTCCGAGGGTAAGGGAGGACTCCAATACAATTACTAGATTGATAGGTACCTTCGATGATCAATCCGGTAAAGTTATGAACATTCTGGAGACGTATTGGTCTATCCTGAAAATGGATAATGACATATGTGATTGTATCACTCAGGGTCCATCAGTTACATTTAGGAAGGGTAGGTCAATAAGGGATCGGGTGGTAGGCAGCCACTTGGAACCTCAGAAGAGAGAGGAAACGTGGTTGCGGAATAGAGCAATAGGGACTTTTAGGTGTGGACACTGCAGCTTTTGCAAATATATCCGTGTGTCCCATACTTTTTGCAGTGCCTATACAAAGAGGATTTATGAAATGAAAAGCTTTGCAAACTGTAAAACCACTGGAGTTGTTTATCTGTGTACTTGTACTTGCCCCCTTGACTATGTTGGCAAAACAAAGCGTGAATTACGTGTCCGCATAGGCGAACATTTGGGGGACATTAGACACAAAAGAGATACCCCTTTAGCCCGTCATGTCAATATGGTGCATGGAGGTGATGATAAACATATTAATTTTTGTGTTATAGAGAGAGTGCAGCCCGCAGTCAGACAGGGAGACTGGGATAATAGAATCCTACAGCGTGAGACACGCTGGATTTTTTGGCTTGAATCACAGAGTCCAAAAGGCCTTAATGAACAGCTAAATTTTAGTAGTTATCTATAATCAGTGAGTTTCACATTTTCCCAGCCAGCTCTTTATAGGGTTTTTGATAATTTGGTCGGTATATTATTACTATTGGTATTTTTTCATTTTATCTTTCATTTATTCTATTTAGGGATACAATTATTCCACTCCATGCCTTTGAGGACTGTTGTCATCTATTTTCTTGAAGTTTTGGGTGTTCTGAACAAAGAAGCTGTTGAATTGATCGGCCGCATATTATCTGCAAGATATGGCATTTCTATTGAGAAGGACGTATTACCCTATTTAATCATTTTGTTTCAGGCACCATTTTGTGAATTCCTGTTTCTATCAGTGCTTTTGAGTAAGGTGCGCGGCGTCTACGTCATCCAGGTGGCTGCTGCACCGCATGTCCGTCCTCAATATGATCCCTTCCAGTTGAGACCTCCATCTTGGATTGTGGTAACCGGAAGTGGGCGTTCTATATCGGCGCGGAATCTTTAAACAATGGCGGTGAACGCGCTTGGAGTAAAGCCGCACACTGTATTGCTCTCTCGGCCAGGGGTAATGAGACCCCACTTTTTGACCCCTGATGAACCCTCAGCGGACTAAGAGGGGGAAACGCGTCGGGTTTCCATATGCATCAAGTGGCTGATAAGTATAATGTTGTACATTATTTTTGGCAGATCCCTCGGTGGTACTATCTATTTAGATTTAATCTATTGAGCAATTATGCTATGTGACTCTGTATGCATTGCTACTTGAATATTGGTGTACCACGCTGTATAATCAGAGATGAATATGGTAGCCTTATTTTTTATTGTATTTCTGTGAATTAGGGTGATTTTTACCCTCACTTGCAAGGTAATGGCTGCCGCATGTGCTATATAGGCTGCTTTTTTTTCACTGCCTTTAATGTACAATGTTTGTACTATTTTCCAATGTGTGTCCGGGGTCCGGACAAATACATTAGTTTATGTGCTTTTTCATTGAATTTTCTTGTAGCCGTTTTGTAATTTTGCTATCTGGTAATTGGGTCTGCCATTTGCAGCTTATTAGCATTTTTGTGACTACGAGATAAGTCCTTCCCTAAGCTGCCGGATATTAACCCCATCTATCATTTTTTTGACTCAGAGATAAGTTCCTTTTGGGGTTCTCATACTATTAGAAATACTACGAGATAAGTTCATAGCAATTTAGTATTATCTATGAGACTATTTATGTCTCCTTATTTTTTCCGTATTATAAGTGTGTGTGTTTCTTTTTTGTGTCCCTTTTTGTATATGTAGGGAGACGTAGGGGTTATTAGGGATACCGACGTTGAGCGGGGGCGCCATATCGTCTACAACTAGGGTGCCAACCTCCGCGGTTAGGAAGGGTGAAATTAGGGCTGACTAGGGTAATTTAGCCGGTGGCCCATTATGTGATTACTGAAGAGAACTAAAACAGTTTTTTCTCCCTTCATTTTTTGTCCTCTACTACTCCTTCTTTTAGTCATTTTCACTAATGTTTTTAGTCATTGAATTAAAAGATAAATTTTAGGGGTTATTTCGAGAAAAGAACACTGTCCCTACTGTGAAACATGGAGGAGGTTCTGTTATGTTCTGGGGCTGCTTTGCTGCATTTGGCATAGGGTGTCTAAAATCTGTGCAGGGTACAATGAAATATCAAGACTATCAAGGGATTCTACAGAGAAATGTGCTGTCCAGTGTCAGAAACATTGGTCTCAGTGGCAGGTCATGGGTTTTGCAACAGGATAATGACACAAAACACACAGCTAAAAACACCCAAGAATGGCTAAGAGGAAAACATTAGACTATTCTGAAGTGGCCTTCTATGAGTCGTTACCTAAATCCTTATGAGCATCATTGGAAAGAGCTAAAAATGCCATCTGGAAAAGGCAACATTCAAACACGAGACAACTGGAGCAGTTTGCTCTTGAGGAGGGGCCAAAATACCTGTCGAGAGATGCAGAAGTCTCATTGACAGTTACAGAAATCATTTGATTGCAGTGATTGCCTCAAAAGGTTGTGCAACAAAATATTAAGTTAAGGGTACCATAATTTCTGTCCAGGCCTATTTCATGAGTTTTGTTTATTTTAAATTCTGTGGAAGCATGGTTGAAAAGCAATGTCTGACTTTCATTTGTTCAGTTTCATTGATTTTTGGTTTATTATTACTTTTGTTTGTTTCAAGTTATTTCTGTGACCATTGTGGGTTTTTCTGTCATTAAACGAGGGGGACCATAAATTTTGACCATGTGTGTATACCAGTTAGAGGCAGCATTAATTATGAAATGTACTTTGCGCTACTGGCCATTGCACTGTCTACATAATAATTACATTTTTCCTTTACTTTATTGCACATTTAGTGCTGATTGGTTAATGCAGGTTTTAGTGTTGCAGACATAGTGTGAAAATTAACTGTGTAATATAAGTCTCTTTACCCTGCTATAAAGCTTTACTAAACTACCATGCTAGCCAGTAGCGTAGCTACCAGGGGGGCATAGGGGGCGGTGGCCCCGGGCCCCACGCTCTGAGGGGGCCCACTGGAGCTGCGCTATGTAACTATATTGGCATGCCGATGCGCCGATACAATTACATTCAGCAACAGGGAGTGAGTCATGTGACCGCTCTTCTGCAGTCTGTGGAGGAGAGGGGGAAGGGAGGTCACTCACCCTATCCTGGCTGAGCGTGCTCTCCTTGAAAGCTCCCTGCTGGCCTGCTGCAGAGAAGTCATTAGCTCCAGCAGCAGCCGGGACACGTGGACTCAGGTCTCTGACTGTGAGCTGAGCTCGCTGTCTGCACTTGATTGCTTCTGCCTGAGAGGAGCAAGCCTGACAGCCGAGGAGCAGCAGCCAGGACCAGTGGACACACTGCACACAGCATGGGGATTGATGAGTATCTTAGCACATGTTATTTACTGTTTGATATGTCTAATCGTGATGCTTTGTCTTGGCCTGGGAATTTACTGCACTTTGGGATTGAGAGAAAACCAGGAAAAGTGCAAACTAGAGATCACACTGATGGCTGCAGTCATTGAGCTGTGCAGAGAAAGCGGCGCATCCTCCCTGGCAGGCAGAGGGAAGGTTAAACCACTGTATCGATCACCTTATCTCGGCTGTTCGTGCTGGCATGTAATTACTGTATTAACCTGCCCTTTACCAGGCTGACAGCGAGTGCTGGAGGATTAGGGTATGTTCACACGTTGCAGATTCTGCTGCGGATTTTTCCGTGTGGATTTGGCTAAATCTGCAAGTCAAATGACCTGCGTTTTACCAGCAGATTTCCCCTGCGTTTTGACACCTGCAGATTCCTATAATGGTGCAGGTGTCAAAACGAGGATCCGCACAAAGAATTGACATGCTGCCTATTTAAATCCGCAGAAAATCTGCGCGGAAAAATCCGCAGCATGTGCACAGCATTTTTCATTTCTCATAGACTTTAATGGTACTGTACAACACAGCAGAATCCACAACGTGTGCACAGACCCTAACCGGTGTGTGCTACTATAATAGAGAAAACCATGAGGCACTAACTTCATGCAAGAAGTGACAGTTTATTAGATTGTTCGCATATATTCAGCTTCATATATCAAAAAATACACTTGGCTCAAGTAACAAAAAAACCACGTTTCGGCTTTAATAGCCTTGTTCACGGTTTATCTTAATGTGAAAAGTATGGAGGGTGAAAAAACTAAGTCACCAGAGTCTGTCCATGCACCGCCAACATTTCAAAGAGATGTGCAAAGCATATTTTTTGATATATATTATATGAAGCCGAATATATGCGAACAATCTAATAAACTGTCAATTCTTGCATGAAGTCAGTGCCTCATGGTTTTCTCTATTATTGTTGGATATTTTTCCTAGAAGGCACCTTTTTGGTCAGCAATCCCCGTTACCACATTATTTGGTGTTTGCTACTCCCAGAGTGCTCCTACTGGAAACTTAAGTCTTGTAGTGCCAGAGCAGCAGTTAGTGCTTGATGACAAATAGCTATGGAATAGTGTTTTTCTATGCAGCGATTGTTAGTGGCATGGACATGTTACTAGTGTGATATAATATATTAGTATCTGTAATGCAGGCGACTTATTGTTGGAGAGAATCCTACAATGTGGTGAGCTACAGGGGAGAGGGAGGTGACCCTGGGACCAGCGCTCTGAGGGGACCCACCCGCAGCACGCCGATAGTGTTACATTCTGTGGCAGATCAGGCAGAATCGATCTCCCTGCTCTGCCACCCGGCCGCTATGGGGCCCCTGAGCAGGCGCTAGGGCCCTGTGCCAGCAGTGGGCCCCCCCACCCGTCATTGCAAGAGCAACTGTATCTGCTGGATGCCGATTTAGCTGACCGCATTAATGAGAGAAGGAGCATTACGCTCTCTCTCCCATCATCCCCCTCTCATCAGCTTCTGATGTCACTAACGCCGACACTGACAGGGGGTCGCAATGACGTCACTACTCGGAGCCTGCAGTCCGGAGATGTGCGAGAGCTCACAGCAGTGAAGGAACCAGGAGGAAAGGTGAGTATTGGATTTTTTTTTTAAGAGGCTGCATTATACTATAGAGGCTGCCTGTGGGGTGCATTATATAAAGGGCTGCATTATTCTATAGGGTCTGCCTATGGGGAGTGCATTATACTATAGTTTGCCTATGGGGAGTGCATTATACTATATTGAGGACTATAGTGAGACTTGTCTGGTGCATTATACTATATGGAGGCTATATAGGGGGCCATCATACAGTGTGGAGATTACAGTGTTGGAGCTATCAAACAATTTGGGGAATATTAATCAGTCAGTATATATACAGTGAGGGGGGATTAGGCTGTGTATAAGAGAGCATCATACTGTGTATAGGGGAGCATCATACAGTGTATAGGGAAGCTGTACAGGGGGGAGACTCAGGACTTTATTAAATGTAAAGTGGGCACTTATTGTTATAGGGAAACTCAGGTTACCATGTCTGTCAAATGGACAAAAATGGCAATATTACTTTCTAGGGGACAAAATGTGGGCACTGTTTTCTAGGGCACTGGCACCCGGCATTACTATATTATAGAGAGTTGCTTTAGAATTTAGAGGTCACACAGAACCACACAATAGGTGCAGTAATAGGGACACATACGGCAGCAGCGGCTCAGTATTGGGGTATCAGGAGCAGTAATAGAGGCACATACAGCAGCTGCGGCTCAGCATTGGGGTATCAGGTGCAGTAATAAGGTCACATACGGCAGCAGCAACTCAGTATTGGGGTATCAGGTGCAGCAATAGGGACACATATGGCAGCAGCAGCAGTTCAGTATTGGGGTATCAGGTGCAGTAATAGGGACACATACAGCAGCAGCGGCTCAGTATTGGGGTATCAGGTGCAGTAATAGGGACACATACGGCAGCGGCTCAGCATTGGGGTATCAGGTGTAGTAATAGGGACACATACGGCAGCATCGGCTTAGTATTGGGGTATCAGGTGCAGTAATAGGGGCACATACAGCAGCAGCGGCTCAGCATTGGGGTATCAGGTGCAGGAATAGGGACACATATGGCAGCAGCAGCTCAGTATTGGGGCATTGCCCTTCATCTGTGTTTGCTGGTTGGGCAGTGTGTGGAGGTCAAACCTGAGATGTCTGTGTTATTATTATTATTATTATTATTATTTATTGTTATAGCGCCATTTATTCCATGGCGCTTTACATGTGAGGGGGGTATACATAAAAACAAGTACAATAATCTTAAACAATACAAGTCATAACTGGTACAGGAGGAGAGAGGACCCTGCCCGCGAGGGCTCACAATCTTCAAGGGATGGGTGATAATACAGTAGGCGAGGGTAGAGCTGGTCGTGCAGCGGTTTGGTCGATCGGTGGTTACTGCAGGTTATAGGCTTGTCGGAAGAGGTGGGTCTTCAGGCTCTTTTTGAAGGTTTCGATGGTAGGTGAGAGTCTGATATGTTGTGGTAGAGAGTTCCAGAGTAGGGGTGATGCGCGAGAGAAATCTTGTATGCGATTGTGGGAAGAGGAGATAAGAGGGGAGTAGAGAAGGAGATCTTGTGAGGATCGGAGGTTGCGTGCAGGAAAGTACCGGGAGACGAGGTCACAGATGTATGGAGGAGACAAGTTGTGGATGGCTTTGTATGTCATGGTTAGGGTTTTGTAATGGAATCTCTGGGCAATTGGGAGCCAGTGAAGGGATTGACAGAGGGGAGAAGCTGGGGAATAGCGGGGGGACAGGTGGATTAGTCGGGCAGCAGAGTTTAGAATAGATTGGAGGGGTGCGAGAGTGTTTGAGGGGAGGCCGCAGAGCATGAGGTTGCAGTAGTCAAGGCGAGAGATGATGAGGGCATGGACTAGGGTTTTTGCAGATTCTTGGGTGAGGAATGAACGGATGCGTGAAATATTTTTGAGTTGAAGTCGGCAGGAAGTGGAAAGGGTTTGGATATGTGGTTTGAAGGAGAGATCAGCATCAAGGATTACTCCGAGGCAGCGAGCTTGTGGGACTGGGGAGAGTGGGCAGTCATTTACTGTAATTGATAGGTTCGTAGGGGGGGTCACGTGAGATGGGGGAAAGATGATGAATTCTGTTTTGTCCATGTTGAGTTTCAGATATCTAGTGGAGAAGAAGGATGAAATAGTGGACAGACATTGAGGGATTCTGGTTAGTAGGGAGGTGATATCTGGTCCAGAGATGTAGATCTGTGTGTCATCAGCATAAAGATGATACTGAAAGCCATGAGATTCTATGAGCTGTCCCAGGCCAAAGGTGTAAATAGAGAACAGCAGGGGCCCTAGGACTGAACCTTGTGGGACTCCGACAGATAGGGGGCGAGGTGAGGAGGTGGTGTGTGAGTGGGAGACGCTGAATGTCCGGTCTGTTAGGTATGATGAGATCCAGGAGAGGGCCAAGTCTGTGATGCCGAGGGATGAGAGGGTCTGTAATAATAGGGAATGGTCCACTGTGTCAAAGGCAGTGTTCAGACCTGGTTGGCCTTCATCTGCACCTGTTCCATCTGGCTGCACGGGAGTGATGCAGATATGCTTTAGGTATGGATTGCATTTGATATGGTCTTGCTTTTAAAACATTTAGGAGGCCGCAATGGCACAGTGAATAAATAAAAATGTAGAGTAGGACCCCCCATATGAGATTACCTTGGTGTGGCGGGGTGGCTCAATATATTGATCAATATTTTGCTAAATGTCTCATTTTGAATGCAGTAAGATATGTGCATATGCACCTCATGTTATGCGTTCTGACCACTGGCAGTGCTGGCTCTTCTCTTTTTTTATTGCAAATTGGTTTTGTGGCTGACCACCACTGTTGCCGTGCACGCTGGGTCATGTTCGCCATCTTTTCTGTGTTTATTGTGATTGATCTAGGCTGCTGTGCACACTCACGGCAGCCCCGCCCTGCCCCAGGCTTTATTTATTTTTGCATCCATGTCTGAGCCTGCATTGCCCTTCATCTGTGTTTGCTGGTTGGGCAGTGTGTGGAGGTCAAACCTGAGATGTCTGTGTTCAGACCTGGTTGGCCTTCATCTGCACCTGTTCCATCTGGCTGCACGGGAGTGATGCAGATATGCTTCAGGTATGGATTGCATTTGATATGGTCTTGCTTTTAAAACATTTAGGAGGCCGCAATGGCACAGTGAATAAATAAAAATGTAGAGTAGGACCCCCCATATGAGATTGCCTTGGCGTGGCAGGGTGGCTCAATATATTGATCAATATTTTGCTAAATGTCTCATTTTGAATGCAGTAAGATATGTGCATGTGCACCTCATGTTATGCGTTCTGACCACTGGCAGTGCTGGCTCTTCTCTTTTTTTATTGCAAATTGGTTTTGTGGCTGACCACCACTGTTGCCGTGCACGCTGGGTCATGTTCGCCATCTTTTCTGTGTTTATTGTGATTGATCTAGGCTGCTGTGCACACTCACGGCAGCCCCGCCCTGCCCCAGGCTTTATTTATTTTTGCATCCATGTCTGAGCCTGCATTGCCCTTCATCTGTGTTTGCTGGTTGGGCAGTTTGTGGAGGTCAAACCTGAGATGTCTGTGTTCAGACCTGGTTGGCCTTCATCTGCACCTGTTCCATCTGGCTGCACGGGAGTGATGCAGATATGCTTCAGGTATGGATTGCATTTGATATGGTCTTGCTTTTAAAACATTTAGGAGGCCGCAATGGCACAGTGAATAAATAAAAATGTAGAGTAGGACCCCCCATATGAGATTGCCTTGGCGTGGCAGGGTGGCTCAATATATTGATCAATATTTTGCTAAATGTCTCATTTTGAATGCAGTAAGATATGTGCATGTGCACCTCATGTTATGCGTTCTGACCACTGGCAGTGCTGGCTCTTCTCTTTTTTTATTGCAAATTGGTTTTGTGGCTGACCACCACTGTTGCCGTGCACGCTGGGTCATGTTCGCCATCTTTTCTGTGTTTATTGTGATTGATCTAGGCTGCTGTGCACACTCACGGCAGCCCCGCCCTGCCCCAGGCTTTATTTATTTTTGCATCCATGTCTGAACCTGCATTGCCCTTCATCTGTGTTTGCTGGTTGGGCAGTGTGTGGAGGTCAAACCTGAGATGTCTGTGTTCAGACCTGGTTGGCCTTCATCTGCACCTGTTCCATCTGGCTGCACGGGAGTGATGCAGATATGCTTCAGGTATGGATTGCATTTGATATGGTCTTGCTTTTAAAACATTTAGGAGGCCGCAATGGCACAGTGAATAAATAAAAATGTAGAGTAGGACCCCCCATATGAGATTGCCTTGGCGTGGCAGGGTGGCTCAATATATTGATCAATATTTTGCTAAATGTCTCATTTTGAATGCAGTAAGATATGTGCCTATGCACCTCATGTTATGCGTTCTGACCACTGGCAGTGCTGGCTCTTCTCTTTTTTTATTGCAAATTGGTTTTGTGGCTGACCACCACTGTTGCCGTGCACGCTGGGTCATGTTCGCCATCTTTTCTGTGTTTATTGTGATTGATCTAGGCTGCTGGGCACACTCATGCCAGCCCCGCCCTGCCCCAGGCTTTATTTATTTTTGCATCCATGTCTGAGCCTGCATTGCCCTTCATCTGTGTTTGCTGGTTGGGCAGTGTGTGGAGGTCAAACCTGAGATGTCTGTGTTCAGACCTGGTTGGCCTTCATCTGCACCTGTTCCATCTGGCTGCACGGGAGTGATGCAGATATGCTTCAGGTATGGATTGCATTTGATATGGTCTTGCTTTTAAAACATTTAGGAGGCTGCAATGGCACAGTGAATAAATAAAAATGTAGAGTAGGACCCCTCATATGAGATTGCCTTGGCGTGGCGGGGTGGCTCAATATATTGATCAATATTTTGCTAAAGGTCTCATTTTGAATGCTGTAAGATATGTGCCTATGCACCTCATGTTATGCGTTCTGACCACTGGCAGTGCTGGCTCTTCTCTTTTTTTATGGCAGCAGCGGCTCAGTATTGGGGTATCAGGTGCAGTAATAGGGACACATCCGGCAGCAGCGGCTCAGCATTGGGGTATCAGGTGCAGTAATAGGGACACATACGGCAGCAGAGGCTCAGCATTGGGGTATCAGGTGCAGTAATAGGGACACATACGGCAGCAGCAGCTCAGTATTGGGGTATCAGCAGGATGAGGTGTTTGTGCAGGTTGGGAATAGTCCCATTGGTGGCTGGAAGAAGCCGTTATGTCGGTCTGGGCCAGATGGAAAATACAGGAAAAGTGAACGATTCCATCAGAAAGAACGTCAGCTGTAAGTCACCATCTATAACTGTGCTGTGATCTCTTATACGGTATATTCTGTAGGACGGGTATCTACCACTGACTATATGACGGTAATATCAATGTTGGTCTTTATTTAGAAATTATATTCAGCAACAGCTCGATCATCTGCTGAGGTTCTCCTCCACTATTATTGTGCATCACCCAGTTGTAATCAAGGTTAACTGGTTAGGGGCCCACTCAGAAGTTTCGCCCCCCCCGAACCAAAACCCTAGCTATGCCTCTGATGGTAGCCTTTGGTAAGTTGTAGAAAAGAAAAATACAAGCAATTTTTACAGTTTTTACAGTTTCAGGGGATTATTTTTTAACTTTATTAAACTATTTCAACACATCCAAGAAAACCCTCTCCTATTATATCAGACTGAATCTGGCTCTTGTATCCACAGAAATCTCCATGTGGCCACATATTTCTGCTTTGGTGGACACAGGAAAATGTAGTGTTCTATGATCTAGTCAAGCCTATTGGAGTGATTTCCTGGTCTTTTATTAAAGAACGCCTTCAGCAGGAGAACAAGCTCTATAGTGGACATATTACCTTTTCATAGATGTTTAAAAAATGCATATCAGACATGAATGATCGTTTGTTGGTATTGAGATATCTGATTCTATCTCAGTGCTTATAGGAGATATCCAAGACCAAAGGCCCTGTCTCACATAGCGAGATCGCTAGCGAGATCGCTAATGCGTCACCGATTTTGTGACGCAACAGCGATCTCGCCTGTGATCTCGCTACATGTGACACGCAGCAGCGACCAGCACCCATGCTGGATATCGCTGATCATTCAGGAATGTCCTGGGACATTTTTTCATCATAGGCATCCCGCTGGCTAGAGCGCATTGCTGTGTTTGATCACTGGATCGTTGCTGCGTCGCTGAAGAGATCTGCCTGTTTGGCAGCTTAGCGACACACCAGCGATCCCTACCAGGTCGCATCGTTGTCGGGATCGCTGGTGCATTGCTATGTGAAACGGGACCCCAAGACTATTTAATTTGTTTACTGTGGAATTAACAACTAACAGGCAGATAGTTGCTAAGTACCTGCCTGTTCTGCCTGATGACAATCTCTACCGTCACAAAGCTATAAAAGACTTCTCTTTGCCGGTGATTCTAGAGTTCTGCTGACCTCACGTCAACAGAGCGGTCACTTCCACTCTACACTGTTGATGGGGCATGACTGCCAACGTCATGCTGATTGACAACCGGCTGCTCACTGCAAAACTGCTGAGAGCCATCTGTCAGTAAGCATGACATTGAAAGTAATGCCATGTCCACAGAGGAGCTCAGATGAGAAAGGGCTGCTCTGCTTTATGTTAAAGGGAAGCTGTTACCAGTTTTTATTGATATAAGATACACGGTCCTGTGCAGATATACTTCTATGAGCTGAGTAAGGCAGTGTAAAGTACTTCAGTCTTCATGCGCTAGGGTGCTTTTACCTTTCACGGAACCTGCGCACTGCAGCGCTTTACTCTGCCCTAGATAGAGCAAAGAAGTACGCCTGTACAGGAGCGTGATGCATCATCCACACTAAGCAGGCAGGAAGACAGTATCACAAGAAGAATGGAGGTGCCGGACCTAGAACAGTGACACCCCTGTGACCGAACCCCCACTCAGGTGAGAATAAAAGATGGTCTTTTTCTTTTCTTGCAGGTCAGATTGGGGGTAGATATATAGCATTATAGAATGCCCTATATAAAGCCTGAAAGGTAGTGGCCATATCTCATATCGGTCAAACCAGGTGACAGGTTCACTTTAAGCAACAGAATCCTCATCAATCACTACTCTGAGCTAATGCTGGGTAGAACAGACAGGTGCATAGCAACTACCTGCCTGTTAGTTCTTCAGCCAATAGTAAAAGTATTAAATCGTCCAAGATAACCCCTTTAAAGTTATTTTCAAATATAGGAATTATGCAAAGCAAATGTAATGCTTAGAGGCCATTTCCAAGTCTACTTTGCTTTTTTTCCGCAATATAAAAAGTGCATCCAATGCGTCTACCAAACAATAAGGCCATTATTAGAAAACTCTTAAAGTGACTGAGCTTCATGAGGGTAGTAGTGACGTCATTCGCTAGGTATAAAATGTGTGTTTTGTAAAACTAACTTATCTCTTATCTTACTCAGTAAGTGCACTGGCTTCCTCTAGTGAGAATGGCTGGCTTATCACAATGGACTTAACATCTGGATATCACAATAAGCCAATTCATGGAGCACTAGAAATGTGCTGCTTATGTTACACCTGTTTTATTGTTTCAGGGCAGCACAATGGCATGGGGGGCACTTCTACTCAAATGTTTTTTGATCTCAAAGATCAAATTTCTTTAACTTCATATACTATCTAGATTATCTCTGTTTGCTAAGGAGAAATGAACATGGGGGACGTATAGATTCTTAAATGGCTTTCGCTCAGCCATGTGATCACATTGAAACTAGGTTTTTGATCGATACGGCATGGCCAAGTATGGACACAAAGTAGTTTACTCCTAACAGAGCGGGTGTTTTTAACCCGCTAACTGCTCATGATACAATGTGTTAATACAATTATTTTGCTGATATTTCACCATTATTATCTTATAGGAAATTATTTTAGCATTTTTTTACATTTGTTTGAATTTATATATTTTTATTTAATTAGATGCTTCGGTTATGGACAAGAAAATGGCCAATATTCATGAGGCTGCTATTTGGTTTTGTTATGATTTTTATTACAGTTTACTTACATATGATTGAAATGTTGGCAACATCTCAACATTTTTAGAGTATGTTATACTGTCAATGTGAAAAAATATATATTTACTAAAGAAACTTTTTATGGCCTGTAATTACACAAAAATAGAGCTCATAAAGTAAAATATACAAAATTAATACAAATTAGTTACAAAATTGACAATAAAGAGAAATACACAATAAATGTCCTAACTACACAGTACAATTGGTAGCAATTGGTAGCAATTTTGCCTTGCACCAGGCCATCTGTGTGGGACTTCTATCTGAATTCCTACAGCATTGTGAGCTTATTTTTCCTTCCTCATTTTTGCACATCTGGAATATTGGTGTACTTGGGAGAAATTACGCAGCAAATTTTGAAGTTCATTTTCTACTGTTACGCTTGTGAAAATGAAAAAATTGGGGATAAAGCAAAATTTTTGTGTAAAAAAAAAGGAAATGTTCATTTTTGCATCCACATAACATTAATCCCCAATAGGGTTAATAAACTTATTGAATGTGGATTTGACAACTTTAAGGGGTTATGTTTTTATAATAATGTCACTTTTGGGTATTTTCTGTCATATAGGCTTCCCAAAGTCACTTCAAATGTGATGTGGTCCCTAAAAAAAATGGTTTTGTAAATTTTGGTGGAAAAATGAGAAATCGCTGATCAACTAACTTTTCTAACTTTCTAACAAAAAAAACTTCCAAACATTATGCTGATGTAAAGTAGACATGTGGGAAATGTTATTTATTAACTATTTTATGACATAACTCTCTGGTTTAAGGGGATAAAAATTTGAAAATTGCAATATTTTAGTCAAATTTTTTTTTATCAAATAAATGCAAATTGTATCAAACAAATTTTAACACTATCATGAAGTACAATATCTAGAAAAAAAATCAATCTCAGAATCACTGTGAACCGTTCCAGAGTTAATACCACATAAAATGCAACTGATTAGAATTGTAAAATGTGGCCTGATCATGAAGGTGAAACCAGGCTCGAGGGAGAAGAGTCTAAAGCACCAGTCCAACATTTTTTTTCTATTTCACCACTGGAGTGCGGCTTAAAATCCAAGTCCTCTGACCCTGTCTGATACTCACCTTCCAGCATTTTCAACTGTTTTCGCCACCACTCAGGTCCGTGCACTAAAGCTTGTGGTCTGCCGGCTGCTGCAGTGTTTCATAGAGCAAGACAGAGGTCACTGATCAATGTAAGTCTATGAGAGCCTTGTTCTAGCCTTGTTCTGACGTCGTTCTGTTCCTCATAGACTTGTATTGAGAGCTTGTGACGCAACTTCTGTCTTCTTGCCACTCAGAAGCTGAACTCAAAAGATGGCACAGTGGGACCCGACTAGAACCAAAAAACGGTGAAGATGCCAGAGGCCGAGTATATGACTAGGGGCAGGGGGCTTGCATGTAAAGCACCACCACAGCTATGAAGAAAAACAAAATAATTGATTGCTGATGTAGCGATCATATTCCATAGGAAAATCATCCTTCAGGGAAAATCTTTCTTGAACCCTATTAAGAACCTACTGAATTGAACAATGAGACGCTGATCTCACTGGTTCAGGAAAACCGCTTGCTTTGGGATCAGTCAGATTCTAATCATGCAGAAGTGACAAGAAACCAACGTTTGTGGGAAAACATCTTCGCCCAACTGGTTCCCTGTTACATTAATCTGTTAACAAAGAGCCCCCCAAAAATTGGCAAGTTTGTGAACAGTAGATGTGACTTAAAATATAAAATTGCAAAATTTGCAAAAAAACAAAAAAATTATATAATGTTACATTAAAATAATAATTGAAATAAATGTTTAGCATGTTGATAAATAAAATATTAATAGCTTAAAAATTTTTACTTTACCTAGAAAAAGCTATATATATATTACATGAAGTTTGATGAGAGACTGGTTTATCTGCAACTTTAAAAAACATATGCATGCTCCAGTGGATCATCAAAAAATTGTACTACAACATATGCTTACTATAATCAAATCCTGTTTCTCTAAGTCCTCTTTCACACATCATCCGCCCTTTTTTGAAAAAAATGGATCTGATTTTTTTTTTTTAGCGGAATCCGTTTTTTTCTCATAGACTAGAATTAGGGACTGACTGCAACAGATGGCTGTCTGTTGCATCCGTCATTTGACGGATCCGTCGGAATTTCAGTGTCCATTGTCTGGATACAACGGACATAGTAACGTTTTTTGTCTGCATTGAAAAGACGGATGGTGACGGATCCGTCGCCGTCCATTGTCTGCTATAATGGATGTCTATGGGCAGCAGATCCGTCACCATCCGTCACATAACGGAATCCATTGACGGATTCCATTTTTTTAAACTGAGCAAGCCCGGAAGCTGCAGCTTCGACAAATCCGTCAAAAAAACGGATCCGATGCATCAATTTTTTGGCAATCTTCACATGAACCGTTTTTTCATGCTTTGATGGATTTTGACTGACGCCAAAAGACTGAAGTGTGAAAGAGGCCTAACAATGCATATATGTTGTGAGCTCATCTGTTCATTCACCTTTTGTGTCCGAGGATCTCCCTCTTCTTGTGAAGGAAGGTAGTGAGGCTGATTTGGATGAAAGAAACCAACCACCTGATCAGGTGGATTGTGACTGGGTATCGGGAACTTCAGACTGGATATAAGGCAGCCGACGCCCTACTGAGTGGCTGGTGATTTCTCTGCTGGATTCTTGAAGACCAGATTGATTCCTGCTTCCCAAGATAAGTTTTTGCTCTGCTATTGAACTTATTAGTTTTGGTTTTGTTTACCTTGTTTTTTTAATTCAGCCATCCCCGGCTGGGGGTGTGCTGGATTCTTATTCCTTGATCAGTGTTCTCTTTTGCTCTGTTTTCAGAATATTCTGAGTGCTGATATAGGGTTTGAAGTCTAGTGACTTCAGGGTCCTTTTTTCTTATCAGTTGTGTTGGTAATATTTTTAGCAGGGTTTTCTCGGATTGCAGACAGCAGCTTTTCTGTCCTGTCCTTTTTAGTTAGCTTGGGCCTCATCGTTTGTTCAACCTATCTTTCTATCTGTGTTATTGTTTTCATCTTGTTTCACCGTCATTATATGTTGGGGGCTGCCTATTGCTTTGGGGTCTGCTCTGGGGCAGTCAGTTTTCCCCTTTTTTCTCTTTAGGCTTATTTATCTCTCCGGCTGTGACGAGGTGTCTAGGATCACCGTAGGAACACTCCACGGCTACTGTTAAGGGGGTTTTACACTAAGCGATATCGCTAGCAATATCGCTAAAACGTCACTGGTTTTGTGACGTTATAGCGATATTGCTAGCGATATCGCTATGTGTGATACTTACCAGCGACCGGCTCCCCCGCTGTCCATCGCTGATCGCGCGAGAATGTCCGGCTCCATTTCTCGTCGGGCGCTTCCTGCTGAGACTTCCTGCTGTGACGACGAGCGACGCTGGACGCGGGCGGGAGGACGCAGGATCGCTGTGTGTGAAAGGTAAGTATCGTGCGCTGCGTCGCTGCTGCATCGCTGTGAGATCTTTCTGTATGAAAGCTCACTAGCGATCATTTAGCGATGCAGCAGCGATCCTGACCGGGTCGGATCGCTGGTTGGATCGCTGGTGCATCGCTAAATGTAAAAGGGCCTTTAGTTGTGTGATAAGATTAGGGGTCTGCAATCTGCTAGTTTCCAACCTCTCTGATTTTCTGGGCTGAGCTTGTGTTTTGTATTTTCCTCCTCGGTGACTCAATCATAAAACATATAGCTACGCCAGTAAGCAATATTAATGTTAGTTGTTATGTAGAAAGCATATAACAATTCATTTAGAAGGAAATTCATATTAACCATATTTTAGTGATAATCTATGTCAAGTTTATGTAATATAAACACACATTAGAAATATGATGCTTAAATGTTTCTTGGACTGCAACGCTTGCATTTTAAAAATCACTTGTTGAAACTGCAACATGGGGTGTATACTCTCTAGCATGTTTTTATCTCTTAAAGCCCAGTCCATGAGGCAGATTATTAGAGGCGAAATACCTATAAATCTAGATATCCTTACACATCCCTTAATATGTAAATCTTAAAGAGAAAGGAGGATACACTGCAGAAAAGTATAGTTAAAAAGTTATATTTTTATGAATTATATTTAAAAAATAATTACAATAAAAATTCAAGCAGATAGAACAATAATATATCAGTGTATCAACAGTGGTGCAAAAAATAATCAAATAAGCCAAAAGTTGTAAAGATATCTAACATCAAAGGCAAAGACATATTTAATTTTTGGAAGGACTTAAATCAAAAAAGCCTCCGAAATATTTAGCAGTTATCCAGCGCCCCTTTTGAAAAAGCATAGGCGAAATGACATCGTCGGGGTGGTGGAGCGCTGCACATTGATCATGAGGCACTAGGCATTTTGTAAGTATACAAACATTCTTTGTGGTCTTACTTACCTCATTATCTGCTTCCTACTTAAATGGAGCATTTTCATGTTAAAATGGTTTTCATTAAGATTTTCAATAGTCATGAGTAAACATCACATCACAAATATAATCATAAACAGGCATAAAAGTACTTAAGTTCAAGATGTGAAATGACATTCTAACAATATATAAATAGAGGGAAGAGGGTAAAAAGAGGAAAGGGGTAGGAAAGGGAAAATATTTTATTAGGGGGTTGACCAGGGAAATAGGCCAATGGCCTAGGGAGAGCATCTATAAATTCTATAACTTTAAAACATAACTAATAAATGACTAACAGTTCTTCAGGTAACAGTTCAGGTAACATTAATAAGTTTGACAACCGTAGGGAGTATAACATTGAAGGTGAGAATAAGTCCTAACTTAAGAAAAAGGTTTTCCATGAAAAGTTCTAAGAAGAGGTATTGCTATGTTATAAAGTTTTTGTTCATTATTCAGGTGATACTGTTAATATACTTAATCCAGGGACTCCATTTTCTTTGATAAGAAGCAAATGAATTTTTATATGTGGCATGGTATTTTTAAAAATCAATTGAAAACGCATAATAACCCTATCAAATACCTCCGAAATAGTCGGAACAGCTGACTTTTCCAGTGCGCTGTGGTTAGATTTTTGGTTACCAGCATGATGTGGATAACAGTCAAGGTAAAATTTGGATTAACATGCTCCATGTTTAAAGAAAGAAGTGCTATTCGAGGGTTAATGACTATGTTCGAACCTGGAATTTGATTAAGTTTGACACATCTGATCAAAGCCGTTTTAGCTTAGGGCAACTCCAAAACCTGTGGATAAGGTTCCTGTTACACATAGCGACGCTCCAGTGATCCCGACAACAATACGACCTGGTACTTCGCTATATGGTTGCTAGTAAGCTGTCAAACAGGCAGATCTACTCAATGATGGAGCAACGATACGGCAATCCGTATAATGACCTCGCCGGTCATTGGGACCTTGTCACACAGCAGCTATTCTGACGACTCATGCCTGCGTCCCTGAGTTTTGCTTTGCCAACAAAGTCGTTCATCGGCGTCAAACACATGCTGGCCAGCGGGACGCCAACGATCAAAAAATGACCGAGGACATTCGAGCACGATCAGCGATATCCAGCGGGGGAGCCATTCGCCGCTATGTGTCACACGTAGCGAGATCGCTGGCGAGGTCACTGTTGCATCACAAAGCCTGTGATGTTTCAGCAATCTCGATAACGATTGCTCTGGTAATGACTACCGCCACACATGTTATTCATACTTGCTTGCACTTACCAGACCTCCAACTCAATACTAATTCACCTGCACTTTATAATTAGCTACAGGGAATTACGCAGTCTGGATAACTGATAAATATTTTTACGCTTTTTTGAGATTTTTTAGTTCTTCCAAAAAATAAATATCTTTTTGCCTTTTATGTTAGATATCTTTACAACTTTTGACTTATTTGATTATTTAGGTCAGTGCACCACTGTTGATATCTGCTTGAATTTTTATTGTAATAATTTTTTAAATACAGTATAATTAATTAAAATGTAACTTTTTAACTATACCTTTTCTGCAATGTATCCTCCTTTCTCCTTAAGATTGACATGTTAAGGGATGTGTTAAGATATGTTTTTACCTCTCTATAAAAAATTGCACACTGTAATTTTAACTAAACATTTTTTTTTAATAGAACTACCTGTAGTACAGCAGCGTCTTCAGGACTTGTAGAAGACAGTAGTTCCGAAATGTGCATGGAGACAGAAGCAGAAGGAACTGTCAATATAGATGTCTCAATACATAGTCAAGCTCATTCAACGGAAAAAAACGACACACAAGAAAGGCAAACTGTGGCATCTGGGGTTGTGCCAAATCCCACTAAGGACAACATCTGCAAGGAGTTTGTATGTTCTCCCCGTGTTTGCGTGGGTTTCCTCTAGGTACTCCGGTTTCCTCCCACACTCCAAAAAACATACTGTTAGGCAGTATAGATTGTGATCCCCATTTGGGACAGTGATGATAATGTAAGTAAAGTGCTGCGGAATATGTTAGCTGTATATAAAAATAAAGATTATTATTATTATGTAATTTCTCTGGAGAGAGCTTGGTACCAAAGGTAGAGCTACACATGAGAAACAGCAGAAACAATTTTTGTTGATGGACTCCAAAGACTAGAGGACATATTTGTGAATTCTCAAACACAAAATAATCTACAATTTCAACAGTTGAATGCAAGAAAATTACTTTATGCTGCCTGTGAAAGGTAATTAATCCTACTGTCGAATGTGCCTTGGCTTCAAAACATCCCAAGCAACAGGCAATGGAAGATCCAGGAGAGACTTGTCTGTTTGGTGACTTTATTGAGAATAACAGTGGACCTAATGCAATGGTGTTATCACCACTTAGATCTCCACATTCACAACAACTAACAACGAACAATTCCCAGACAGAATCAATGCAATCTGTTGAGTAATCAACATCTAAATATCTCATTCCCTTTCAAGTTTTCCATCAAGCACATTCATACCACCCACCGCCTGAAATTCAGTACCATGTAGCCTATGGCATTTCAAATCCGCTGTGCTCACGCTGCGTTTTTTTCCGCCCGGTTTTGCTGCGGTTTACAAACCGCAGCATGTCAATTGTTTGTGCGGATTCCGCAGCAGTTTCACACCTTTAATATAGTAGAGGTGTGAAACCGCAGGGCAAAACCGCAGGCTAATCCGCAGGAAAACCGCAGGTCACTTTACCTGCGGTTTTACCTGCGGATCCGCACGGAAAAACCCACAGGTGAATCCACAGCGTGTGCACATAGCCTAAGAGGCCTAAAGTTAAAGTTGACACATTTCCTTTGTATTTAAGGCAAAAATATATATTTACTTTCATCTTCTACAGTTTAAAAATTTCAAAAAGGAAAATGGGAGGATACAAAAATTTGATCACCCTGCATGGTTAGTACCTAGTAGCAACCCCTTTTGCAAGTATCATAGCTTGCAAATGTTTTTTGCAGCCAGCCAAGAGTCATAGAATCATAGAATCGTAGAGTTGGAAGGGACCTCCTGGGCCATCTGGTCCAACCCCCTGCTCAAAGCAGGATTCGCTAAATCATCCCAGTCAGATGTCTGTCCAGCCTCTGTTTGAAGACTTCCATTGAAGGAGAACTCACCACTTCTCGTGGCAGCCTGTTCCACTCATTGATCACTCTAACTGTCAAAAAGTTTTTTCTAATATCTAATCTGTGTCTCCTCCCATTCAGTTTCATCCCATTGCTTCTAGTCTTGCCTTGTGCAAATGAGAATAAAGTTGATCCTTCTACAGTGTGACAGCCCTTTAGATATTTATAGACAGCTATTAAGTCTCCTCTCAGTCTTCTCTTTTGCAAACTAAACATTCCCAAATCCTGCAACCTTTCCTCATAAGACAGGGTTTGCAGACCGGTCACCATTCTGGTCGCTCTTTTCTGAACTTGCTCCAGTTTGTTGATGTCTTTTTTAAAATGTGGTGCCCAAAACTGAACACAATATTCAAGATGAGGTCTGACCAAAGAGGAGTAGAGGGAAATAATGACTTCACGTGATCTAGACTGTATGCTTCTGTTAATGCATCCTAGAATTGCATTTGCTTTTTTTGCCGCTACATCACACTGTTGACTCATATTCAGTCTGTGATCTATTAGTATACCCAAGTCTTTTTCACATGTGCTGTCACTTAGCCCTATTCCTCCCATTCTGTATATGCTTTTTTCATTTTAATTGCCCAGATGTAGTACTTTGCATTTCTCCCTGTTAAAAACCATTCTGTTAGTTGCTGCCCACTTCTCCAGTTTATTTATATCTTTTTGAATCCTCTCTCTCTCTTCTCTAGTATTAGCTATCCCTCCTAGCTTTGTGTCATCAGCAAATTTAATCAGTTTACCCTCAATTCCTTCATCTAAATCGTTGATAAAGATGTTGAACAATACAGGGCCCAGGACAGAGCCCTGTGGTACCCCACTTGACACATTCTTCCAACTGGATGTGCAGCCATTTACGACCACTCTTTGGGTCCGATCACTAAGCCAGTTATGAATCCACCTAACAGTTGCCTTGTCCATTCCATACTTTCATTTTTTCAATAAGGATTGTATGAGAGACTTTGTCAAATGCTTTGCTGAAGTCAAGATATACTATATCTACAGCATTTCCTTGATCCACCCAATCAGTGATTCCGTCATAGAAGGATATTAAGTTAGTCTGACATGACTTATTAGTTACAAACCCATGCTGACTCTGTTTAATCACTTCATTCTTATCCAGGTACTGACATACATGTTGTTTAATAATTTGTTCAAAGATCTTTCCTGATATAGAAGTCAGACTCACAGGCCTATAGTTGCCTGGGTCCACCTTCTTCCCCTTTTTGAAGATAGGAACAACATTTGCTCTTCTCCAGTCTTCTGGCACTTCTCCTGTTCTCCAAGAATTTTCAAAGATTATGGAGAGGGGTTCAAAAATTTCTTCTGCTATCTCCTTCAGTACTCTGGGATGTAATTCATCAGGACCTGGAGACTTGAATTCATTTAGGTTAGCTAAGTGTTTCCTCACTATCTTTCTGTTTATAGATATCCTGGATTCTTCTATTCCCTTAATAGGACAGTGAAGAACAGTTGATGTTACATTTCCTTTGTCAGAGAAAACAGATGAAAAATAGGAATTTAAAAGTTCAGCCTTCTCAGCATCCTGAGTCTTTCAATTCTTGTTTGAGGGATTTTCATCCATCCTTTATTGGGAAATTCTTCCAGTTCTGTGAGATTCCTGCTTCATCTTGCATGCACTGCTATTTTGATATTTCTTCCAGTGAACTCAACCCTGCACCGTGAGACGTTTTCTCATTCTGATAGCAGTGATAACTTCAGTTCAGGGTCCCTTTTGGGAATGCAGCCTCAGTGACCTGCGGTAACCTCAATGACATCACCGCTAGTCACTGACACTGTGCTCATAGCAACTCATTCATCAGTGGTTCTCAGCCTGTACAGTCGCATCTTTGCACCGTCCAGCTTGAAAATTGTTTATCCCCAGACTTGGATTACAACAAGAGACAAGTGAGGGATATGGTTGTTTATTATTTTTGTTTTATTACAGGAGACCATGGCTTCAGTGGAATGGGTGATGATGTGAGCATGGTTAAATTTAGAATCATTAAAGGAGCTTGTGTCATTCTTTCAATTAAAAGACTATACTTGCTGTGCTTTTATTTACCATAAAACTATAGGATTAGTAATGCCTTATAGATGCCTCTCCATTACTAAGCCATGGGCTTGATGTCACCAGACAATACCAAGATAACATCAACCCCAGAGATATGAACCCCACTTGGCACCGCTACAGGGCAAGTGGGAAGAGCAAATTTTTTTAAATTATTCATTTAAATAATTTAAGAAAATGGCGTGGAGACTGGAGACCCCTCTATATTCTTGGTAACCAGCCTTGCTAACGCTGACAGCAGAGGGTTGCAGCCCCCACCTGTCAGCATTGCCTGGCTGGTTATCAGAAATACAAGGGAAACTACGTCATTTTTTAAAATTATTTATTTAAAGTCTCACAGTGCAGCTCTGAGCTCAGAGAGTTCACCACAGTTCACAGTGAGGAATTTTTCACAGTGAACTCTATGAGCTCAGCGCTGCACCGTAAGGCCGGAGTCACACTGGCGAGGAATACGGGCGCGTGAGAGGCGCAAAAAACACGCATTACACACGGACAAATGATTTTCAATGGGGTCACTCGCACCAGGCGTATTTTTCTCTTCCATATCCTGCGCTCCGTGCCAATTGCAGCATGATGCGATTGTCAGCGTACTACGCCCGTAGTACGCCAATGCAAGTGAATGGGTGCGCAAAAAATACGGATTACACACGGAACACACGTGTGACCTGCGAGCAATACGCAGGTCTTTTGGCTGGTGACAGGAAATGGGCCAATCCATCATCAGGAAGCCTAGACATGCAAATGAGCTCACAAAGCGCTCCAGACATCCAGGAAGTACGCCTCCATGGAGTACAGCAGCAGCATGGCGTCCACATATATTAATGTTGAGATGCTCATTGTGCTGGTGCAGGAGCATCCCGAAATATGGGACCCACGCGATGCTAATTATGCGAACCGGACAAGGAAGGAGGCGTCATGGAGGCGCATCTGTCGCCAGATGTACCATGACTTTGGTGACAGACCACGTGATGAGCAGCATAAAATTCGTAAGTGCAACCATAAAAACATCATTAACCTTAGCGCACGCTTCAAAATGATTCTACAATCAGCACCCCCCTTCCTGGGCATGTAATTTTATTAGCCTCATGAGGCCGTTACATTTGGATGTGACACGTGGCTTCACAGAGCCATAATTAGGGGTTAGGCCACAAGCTCCTCATCCTCCTAGCCAATAATATTAGTTTCAGTGTAGCTAATGAGACCCTGTGTATCGGCCCAATTACATATGCCACCATGGGTAGAAAGCACACCCCAGAAGGCCACATGCCTAGACTACTGTTAGAAAATGTGACCTCTCAAATATGTGATTTTGACAATCTTTCCTGTCACATTGCAGTGGAAGATGTGATGAAATGCTGGCGAAGCATCCGGGACCAGTACCGCCGGGAACGCCAGCAGCGGTCCAGGAGTGGTGATGCTGGGCATGTGAAGAGAAAATATATCTACTATGACCGGCTGAACTTCCTCGCCCCAATTCTGGATCTGAGACCGTAAGTACATAGCTCACACCACATTACACAAATACATTACACAAATACTTTACAGGGACAAAAATATTGATGTATTTTTGCCTCTGTTCTATTTCATAACAGAACTCAATCCAACCTTACGGATCGAGGAACGGCCTCAGAGGCAGAGCCAATTATAGATCCTGTAGGGGATGAGGTGGCTGGCCCTTCTTCTCCCCCTACAAGAAGGATGGCTGAAGATGAGGCATCACAAGACCACACAATGGCTGCACTACACACCACACCACCAGGACGGTCTGCTGCTGCCACCTCACCCATCCTGGAAGAGCCGGGCAACTTGAGCAGCAGCCCAACTGCCCAGGTCAGGTCCTCCCCACAGGCTGCTCTAGTATCACGGCGAACAAGAAGAAGGCGCCAGGTCACTCTTGAAGAGAGTAGGTCCAATGTGGACACAGGGGTGCTAAATTATTTGTCCAGAGTAACAACAGATGATGGTGAGGAGGCCTATGCACGTAGCCTCACCCTTTATCTCCGTGTCCTTACCCGTGAGGTCAGGCTTCGTATTAGGGGATGTATTCAGATCCTGCTTGATGCAAGCACCCCCCCAATACCCCATATGAGGTTTTTGAATTTCTGGAGAGGTGGCAGCTCTCACCACGAAATTTAATGCGCATGAGACCATCTACACAGATGCTTGCTCAAGCAGGGTCTGAACAGCCCCTAATACATGGGCCAACACCTCAACCCCTTCCTCCCCCTACTCAACCGTCTATACCGCAGCACCAAATGTCTTCCTCAAGCCAACCCCACCAATATGGCCACTTGTACCCACCCAGTGTTGGAGGCTGGTCCCAACCTGTTTGGGGACGATCTGGCTATCTTGGTGGGTATGAGCCACGGGCCTACCAGAGCCAACAAGATGCCCCTCACCATCATCAGTACTCTGGCCAGTATCCCCAACAGTCCCAGGAGGCTGGACAATTCCAGCATCATGGGCACCAGTATGGCCCCACACAGGGCGATGTTGGCCACAATGTCCAGCAGCACCCACAGGCTGGTGATCCACGTTCCCCTTCCCCAACATATGAGGATTTATGATTCTGATGGTTGGAGATGTCCAGTCAGATGTAACTGGTGCTCCTAATCTAAATGTAAAAACAGGTGTTCTCCTTCACCAACATTTATAACATAATGTAACATTCACATTTTTAAACAATGTTTTCCAAACATATGAAACAATCCATCATGACAGGCAACGCTACCTCATGCCTTTCAGACAGATATTACATGTGTGTAGAAAAGAGAATCTTTAAATGCGCTATGCTGTAAACTGAAAGGATGAAAATACACTACTCACTTGCAAACACATAGGAAAGGCGTGCTCGCCTTAGTTAAGTAGTCACCTTTTTTGTTAGCAAGCTCTTGGACAAAAATTCTAGGCGACTAGTATTCAGAATAACCCGCTTTCTCTATGTATTAACAAGTGAGTTTTGTATTTTCATCCTTTCCGGTATAGCATGCTTAAATATTGTCTGGTGTACACACAGGTAATATCTGTGTGAAAGCTGTGAGGTAGCCTTGCCTGTCATGGTGGAATCTTTCTATGTTTGGCTAACATTATGTGGAAATGTGAGTGTTATCTCGTTGCCTTTATTTTGGTGATGGAGCTCACCTTTTGTTGGCAAATCTAGGTTAATCTAGTGATGCAGCAATGTTTTTTTGGCCTAATGTTTGTGGCTGTTTTGTTCTGTTATGTTGATTTTACAAAAGTTAAAGAAGGCACAAAGGGTCATTTTGGCCATTGCCAAATTTATGTTATGGCAAAATTATGTTTGCCTTTAAGCGAAAAAAAAAAAAAGGCAAAACTAAATATTTGTCTACTCTACTTAACGTCTCTGTGTGATTTTTCACAATCCCTCACAACATAATAACAGACACCAACCAATGCACTGAAACACTCATAGAATCATAAAGGCTTGAGTAATATATATTTTGACACATTTAAAGAAACAAATTATAACATAGACACAGCATGCTCTTGCCAAGAAGTTGCCCCCTCAGGTGAGATAAAGTAATTAGTGAAAATATCACGCACTTTGAGGCCAGAGAGCGGTCTACGTTGAGGGTTCATAGGTGGTCTCACCCTGCGCACATTGTCCGGCCTACCCACAACACCATCAGAGGAGGAGCAATCATGTATCCTGGTGAAGTTATGCAGAACAACACTGGCTTTCACAACTTCATTCACATTTTGCTCACTCAAATGAATGGCAGACTGGAGTACTCGCCATTTGGCACAAAGAATCCCAAAGGAACACTCCACCAGTCGCCTAGCACGTGATAGGCGCAAGTTAAAAATTCTGCGCCTGTGGTCAAGGTTGCGCCGGGGATATGGCCTCATGATATTGCGCGATAGCTGAAAGGCCTCATCTGCCACAAGGACATAAGGGACAGATTGTTCGGGGAAGCCTGGTAGCTGGCGTGGTGGTGGTAGATCCAACTGGTTGTTGCGTAGCCGCCGAGCCATTATGGAAGTATTGAAGACTCTAGAGTCTCCCGTCCTTCCATAGGCCCCAATGTCAACAATTATAAACTTGTATTGAGGGTCTACCAGAGCCAACAATACAACAGAAAAGTATTGTTTATAATTGAAGAATTGGGAGCCAGAGTTCGGCGGCTTACGCACCCTGATATGTTTGCCATCCAGGGCCCCAATACAATTTGGAAAATGGCAGTCCTCCTAAAACTCCCTTGATATCCTTAACCAGTCTTCCATCCTGGGCTCGGGCATGACCACTTGATGGAGTCTTGTCCAGATTTGTGCACATGTAGACCTCACTATGCCGGAAATGGTTGATTTTCCTATGAGAAACTGATGGTGGAGGGCGGCATAAGACAGGCCAGTGGACAGGAAGCTGTAGAACAACAGAAATAGTAAAGTTTAGAATGGCTAAAGTAAAAAAAAATCATTTACATGCCGACCAAACTTGTTATGAAATGATAGAGAAGAACACACACATATTTGGTGGCACAATGACTAAGTGATATGCTGGACATATTAGATGTAACATTCTGCTGTGTCAGGTGCTTCATATTTGGAGTAAGATGATGGCATTCAACTTTGTCCAAGAAGGGCAAAAAACATAATTTAGCACACATATTAGGAATATAGAGAATGTGGTTGTGTAGTACATACCGTATTGTGAGTAGAAGTCGCTCCTCTGCAGATATGGCTTTGTGCATCCTTGTGTCCTGAAAGGTTATCCCAGGGTGCACTGTCTCCAAGAGTCGATCAAATGTGGCAATGCTCATGCGACAGTACTGGTAAAATTTCTCCGGATGCTCCCGCAGAGAAGAATAGAGGCGGTGAAAATGCCCTCTTGTGAGTCGTTGCCTCAAAAGTGGATGGACCCACATGCGTCTCCTCCTCCGCGGATCCACTATCACAGGATATGGTTGCCCAAAGCGCCGTGACAAAAGCCAGGTAAAGAGAACCTGCTCAGTTGTATTGAATCGCAGACCCTCTGCCATGCTGCACAAAGAACACCAACACACCTCGTGAAAGCAAGGTGACAAATGTACAGAATGTAGGCATCCACCTGTTTCTGAGTGTCTAAATAGGGTGCAGGCTAATGATTTAAATTGTTTGCAGGCCTGAAAACCGTTAAATGTCCATTTTGCAATGCTGCGAGAAAATCTTGCCATATGGATTGCATACGGATGCCACACGGATTACATACGGATGCACACATGCGCAAAATACGCGACCTCACCCTGCTTACGGATGACATACCGAGCACTATTTAGTGGTCATTCATCCGTATTACGCAAGTAAACTACGGACCGTATTTTGCGCAGGTTAGTGTGACTCCAGCCTTAGACTTTTTCACACTGTGCTAGCGGGGATCTCTCTGAGGTCCCAGCATTTTTTTTCCTGGCTGGGAATGCAGCTTAAGTGATCTGCAGTAACCTCCACTAGTCACTTAGGCTGCGCTTGCAGCAGCTCATTCATCAGTTGTTCTCAGCCTGGACGGTAGCATCTTGGCATCATCCAGGTTTAACCCTATTTATCCCCAGACATGGATTATGTCACTGGACAGGATGATGGACAGGTAAGGGATATGGTTGTTTTTGCTTTTTTGCTTTATTATAGGAGATGAGGGAGTCAATGGAATGAGTGTTAGGTGAGTATAACTGTGCTTTTGTTATTTTTAAATAAAAAAGTAAAAGTGTATTTTGTTTTATTTCAAATAAAAGACTTTATACTTGCTGTGTGTCTATTATTTACTATGTATTGTTTATAGACACCTCTCCATTACTAATCCGTGGGCTTGATGTCGCCGGACATTATAAAGGTGACATCAACCCCACAAATATGAACTCCACTTGCCACTGCTACAGGGCAAGTGGGAAGAGCTGGGCAAAGTGCCACAATTGGCGCCTTTAGTAGATGCGCCTTTTCTAGACGGCTGCGGGCTGCTATTTTTAGGCTGGGGGGCCAATGTCCTTGGTCCCTTACCAGCCTGAGAATACTAGCCCCCAGCTGCCTGCTTTAGCAAGGCTGGTTGTCAAAAATGAGGGAACCCCACAGTTTTTTTTTATTTTAAATAATTAAAATAATCAGAGTGGGGACTCCTCTATTCTTGATAACCAGCCTTGCTAATGCTGAAAGCTGAGTGCTGCAGCCCCCAGCTATGAGATTTGCCTGGCTGGTTATCAAAAATGCAGGGGAACCTACTTTTTTTTAGTTATTATTTATTTAGAGTGCAGGCACCAGCTGATGAATACTACGATCAGCCGTCGCCTGTTCTCACTGTTATTAGTGGTAGCTTGCATAGGCTGATGGGAGCAGTAGTCCCATCAGCTGATGCCAGTGACCAGTCACCTCCAAACATAGCTGTGGGGTCACTCTGTCATTTGACAGCACGGGAACCGCAGTTGTCTGAATTGTGTTATTAATTTTACCGCCAATCAGAAGCAGTGTTTGCTGCACTATCATTCACATGACAGAATGGCAAACACTAGATGTTCATGTCTTCCATTCAATTGAATTGTGTCCGGGTTTGGGTTCGGGTTCGGGTCCGGGGACTGTTCTGGTAACTGAACCCGAACTTTAACTGTTCGACCGAACCCACCAGACTCGAACATCCAGAGGTTCGTCCATCTCTAAAAATCTCACCACACACATAAGTCTATTCATAATAAGGTTGACTGCATGACTGTCACCATGAATATAGAAAGACATTTTTATATGTTTTATTAAAGGGAAATCTGTAACCCATTTTTTCAATGCAATCTGAGAGAACTATGATGTATGAGCTCTGACCCTGATTCCATCTGGACTGCCTGGTGCAGTTTTGAAAAAAGTTATGTTTTCTCTGCTGTAGATGTAACATTGTCACAAAGGAGGAAACAAAAAGACCGGGTTTTTCAATGTATCCGAACTGACCACACAAGGACAGGATTATTCTTCAAAACTTTATTTTGCCGATGCACAATTTTTTGGCCCTGAGGAAGTGGCAGACTTGCCACGAAACACGTCGGCACAATAAAGCTTTGAAGAATAATCCTGTCCTTGTGTGGTCAGCGCAGATGCATTGAAAAACCCGGTCTTTTTCTTTCCTCCTTTGTGACATTGGTATCTACGGGAGTTTGTAGCGACCACTGATTCCTTTTACATTCTGCAAGGGGTTGTGACTGTTCACAACCTGTAAAGGTGAGTGTACTAACCATGTATTGTCACCCAAAATATCACTTTTATCGCCCTATGTGCGCTCTCTTTCCTTAATTATAGATTTAACATTGTCATAATGCTGTCTTGTTTATAAACCCACCAACATCACTGATTGACAACTTCCTTGTCAATCAGTGGTGGGTGTAGGCGTTTACACAGATTTAAAAAGAAAAAAAAAACACAAAAACAGCTTGGTTTGAGTTGATACACATGCAGCATTTTGACATTGGCTATAACACATGAAACCTACAAAAGACAAAATTACCAAAACCCTGCTGTAACTAAATAAGTAAAAGCAAAAGTGCATCTAAATAATACAGAGTTTTTAGTAATACTGTTTTTGATCAAAAATAGCATGAAAGCTATCGCACCACGACACGGTAATTCTGTTCGGGATAGTCCCGAACAGAGTTACCGTGTCGTAGTAGGATGACTTTCATGCTATTTACACAGATTAGCCTGATTATCCAGCACATGAGACATAATCAGACAGTGATTATTTTATGATGAAAACACAAAGATTGTATTAAAACTGCAACACACAGCCTTGTAAATGAAACATACAGTGGAAACGGAAAGTACCTCAGACTTTGCCGAAGGTTCACCTTCCAACAAGTTAATGACCCTAAGCACACAGCTAAAATATCAAAGGAGTGGCTTCAGAACAACTCTGCGACCATTCTTGACTGGCCCAGCCAGAGCCCTGACCTACACCCAACTGAGCATCTCTGGTGAGACCTGAAAATGACTGTCCACCAACGTTCACCATCCAACCTGACGGAACTGGAGAGGATCTGCATGGAAGAATGGTAGAGGATCCTCAAATCCAGGTGTGAAAAACTTGCTGCATAATTCCCAAGAAGACTCATGGCTGTACAAGCTCAAAAGGGTGCTTCTACTCAATACTGAGCCAAGGGTCTGAATACTTATGACCTTGTGATATTTCAGTTTTTCTTTTTTAATAAATTTGCAAAAATTTCTACATTTCTGTTTTTTTCCAGTCAAGATGGGGTGCAGAGTGTACATTAATGAGAAAAAAAGAACTTTTTTTGAATTTACCAAATAGCTTCAAAGAAACAAAGAGTGGAAAATTTAATGGGTTCTGAATACTTTCCGTACCCACTGTAATGAGGATGAGGATCTCTGACCCTACATTATGCTGTTCTTTGATTAATTCCTTTCTGCAATTTAACGTACTATCCCGTCCATGGGACCCGGGCCCTTATGCCCTTGGACGGGATAGTACGTCATAGCGATCAGCGGCGCTCACGTGGTGAGCGCCAATGATCGCGGCCGTGTGTCAGCTGATTATCACAGCTGGCACCCGGCACTATGTGTCAGGGGCGGTCACGGACTGCCCCGAAGTGTTAACACCTGGCACTCTGCAATCAAACACGATCGCAGTGTACTGGGGGTTTAGGGAAGCATCGGCAGGGAGGGGGCTCCCTCCGTGCTTCCCTGCGACCCCCACAGCAGCGCGATGTGCAGCGCTGCTGCGGGGGTCTCCTTCCCTGCTGGTCCCCGGATCCAATATGGCGGCGGGGGCCTGCAGGGAGCCAGTTTCCTCATGCCTGCAAAGCGCCGGCATGAGGAAGCCTCCAGCACTGCATGTGACAGATCGCTGATCTGTCACAGCGATCTGTGATGTGACAGATCAGTGATCTGTCACATGACAGTGATGTCCCCCCTGGGACAGTATAATAAAGTTAAAAAGAAAAAGTTTAAAAATAATTTATAGAAAAATCGCTAAATAAATAAAGAAAAAAATATTCCCTAATAAATTCATTTTTTGGAAGTAAAAAAACCCAAAACAATAAAAGAACACATATTTAGTATCGCCGCATTCGTAACAACCCTCCCTATAAAACTTTCCCATTAGTTAACCCCTTTAGCGAACCCCTTAAAAATAAAAATAAAAAACAAAGCAAAAAATAATGCTTTATTATCATATCACAGAACAAAAAGTGCAATAACGCGTGATCAAAAAGACGGATATAAATAACCATGGCACCTCTGAAAACATCATCTTGTTCCGCAAAAAACGAACCATGATACACCATCATCAGTGAAAAAATAAAAAAGTTATAGCTCGCAGAATAAGGCGATGCAAAAATAATTATTTTTTGTATAAAATTATTTTCATTGCATAAAAGCGCCAAAACATAAAAAAAGATATAAATGAGGTATCGCTGTAATCGTACTGACCCGAAGAATAAAACCGCCTTATTAATTTTACCGTATGCTGAACGGTGTAAACGCACCCCCTGAAAGAAATTCTTGAAATGCTGGTTTTTGTTCATTCTGCGTCCCAAAAATCGGAATAAAAAACGATCAAAAAATATTACGTGCCCGAAAATGGTACCAATAAAAATGTCAACTCATCCCGCAAAAAATAAGACCTCACATGACTCGGTGGGTCAAAATATGGAAAAATTATAGCTCTCAAAATGTGGTGATGCAAAAACTATTTTTACAATAAAAAGTGTCTTAGCGTGTGACAGCTGCCAAATATAAAAACCCACCATAAATAGCAAATCAAAACCCCCTTTATCACCCCCTTAGTTAGGAAAAATAATAAAATTAAAAAAATGTATTTATTTCCATTTTCCCATTAGGGTTAGGGCTAGGGTTAGGGTTAGGGCTAGGGTAAGGGTTAGGGCTAGAGTTAGGGCTGAGATTAGGGTTAGGGGTGTGCTGGGGTTAGGGTTGGGGTTAGAATTGGGGGGTTTCCACTGTTTGGGCACATCAGGGGCTCTCCAAATGCAACATGGCGTCTGATCTCAATTCTAGCCAATTCTGCGTTGAAAAAGTCAAATGGTGCTCCTTCCCTTCCAAGCTCTGCCATGCGCCCAAACAGTATAATACACCAACAAAGCTAATCCTCTAAATCTGAAGCTATAGCTTCAAAGACACTACAGGAGTGTTAATCAAGCAACCAAGATGTGAACACTTAATCTAAAGAGTAAATTAACTACATAGAAATAAGGTCACCATAAAAGGATGATAATCAATAGAACAAAATTTATTAGAAAAATACTTACAGTATATTTAATAATAGATCATTGCAATAATTGTGAGGGCTGATACATAATATGAGACAACATAACAGAAACAACTGGGACTACAAAATAGGAGCATGAACCTACTGTGGTTCAATAGAAAGACAGTGCAATATGACTGGTTTGCTAATGCACAATTCCATATAAAAAACAACCAGATCAAATCCCCCAGACACCAATGCTATCCCAAAAAATTTTTTATGATGCCAGAAAAATACAGCATATCAGATGGATAGTCAGGTTAAATGGTAATATGGTTACCACAAAAATTTTATGTGAAGCAATAAGCCTACTCTCATTTAATAAGTGGTAACCTATGCTATAATGCAAAAAAACCCTTTTAGAAAAGGGGAAAAGGTATACCTGAAGTCAAGGTGTTAGCAGGTGAAGGTAGGTGCCCCTACTGGAGTCCCACTCAGCGCCCAAACAGTGTTTTACCCCCACATATGGGGTGTCAGCCTACTCAGGACAAATTGCAAAACAACTTTTGGGGTCCATTTTCTCCTGTTACCCTTAGGAAAATAAAAAATTGGGGGCAAAAATATCATTTTTGTGAAAAAAAATATGATTTTTTTATTTTCACGCCCGGGCGTTACAAACATCTGTGAAGCACTTGGGGGGTTCAAAGTGCTCACCACACATCTAGATAAGTTCCATGGGGGGTATAGTTTCCAGAATGGTGTCATTTGTGGGGGGTTTCCACTGTTTAGGCACATCAGGGGCTTTCCAAACGCGGCATGGCGTCCAATCCCAATTCCAGCCAAAAAAGTCAAATTGCGCTGCTTCCCTTCCGAGCTCTGCCATGCGCCCAAATAGTGGTTTATCCCCACATCTGGGGTATCAGCGTACTCAGAATAAATTGCACAATAACTTTTGGGGTCCTGTTACCCTAGGGAAAATAAAAATTGGGGGTGAAAAGATCATTTTTGTGGAAAAAATGTGATTTTTTTTAATTTTACGACTGTACGTTATAAACTTCTGTGAAGCCCTGGGAGGTTCAAAGTTCTCACCACACATCTAGATATGTTCCTTGGGGGTCTAGTTTCCAAAATGGTGTCATTTGTGGGGGGTTTCCACTGTTTTGGCACATCAGAGGCTTTCCAAACGCAACATGGTGTCCTGTTGTGAGTTCATTTTCCCCTTCACTACTGAGGCCCGAGGAACTCCCTCTTCTGGTAAAGAAAGGTAGTGAGCCTGATTGTCAAACACCTGGGGCTGATGATGATGACTGGCTGAGTGGAGTTAATGACTGGATATAAGGCTGCCGACGCCCTTCTGACCTGCGGGTGATTTCTCTGTGGACTTCTAGGAAACCAGTCTGATTCCTGCTCATCTAAAGCTAAGATTTCTGCTTTGCCTTTTTGCATTAGTGTTTTGTTTTTCCTTGCTTTTCTGGATTCTGCCATTCCCTGCTGGGGTGAGCTGAATCTCCTTTTGCCTGTTGCTCTGTCTTCAGAATATTCCTGAGTACTGACATAGCCTTTTTGAAGCCTAGCGTCTTCAGGGCCTTTTTTACTGTCAGTTTGTTGGCTCTTATTTTCATAGGGTTTTTTACGGATTGCAGACAGCAGCCTTCCTGTCCTTTCCTATCTAAGCTAGCTTGGGCCCCATCTTTGCTCTGTCTATCTTTCTGTCTGTGTTTTGTTCTTTCTTCTTGCTTCACCGTCATTATATGTGGGGGGCTGCCTTTTGCTTTGGGGTCTGCTCTGGGGCAGTTTAGATTTCCCTTTCTGTCTTTAGGCTATGTAGTCCTCCAGCTGTGATCGAGGGGCCTAGGGCATCGTAGAAGCCCCCCACGGCTACTGCTAGTTGTGTTGATAGGTTCAGGGGTCTGCAATCCGATAGTTGCCAACTTCTCTGGTTTTCTGGACTTAGCTAGCATTTCTATTTTTGCCTCCTACGGTGACTCAATCATAATAGTGTCCGATCTCAATTCCAGCCAAAAAAGTCAAATGGCGCTGCTTCCCTTCCGAGCTCTGCCATGCGCACAAATAGTTGCTTACACCCACATAAGTGAACTCAGGACAAATTTCACAATAAAGTTTAGGGTCCTTTTACCCTTGGGAAAATAAAAATTGGGGGTGAAAAGATCATTTTTATGGAGAAAATATGATTTTTTTAATTGTACGGCTGTACGTTATAAACTTCTGTGAAGCCCTTGTGGGTTCAAAGTTCTCACCGCACATCTAGATAAGTTCCTTGGGGGGGTCTAGTTTCCAAAATGGGGTCACTTGTGCGGGGTTTCCACTGTTTAGGCACATCAGGGGCTCTCCAAATGTGACATGTCGTCCGATCTGAATTCCAGCCAATTTTGCATTGAAAAAGTCAAACGGCGCTCCTTTCCTTCTGAGCTCTGCCATGCGCCGAAACAATGGTTCCTCCCAACATATCAGGTATCAGCGCACTGAGGTCAAATTGCACAATAACTTTATCAGTCAACTATGTCCTGTTACCCTTGGTAAAATAAAAAAAATTGGACCTGAAGTAATTTTTTTGTGAAAAAAAGTTAAATGTTCATTTTTTTTAAACATTCAAAAAATTCCTGTGAAGCACCTGAAGGGTTAATAAACTTCTTGAATGTGGTTTTGAGCACCTTGAGGGGTGCAGTTTTTAGAATGGTGTCTCTTTTGGGTATTTTCTATCATACAGACCCCATAAAGTGACTTCAAATGTGATGTGGTCCGTAAAAATAAAATGGTGTTGTAAAAATGAGAAATCGCTGGTCAACTTTTAACCCTTATAACTTCCTAACAAAAAAAATTTTGGTTCCAAAATTGTGCTGATGTAAAGTAAACATATGTAAAACGAAAAAAGTAGTTTGGTACCGTGTTAGCCAGTAGAAAAAATAGCACTTTATATATTTTTTGTAAACATATGTGAAATGTTACTTATTAAGCTTTTTGTGTGCCATATCTTTGTGATTTAAGGGCATAAAAATTCAAAGTTGGAAAATTGCGAAATTTTCAAAATTTTTGCCAAATTTCTGTTTTTTTCACAAATAAATGCAAGTTATTTGAATGAAATTTTACCACTAACATAAAGTACAATATGTCACGAGCAATCATTGTCAGAATCAGTGGGATCCATGGAAGAGTTTCAGAGTTATTACCACAAAAAGGGACAGTGGTCAGAATTGTAAAAATTGGCCCGGTCATGAACGTGCAAACCACTCTTGGGGGTAAAGGGGTTAAACAGCCAAAACTTGCTGACAGATTTTATTTAACAAGTTTACACATGTTTATACCTAATGAATTTTTATTGTAGAAATATGAAAAAAATGTATTAGTAAAATGACCACATTTTATGGATAGTGTTTATCCATAAAATACTAATACTATGGGCGTCATTAATAGGCTGTTCAGACACTATGCACCACACTTATCTGTGTGACTGATGTCCTATGCAAGCCCTATTTATGTGCATTTTTTCCACTAGGCAGCCAGACTCTCTTGGGTTACTGGCTGTTTTCATCAGTGGTTTGCACCTGTGCTGCCCCAGCCTTTATCAATGGAGGTCTGCTGCATCCTGCTAGTGCATTAGTAAGGCTGAGTTCACACGTGGCGGTTTTTTCGCGTTTCCGCGGCGGTTTTAACCGGGCGATTTTGCCGCGAAAATGCGAAAAATAAGCATCCCATGCATTCCTATGGGATTCCGCAATGCTGTACTAATGCTGCGGTTTTTACCGCGGCGGAATCGCTTCGCAGTAAAAACCGCAGCATGCTCATTAATTTGCGGAATCGCGGCGATCCCGCACCCATAGGAATGCATTGTTCCGCTTACTTCCCGCATGTGTCTGTGCACAACATGCGGAAAGTAAGCAGAACATTTGCGGATGGTACCCACGGCCCGGAGGAGAGGAGACTGTCCTCCGGGCTTTGGGTACCATATCCCTGTAAAAAATAGAATTTAAAAATAAAAAATATTGTTATTCTTACCCTCCGACGTCCCGCGCAGTCTTCCTGCTTCTCTTCATGCTCTCATTCCCAGTAATCCTTTGCGAAAATGCCCGCGATGGCGTCCGTTCTCGTGGGATCGCGAAGTCTCGTGGTCATTCGCGCGATGTCATCGCGAATTACCGCGAGACGTCGCGATCCCGCGAGAACTGACGTCATCGCGGGCATTTTCGCAAAGGATTACTGGGAACGGATGCACGGGACGTCGGAGGGTAAGAATAACACCATTTTTTATTTTTTTTTTACATTCTATCTTTTACTATTGATGCCGCATAGGCGGCCTCAGTAGTAAAAAGTTGGTCACACTTACAAACACTGTTTGACGAGTGTGACCAACCTGTCAATCAGTTCTCCCAGCGATGCTACAGATCGCTTGGAGAACGCTAGCATTTTGCAAGCTAAATACGCTGGAAAATCGCGGGAATTTAAAATGCGGTTTTCCCGCGGACTGGAATTCCGGAATTCTCGCGGTAATTTCCGCGAGAGTTCCGGTACGTGTGCACTTAGCCTAAGGGTTTTGGTGAGTCAACCTTTCAAATGTGTTTTTTTGAATTTTTGGGAATTTTTTCCTCATGTGTGCTGTCCAGATTTAGTGTTAGGGACTCGCAAAATTTGGCTACCCTTGACGTTGGGTTGCGAGCTAATCTGCTTTGGCCAAAATAGTAACTAATACCCCATATCTTATTTTTTTTGCACTTTTATCATTTTTGCAGGATGCAGCTAGACCTCTTCATGTTGGCTTGTTTTTTTCTGTGTGATGCATATATATAGTGCTGAGCAGCCTGCCTGCTAATACTATGGGCATCATTAATAGGCTGTTCTGACACTTTGCACCACACTTATCTGCGTGACTGATGTCCTATGCAAGCCCTATTTGTGTGCATTTTTTCCACTAGGCAGCCAGACCATCTTGGGTTACTGGCTGTTTTCATCAGTGGTTTACACCTGTGCTACCCCAGCCTTTATCAATAGAGGTCTGCTGCATACTGCTAGTGCAATAGTCAGGGTTTTGGTGAGTCAACCTTTCAAATGTGTGTTTTTTTGTTTTTTTTTAAATTTTGGGGAATTTTTTCCTACAGTGCCCATTTTAATGCCCAAAACATAAATTCTTATTACTTAAGCTTGTCAACCTTAATTTACTTTAGAATAATAGTTAGGCATTGAAAACTGGGGGTTATTTGGCTAAAGTTGGGGGGGGGGGTAGGGCTGGCTCCAGATTTTCGTGGGCCCAGGGCCAAAGAGTGTCAATGGGCTCCTTTAACACATGCCACAATTCATGATCCTCTGATACGGCAGAGAAATAGCGGTATAGTACAATGAAAAATACTTCACTTATTACATCTCATGAATGATATCCATTTTAAATTCTCCAATAGCTCCAAAAACGGACAGTATATTGCTCCATACAGTATTATGGCCCCCACATAGTGCGCTATACAGAGTAAGGAGGCCAATATATTTCTCCATACAGAATCACTGGTCCCATATAATGTTTAAAACAGTATATGATGAGCTCCACATAATGCTACAGTATATGTTGGTCCCCATGGATGAAGCTCCACTGTGTTATGGGCCCAAATAATGCTCCATATATAATGGGCACCATTTCTAATGCTCCAGTGTATAATGGGCCCTGTAAATGCTGCTCCAGTGTCTGATGTCCACCTTTGGAATGCTCCAGTGTATGGTGGGCCTCATATATCATTCTCCAGAGTTTAGTGCTCCCCAAAAATAGCTGTCCCAACATTGAAAACAATTAAATAAGTCTCCTCGCTAGGGAGTTCCTGTACTAGTCTGGACTCCTTGTCTTCCCCATCTTCCATCTCACTTACAGCTGATTCTGGAGGGTGTTACCCAAGGAAGCCTTCTTTGGTTGCTTTTCCTTGATAAGTGCTACATTTATCCAGTATTTTATGCTATGATTAAGGGTCAAATATGATCCGAAACACGTAGGCCTACACATGCTTTTATTACATTTGGTATTGTAATTTTTAATGATGGACTAAATAAAGGCTTTTTTTAATTTTCCTATATCGTGTGCTGGAACTACAAAAGTTTTTTTTTTTTTCAACAGGGCCCCTCATAGTATGCCGGTGTGTCTGACAGCAGGTGTGCACCCCCACCGTCAGAGACACTTGATTCTACTATGAGGGACCTTGTGCCATTGCCACCCACCTGTCTAGGGCAACGGCACTTGCACGGGTGCGTGCGCCAGATGGTGACCCCGGTCCTGTGGGGGGAGGCAGCCCAGTTAGGGAGGTGGAAAAATTGGCATATGTTGATGTTGGACATTCAGCAGCTGTAAATGGAGAAGTCCGCGGAAGAGGAGGACAAAAGCAAGCCATCTTTCTGGCAACCTACATGTCAGCAGGGGAGTGTGGGATAAAATCCTTTGAAACCCATGCATGGTTCATTTTAATGAAGGTTAGATCATCAACATTTTGGGTCTACAGATAGGTCCTTTTCTCTGTCAGGAATGATCCAGCAGCACTGAAGACTAGTTCAGATAACACACTAGCAGCAGGGCAAGCGAGCTCCTGTAAGGCATATTGTGCCAATTCAGGCCAGGTGTCAAGTTTACTGGCCCAATAGTCAAAGGGGAATGACCGGTGAGGGAGAAAATCGATATGGGAGGAGAAGTAGTTCGTTACCATAGTTGAGAACTGCTGTCTCCTGTCACTTTCGATCGATGCAGTAATACTAGTCGTGTGAGCGGTACTTGAAAAATCAGTCCACAACATGGTCATGAAACCCTTGTGTCCAACGCCACTTTGGCTGTGTGCGCCACGAACATCTCTTCCAAGTTGCCCCCTACGGCTCGTTGGAAAAACATCACCGCCGCTGTGTGCTGGGAATGCCTCAAACAAACGGTTTACCAGAGTTGCTTGTTTGTTAGCCAATATTTGCTCTAGGTTCTCCTGTGGCATGATGTTTTGGAATTTGCCTTTATAGCGTGGATCCAGGATGCTGGCCAAACAGTAGTTTTCATCGTTCATCATTTTGGCAATGCGGGGGTCCCTTTTTAGGATCTGCAAGGCATAATCAGACATGTGGCCCAATGTTCCCGGTGTCAATGATTCACTGCGAGTGCTGGGTGGAGGAGCACTTTCAGGCAAATCCACATCCCTCCAGTCACGCACAAACTCAGTATCAGACCTTGCCATGCCAACATTTTCTCTTGCCCCACGAGAAGCATCCTCCTCCCCTAAATAATCATCCCCATCTTCATCCTCCTCCTCCTCTTCTTCCTCCACCTCGTCCACGACAGTTCCCTGAACAGACAATGGCTGACTGTCATCAAGGCTTCCCTCCTCCTCTTCCTCATCATTCTCGGCTGCAGACGCCTGCTCCTTGATGTGCGTCAAAGTTGCATGAGTAGACGCATAAGTGGGATGCTTATGATGGCATCGTCTGCGCTTACCAGCTGTGTGCATTCCTCAAAACATTGAAGGACTTTACAGAGGTCTTTCAGCTTCGACCACTGCACACTTGTCAACTGCATGTCTGCCCTTAAAGTGCCTGCCCGTGTATCCTCCCACAAATGCATTACGGCCTGCCTCTGTTCGCACACCCGCTCAACCATGTGCAGGGTGGAGTTCTACCTTGTTGCAACGTCAATAATTAGGCGGTGCTTGGGAAGGTGGAGCAATCGCTGCAGCTTCTGCATACGACTGGAGTGGACCGGCGGATGTGCGAGTGCAGTCTTCGAACCTTATGGAGCAAGCCTATTAACTCCAAATAATTAGTGAGGAAGCACTGCACCACCAGGTTCAAGGTGTGAGCCAAGCAAGGTATGTGTCTGAGTTTTGAAAGGGCTATGGCTGCCACAAAATTCCGGCCGTTATCACTAACTACCTTGCCTGCCTCAAGATGTAGACTGCCCAGCCATGACTCAGTTTGTCGCTGAAAGTAGTCGGCCAGTACCTCCGTCGTGTGTCTGGCGCCCAAACACATCATCTGCAACACAGCCTGCTGACGCTTTCCACTAGCTGATCGATAGTGGGACACATCGTGTGCACCACTGTCAGCTGAGGATGCAGTGCTCATGCGACTGCACTCTGTGGACAAGCTTTCGCTTCTGGAGGAGGAGGGTTGAACGCCTGCAGCCAACTGTTTTCTAGACGTGGGCTAGGCAGCACTGTGCCATCACAACTGTCCCCTGTGGACCCTGCATCCACCACATTAACCCAGTGCGCAGTGATGAACACATACTGTAACAGCCCTGGCAATGCCTACTGGACCATGCATCAGTTGTGAGGTGCACATTTCCACTCACTGATTGCTTGAGTGCATGGACAATGCGGTCTTTCACATGAAGGTGGAGGGCTGGGATGGCTTTGCGAGAAAAGAAGTGGGGACTGGGTAGGTCTTAGCGTGGTACTGCGTAGGCCATGAGTTCGCGGAAAGCTGCGCTTTCAACCAACCGATATGGCTTCATCTCTAACGAGATTAGCTTGGCAATGTGGGTGTTCAAACCCAGTGTACGCAGATGAGAGGATGAGTACTTTCTTGTCCTACTCATAGTCTCTGGTAGGCTGAGCTGGACTTGAGAGCTGCATATGGTGGAGCTAGCGGTGGACATGGTGGACTGAGAGAGGGTTGGTGATGGAGTTGGTGTTCTTTCTGATGGCCTAGATTCAGTCTTTCGTTGCAATAACAATGTGATTCCCTGACTGATTTGCTCTTGCGACGACAACTCAACATTTGCTGCTGGTGGTGTGCTAACCGGTGGATTTACAGTGGGGGAAGCAATGTATTGTTGCTGACTACCTTCTTTGGGAGCAGTAGCACTTGTGGTATGTGAGTTTTGGTAGTCCGTCCACGCTTGCAAGTGCATGGTGGTTAAATGTCTTAGCATGCAACTGGTATTCAAATTTCTCAGATTTTTCCCTCGGCTAAAGGTCTTTGCGCACTTCTTACAGATAACCTTTACCTGATCATTAGGATTTTGTTCAAAAAAGTGCCACACTGCACTCTTCCTACTATGGAAGTAGCACTACTGTGCTATTTTGACCGTCTGGCCAAGCTGTCCTGCAACTCTTTTGCTTTTTGTAACCCATTTTTGGACTGCTCTGAGCCTGCCAGATAACAGCTGTTGCGATGTCGATGCCCGCTGCGGATGCTCCTCCTCCTCTTCTGAGCTATTGGCAGCTGCACCCTCTACCCTCAATGGATGCCAATCTGGGTCAACAACTGGGTCATCCATCACCTCCTCTTCAACGTCATGTGCACCTTCCTCTGTGTCACCGTGTATGGTGGTATAGTATGCGGGAAGGGGCATCTGAGTTTCATCTGGGTCAGATTCTGGCTCAGTACACTGCGAGGACAATGTAGTGCTCTGAGTGAATGTACCAGCAGAATCATCTAGCAGTGGCTGTGCATCAGTACACTCCATGTCAGATTCATCTTTGCCTGGGTAATTCACGATTTGACTTGATAACCCAGGCATGGTATGTGAAAACAGCTCCATGGAGTAATCTGTAGTGTGGCCTGCCGCATCCTTCAATTTTTGTTGGGCTGAAGGACACAAGGAAAGGTGTGGTTCGTGAACATGAGCCTCCAATGATGACTCAGTGCTTTTATTTTTTAAAACTTTAGAAGAGGAGGCGATAGAGCTGGAGGCTGAGTCAGCAATGTAAGCCAAAACTTGTTCTGGAAGCACCGGCTTTAAAAGCGGTTTACCTACTCCCAGAAAAGGGAGCCTTCGAGGCCTTGTGGAGCCCGACGATGATGCAAGCTCAACACCTCCTGCATTAGGTGCTATTTTGTTTTTGCCACTACCAGCAGATCCACCACCAACACCATCATTACCAGCTGCCAACCCCCGCCCACTTCCAAGGACTCTTCCACCACACTTCCTCATTTTTGGGGAAAATGTACCCAAAAAACCACCAAGTATATGGTACTGTAAAACAAGGTACAAGGTGTATATAGTAGTGGGGAGAATTGATATCTCTGTAGACTTCAGGACACAGTTGGATTCTGTCAGGCCCTGTTTGCTTTACACCGCAATGTGACAGGCAGATTCAGGATGTTGTAAGAAAGGTGGATAGAGGACTGTAGAGAATCTCTCTACACTTCAGGACACAGTTGGATTCTGTTAGGCCCTGTGTCTATAACACCGCAATGTGACCGTCAGAAATTGCCTAGTGTATGACAAACTACAAGGTGTATATAGAATTGGGCAGAATTGGAATCTCCCTAGAGTGTAGGTCTGTAAGAACGGACAAACTCCTCAACTTTTCCTTACAGAGTCACACACTTAGCTTCAATTTGGCCATGATAACAGCCGTTACACGGTACTGTGTGAGGAGTGTACACTGCTGTACGGTGTGTGAAAAAATGAACGCTCACTACCTCACCAGGACAAAATAATACAATTTGGATTGCTTTTAAAAAAGCAGTTTGAACACCATTGTGCACACAGTAATGCAGCTAGCCTTAAAAGGCAGGCTAATCATTACCAGCGCTGCTGCACAAAAGCAAAAATCTTCACCTTTCACTGCACAGTAACTACAGTGAAAAGCGCTAGCAGCAGAAGCAGTTTTTTTTTTCTTTTTGCCTTCCTAACGCTCTCCCTACAGAATCAGCAGCTGCAGCAGCTCTCTCTATTCTGAGATCAGCATGAGTAACATGGCGGTCGGCGTCCCCGCCCTTTTATACCCCCTGTGATGCCACACAAAGCAAGCCAATCACTTGCATGCCCTTCTCCAAGATGGTGGTGACCACTGCCTATGTCATCACGTTGCCCACAGTGTCCGTTCTTCCTGATTGGCTGAAAAAGGGCGCTAAAGCATCTTTTGAAAAGCGACTTTGGCGCTAAAGTCGCCGACCTCGTGGCCGACCTCACGCTAAGGTCGGGTTTCGTTTCATGAAACCCGACTTTGGCGAAAGTCGGCGACTTTTGAATTTTTTTCAACCCATTTCGCTCAACTCTACGCTGAACTATTGTCTCTGGCCCAGTAGAGATTACACCTCAATGTAACAGGCTGAAATTGGATGATGTATGACAAGGTGGAGGGTGTCTATAGGATTCGTGAAAATTTGGATCTCACTAGAGATTTGAGGACGCTGACAATGATGCTTTCAGTCCTAGTATGGACGCAGGCAGCCTAATAAGCAGGACTGCTGCACAGTGCGCACACAAAAGGGTGGAAAAATGAACTCTTGGTAACTGTGCAAAAAAGTGGAAGAAAAGTATTTTTGCTTTTAAAAAGCAGTTTGCACAGCAGTGTGCAAACAGCAATGCAGCTAGGGAGCCTTATAAGGCAGCCTAATAACCAACAGAGCTGATGCACAAAAATATAGCCTTTCCTGTCACTGCACACAAAGTGTTGTAAGTGGAAATTGCTAACAGCAGAAGCAGTTTTTTGGTTCTTCTTCCCTGCCTAACGCTCTCCCTACAGAATCAGCAGCAGCAGCAGCTCTCCCTATGCTAAGATCGGCATAAGTAAGATGGTGGTCGGCGTTCACACCCTTTTATAGCCCCTGTGACAACACACAAAGCAAGCCAATCACTTGCATGCCCTTCTCAAAGATGGTGGTGACCGATGCCTATGTCATCGGCGCGTTGCCCACAGTGTGCGTCCTCCATCATTGGCTGAAAAAGGGCGCTGGAAGCATCTTTTGAAACGCAACTTTGGCGCTCTGGTCGCCGACCTTGTGGCCGACCTCACAATATGGTCGGGTTTCGTTTCATGAAACCCGACTTCAGAGAAAGTCAGCAACTTTTGAATATGACGGATCCGTTTCGCTCATCTCTACTTATATCTTGGTCAATGAATTTCATTTAAAATGTAAACTCTGTTAATGTATTAAAGAATGGAAAACAATAATGAGTTTTTATTAGACAAAGTCGTTACTAGTGTTAAGCATTCCGATACTGCAAATATCGGGTATCGGCCGATATTCGCTGTATGGGAATTCCGATACCGAGTACAGATATTTTTTCAATATCGGAATCGGAAGTTCCCATAATGCAATGAGCCACTGTTGTGGCTCTGATTGGCTGCCGAAATGACGTCATCATGATGACAAGTCCCATCGGGCGATGCCTGCTACCATGACGGTGATTGACACATTAGCCAATAATGGGACAGTAGTAGTCCCATCATCCGGCTAATGTGTTGAATGTAAAAAAAAAAACATACTACATACATACTACATGCATATATACTACATACATGCTACATACATACTACATGTATGCTACATGCATACTACATATATACTACATGCATGCAACATACATATATACTACATATATACTACATGCAACATGCATACTACATATATACCACATGCATGCAACATGCATACTACATATATACCACATATATACTACATACATATATACTACATGCATGCAACATACATACAACATATATACTACATGCATGCAACATGCATACTACATATATACCACATGCATGCAACATACATATATACAACATATACACTCACTGGCCACTTTATTAGGTACACCTGTCCAACTGTGTGTTAAGACTTAATTTCTAATCAGCCAATCACATGGCGGCAACTCAGTGCATTTAGGCATGTAGACATGGTCAAGACAATCTCCTGCAGTTCAAACCGAGCATCAGTATGGGGAAGAAAGGTGATTTGAGTGCCTTTGAACGTGGCATGATTGTTGGTGCCAGAAGGGCTGGTCTGAGTATTTCAGAAACTGCTGATCTACTGGGATTTTCACGCACAACCATCTCTAGGGTTTACAGAGAATGGTCCGAAAAAGAAAAAAAAACCAGTGAGCGGCAGTTCTGTGGCCGGAAATGCCTTGTTGATGCCAGAGGTCAGAGGAGAATGGGCAGACTGGTTCGAGCTGATAGAAAGGCAACAGTGACTCAAATTGCCACCCGTTACAACCAAGGTAGGCAGAAGAGCATCTCTGAACGCACAGTGCGTCGAACTTTGAGGCAGATGGGCTACAGCAGCAGAAGACCACACTGGGTACCACTCCTCTCAGCTAAGAACAGGAAACTGAGGCTACAATTTGCACAAGCTCATCGAAATTGGACAGTAGAAGATTGGAAAAACGTTGCCTGGTCTGATGAGTCTCGATTTCTGCTGCGACATTCGGATGGTAGGGTCAGAATTTGGCGTAAACAACATGAAAGCATGGATCCATCCTGCCTTGTATCAACGGTTCAGGCTGGTGGTGGTGGTGTCATGGTGTGGGGAATTTTTTCTGGGCACTCTTTGGGCCCCTTGGTACCAATTGAGCATCGTTGCAACGCCACAGCCTACCTGAGTATTGTTGCTGACCATGTCCATCCCTTTATGACCACAATGTACCCAACATCTGATGGCTACTTTCAGCAGGATAATGCGCCATGTCATAAAGCTCGAATCATCTCAGATTGGTTTCTTGAACATGACAATGAGTTTACTGTACTCAAATGGCCTCCTCAGTCACCAGATCTCAATCCAATAGAGCATCTTTGGGATGTGGTGGAACGGGAGATTCGCATCAGGGATGTGCAGCCGACAAATCTGCGCCAACTGTGTGATGCCATCATGTCAATATGGTCCAAAATCTCTGAGGAATGCTTCCAGCACCTTGTTGAATCTCTGCCACGAAGAATTGAGGCAGTTCTGAAGGCAAAAGGGGGTCCAACCCCTTACTAGCATGGTGTACCTAATAAAGTGGCCAGTGAGTGTATACTACATGCAACATACATACTACATATATACCACATGCATGCAACATACATATATACTACATATACTAAATGCAACATACATACTACATATACTACATGCATGCAACATACATACTACATACATACTACATACACTCACTGGCCACTTTATTAGGTACACCTGTCCAACTGTGTGTTAAGACTTAATTTCTAATCAGCCAATCACATGGCGGCAACTCAGTGCATTTAGGCATGTAGACATGGTCAAGACAATCTCCTGCAGTTCAAACCGAGCATCAGTATGGGGAAGAAAGGTGATTTGAGTGCCTTTGAACGTGGCATGATTGTTGGTGCCAGAAGGGCTGGTCTGAGTATTTCAGAAACTGCTGATCTACTGGGATTTTCACGCACAACCATCTCTAGGGTTTACAGAGAATGGTCCGAAAAAGAAAAAAAATCCAGTGAGCGGCAGTTCTGTGGCCGGAAATGCCTTGTTAATGCCAGAGGTCAGAGGAGAATGGGCATACTGGTTCGAGCTGATAGAAAGGCAACAGTGACTCAAATTGCCACCCGTTACAACCAAGGTAGGCAGAAGAGCATCTCTGAATGCACAGTGCGTCGAACTTTGAGGCAGATGGGCTACAGCAGCAGAAGACCACACTGGGTACCACTCCTCTCAGCTAAGAACAGGCATCTGATGGCTACTTTCAGCAGGATAATGCGCCATGTCATAAAGCTCGAATCATCTCAGATTGGTTTCTTGAACATGACAATGAGTTCACTGTACTCAAATGGCCTCCTCAGTCACCAGATCTCAATCCAATAGAGCATCTTTGGGATGTGGTGGAACGGGAGATTCGCATCAGGGATGTGCAGCCGACAAATCTGCGCCAACTATGTGATGCCATCATGTCAATATGGTCCAAAATCTCTGAGGAATGCTTCCAGCACCTTGTTGAATCTCTGCCACGAAGAATTGAGGCAGTTCTGAAGGCAAAAGGGGGTCCAACCCGTTACTAGCATGGTGTACCTAATAAAGTGGCCAGTGAGTGTATATACCACATGCAACATACATATATACAACATATATACTACATGCAAGCAACATGCATACTACATATATACCACATATATACTACATGCATGCAACATACATACATACAACATGTATACTGCATGCATGCAACATGCATACTACATATATACAACATATATAATGCATGTGGTATATATGTAGTATGTATGTTGCATGCATGTAGTATGCATGTTGCATGCATGTAGTATATATGTTGTATATATGTATGTTGCATGCATGTGGTATATATGTAGTATGCATGTAGTATGTATGTTGCATGTAGTATATATGTAGTATATATGTATGCTGCATGTAGTATATATGTAGTATATATGTAGTATGTATGTTGCATGCAGTATATATGTTGTATATATGTATGTTGCATGCATGTGGTATATATGTAGTATGCATGTAGTATATATGTAGTATGTATGTTGCATGTAGTATATATGTAGTATATATGTATGTTGCATGAAGTATATATGTAGTATGCATGTTGCATGTAGTATATATGTTGTATATATGTATGTTGCATGCATGTGGTATATGTAGTGAATATATGGTATATATTTAGTATGTATGTATGTTGCATGTAGTATGTATGTTGCATGTAGTATATATGTAGTATGCATGTTGCATGCATGTGGTATATATGTTGTATGTTGCATGCATGTAGTATATATGTGGTATATATGTAGTATGCATGTTGCATGCATGTGGTATATATGAAGTATGCATGTAGTATATGTGTAGTATGTATGTTGCATGCATGTAGTATATATGTTGTATGTATGCATATTGCATGCATGTAGTATATATGTGGTATATATGTAGTGTGCATGTTGCATGCATGTAGTATATATGTTGTATATATGTATGTTGCATGCATGTGGTATATATGTAGTATGCATGTTGCATGTAGTATATATGTAGTATGTATTTTGCATGTAGTATATATGTGGTATATATGTAGTATGCATGTTGCATGCATGTACTATATATGTTGTATATATGTATGTTGCATGCATGTGGTATATATGTAGTATGTATGTTGCATGCATGTAGTATGTATGTTGCATGCATGTAGTATGCATGTTGCATGTAGTATGATTGTTGTATGCATGTAGTATGTATGTATGTTGCATGCATGTAGTATATTTGTAGTATGTATGTTGCATGCATGTAGTATATATGTAGCATGTATGTATTATGTATATTTTTTTTTTTTGTACATTCAACACATTAGCCGGATGATGGGACTGCTACTGGCCCATCATTGGCTAATGTGTCAATCACCATCATGGTAGCAGGCATCGCCCGATGGGACTTGTAGTCCCATCGGACGATCCTGCACAGACCCCTGCAGCCTGCACAGACCCCCGGACAGTCGGTACAGCAGGTCGGTACAGACCCCCGGACAGTCGGTACAGGCCACCGGCAGGCCGGCACAGCCTCCTGGCAGGCCTGTACAGACCCCTGGGCAGTCGGCACAGCCCCCCAGGCAGTCGGCACAGACCACCGGCAGACGGCACAGCCTCCCGGCAGGCCGGTGTACAGACCCCTGGGCAGTCGGCACAGACCCCCGGCAGGCCGACACAGACCACCGGAAGGTACGTACACCCCCCCCCCCCGAGAGGCTGTACAAGGACAGAAAAGGGTTTTTCTTATTCCAATACCGGAAGTCTCATAGACTTGAATGGGACTTCCGGTATCGGAATTGGCGATACCCGATACTTTTTTCGTATCGGGCCGATACCATCCGATCCGATATTTTAGGGTATCGGATGGTATCGCTCAACACTAGTCGTTACATGTTAGACAAAATGTTTGATCAATAAATATTATATATTATTTCAAGCAATGTTCTGCCTACGCAAAAAATAAGAATCAAGTTGGTTGGCTATGAAAAACCATTATGTTCTACTTGACAACCTTTGCCTAAACTTAAATGACCATTCAATCGATACTTCTATTGCAGATAAGAGACATATAATAATTTGTTTTAAAAACTTTAATAACTTCTACAGATATAACTTAAAAATAGTTCATATACAAATATATCATAGTCAAAACCCTTAAATTTTGAACTTCTATGTAACAAATTGGACTTCATCCCCTGTGCTTTGACAATACGTGTGTAAGACAGAAAAATAAATAATTTAATCACAATTTATTTTCTTCGTTTGGAGCACCCCGCACAACCTTAGGTTACTCGGTACCGGGCCGGTCAGGTTCATTAAAGGGGATGTCACGGTGGCAGTCACCCGGTCCGTGGCCCTGGGCGTCCAGTAGTTAAAAGTAGAGGAAAATTATGTGGTGTTTGGTCGTGACGCCACCCGTGGTGTTCGGCAATGAGGTGCCGACGCTGCGGTTTTGGTCCACTGGGGCTGTTGGTGACGCAGCAAAGATGGTTCAGCTCCCCACGGGTGGAGCGGGGCCCCAGGGCAAATATTTTTAATTGTTCAGATGGTGGTGAAAGTTGGGGTGCAGAGGAAAAGTGAAGGACACAGAGAGGTGCGGTTTTCTTTACCTTTTACTTGAATGTAAATGCAATCTGGGGTACCACATACAGATGATGGATTGTGTCCGGCTCATCTGGAGGCGTTCAGGGGACCCACCCTGCCAGGTAGGGTCAGGGACCTTCCTTCTGCACTCTGTGTTCGGGTCCTTGCTGCTTGTAGCTAAGCTGCGGCCCTCTCCTGCATGATGATTGCTAACCTGTATGGCTGACAGCATGAGCCTATATCATGGGCACTGTCCTTTTCACTGTCAGCCCTGGGCTCTTGGTTTGCTGCCGTGCCTTCAGGTGTTCGGTGTGGCCAGGGAGCCTGCAGTCCCCTGCACTCCAGATTCAGTGGTCAGGGCGTAATCTCCTGCCCAGCCAAGGGTCAGCTATATGCAATTTTAGTTTCCCCAGAGCCCCCTGTCTCTGCTCCTGTCCCTTCCTTCTCCACAGACCAACTCCCTTTGTCTATGTCTTATCATGAGCTCCAACTCCTCCAGTTTCCATGACAACTCTCATGTTTACTCTCTCAGCTGTCTTCGTACTGACTCACTAACCCCACCTGCTGGACAGAATTTATAAGGAAGCTCCCCTTTCTGGCCTGCAGTAAGAATTGTCATGTAAACTGTGTTACCTGGCATGGAGACCCCCCTCCTGCCTCCAGGCATGACATCACCCCTTAGAGGAATGCAATGTCATTATGGCAACCGGACTCTGGGGTGCCACACATTTATGTATACACTTTAGTTTTTCTTAACAACACATTTACCACCATATAAACTCGTGTATAAGCCGAGATTTTCAGAACATTTTTTGTGCTGAAAATGCCCCTCTCGACTTATACATGAGTCATTGCCAGTGGGGGGGGCAGAAAACATCATACTCACCCTCCTGGCATTATCTGTTGTGAATTCACTTTCTGGCTGACCTCTGGTTACTAGTGAAGGTAGTGGAGCTGGTTATATTGACAGAGGGGTCGCGAGTTCTCTTTCTGGACTCCCTCTGGTGCTTACTGGAGGTAATGGAGCTGATCTGATTAACAGAGACTTGCCACCTGATAATGAGGAGGACGATTGGAGATCTGGAGTCTCTGACTGGATTTAAGACAGCCAACTCCCTCTATCCCTGCTGGTGATTTTTTTCCTGCCTCCTGAGGTCTTAGTTTTCATCTCAGTCCCTGCATGCTCAGCTAAGTGTTCATTTGCTATTGTTCACATTTGATCTGGTTTTGTATGTTTCAGTATGTTTTCAGTTTTGTGTGGTCAGCCAGCTCCGGCTGGGGCTGTGCTGAATCTCCATCCATATGTTACTGCTTGCCAGTGGCCGGCGCTCAAAGCACTGCAAGTAAATCTGCTACATATGGGCGATCTGCTCATCGCCCATATGTAGCAGAGCCGATCGAGTTGTGCATGCTTCAAGCCTCCTATAGAGGTTATTGAAGCATGCCAAAAGTAAAAAAAAATGCTTAAAAATAAAAAACCTAAAAGTTCAAATCTTTCGCCCCAATCAAAATAAAATAAAAAAAAATATCACACATACACATATTGGGTATCGCTGTGTTCAGAATTGCCCAATCTATTAATAAAAATAGTATTTTCCTGATCGCTAAACGGCGTAGTGAGAAAAAAATTCAAAATGCCAGAATTACTTTTTTTGGTCGCCGCGACATTGCATTAAAATGCAATAACGGGCGATCAAAAGAATGTATCTGCACAAACATGGTATCATTAAAAACATCACCTCAGTCCGCAAAAAATAAGCCCTCACCCGACCCCAGATCACGAAAAATGGAGACGCTACGAGTCTCAGAATATTGCGCTTTTTTTTTCTTTTTAAGCAAACTTTGGAATTTTTTTTTTCACCACTTAGATAAAAGAGAACAAGGCATGCTTGATGTCTATGAAGTCGTAATGACCTGGAGAATCATAATGGCTGGTTAGTTTTTGCGTTTCTTGACCCTAGCAAAAAAGCCAAGCAAAAAACAAGTGTGGGATTGCACTTTTTTTGCAATATCATCCCACTTGGAATTTTTTTCCCATTTTCAAGTACACGACATGCTAAAACCAATGCTGTTGTTCAAAAGTACAACTCGTCCCTCAAAAAATAAGCCCTCACATGGCCATATTGACGGAAAAATAAAAAAGTTATCACTCTGGGAAGGAGGGGAGCGAAAAACCAAAACGAAAAATAAAAAAAAGCTCCGGTCATGAAGGGGTTAAAAGCACATGCCATTTTGAAGTCATTATTCAAAAGGTACATTTAACATATCCTACGGGTAGAGTTTAGATTACAACTGTAGTATGGTGTATGGCTTCATAAGATTTTTGCCAAATTAAAAGGCCTCATCCCCAATTAAAACCAACTGCAGGCATGGACCTTCTGTAAACTGGAAGTGGTTTGGATGAGGGGATGTTAAAATGGATGCTATACAGGCAATATGGTAATACAGGGATCCACTATTGACAGGTTTCTGAATGGATGTCAATTTAATTTTATGTACGAAACTTAATTCAATTGATAGAAATAATGGCAATTGTGCATGCAACTGAAATCTAAATAAAAATAATTATAAAAAAAAATATTACAATTATTTACCTCAGTGAAACACCAATCATTATTCTTTACTAATGTTTTTTCGAAGCGATGTGTCCAGACACTGAATGTCCTCATGTACAGCTGCTTCTCACAAAATTAGAATATCATCAAAAGTTAATTTATTTCAGTACTTCAATACAAAAAGTGAAGCTCAGATATTATATAGAGTGATCTGTTTCAAGTGTATATTAAAACCCACTTACACTGATTAGTTTCAAAGCAAAATCTCTTCATTGTCCTTTGCAATTTAGGTTTTAAAAAGAAAAAAAATTACCATCCTTTGCAAATTAAACAAAAGAATGCATTTTTTTAATACAGAAATTTGGCAAATATTTTGAGTTTCAATTAACATATTACTTTTTTAAGTTTCAAAAGACAAATATAGATACATTTCATAGTCTGTTTAACGTTTACCTTTGACGGACTACAAAAATGCAAAGTGAAAGCATCCTTAAAAGTTATTTCATAATGACCGCATGTCTAAGGCTAGCTTCACACTAGCGTTTTGGGCCGCAGCGCATGGCCGCCGCTAAGCCCCGCCCCCTGCCTGCCCCCTCCGGACATCTCCGCCTAGTATCGCACATGGCTGCATGCAATCTGCACACTCTATTTTTAGCATAGTGTGCGCAGACCGTGCGCTGACCATGCGCTAGTAGAATTTTGCTTGCACTGCGCTCTTTTGACGGTGCGCCGGTGTGCGACGAACGCACCATGTTGCATTTTGGTGCTCTCGGAGCACCATCAAAAGGGCGCAGCGCACGCAAAATTCTACTTGCGCACAGTCATTTTAACTAGAGTTATCATACCTAAATTTGATCATTGATGTCAAAATATGTAAATTGGGCAACTCAAAGCATTATTAGAATCCACAGAAAACTGAGTTAAAAACCAGCCCAGCCAATATGAACAAAGTATTCAGCACGAAAACAGCAGTTTTTTAATATGTGCAAAAATTCATTTTATTCAATTTTAATAAATGCATGTATACTAAAAAAAGGCAGACATACAGATGAGAGTATATATAAGGTGATAGAACCAAAGCACAGACAATCCAGCATATAAATTGCTCACATTGAAAGGGTCTCCATTCAAGTAAGGTGATCAATAGCAAAATGGGTGCATATAGAATCAATGCAGCCTAAGTGCCAATAAATAAGTAATAAATTTATAATAAGTTTTATTTCATATCATTTGTTCACCTTAATAAGCAGGGAGAGGGAGCATATAGTGGTTTGGCCTCACTGGCTACTGTCTACTCCACCTCCCCTCCCCTAAATCCATGGACAACTACCATTGAAACAACATGAACAGCATCTTACCCATGTGGGTGGTCGGATGGTCCGGCTAATGCCCCGACGCGTTTCGCTATAGGGCTTCCTCGGGGGGCTGTGTGACCACGGTCATTGCACGGTCTGCGAACCCTATGCTAAAGATAGGGTGTGCAGATCGCATGCAGCCATGTGTGATACTAGGCGGAGATGACCGGAGGGGGTGGGCGGGGGGCGGGACTTAGCGGCGGCCATGTGCTGCGGCCCAAAACGCTAGTGTGAAGCTAGACGTAGGTGTAAATGGTCACTCTGGTGAGTGAAATAATTTTTTTTTGTACGTGTTATGAACGAAACACACTCACTCATGGGTAATGGAAAAAGAGAAGACCTACTACTGGGAGATGCTATACCTACACCCAACTGCTACCTGTACAGACTAAAAAGAGCCTAGCTACACAACTCAAAAGCACCACTATGGACCTGGTCACTAAAAGGCCCTCAAGGTATTTCTCTTACCTCCTGAGGAACCAGAAGGGAGGCCAAAACACACTGTCAACAAGAGAAGAGAAAACTGTGCAGGAAGATACAAAATCCAGGGTGAGGAAATTAAAACAGGCTCACATAGAGTAAAGAGGGAAAGCTAAGGAGAGTCAAAAGTAAACAGAACAAGTTTAAGCTCCCAGACACCTAAAGAGGCGAGAAAAAGAGGAACTGGGAATGAAGACCTACAAACTCACTGTAGGAATTCAACTGGTCTTTATCATGCAATGTAAACCCCTTATCTGAATGGCTAGAACTCCTGAACTCAAGTCTGGCTAGAGGAATAACCAGCAAGGAATTGCAGTGCAGGGTGAACATATAAACCTCAACCCAGAATGTGATAGGGCAGACCAAAATGGGAAAATGGGAAAACACCTGGAGAAGAGCAAACCAAGAAAAGAGTTGAAAAAGTCAATAGCTCAGTAGACAGGGGAACCGACCACACAGTCATAGGTCAGCGTATTTGTCACGTGCCCCGTCCTGAGTGACACGGCCAGCAGGCCGGTAACTGATAAAACAGGATGCGGCACGTGTAATTGTCCTATGTGACGCGGCCCGCAGGCCAGTAACTAATACAATAAGACAAAGGGAATAGGGAAAACTTGAGTAACAATAACAATGGTGGCCCTGCTATAGGGAACGGGGAAGTGGAGACCTCCTGCACTCCCCTGAGTCAGTGTCTCTACACTCATAACGTTCCCTAGGCCGGTTCCACACCGGGCACCAATCAGGAACCTGAAAACCCTGACTCGCCCTGCACCTAAACCCTCACTAGGGAATTGGTTGGTGCGGAAACTAATCCCACCACTGAACTAATCACACATAAGGAAAAGTGACAAAACAGGGGAACACTACTTAGCTTTGCTCTGTTGCTTACGCTCCCAGCAACAGAGCCCACCACCTTCGTGCATCTTTTCCTCCACCATGTCCAACATCTTGGTGCACTGTCCAGAAACGGATCTTCTCCGCACCATAGTGCAGCCTTGGAGCAAACAGAGTCCACACCTGCGTGCAGCTGTCCCGAAACAGAGTCCAGCAAATGAGTCCAGCTGTTCTGCCAAAGAGTCCAACATTTTGAGTCCAGCTTTCTGCAACCGAGTCCAGCATTCTGAGTGCAGCTCTACACCATAGCTGCCACTCCACCAAGCAATGCCAGCCCTCCTTGTAGACACCATAGCTGACACTCCACCAATCCATGCCAGCCCTCCTTGCAGACACCATAGCTGCTACTCCAGCACTCTGACTGGGCTGCCAGTGACTCTCCTTCAGCTCCATTCTTTACCCAGGCTTGCTTGCAAATGAGGAACTTATCACCAATAGTGATTAACACACCTGATACTCTCTTATAGAGCACTCAAACCTGTTACATAATCACATGCACAAACTAAGGTAACCAGAGTGAAATGACCCTAATGGCCACCGGAGGGAAAACTAACTGAAATCACCACAGTGCAATGACTCTAATGGCCACTGGGGGCAAAACCACCTTTGGCACACAGCCAAAGGAAAAAAAAGGTTACTTTGTGCATTTAATCTGTCAGACCCAACCTGGATCGTGACAGTATTGTTCCCAAATTATGTCATTACAATATTCTGCTCTTTGGTACTAAAGTTTGCAGGAAAAAGAAAAGCGCAAATAGGGTCTTATCTCACGATTTACACGTATTGTATTGACAAGGAGCTGCTCCCCTGATAATGGTGAAATGAAAGCATATGAAAGTCAGCTGCCACGGGTCCACACGCGACCATGTAACAATGTTTTATAAAGGAAAATTTATGGATTGTATCCGCGCTACTGGCCAATTTCAAATCCAGAGGTAGTGTAGAAATTAATGGTGGTTTATTTGATGCATTTCAGAGTCTATATAACTCCTTCAGGATATACCACGCAAACATATTTCCTGAAGAAGGAGTCATATAGACTCTGAAACACATAGAGTAAACCACCATTAATTTCTACACTACATCTGGATTTGAAATTGGCCAGTAGCTCGGATATAATCCACAAATTTTTCTTTATAACAATATTCTGTTCTTCTGTGTTTTGGAAATCCTTTTTCTTTGAACCTAATATTTGGAATCCGGGCCTGTTCGAAAATAATATCTAAATAGCAATTCTTTTGGACACATATGTATTGGCTGAATGGAATGTTATATTTCTAGTTTATGTAAATTATATTGCTGTAATCAAGATAACAATTTGTATTAGCTATCATTTTTAAGTAATTGCATTTTTTTTAAGATTTTCATATTTAAGAAATAACAGACTTGGAAAAAGGAATAAAGGTTAGCAGATTATAATGAAAACAAAGCAAATCAGCTTTGTGATATAGATGTAACATATTATTGTGATTGTTTTAACTATTTTTAAATATGTGTAGTAATAATGTCCTCTTTATGTGTGATTGTGAGATCTAAGAAATCAATGATATCTTTATGAATTCTGATGGTGAATATTGTTCAATGATTCACAGAATGATATGGCCAATTGTTGAACTCCTTTCCAATGATAAGAAGGTGATCAATATATAATTTACATTGTATGACATCTTCATGATACAAAGAGAAGGGGTAAATTAAGTTGTTCTCAAAGCATTCCATAAAAATATTGACATAGCTGTGAGCTGCATGCGTTCCCATTACAGTGCCTGTACATTTTATGGAACACTTAATGTTGGAAACTAAATGTATATAGAAAAAAATCCATATCATTACAGATGAAGGTAACTAGACTATTCTTAGTAGAGGGACCCTTGTCAAGGTAATTTGCTCCAGCCAAGTAATTATCTATCCAGTTAGTCCTGCCTGCAAAACAGCAAACAGCTACTACTTCCAAGCTCAGTCCAGCAATTCCTTGTGCTATTACACTCTTAACTCTTTTCTGTCAATTTATGCTAATAAAATTGTCTCATTTGTTCTGATTCTGGCCTATTTCTGCAAGCAAATTCCCCGTTTGTCTATACATCTATGCACTTCCGGTGCTACAGTATTTCTGCAAGCAAGTTACCAGTTTGCCTATATATCTCTGTTTTTAAATGTAAGCTCATATCTGCAAAAAAAAAGTTACCAGTTTGCCCATAAATCTCTGCTATTTTTGGTAATATCATCTCTGAAAGCAAGTTATCAGTTTGACTATGCAAAATTTCTATTTCTGTGTCTAACCACACTTCTTGAAGCAAGATTCCAGTTTGTCTATATGTCTTTACTGTTCCTATTCAATCTGAACACATGGTTCTGCTGCATCTATTGATTTCAGCTCCATATGCCCATCTGCCATTCTTTATGACCTGTTATACTGGAACTTGTTGACAAAACTTTCTGTTGTGATAATTACTCTGAATCACACTTTTCCAGATCTGGTGTTATTGCTGTGATACCAAACTTGCGTTTTTTTATTTCAGTGGTGATAAACAATTCAGAAGTTTGTAAAAAAAAAAATAAAAAAAAAATTGGTTTGTGTTGCAATTTTCCGAACACCCCATAACTTTTGGATTTTTGATCAATTAAGCTGTGTGAGGGCTTGTTTTTTGTGTCTTGAGCTGGCATCTTTATAGATACCAATTTGGGGTAGATAGGACATTATAAACAGTTTTGATTGCATTTGTATGGAGGAGTGGTGAACAAAAAAATGCAGTTATGATGTTTTGATTTTTTTTCTTATTACTGATGGGGTTAATTTATTTATATTTTGATAAACTTGACTTTTATGAATGCAGTAGTGCATAATGTTTATTTATTTGTGTTCATTTTCAATGGAGAAAAAGACGGGTGATTCGAAATATTTTATTTTTAACCCCTTAGTGACAGAGCCATTTTGCAGCTTAATGACAGGCCAATTTTTACAATTCTGACCACTGTCTCTTTATGAGGCTATAACTCTGGAACGCTTTAATGGATCATGCTGATTCCGGGATTGTTTTTTCGTCACATATTGTACTTCGTGTTAGTGGTAAAATTTCTTCGACATGACTTGTATTTATTTATGAAAAAATACAAAATATGGCGAAAATTTTTAACATTTTGCAATTTTCAAACTTTAAATTTTATGCCCTTAAATCAGGGAGATATGTCACGCAAATTTCTTAATAAATAACATTTGCCACATGTCTGCTTTACATCAGAACAGTATTGGAGACAAAAATTTTTTTGCTAGGAAGTTATAAGGGTTAAAGGTTGACCAGTGATTTCTCATTTTTACAGCAAAATTTGCAAAACCATTTTTTTAGGGACCACATCATATTTAAAGTCATTTTGAGAGGTGTACATGACAGAAAATACCCAAAAGTGATGCCATTCTAAAAACTGGACCCCTCAAGGTGCTCAAAACCACATTCAAGAAGTTTATTAATCCTTTTTGTGCTTCACAGGAACTGAAGCAATGTAGAAGGAAAAAATTAACATTTATCTTTATTTTGCAAAAAAAATACTTTAGAACCTTTTTTTTATTTTCACAAGTGTTAAAAGAGAAAATGAACCAAAAAATTTGTTGTACAATTTCTCCTGAATACGCCGATACCCCATATGTGGGGGTAAACCACTTTTTGGGCGCACGGCAGGAATTGGAATGGAAGGAGCGGCGTTTGACTTTTTCAAAGCAGAATTGGCTGGAATTGAGATCTGACGTCATGTTGCGTTTAGAAAGCTTCTGATGTGCCTAAACAGTGGAAACCCCCCACAAGTAACACCATTTTGGAAACTAACCCCCTAAGGAACTTATCTAGATGTGTGGTGAGCACTTGGAACCCCCAAGTGCTTCACAGAAGTTTATAACGTACAGCCGTAAAAATAAAAAATCATATTTTTTCACAAAAATGATCTTTTTGCTTCCAATTTTTTATTTTACCAAGGGTAACAAGAGGAATTGGATGCCAAAAGTTGTTGTGCAATTTGTCCTGAGTATGCCGATATGCCATATGTGGGGATAAACCTCTGTTTGGGTGCTCGGTAGAGCCCGGAAGGGAAGGAGCACCGTTTGAATTTTAATCTCAAAATTGTGAGACCGGATACCATGTCGGGTTTGGACATGTGCCTAAACAGCAGAAACCCCCCAAAACTGACCCCATTTTGGAAACTACACCCCTCAAAGATTTTATCCAGGTGTATATTTAGCAATTTGAACCCACAGGTACGACACAGAATTTGATAACATTAGTTCGTCATATTGAAAAAGTTCATTTTTTCCACAAAAATCTTGGTTTAGACCTGAATTTCTCACTTTTCTCAGAGATTACACCAAAAAGTGGACCACAAAATTTGTTACTCACTTTCTTATGAGCATGGTGATATCCCATATGTAGTCAAAAAGTACTGTTTGGATAAACTGCAGGGCTCTGACAGAAAGGGGCACAATGTGACAAATTTGTCTTTATTTGAAAATCCTTTCAGGAATTATTACTCACAGAGGGAGGCATGCTCATAAAAATACATTGGCTGATTATAAAACTTGGTCTTGCTAACAAAACAGTTGTCTCACATTTGTGTTTATTGTAGCAGGAAGAATAAACTGTACTTGAATGAGGGGCAAAATGTGGAGGAAAATGGAGCCAACTATGTGGCAAAGCTGAGTTTGTTCCAAAGATGAAAGAACACCAGCTGGACTAGAATAACACAGACTTTCAGGGACTGGTCGTACAGCGGCATTTTAGGCTCCATCAATCCCTATATGAGAGACGAATGTGTCAATAGACGTGGTGCACCATAGCAAGCTCCCAACTGCCAAGGTCAAAACCGCTATATGCAAAAAACAACCAATCCCCTATAGAATATGTATTGTCTGGTACCAGAGGTTCGGCAAGAACCATACGGTACAGTCCATAATGTATAAGTACAGAAGGAACTTCCTCATTTTTTTAAATCCTCCAATAAAATGATCATGCCTGTATCACCAAAATAAATATAAGTAATATAAATGGAAGCCAAAGTTTTGTGTAGCAAGACAGTCGTAAAAACAGTCAAAGTTAGATAAATGTCAAACAATGTTTGTGAGTAATCAAGTCCTAGAATTTTCAAATGGCCTGACTTTTCTGGAACATTTGTGGGGTCCACACTCGAGCGTACAGACGTGGGTACGTGGATGAGTATTTTTTGGAATAGTAGTTTGGTATGGGATTGATCAAGTCCTAGAATTGTCAGATGACCTGACTTTTCAAGAACATTTGTGGGGTCCACACTCTGGGTTGTACAGACGTGGGTACATGGATGAGAATTTGGAATAGTAGTTTGGTATGGGATTGATCAAGTGTTGGAATTAATTGTGGAATGGGGTAAAATGGGATCTACTAATGAAAATATTCTCTATTACTTGTTCCAAATTACTCTACTGGGGCCACTAAGCAGAAAATAAAACTTATATAAAATAAACTAATAATTGTCGGTGGTGTGGTAGGTCTCAAAGCAGGGGGAGATACAAAGGAATGGTTGGGATGGGAATGTGGGGCAATAGTATCGGGAATCACTCCGTTTGCCATGCTTCCTGCAAACCCGGCATCGTTTTTGAGGATACCTTTGGGTGGGAGTGACAGGGACAAGGTGAGGAAAATGGCGCTCTGCAAGTCTCCGGGAATTCTTAGACTCAAAGGCTTCCCCTGGTGCCATTGACTCAAACATGAGGCCCTCAATAATTTTTCCCTGAAACTGGAGGAATGTAAGGGGTCCTTGAGATTTTTTATACAGAACAAAGCTGTTGTATGTGGCAGTTTGAACTAGGTAGATTGCCACCTTTTTATACCAAGCCCTGGTCTTCCGCTTGACCAGGTATGGTTGCAGAAACTGGTCTGATAAGTCAACGCTACCCATACATTTTTTATATTCTGTGACGCAGACCGGTTTTTCCTTGTCCCTGGTGGCACCCCTCTCTCTGACCATCACAGTGGTGTCCGCATGCAGTGTGGTTAGCATGTAGACATCCTTCCTGTCCTTCCACTTCACTTCAAGGAGTTGGTCATTTGCAAGTGAGAAAGACACCCCCTTCTCCAAACGTCTGGACACTAACTGTGATGGAAACCCCACTCTGTTTTTCCTGATTGTCCTACAGACCCCTGTATTTGCAGCGTGGAGGGATTTATATAGGGGACGCTTGTATAATAGTTATCCATATACACATGGTACCCTTGATTTAGAATGGGCGTCATTAGCTGCCACACAATTTTGCCTGGGATGCCAATTGTCTGGGGGCAGTTTGGGGGGTTTATTTGGCGGTCGCACCTTCATAAATTAGGAAGGTGGAAGTGTACCCTGATAAGCTCTCACAAGTTTTGTATAATTTTATGCCGTATTTGGCACGCTTGGAGGGGATAAATTGGTGGAATGAGAGATGGCCCTTGTAGCTCATCAAGGACTCATCGACTGCCACATTTTTCTCTGGGGTATAGGAATTTAGAAATGAATTTTGCAGGAGGGAAATTAGGGGTCTCAATTTATTTAGCCGATCATAACTGGGGTAAGTTCTTTGGGGGGCTTGGAAATTGTCACTGAAGTGGAGGAATCTCATCTGGGCTTTGTAACGGACTTTGGGCATGACGGCTGCAAATACTGGGGTGCTGTGGACAGATTTTGCTGCCCAGTAAGAGCGGAGTGTTGTTTTTTTACTAAACCCATATTCAGGGTAAGGCTTAAAAAATTTTTTATATCAGGGACATTGGTGGGCATCCAGGAACCGGAATGAAAGGCAGAGGGTTTTTGGGAAATATATTGTCGGGCATATAGGTTTGTCTGGTGGACGATCAATTCTAGGACTTTGGGGCTAATGAAAATTTGGAAATAATCAATGGGGGTAAAATTAGTGACATTTACTCTTATTTCAGGGACGGCAGAAAAAGGGGGAATTTGTGGGGAAAATGAGGTGTCATTATACCACAGCGATGGGGGACTGTGGTACTTGGCCTCTGAAGCTTCAGCAGTGACGACCGACTCCACTACCATTGGGCTGAGGGATCCCATGGAGGAAGAGTCGTCGTCACTGTCTGAAAACTGCTCAGCTTCAGAGGCAGATTCTGTTTCACTGCCAGAGCTGCCGGAGCAAAGAAGGCTGTAAGCTAGCTCCGCGCTGTAAGTTTTTGTGCCATTTTATTTCCCTGCCTAATAAAAACTAACCCTAATCTAACCCTTTTTTCCTCCTAACCCTCATATGTGTAACCCTAACTCTAGCATGTATACACTAACCCTAGTAGCACGCATAACCCTAACCCTAGCACGTATACCCTAACCCTAGTAGCACGTATAACACTAACACTAGCACGTATACCCTGACCCTAGTAGCACGTATAACACTAACCCTGGTAGAACATATAACCCTAGCACGTATAGCCCTAATCCTGCACTAACCCTAACCCTAGCACATAAAACCCTAACCCTAGCCCTAACGCTAACCCTAAAAAAAAATTATAAAAAAAATTGAAAAAAAAAAAAATATTTTTTTTATTATCCCCTGACAATGGGGATGGGGATTTAGAGGGGTAATCTGATTTTTTTATAACCCTGCGGACGCAGGAAAATCAGATTTTCGTTCGCTGACAGGGCAGCACTTGAGATGTAGTTTATCTCTTTTCTCTCCCAGAACAACTGCAAGGAGAGAGGAGAGACAGCACAGCCCAAGTGCTGCCATATTTTCTAATATTGGGGGTTCTGGTCACTGTGATAGGGTCTATCACAGTGATCAAAACCCTGCAGTCAATGAGAAAATTCTCACTGGTTGCTGGGTGCAGACAGGAAGATCTTGGCGGGCGCACTGCGCATGCACCCGCCATTTTCTTTCTGCCGGAGGAAGGAGGAGGAAAGAGGGGGGCCAAGAGAGCGGGGGGAGTGGAAAAGGTGCCGAGGGGGCATCGGAGGACCCGGGGACCCATTTTCTCTCCCCTCTGATGTGTGATCACATCAGAGGGGAGAGAAATTAAATGTAAAATCGCGGGGTTTTTTTGGTTGCGTTCGCCGTTATAGGGTTAATAACGGCGATCGCAACCCTCGCAATACCGAGCCGAATCATGTTCTCCGGGGTTTTGGCTGCCAACTGTGAGAAAATCCAAATGTGGGGGGCGCTATTTACTTTCTCCACAGCGCCGTTAATACAACGGCGCTGTGGTTTAAGTACCCTTAGCGACTGCCGTTAAAAGGCGTATCAGCGGTCATTAAGGGGTTAACAAAATAAATTTATATTTAAAAAATATATATTTTCTACTATATTTTTTAATCTTTTTAGGGGACATAAACCTAGTACTACCTTCTGATTAGTTATAATAAATAATGCGACACTACATTAATACAGCACATGGTGTAAATTGCGGTTTACGTTCAAGCTCGGCACAGTTTCAGAGGAAGACCAAGATGGCAATGATGGGGACTTTCAGCAGACCCCTCGCTGTCATGTTAACACATTGGCTCATTAAGATTGTGTGTCAGGATGGCGAAGGGAGACAGTGTGGTCCATTCAAGAGACTGAATGTCCTACAATCAGTGAACTTTTATCCCTGTTACGAAATCGCATAGCAACTGAGATGGTTTCAGGAGAAAGCTAGCCCCATCCGGAATGGAGTAGCAGTTGTCCATGCGCACAGCCGATCTATTAAAAAAAGGGGGCCTGTTCTATTAATCGGCGCAAGTCCTTTTCCTGAGTCAACCCTTATTTATGTCTATAGAAAAACACATATCTTCTTTGACTAAATGGCTGGACCCAGGAACTTCATGTATTGTAACACCACTGTGCCAGGTAAAGCTAAAAGTTGTAGCTTTGCAACACATTGAGAAAAACATGTCCGAGAGCATCTATGTAGGGGGATACAGATTACTGATTTACACACATATACATACACACTAAAAAGTGGATGCTTTAAAACATTTTGGAATTTGATTTAGCTATTTAAATAAAATGTTGAAATAAATTTCCAAAAATGTGTCTCCCATTTGTACTGTAAAGATCCCAGTCTTTCAAAACTAGGAAGCTTACCCTAAAACAATCCAAGATGATGATTATTGGGAGAGCCATGTAAGACAAATAATGTTTCTCAGGGTTATTCAATTTCCTTTTCACTATCTATGACCAGTTCCTACAACAGAAAAATGGGATTTCATTGGGTAACCTTTATTGTTCTTCATTGTGGTTGCAGGTGTCTTGCTTCCACCTGGTGGAATTCAATGCTGGTTATTTATCCATTGTCTACGCTTTAATCGATGCCTCATTAAGTGGACTGTGGAGCCCTATTCATTATGTGTATGTATGCAATGTCAGATATTCTTTGGGAAGTCTGGTAAACACATATACAACGTTTATACATGCTAGCACAGTATTTTTCTCGTTTGTCTTGCGTGTTAGTCTTCCTCCTTTTGTCAGACTTTAATGAAAGCAATACACGTGTTTTAAAGTAAAAAAAAAAATAAACAAAAGACTATTGTCATCCCATGTGATCAGTGACGCCGGACCATAGACTAAAGTCTAAAGCTAAATTGATGCCACATTTATGAAGTTCTGTGAGTTAGAAAGATATCTTCCCATATGTATGCTGGTGGGCCAATATATTTTTTTAGTTGGGTTATTATTATGGGAAGGACCTAACAGCTCCCCTGAAAGGTTATAAATACCTGTTTTCTCTACAAAATAGCGATTTTAAAAGATATTTTCTAAAAACTTTGTATCGAACCGACTCTTTGTTTTTTCTCCTGGAAATGTAAGAATAAACCTTGCCACATAATTACCAACAATGTTGGGCACTGTCCACACTGATTGGACTGCATCAGACTGTGTATGGACATGTCTCCAACCATTAACACCCAGCTGTCAATTTATCTATAGCTCCTCCCTACATCACTTGAATCATTTTTCACAAATTGCATGGACGGCAGTAATCCTCCATTATCAGATTAGTCCATTTTCCATCCCGATGTAGAATGAGCTCTGATTTCCTAGCTCTATGCTGTAAAAGGCTAAAATAGCACAGCTTGGAGGACCCTCAGCTTTTCTACTGGCCGGTATAGCCCTCCGCAAATGGCTACGTTAGATCATCTACTATGATAGCTGCAGGGCATTTTTTGAGAATTTTGCGCGATCGCCCTTGATATTATTAGCCTGCTCCCAGATTAATATTATTATTTATTATTGTAATGCCATTGATTCCATGGCGCTTTACATGTGAAAAGGGGCATACATAATTAAAAACAAGTTCAATAATCATAAACAATACAAGTCACGACTGGTACAGAAGGAGAGAGGACCCTGCCCGCTAGGGCTCACAGTCTACAATGGATGGGTGAGGATACAGTAGGTGAGGGTAGAGCTGGTCGTGCAGAGATTTGGTGGATCGGTGGTTACTGCAGGTTGTAGGCTTGTCGGAAGAGATAGGTCTTCAGTTTTACTGATGACGAAGCTGCTGTAGTCAGAGGAAGCTGAGTAGTGGCTGAAAGATCTGGCTGACATTATGGATGTGGTGTTGGTGAAGGCTATGTGTGGTCATCTCAGTTGCAGGAATTCTTTTCCATATTGCCAGTAAACTAATCTTTCACAATGTGCTGGATCTGCAGGTAAAAAATAAAGTGTAATTATACTGCTGCATATTGACTAGGAACTATAACGCTGAAACAGCATCTGAAGAGAAAAGGTATAAATTGCTCAAGTGGGAGAAAGAAGCTGGCCGGCAATCTGAGCAAGGCTCAGGTTGTCCTCCTCCTTCACTTTCTCTCTCTGTCGACAGACTTCTTCCTCAAGTGTTACATAGTCGGTGCCATCATCATCACCTTCATCTATTACTTATTGTCATTTTCCTCCTTCTGCATTGATGATTGTGTGGCCAGAATGTAACAGAATGTGGAAATTAGAGGGGTGTCCCCTCTTTGCTTTCACATTCAGAAGAACATGGGCTGCTCCCTAGACTTTCATTGTGTTTGAAAATGAACAGCACAGTCGACAACCTGGAGCAGAAATTTCATCCAGGACCATTACATCTCTTACACTGCCCACTGGGTCAATGGTTTTAGCAGTGCTGATGCACCACTACAACAAGGATAGGTGGTGAAACCTCCACGGTTAGGCACCAAGCCTGGTTATGACACTAGACAGTGCTTATGTGGCGCCCCCAGGGGTATAGCCGCCACAATTGCATTGCCTTCCTCCAGGGAGGGTAATGTCATGCTTGGAAGCAGGGAATGGTCTCTCTAACAGTTAATCATTTACATGCAACATGTTCCCACTTCAGGCCAGCAGAGGGAGCTCTGAACCAGGATTGGGGGAGTAGCGCACTCTGAGGGCCAGGAGGGGATATAGTTAGTTAATGTGAGGAGGGCAACGAGTGTAGACGTGGAGTGAGAAGCTGGAGGTTGAGCTGAGGACAGAGAGCTCCCTCCCGCTCTAAGCGCATGATCTGGAGCCTGGTCTCCACGGTTGTATGGATGCTGAAGGTCCTGCAAAAGAAACCAGAGGAATAGGAAGCTGTAAATGATCTATTCCCAACTAAGACTCGGAGGCACAACAGCGACGGGTGAGCCAAGAGAGATAGAGGGCTACAGCTGTCTGCCATACGAGGTAGTTCTAAGGACGATAAGAAGGAGGAACTTCAGTGTAACACTGTACTGCATGTACCTCAAGCCAGCGCTAGGAAGGAGACTACACAACCCATCTGATAGAGAGATCCCTGATTTGCTTCCAGGCTAGCCTGCTCCTGTGCCATCTGTAATCAGGACCCTGGACTGTGTTTGCCAAGTAAAGGTAAAGAAACTGCACCCTGTTGTGTCCTTGCCTCCTTCCCGCAACATCCTCTGCACCACTACATCTCTGTGCCAAACACTGCACCTTCTTCCTAACCACTTTATCTACACTGCCCTGGGACTACAGCCCTGCCTGAGGAGGGCTACAACATCATAGCTGCACTACACCATCAGTCCCAGAGGATCTGTCTGCAGCGTCGACTTACATCTCCATTGCCGAACACCACAGGTGGCGTCATGAATCACTTATAAACTTTATTCCCAACTTAATCCCTTTTACATGGGCACCAAGGGCCACAGACCGTGTCACCGCTGCTGTGACATTCCCATCTGAGAGACTGGTCCAGTAGCGAGTACCCCACAGCCCTGGGAGGGCGACCCATTTTGGCGATACGAACAGGATTACGGAGTCCGATACCCCGGGTCCTGTGTGCCAGAGACTGTTGTGTGCTATAGACTGTGTACGAAATTGGCGCCATTGCTGCCATTATCCCTCTGATTGGCGCGCGGGAAGAAAAGGGGCAGGCCTTCGTGGGAGGAGCCTGCCGCAGAGTGCGAAGAAGCGAAGTACCGTGCGGGAAGAGGACAGCGCGCGAGAAGTGGGAGGAGCTGAGGCCTAGAGCACGGAGCATCGGGCCTGCGAAGCGGACGCCGGTAAGCTCACGGAACCCCCCGTCCCTGGCTAACGTTAACTAGGGGGAAGAGAATGTCTGCGCCATGCAGCAATGTAGCGGTGGACGCCGCTGCCAACCGCTCAGCGCCGCAAGATGATGGATCCAATGTGGCTGCGGCTCCAGTAGCACCCACCGCAGCGGTCCCCATAATGCCGCTGTCTATGCCTTCCATACCGGGAGCAGCATGGCTACCGCAGTACACGGGTGAGTCACATACCCTGAGTGAATTTAAAAAGAGACTGTGCAGTTTGTTTGAGGTGTATCCTCTATCTGAAAGCCAGAAGGTGAACATCCTTATTGGACAGCTAAGAGGTGCAGCACAGAGAGAAGTAAAAGCCTGGCAGGACACTGATAAAGAGACTGTTAAAAAGATTTTGGTCACGCTAAAAAGCACCTTTGACACACGCACTGCAGCTGAAATCAAGATGAGGTTCTTCGGATGTAAACAGAAAGTACAGGACAGCATAAGGGACTATGCTCTTAACCTGCAGGAGGCGCTGCGAGCCGTCAAGCAAATTGATCCTGACAGTGTGAAAGAGGAAGACAAACTGTTAAAGGAGCTGTTCATTGAAGGACTCCTATCCAGTACCCACAGAGCACAGCTGCGCATCATAACCCTACAAAACCCTGACCTGGACTTTGCTGATTTCAAGGACAGGGCTATTCGGGTACTGCAGGAACCAACTGTCAGCCATCCAGCACCCCCTAGACACACAGCGATCACCTACCACCAGGAAGCAACATCTTTCCCTTCTATCCCTGTGGAGGCTGATGCACAGACTCTGGATAAAGCTCCAACAGAAGAGCTGTGTCTTCAGGTCCAGGAGTTGACAAAAGGTATGACTGCACTTACTAAAACCGTGCAGTCCCTGCAGGTGTCCTCCAAGGAGAAGATCCAGCTTGCTTCCAGTCCAGAGGATGTCCCGTGGCTCCGGAAGATGAGAGCCCAGCCACTCCGAGGGAGGAACAACGGCCACTATGACCAGGAAAGACGTCCCATCTGTCGTCGCTGCCACAAGTCAGGCCATCTTGCAAGATTCTGTCCTTTAAATGAGCAACCCCTGGGGCAGAGGGCCAACCCCCAGGAGTAGGACCACAAAGCCCAAGGAACTGGCGAGCCAAGTATGTTGGAGGGAGACCGATCCTTCCAGTGGTGATTAACGGCATCCCCATGAACGCTTTGCTGGACACTGGCTCCCAGGTGACCACTATGCCCTATATCCTCTACAAGCGGTATTGGGCTGACTCTGAACTCACCCGTGGCCCAACTGATGAACTGACAGTAGTTGCCAGTAATGGTCAGTCTTTGCCGCAGATTGGATGTAAAGAGATTACTGTTAAAGTGGGGAGGGTGGGGTTAAAATCTCAAGGTCTGATAGTTGTGGATATTGATTGACGAGAATGTAATCCCATGATGACTCTTGGTACAAATGTAATTGAAAATTGTCTTTCCGAGGTTATTGTCTTGTTGCAACAGGTGGCTGAGACTGCTGGTTCCAGTGAACAATGAGTCCTGCAGAAGGAGATCAAGGCCCTGATGCAAAGACAACAGGTATAACTCTCTGGCGGAGAAATTGGCAGCGTCAGAGTGAGTGATGCTTTTCCCATTGCAATACCCCCCAGATGTGAAATGTTGATTTGGTGTCGGGCAGCCATAAGCCTCAGACGGAAAAATTACCAGCCATTGGTAGAGCCAGTATACTCTGATAGCGAATTGTGGGGAGGAGGAGGCCACCATACCTTGGTATGCCACAGTTGCTAAGCTGCTCACTGTCAGTAATAATGCAATGCAGGCAGCAGAGCCCTTGGTCTCATCCGACCAGGTGGAGGACAATGGCTCTGTAAAGCAGCTGGAGGAGTGGTGCCAGCAACTGCAGGTAGGAACTGACTCCACACCTTCATTCCAGAAAAATGGGGTTTACAGGGTGACCCAGGAATATGAGCGGGTATTCAGTAAACACCCCCTAGATTTTGGGAAGGCAAAAGGGGTTCAACATCATATCCCCACTGGAGATCATCCACCCATAAAAGAAAGATACCGGCCTATACCCCCAACACAAAACCAATGTGCTAAAGGTATGTTGAGAGAGATGAAGGAAGCAGGGGTCATCAGAGACAGTTGTAGCCCCTGGGCAGCCCCTATAGTTTTTGTAAAGTAAAAGGATGGTACCATGAGAATTTGTGTGGATTACAGGAAAATTAACAGCATTACACATAAAGATGCCTACCCATTACCTAGGATTGAAGAGTCATTAGCTGCACTTAAAACTGCTAACTACTTTTCCACCTTGGATCTCACTAGTGGGTATTGGCATGTTCCCATGGCAGAGGCAGACAAGGAGAAAACAGCATTTACCATCCCAATGGGTCTCTGTGAGTTCAATTATATGCCATTCGGGATCTGCACTGCCCCAGGAACATTTCAACGGCTGATAGAGTGCTGCCTGGGACACATGAACTTTGAGACAGTCCTGTTGTACCTTCATGATGTCATTGTTTGATCCAAGACTTATGAAGACCATCTGGAGCACCTGGCTGAGGTGTTTGAAGCCTTGTCCAACTTTGGTCTGAAGGAGAAGCCTTCCAAATGCCACCTCCTGAAGCCCAAGGTACAGTACCTTGGTCATGTAGTGAGTGCAGAAGGTGTGGCACCAGATCCTGACAAGGTCACAGTCATCCGGGACTGGCCGAATCCCAGTAACCTCCATGAAGTATGCCAATTCCTCGGACTGGTAGGCTACTACCGAAGATTCATCAAAGGCTTCACTGAGATAGCCACCCCTATGCAAAATCTTCTGGTGGGACAGTCCAAGAAAGCCAAACAGAAGAATTCCACATTTGAATGGACTGAGGAGTTGGAGAGGTCCTTCACCTGACTGAAGATGGCTCTCACAGGAGATGAAGTTCTGGCCTACCCAGATTATGACAAGCCCTTTTTGTTGTATACTGATGCCAGCAATGTGGGACTGGGAGCAGTACTGTGACAGGTACAGAATGGCAAAGAAAGAGTGATCTCCTACGCCAGCAGGAAGCTTCGTCCCACTGAAAGGAACTCTGACAATTATAGTTCCTTCAAGCTGGAGTTCTTGGCCATAGTCTGGGCTGTGACTGAAAGATTCAAGCATTACCTAGCTTCAGCCAAGTTTACCATCTTCACGGACAACAACCCGTTGACTCACTTGGAAACTGCAAAACTAGGTGCACTGGAGCAGCGATGGATGGCTTGGCTGTCTAACTATGAATTTACCATCAAGTACTGAGCAGGGCACAAGAATGCCAATGCTGATGCGCTGTCCAGAATGCCTAATCTGCCAGTTGCAGGAGAAGACCCTGAGGTCCTCGAAGAAATAGAGTTACCTCCCTTCCACCGGTCACTTGCAGCCCAGCATGCTCAAGGAGTGAGAGAAAGACTGTCTGGCTTGAGAGCGGTCACCCTAAATCCATTGCCCCATCATGGCTGGGCAGAAATTCAGGATAATGACCCCGCAGTCTGCCTGGTGAAGAAGCTACTGTCACAAGCTGACTCACGCCCAGAGTCAGATGCTCCTGAAGAAACCCAGCAGTTGTGGAAGGAAAGAGGTCGGCTGTTCATCTATGCAGGAAAGCTGTGTCGGAGGAGTTTCAATGCCCGCACTCATGAGCTGGTCTGGCAGGTGGTAGTCCCAAAGAGAGAGGCATCAATGGTCTTGGAAGCATGCCACAATGGAGCTGGACACTTCGGATGGAAGCATTGCTCTGGGAGAGATTCTACTGGGCTGGTATGAGGAAAGCCATTGAAAGGTGGTGCCGGGAGTGTGGACAATGTAACCTGCGCAGAAAGGATCGAAACAGCCAGAGAGCTCCTCTGCAGCCAATAGTAACCAAACAGCCACTCGAGTTGGTAGCCCTGGACCATGTGAAGCTGGTTCCAAGCAGGTCAGGCTACATTTATGCTCTTACCATCGTGGACCACTACTCAAGATTCCTGATAGTTGTGCCTGTCAAAGATCAAACAGCCAGGACAGCAGCCAGAGCATTCCAACAGCACTTCTGTAGACCACATGGATATCCTGAGCAAGTGCTTACTGATCAAGGTCCCGCCTTTGAGGCCGAAGTGTTCCAGGAATTCTGTAACTTGTATGGTTGTGAAGATCCGGAAAACACCATACCATCCACAGACCAATGGCATGTGTGAAAAGATAAACCAGGTAGTGATTGACCTACTGAAGACCTTGCCTTTGGAGGAGAGTAATCTGTGGCCAGAAAAGTTGCCAGATCTGGTAGACCTCTACAACCACATTCCTGTGAATTCCACCAACTGTACTCCAGCCTACCTAATGAGAGCGAGGCCTGGTAAACTGCCAATTGATTTGGACATGGGAGTCCTTACACCTGAGGTGATGTCACCAGATGCTGACTGGGACACAGAGAGGCAGCAACAGTACAGAAGAGTACAAGAATGTGTGGAAAAGATTCTAGCTCAGGCAAGACAAAAACAAGAAAGGCACTACAATCAGCATGCACCTGTGATCCCCTTGTCACCAGGAGAACAAGTCCTCAAGAGGAAAAGAAGACTGCATAAATTGGATGACCAATGGGAAGCTGAACCCTGTACCATTCTACCCTCAAACTTTGACAATACCAAGGTGTGCCTTATTAGTAAAGAAGGAGGAGAAACCTCAGCAGCCATATCAAGGGATCATTTGAAATTATGCCCTCACCAGTTAAAAGAAAGAATGGAAGAACAAGATAACATCCAACCCCTGGAAGAAGAAGCAAAGGTCAGCACTATACTTGGAGAATTCCCTGCAAATTGGACTAAAGTAAATGATGCCATAGTAGTGCCAGTGTTGACATTTCCCCAACTGGTAGTACAAGAAGAAGTGACTCAAGTGAACTCTGAGAATCAGGAAGTTCAGGCAGCAGATACCATACCAGCAGTGGAGCTGGTGAGTCCTCGCCCTGCCAGTGGTGAATCTGTTATACCCATGGTGAGTCTAAGAGTTCGCAGACATTCTAGTATCCCTGTGCCATGCAGAACCACCAGTAGTGTATTCAGTACATCACACACTACACCAGTAGTTAGCCTGAGACAACCAGTGTTACGCAGGTCTACCCGTACTACACAAGGTATACCGCCCATCAGATATCGTGTATAGATAGGTCAATGTAATTGTTGAAATGTATATATGTAGCTGTTCTCAAGCTTGTGCCTACAGAGACTCTGTAAGAAGCCTTGTTGAAGTTCTTGTTTCATGTTTTGATGGACATTGGACCACAGGACTTGTGTGTCAACACCAACTTTGTGCATAGTTAACCAATTGCCCAGGAATGGACCATGGACATTGATGCTTGGACTTATCATCATAGGACTATTTTTGGAGCTTTTGGTTTTTGTAAATTTTTCCTTTTTCAAACCTTTTTTTGTAACCTTCATATTGTTTATCTGTTTATATGGTGTTTTATGTTTTTCATCAGCCCAGGAGTGCTGACTTGCACTAGGGGGGAATGTGGTGCCCCCAGGGGTTTGGCCGCCACAATGGCATTGCCTTCCTCCAGGAAGGGTAATGTCATGCTTGAAAGCAAGGAAGGGTCTCTCTAACAGTTAATCACTTACATGCAACACGTTCCCACTCCAGGCCAGCAGAGGGAGCTCTGAACCAGGCTTGGGGGAAGAGCGCGCTTTGAGGGCAAGGAGGGGATATAGTTAGTTAGTGTGAGGAGGGCAACGAGTGCTCCCGGCATCTTCCGGTCCCAGTAATCCTTTGCGCGAATGACCACGAGACGTTGCGCTCCCGCGACGTCATCGCAAATGACCGTGAGATGTCTCGCTCCTGCGAGACCACGACGTCATCACGGTCATTCTCGCAAAGGATTACTGGGACCGGAAGATGTCGGGAGCGTGGAGAGAGGCGGGAAGGCTGCGAGGGATGCCGGAAGGTGAGAATAACAATATTTTTTATTTTAATTCTATTTTTTTACTGGGATATGGTATCCACAGTCCAGAGGACTGTCTCCTCTCCTCCGGACCGTGGGTACCATCCGCAAATGTTCTTACTTTTCGCTTGGTGGGCACAGCCACATGCGGAAAGTAAGCAGAACAATGCATTTCTATGTGGGCGGAATCGCCGCAATTCCGCTAAATTAATGAGCATGCTGTGTTTTTTACCGCAAAGCAATTCTGCTGCGGAAAAAAACGCAGCATTAGCACAGCATTGCGGAATCCCATAGGATTGCATGGGATGCTTATGTTTTGCGTTTTCATGGCAAAATCACGCATTTAAAACCGCCGCGAAAAAAAAGCGACAAGGGAACACAGCCTTAATGAGGTTTTTGAAAGACCCTTTTCCATTTCTGGCATTATCAATGTTATCCCCTTCATGTTTATATTGAAAAATGCTCAAATGGATGAAACAATTGATGGAAGAAGAAGAACAACAAGGGATTATGAAGGTACATCGAGGGGGGCCAGATTTAATTGTACAAGTATATAAATGGCCCACATAAAAAATATGGTCAATAGCTGTTTGATGCAAAAGGGCAAAGGAAACTTTCTCAATCTTGACAAAGAAAGGCTGAAAAGGTTTTTTAAAATGATCTATGGAATAGACTCCCTCAGGAGCTTGTCACAGTGGCAATCACTGATGGTTTCAAAAAGCCTTAGATGCTCTTTAGGAAAAAAATTAACAAATACTTGTGTAAAAATATAAAATTCTTACTCTGAATGTTTTTCCACTGAACTAACAATCGGAATCAGGAGGAAAGAGTTTGTTCATTCGGAGCAGACTGATACAGGCATTATGGCAATACCTACACCCATTCCTTTTGTCTTTACCATCCCACAGTTGAACTTGACGAACATGTCTATTTTCAACCTTACTGTTGGCAGTGGATCATTCAGGATACTCTCCAAGCATGTGACAACAGAGCTTCTTTATTGAGTAACTAACAGGAACAATATATGATAAGCTTAATAGATCAGGACTAAATCATCTGTATGTCTCTATCTGTGCAGCATCTACAGCAGGCTGCTTCTCTCATACACAGACACAGGAAAACAGGAAATACAGTCATATGCTCTCCCTGTTTGAGCCTCTGGGAGTTTTTTTTAACTTTATAAACAGCATACAAATCTAACAACTGAACACTCATAGACAGAAATGGAGTTGTTGCACCAAACATATTTCAATACCCCCACTCAACAACTACTTATGCTGTTAGTCCCATTGCGGTTCTAAAGTCCACAAGCTTGGCTCTTGATAATGGCTTTGTCATAACATCAGCTATCATCTGGTCAGACTCACAATAAACAAACTTGAGTACACCAGGTTCCACTAAGTCACGTAAGTGGTAATGTTTTACATCAATGTGCTTAGTCCTAGCACTAAATTTCTCACTGCTGGCAAGTTTAATGCATCCTTGGTTGTCCTCATAGATAACTGTTTGTTGAGCTAATGGCTTGTCAAAATCTTCCAAAAGTTGTTTCAAATAAATTACTTCTTGACTTGCATAAGCAGCAGACATACAGTATATTCTGCTTTTGCAGAAGATAATGCGACTGACACTTGTTTTCTGCTGGACCAAGAAATTGAATTTTCTCCTAACTTGAACAATTAACCACTTGTTGATTTCCGATCACTTGAATCTCCAGCCCAATCTGCAATCACATAACCTCTGAGAGTGAGATTTCCTGATGCAGATATCTTAAGATTTAACCTCTGAGTTTCTTTAAGATTTTTAACAATTCTCTTAATTGCATTCCTGTGTCTTTGACGTGGCTTGCTTACATGTCGGCAGAGAATTCCAACTGTGGCAGTGATATCCGGACGAGTTATGGTTGCTATGTACAGAAGCGCCCCCACTGCTTGTCTGCAACTCTCATTGCTGGGTAGCAGATCTTCTTCTCCTTCCAACTTTAATTAGGTGTTGGTGTGAACGCACCTTTGGCTTTTGACACTCCAAACTGGTTTAGTATTGTGGAAATTTAAGAACTTTGGTTGAGAAGAAAACTCCCATCTTTCTCTCCTTGGATTTGGATTTCCAAATAATATGTCACATTTCCAAGGTCCTTAGTCTCAAAGTGCTGGTTGAGAATTTCACCTAGCTTTGCAATTTCCTCTTTCATCTTGATGAGACTTGACAACATCGTCTACATATAGGAGAACATACATCCACTCCTTCACTACGTTTTTCATATACAAACATGGATCAGCTTGAGATCTTTTAAATCATTCATCCATCAAAACTTTGTTCATTTTCGAGTTCCAAGTTCTTGACGACTGCTTAAGTCCATAGAGAGATTTTTGCATTTTACAAACAAAGTGCTCATCAACCTTTTTAATGTATCCCTCGTGTTGGCTCATATACAACTCTTCTTTAATGTCACCATGTAGGAAGGCTGTTTTGATGTCAAAACGTCTCACTGTCATCTGTTGAAATGCAGCTACGGACATTAAAGTTCTGAATGTGGTTTGTTTCTCAACTGGAGAAAATGTAGCATCATAATCTTCACCATACTTTTGCGAGTACCCTTTTGCGACCAATGTTGTCTTAAACCGGTGACCTTTACCTTCTGAGTCATATTTATTTTTGAAGACCCACTTACATCTGATAGCTCTTTTTCCTTGTGGGAGCTCAGCTCTTATGTCTGGAGTTGGTGAAGGGACATTAGAAACATTTATCCACTTCTGCTTCTAGTGGACAGGCAGTTTTGCATCTCCTACCATGACTGTGGCTCTGGTTCAGGAAGTGTTCTGACCATATAAGAAAGTCGCCTAGCTTGGATACCTTTGTTTGGCCTTTCTGATCTCCTGACTGGAGGTTGACTTGGTTCTTCTGTGTCTTCCTTGGTGGCTTCAGAGCTTATCCACACTTCAGTGTTTTCCTTTTGGTGATTGAGATTCTTGTTCTTGCTTCTTAGGTAGTATAACTGGTGTATCTTCATGGAATTGAGCGATACAGAGTTTTCATCAATCACTACAACTCTGCTGATTGTTACAGTGTTGGTCTCTGGGTGCAAGATTCTCTATCCCTTTTGAGTTTTGCTATAGCCCACCAGGACTCCTTGCTTTGCGTGTGATTCCCACATGGAATGTTTTTCTTTGGGAACATACATAAACGTTTTGCTTCCAAATATCCTGAGTTGCTTCAGGTTAGGCTTCTCGCAGTTCCATAGCTCATATGGAGTTTTATCTGAGGCTTTACCTGGCAGTCTGTTTTGAAGATGGCAAGCTGTCATGATGGCTTTTCCCCAATATTTTGTAGGTAGATTTGCATCAAACAATATACTTCTTCCATTTTCACATAGAATATAGTTCTTTCTCTCTGCAATGCCAATTTGTTCTGGGTTGGAAGGAATGGTAGTCTGGAACACAATTCCATCCTTTTTCAAAATGGTTTGCTCCTTATCACTTGTCTTGCTTTTCAAATTCTTCAGTCTGCTTTAAGGTGGCTAGGCTTTTTACAGACAAAACATTCACAAGTTTCTCTTAGATTGCTCTTATATTCAGGGTAATCCTGTGTCTTTGATGCTGTTTCTGCTCTGGATTTATTACTGCTGCTTACATGTGACATTTTTCTCTTGAATTCATCCACAGGTTTGCCTTTAACATACTCTAGTGTCAGCTTATCATCTGGCCGTGCATCTAGTGCAGTCACGAGTGTTTCATACCTCTCAGGAAGAGAGGGAATCTGTCTCCCATATTTAGTGATATCATGTAAAGATATCACCCAATTGTGCATCCCATAAGTACTCTATTAGGGCTTTTGACTCCCCCCGACCCCGCACCTTTGAGGCATAAATACCTTTTTTATCTTGTTGGGGATGTAAGCAAATCACCGCGGTCCGGTCCGATGGGCATGGATAAGTCGCCTTCCCCCCCTCCTCAGCTTGCTGCACGTAATCTTCATATGTTAATAGCACAGGTAACGTTGGTTTCCGCGCTTGCGCATTGTAAAGGCCACCGGCGCCTGTGCAGTATGTTTTGCCCAACTGTGGGCAAAGCATATAATCGCTACTGCGCATGCGCCGGTATTTTCCAGCGCGGTCTATGCCTTGGAAGCCTTCACATGCATGCGGGCATTGGGTCTACCAATGAACATCTATGCCAATGGGTAGATTCACTTCTTCAACCCTTGGTTCAACGCACTCCGGGATATATTAAGGATTCAAAACAAATTTTGGGAATTTTTTCCAAAAAAATCTGGTCTTCCAACAATATATGGCTCACATGTGATGTAATTTCGTTGTACACCTGTATTTTTCATGACGTGGCTATTAGGGCACTGCGGTTTCATCTTCAGAAATTCAGCAATTTTTCTCATAAATTGCAGGATTATGTCACACAGGTGGTTGCATTTCTAATGACACACAACTTTTTTGTGTTTGATGGTCAATTTTTTTTGCAATTAAAGGGTGAGGCAATGGGTGCTAAATTTTCACCTTCCCTTGCCAACCTTGTAATGTCTTTTTGGGAGTCGGAATTCATATTTTCAGTCTCCAATCTGTTCCTCGAGTGGTTAATCTGGTATGGCAGATATATCGACGACACCCTAATTATTTGGGGTGGAGATATGTCTGCCATACTGGATTTTGTCATCAATACAATATCCAATTTACCTATAAATGTGATCCGAAAAAAATTTCCTTTTTGGACTTGGATTTGATGGGTATTGATGGTAATATCATTCAAACAAAAATGCATCATAAACCGCTGAGTGGGAACACTATCCTACATGCAACTAGCAGTCATGACAGACAAACAATTAAATCCATCCCAGTTGCTGAATATACTCACATTAAACGAAATTGTAGCTCAAATGATGCCTTAAAGAATTAATTTGAATATGTCACCAACAAATTGAAAAATAGAAGGTATCCAAATTGGACACTTAAAAGAGCTCAGCAAATAGTACATACCAAAAATCAGGAGGAATTAATCATGCCATTAACAAGGGAAGAAAAAATCAAGATATAGCAAATAAACCCTATATCTGTTTCCAATATAGTCCGCAATTTTCAGGCATCAAAAAAATCATGCATAAATATTTACCCATTTTATATGAAGATGAGAAATTGGCACATATTTTAACATCTGGTGTAAATGTAGTGTCCCGCAGAGCCCCTTCCTTGGGTAACAAATTATCACCCAGCATGTTTTCATCCAGTAGAAACACCAAAGATAATTGGCTAAAAAATAAGGGCTTTTACAAATGTGGAGCCACCTGTTGTAAAATGTGCAAGCATGCACAGATATCCAAGGAATATCATAACAGTGACAATACTCTTAAATTTAAAATTAACAACTACATTAATTTTAACTGGAAAAATATAGTGTACAAAATCAACTGTGACGTTTGCAATTTGTCCTATGTTGAGTGTACAACCAGACAACTAAAAATAAGAATAAAAGAGCATTTATATGATGTGTGATAAAACACTCCGGGATTGGCTTTGCGGGGGTCAAAGGTCACGTGCGTTCAACATGAAACTCAGGCGCAGAGCTGTGATTTGGGTGTAACTGACCCTGGGTCAGGTTTATTAACGGTGAAAGCAATGCAAAAGGAAATAAAACATAAAACAAATCCTTGCCTGTCCGGCACTAACTAAACAATGGACAACCTAACTACCGGGCTTCTCCCGTCCAGCCAAACCACAGTTGCAGTGGGCACTGCTTTCACTCACGTGTGTCTCTCACACAGACAGGCTCTCTTTGTCCCCAGGCTGAGACACTCACACAAACACCTGGCATCCTTTTTTTATCCACCTCCTATTATTCATTAGCAAGCAGGTGCAATACTGACCAGACTAGGCCACATAGGAAAGGAATCTGGGCGAGATATACCTGCCCTCATCCACTATTCCCACATGATTCTCATAGATGTCACGAACACTAATAATTTTGGAAGAAATACAGTGGGGCAAAAAAGTATTTAGTCAGTCAGCAATAGTGCAAGTTCCACCACTTAAAAAGATGAGAGGCGTCTGTAATTTACATCATAGGTAGACCTCAACTATGGGAGACAAACTGAGAAAAAAAAATCCAGAAAATCACATTGTCTGTTTTTTTTTCATTTTATTTGCATATTATGGTGGAAAATAAGTATTTGGTCAGAAACAAAATTTCATCTCAATACTTTGTGATATATCCTTTGTTGGCAATGACAGAGGTCAAACGTTTTCTGTAAGTCTTCACAAGGTTGCCACACACTGTTGATGGTATGTTGGCCCATTCCTCCATGCAGATCTCCTCTAGAGCAGTGATGTTTTTGGCTTTTCACTTGGCAACACGGACTTTCAACTCCCTCCAAAGGTTTTCTATAGGGTTGAGATCTGGAGACTGGCTAGGCCACTCCAGGACCTTGAAATGCTTCTTACGAAGCCACTCCTTCGTTGCCCTGGCGGTGTGCTTTGGATCATTGTCATGTTGAAAGACCCAGCCACGTTTCATATTCAATGCCCTTGCTGATGGAAGGAGGTTTGCACTCAAAATCTCACGATACATGGCCCCATTCATTCTTTCATGTACCCGGATCAGTCGTCCTGGCCCCTTTGCAGAGAAACAGCCCCAAAGCATGATGTTTCCACCACCATGCTTTACAGTAGGTATGGTGTTTGATGGATGCAACTCAGTATTCTTTTTCCTCCAAACATGACAAGTTGTGTTTCTACCAAACAGTTCCAGTTTGGTTTCATCAGACCATAGGACATTCTCCCAAAACTCCTCTGGATCATCCAAATGCTCTCTAGCAAACTTCAGATGGGCCCGGACATGTACAGGCTTAAGCAGTGGGACACGTCTGGCACTGCAGGATCTGAGTCCATGGTGGCGTAGTGTGTTACTTATGGTAGGCATTGTTACATTGGTCCCAGCTCTCTGCAGTTCATTCACTAGGTCCCCCCGCGTGGTTCTGGGATTTTTGCTCACCGTTCTTGTGATCATTCTGACCCCACGGGGTGGGATTTTGCGTGGAGCACCAGATCGAGGGAGATTATCAGTGGTCTTGTATGTCTTCCATTTTCTAATTATTGCTCCCACAGTTGATTTCTTCACTCCAAGCTGGTTGGCTATTGCAGATTCAGTCTTCCCAGCCTGGTGCAGGGCTACAATTTTGTTTCTGGTGTCCTTTGACAGCTCTTTGGTCTTCACCATAGTGGAGTTTGGAGTCAGACTGTTTGAGGGTGTGCACAGGTGTCTTTTTATACTGATAACAAGTTTAAACAGGTGCCATTACTACAGGTAATGAGTGGAGGAAAGAGGAGACTCTTAAAGAAGAAGTTACAGGTCTGTGAGAGCCAGAAATCTTGATTGCTTGTTTCTGACCAAATACTTATTTTCCACCATAATATGCAAATAAAATGAAAAAAAACCAGACAATGTGATTTTCTGGATTTTTTTTTCTCAGTTTGTCTCCCATAGTTGAGATCTACCTATGATGTAAATTACAGATGCCTCTCATCTTTTTAAGTGGTGGAACTTGCACTATTGCTGACTGACTAAATACTTTTTTGCCCCACTGTATATCAGCAGCGTCAAAACATTTTAGAGAATGTCACACCAGAAGTACGTCCCATTTTAAAATACAAGGGATAGAACGGGTCAGTATGTCATCTCAGGGGGGAGATATAAGACGGCGACTCCTCACCCGAGAGGCATTTTGGATATATCATTTGAACAAGAGACACCCAATTGGTCTGAATAAAAGACACGATCTAATGTTGCACTACTATTAATGGTTTTAATAATGTATTGTTATATGTGATGTTATACATGCGCAGGACCTTAATCAGGTATCATGTGATCAGTTGCATGTTTTTCCTTTTTCCAGTCTCTTATATATAGCTGAGTTGAACCAGAGACTGGCTATGGCTTTGATAAAGACCATGTAGGTCGAAACGCGTAGCCTTTTGTTTCATCTTGGTCTGGTGTGGCTATATGGAGAGCTGAACTATTTGTCATTTTATGTATTTTCAATAAAAGAAGATTTTATGCAGCTGGAGCGAAATTTCTTTTTCCATATTACCTACGTTGGTCCGCATGGAGCTCCAACAACCTGCTAGTGTTTACCGGTGAGCTGGCTCCTTCCACTATTTCTACTAAATATAGGTGACAGATTCCCTTTAATAGAAGTGCAGCAACATGAAAATCTTTAATTTCTTCTCCAATTCCCCCGAAACACTCCACAATCTCTAGGGTGTTTCTTACATACTCCTGCATATTATGTCCATCACTTAGCTTAGACTGATACAGCTTTCTCATGATATAAAGCTTAATGCAGAGATGTGATGTTTCATGCACTTTCTGTAACTCATCCCACATCTCCTTTGCAGTTGCACACTTGCATATATGCACAATCTGATTATCATCTACACTGAGGGAGATCGTGCTTTGTGCTTTCTGATCATTTCTAGCCGATCTTCTGGTAATGGATGAGGCACTTGTTCCTGAGTATATTTCCACATACCTTCTCTTATGAGCAGCATCTTCACCAGGCTGCCTCTCCCACACACAGACACAGTAAAACAGGAAATACAGTCATGTGCCTTCCCTGTGTATGCCTCTGGGAGTTTTTTTTTAACTTTATAAACAGCATACAAATCTAAATTGTTACAATATGTCTGCGCTGAGTATCCACACTCGCCTAATGTCTGACTATTAGTAGGACAATGGATCGGCGCAATACTAAATAGGTTGCAAGAAATTAAACAGCAAAAATAAACAAGTATACAATGTATAAAGCACAACCTACAATTCTACAATATGTGTAGATATCGTAGGAAAAAAATACAAATAATCGCCCCTTTCCACTATACCTTGAATGTGCCTGTCATAGAACTGAGTTCACGGAGCAAAGGAGAGGCTGTAATCACATCTTCCAGGTTCAGCAGAGTTGAAGTTCAAGTAAACATTGTATACTTGTTTATTTTTGCTGTTTAATTCCTTGCAACCTATTTAGTATTGCGTTGATCCATTGTCCTACTAATAGTCAGACTTTAGGCGAGTGTGGATACTCAGCGCAGACATATTGTAACAATTTCTATTATTATTTACAACGGTGTGGTGTGTTGTCCTGTCGTGCGGCGGGTATCCATATAGGTACACTAGCGCCCCCAAATAAACATTTTTAGCATGCAAATCTAGCAATTAAACACTCAAAGACAGAAATGGAGTTGGTGCACTAAACATATTCTAACACTTATTAACTACGTCACTTTTTAAATTGAACCTGACAGGTGATATATGTTTCAAAACTGTCTGTACAATCTCAGTCAGGTATACTTTATTCTGAAACTCTGCCATGTTTCATAGAAAAACTAAGCAGCGCTGTACACTAGTCACATAGGCAGGTTCTTGTGACTTCTCCCCGCCTGTTGACAGTGACTAAGAAGCCTCTGCCTATACGTGCACGTAAGGCAGAGGCTTACTAGTCACTGTCAGTGGGTGGTGAGAAGCCATCAGGGACTTGCCTGAACAAGTGTACAGTGTTGCTCGGTACCCTGCAGCTAATAAAATGTTTTTCTCTGAAACAATGCAGTTTTTCAGAGTAAAACATATATGGCTGAGGTCCTGCAGTGAGTGCCTGATACATGCTGCCACAGATTGGGCAGCATATATTACCTGCAGGTTGACTTTAAATATGTTCTTCATCACCTTGAGATAGTTGTGGTCCCTAAAGGACAATGTCATGTTCAGCAGGGTGTGGAGGAGGAAGAGCAGCAGAAAGTGGATGTAGAGGGGGAATATTGAGTTCTTCCAGGCACAGACAGATGATAAGGAAGACAGTGTCAAATTGATGACAATGAAAATGCTGGCTATGATGACTAACCATTGTGATGGAGGCAGAAAGTGAACCAACAGGTATCTTGGTTGTGCTGGCGAACATGACATGATGTATGTTTGATTGTCTGTGGGCTGACAGGCACGTCATTAGCATTAAGCAAAGGGATGACTATTGAATAAACATTCTTTTAGACCCTGCATTTCAAAGCAAAACAATGGAATATTTTCCAGTTTCCTAAAGGGAATCAAAATTGCTGTATTATCAGGAAATGTTGTGTTCTCTACTTGCCAAAACCTTCACCAAATAGATGCTTTCTAATTGCAATTCTGACCCTGAGGACCCTCTCCAAGAGACTGAAAGCTCCCCTGCCTGTGACAGCAGAAATTACAGTGTATATGACATGATGGACCAGATGTTTTATTTGCCACAGCACTAATGTGAAGCACCTAAGTAAGCAAAGATGGTCTGAACAGATAGGCTCAGTGGTAGTTGATCTGTTTCATTTATGTGCATTATTGCTACATTCATTCTTTTTTTAGGTATTTTACTACATGTTTTTCTCTAAGAAAAATTATTCTTGAAAACAAAACAATTGTAGAAACAAGCAAAGCATTTTTTAACACATTTTTCAGCACTCTATATGTGAAGGAGGCAATATAAGTAGATAATGCAAAAACACTTACCAGAAATGATTAAAATTGCAAACCTGAATTTACAAGGATTGCGGTATCTAGATATAATAGGATTGTGGCTTAATACCTTATCTAGAAGGCCAGAAATGTAATGGTTTGGCTTCCGTAATAGAAAGACATCCATGTACAGTGGCTCACAGAAGTTTTTGTGACATCATTACGAAGGTAAAAAAATGGAGATGGTTGGAAATATATTACAAATTTTCAAGTATGCTCATTTAATATACATTTTAAGCATGTCGTAGACACCAGATATTTTCATTGACAACTATTTCATTTTAACAATAATAGTATTTAATACTTGTGTGATTGTCGACTGGTTACATTCTGCCCAATTCTTTCTTCATCTCCATCTTAATTTGGTGGTCACATAGCAAAAAGTAAGACCTAACCTCAGATAAAAAGCCACAATCTCATTTCCTGATGGCCTAAATATGGCTTTCCAACCATGGATCTTAAATGCCAACAAATCCTACCTGAGGACTTGTGAATCAATCAATATGACTGTGCCACATATTGACTCACCTGTGCTGGAATTGAGATATCTGAGATATCTTTACTTAATTTGTCCTTCAAAAAAGATTCACCCCCTTGATTGTCCACCTCGGGGCCATGGCTTTTTGCTTGGACTACCACTATGTTTGTAAAGTTAGAATTTAGACGAAAAGTTTAAACCAAGTTTCCTATCACTTCAGGACTAATTTGGCTAATAACAGGTTGTCAGGTAATTACAAAGAGTGTAGATGTATGGTCATCCTATTTGGAGTTAGATCTTGATAAAATAGAGAGATTGGTTACCAAGATATCTGCTCTTTTGTCTAGACAAAAGGGACAATGCTGAAAAGACAAGCACATACACAATGCAACTACTGTGTAAGTGCAGAATAGAGTCAACATGTGTGAGCAAAATCGTGATTTTAAATTGAATATCTTGTTTTGTCGAGGATACAGTGGATGTAAAAAGTCTGTACACCCTTGTTAAACTGTCAGGTTTTAAAAAATGTATTGGCAACAAAAGCCCCATAAACATAATGTGGCGTAATGGAGATGGGGGAGAGCAACCCAAATGCCAACACCAAATACACAAGCTCAGAATAAGCTTTTGAATCCAAGAGGAAAGACCAGAGCATGTGGTAAATTACATATAAATGCCAAAAGTTTATTTAGAAAAAGTACTACAAATAGCATATATAAGTAACAAAGTGCCAATCAAATATTGCAGACGGTATAGACTCAAATGTCACCGACTCCTCCCACCATGATGGAGAGCATCCCAGTAAGCATCCCCACTGTAGCCATATACCCAAAAACCCATGTCAGTGTGCAATAATAACGCCCAAAGGCTAAGTAATGGGGTCAGGGACAAGGTAAGACAATAGGGAGAAAGCTAATGCAGTATGATGGCAGCCCTAGATCTGCAGCCAAACAAAGTCCAAAATGCCACAAGATAGCTTACCAGGGAGGGGAGGAGAAGGAGAGCCCGGCAGTGCCACCCCAGATGCGCGTTTCGCAGCACCAGGCCACTTTGTCAAGAGGAGCCTGGTAAGGAAGTCCACACGGGACCTTGAAATAGCCCTTGAACACGGTCACATGACTGGAATTCACCAATGGTGATGGCGCTCTCAGCGCATGCACCCTCGCATCTGCAGGTCCTACAGGGCAGCACAGGGATCATGCACAGTGCACACTGTGAGAGATAAAAACAATTAAAATTTAAAAATTAGGGGTATCGATGTACTTCACATGGGCATCAGGGGTGGCGATTACAAAAAAGTCCTCACACAAATGACAGTGAAGTGGATTGTCCAATTGGACACCATAACACAAAGATGACTTAATGAATTTCTGATGGAAAATTCCCCAGCATGGCCCTCAGGGATGGATCTGTCTCCAGTATCGACCAATACTTACGTAAGATGGCACACATGTTGTGCCACTCATGATTATATGTTGAGATGAACCGAATAGGTCCATCTCCATTAGACAATCCACTCTTCTGGGTAGGGTGTAAAAGACTGCTGCATGGGGTGTGTCTCGCCCTGTTATGACCTGACTTAACACACCTGCGACTATAGCCTCTTATCAGGAAGTGATCTTTTAAGTCCTGGGCCTGTCTCTCAAATCGATCATCAGTGGAGCAGATGCGCCGCTTCCGGAGGAACTGTCCGACTGGGATGGCCCTCACAGTGACAGAATCATGGGCTGATGTAGCATGTAGTAAAGAATTTACAGATGTGGGCTCCCTGAATACGTCCATCTGGATGCGCCGGTCGACATCGACCTCCGGGCGGACGTCCAAGAAGTCCACACTCTTGCTATCAAACACATACTGTATGTCCAGCAGATGTTACAGCTATTTTCATTCAAAGACCTCATGAAGTCTCCGAGTTGGTCAACCGTTCCAACTCACAAAAGTAAAATATTATCTATATAGTGGTACCAGCACAGCACATGGGAAACGCCCTGCAGGCCCCTGTCTCCAAACAAATCTCTCTCCCATGCGCCAAGGAAGAGGTTGGCATACGAGGGCGCACAGGCCGCGCCCATGGCTGTGCTCCACTTTGGCAAATAGAACTGGTCTTTGAAAGCAAAGAAATTGTGGGTGAGGATAAAGTTGACCAACTCGAAGACTAGCTCACATAGAGGGCCATCCAGGTCGGAGGCCCCCTAGAAACGGCGAACAGCATCCACACCCACCAAATGATCAATACACGTGTAGAGACTTGATTCATCTGCTTCAAAAGAATCATGAAACCCTTGGAGCATGTATAGATCAGCTCTTCCCATTTATTTTTGAAGGTCTCATCCAAAACTGGGAATGAGGGGAGAACCTGGATCCAGAGACCTCTCGGGATCAGGTCTTTCTGTATGTATTCGTCCAGGAACTTGTGGTTCCACCAAATCCGCGTTCTTTTGCATACAAATAGCATATATAAGTAACAAAGTGCCAATCAAATAATGCAGACGGTATAGACTCAAATGTCACCGACTCCTCCCACCATGATGGAGAACATTCCAGTAAGCATCCCCACTGTAGCCATATACCCAAAAACCCATGTCAGTGTGCAATAATAACGCCCAAAGGCTAAGTAATGGAGTCAGGGACAAGGTAAGACAATAGGGAAAAAGCTAACGCAGTATGATGGCAGCCCTAGATCTGCAGCCAAGCAAAGTCCAAAAACGCCACAAGATAGCTTACCAGGGAAGGGAGGAGAATGAGAGCCCGGAAGTGCCACCCCCTACGCACGTTTCGCGGTGCACCAGGCCGCTTTGTCAAGAGGAGTCTGGTACGGAAGTCCTCACAGGACCTTGAAATAGCCCTGAACCCGGTCACATGACCGGAATTCACCAATGGTGATGGCGCCCTCGGTGCATGCACCCTCGTGTCCGCAGGTCCTACAGGGCAGCACAGGCATCATGCACAATGCGCACTGTGAGAGATAAAAACAATTAAAAATTAAAAATTAGGGGTATTGATGTACTCCACATGGGCATCAGGATTGGCGATTACAAAAAAGTCCTCACACAAATGGAAGTAAAGTGGATTGTCCAATTGGACACCATGACACAAAGAGGACTTAATGAAATTCTGAGTTTCGCCCCCTTTCTATAGATCTGATTTCCATGTGTGGGTACCCGCACACTGGCCTGTGGATTCATACTTATGCATTTCATTGTGTGATTATTAGTACTTTGTACTCTTGTATTCCATATTTATTTACATTTTTTTTGTAGTTCTTTCTCCTGTTCCATTTCCCTTTTTCCCGCCTTCGTATAATCCTGTATTTTCCTATTTTCCCTTGGCAGTTTCTCATTTTTAATGTTTAATTGTTTTTTTATCTCTCACTAATTTTAATCTTGTCTTTTATATTTAGTTATCCAGTCTACAGTAGTTCCTTTTTTGGACATTGATCTGGCCCGGTGTTCCGGATTTTATATATGGACCACTACAATCAAGTGTATACAGCTTCACATGGATATAAATTCATGCATATTCGATTGATGGAATTATTGCCACATACTTGTTTCTGTATTTGATATATACTTACAATTGATTCTTGTTGTTATATGTATGCTTATTGGCAAATGCTATTTATATATCGGCATATGATTTTTTCTTGTTATTTGTTTATGGCAGTTATTTTAATATAGCATGTATTTTAATGGCACGTCTATTAATTAATTATGTATGCCTGCTATTTGGAATTTGTTCATGCTTTGCTGCATTCACCCCCTCTTTTGATCCTCTTTTTAATATTTAAATAGCCGTGCACATCGCTCCTGTGTCCGCGGCTCCACTTAGCAGCCTTCATCTTTATGTACTGCGCTTGCGTCCGGGCCATAGCCCGGCGCGTGCACACTGTACATGATGCCTGTGCTGCCCTGTAGGACCTGTAGACGCGATGGCACATGCGCCGAGGGCGCCATCACCATTGGTAAATTCCGGCCATGTGACTGGGTTCAGGGGCTATTTCAAAGTCTTGTGTGGACTTCCTTACCAGACTCCTCTTGACAAAGCGGCCTGGTGCGCCGCGAAATGCGCATCGGGGTGGCACTGCCGGGCTCTCCTTCTCCTCCACTCCCTGGTAAGCTATCTTGTGGCGTTTTTGGACTTTGGTTGCAGATCTAGGGCTGCCATCATACTGCGTTAGCTTTCTCCCTATTGTCTTACCTTGTCCCTGACCCCATTTCTTAGCCTTTGGGCGTTATTATTGCACACTGAAATGGGTTTTTGGGTGTATGGCTACAGTGGGGATGCTTACTGGGATGTTCTCCATCATGGTGGGAGGAGTCGGTGACATTTGTGTCTATACCGTCTGCATTATTTGATTGGCACTTTGTTACCTATACAGTCATGGCCAAAAGTTTTGAGAATGACACAAATATTATATTTTCACATGATCTGCTGGCCTCTGGGTTTTATGTGTTTGTCAGATGTTTTTATCACATACAGAAATATAATTGCAATCATATTATGAGTAACAAAAGGTTATATTGACAGTTAGAATGAGTTAATGCAGCAAGTCAATATTTGCAGTGTTGACCCTTCTTCTTCAGGACCTCAGCAATTCTCCCTGGCATGCTCTCAATCAACTTCTGGATCAAATCCTGACTGATAGCAGTCCATTCTTGCAAAATCAATGCTTTTATTTTGTCTGAATTTGAAGGTTTTTGTTTGTCCACCCGTCTCTTGATGATTGACCACAAGTTCTCAATGGGATTAAGATCTGGGGAGTTTCCAGGCCATGGTCCCAAAATCTCTATGTTTTGTTCCCTGAGCCATTTAGTTATCACCTTTGTTTTATGGCAAGGTGCTCCATCATGTTGAAAAAGGCATTGTTGATCGCCAAACTGCTCTTGGACGGTTGGGAGAAGTTGCTCTTGGAGGACATTCTGGTACCATTCTTTATTCATGGCTGTGTTTTTAGGCAAGACTGAGAGAGAGCCCATTCCCTTGGCTGAGAAGCAACCCCACACATGAATGGTTTCAGGATGCTTGACAGTTGGCATGAGACAAGACTGGTGGTAGCGCTCACCTGGTCTTCTCTGAATAAGCCGTTTTCCAGATGTCCCAAACAATCGAAAAGGGGATTCATCAGAGAAAATGACTTTACCCCAGTCCTCAGCAGTCCACTCCCTGTACCTCTTGCAGAATATCAGTCTGTCCATGATGTTTTTCCTGGAGAGAAGTGGCTTCTTTGCTGCCCTCCTTGAGACCAGGCCTTGCTCCAAGAGTCTCCGCCTCACAGTGCGTGCAGATGCACTCACACCTGCCTGCTGCCATTCTTGAGCAAGTTCTGCACTGCTGGTAGCCCGATCCCGCAGCTGAAACACTTTTAAGTGACGGTCCTGGCGCTTGCTGGTCTTTCTTGGGCGCCCTGGAGCCTTTTTGGCAACAAGGGAACCTCTCTCCTTGAAGTTCTTGATGATGCAATAGATTGTTGACTGAGGTGCAATCTTTCTAGCTGTGATACTCTTCCCTGTTAGGCCATTTTTGTGCAGTGCAATGATGACTGCACATGTTTCTTTAGAGATAACCATGGTTAACAGAAGAGAAACAATGATGCCAAGCACCAGCCTCCTTTTAAAGTGTCCAGTGGTGTCATTCTTACTTAATCATGACAGATTGATCTCCAGCCCTGTCCTCATCAACACCCACACCTGTGTTAATGGAGCAATCACTGAAACGATGTTAGCTGGTCCTTTTAAGGCAGGGCTGCAATGGTGTTAAAATGTGCTTTGGGGGATAAAGTTAATTTTCTAGGCAAATATTGACTTTGCAAGTAATTGCTGTTAAGCTGATCACTCTTTATAACATTCTGGAGTATATGCAAATTGCCATTAGAAAAAATGAAGCAGTAGACTTTGTAAAAATTAATATTTGTGTCATTCTCAAAACTTTTGGCCATGACTGTATACTGTATGTTATTTGTAGTACTTTTTTCTAAATAAAGTTTTGACAATTTTATATGCAATTTACCGCATCCTTTAAAAAATGTATGTAGGGTGCACCAAATAGCAATATCTAAATATACGGGTGCAAACAATCTTGCATGGGATGATGTATGAGAACAAAGGGAAGAAAAAAACCATGCAAAAAACTGGTATGCACACCGAATCAATACATAAAAAAATCAGTATATGAATAATGCTTTAATTGAAAAAAACAAACCACACAGATAAAAACAATTAAAACAAGACCACTAATGTCACAACATCACACCCCTGAACCCAAATATAACATACAAACATAAATGGAATCATAGTCCCCCTATATGTATATGACCCTCCTTCCCATGTGTGCCCCTTCACGATCCCCACACGTGATGCCTTCCTTAATCCTCTCAACCTCAAAAGGCATCCGCTAAGTTCCTACATTAATTGTAAGAGCAGGGATGGAATCTATGCACTTATCTGTCCTTGCAGGAAAGTGTATGTGGGACAAACCGCAAGAGTTGAGGAAAAGAGCTCAAAAACATATTTCAATCATTCATTTGGCCTCAGTGGAGTAAAAAAAGGGAAGGGTTCTCATGCCGGTGGCTGCACATTTCCTGGCTGTACATAAAGGTAATGTCATGATCTCAGTGCAAGTTGGACACGCACGCTGTGGGTTAATGTCTGGAACCAGTGCTGGTGGACCTGCACTTCTGGGGTTAATGTTATTATCTCAGTGAAGACTCTTACCTGCACACCTGGGGCTTATTATTGTGGCCTCTCCTTGGTTCTGGGATGGCTTCTTATAGCCTCAGGAAGCTCCAGTCCCCATCAGTTATACTTTCGCCCTTGGCAGAGTGTGTTGATCCCTGAGTGTGTTTGTGCTGTGTTCTGGTTGCCTGATACTTTGGTTTTGACTCGGTCTGTTCTCTGGATACTGCTTGTTGGATTCTGCTTGGTACCTTCTATGTCTGTTTGGTTTTGACCTCTGCTTGGCCCTGACTATCCGTTCTGTCTCATCCCTGGTACTTTACTGCTATCTCTGTGTATGACCCCCATTTGCCTGACTTTGAGTATTCCTGTAGTTGTGTCCTGCCGATCTCTGGCAGCAGGACGCTAAGCCCTGCCCCTTGCAGTCACATGACCATAGGTCCTTCACTGCTTGCTAAACTTCAGCGTCCCCAGGTCCTGTTTGTCTGAGCTTCCCAGCCGTACCTGACCCCGGGCCCCCCTGCAGTGTGGGTGAGTCCCTGCTCAGCGGTGGCTGCATGCCGGCGCTGACAGGACCCTGACATTATAACTGACCATTAAGTTTTGGGGTTTTTTGTGTGCATAGAATTATGGATCCCATACTGTCTCTGGCTGAACAGATGAAAAATCTGAGTCAGATGTTTCAGGGTTTATCTCTGGAACAGCAAGCTCTTGCTCGTTCTCAGCAGCAGGTTTCTGAGACAGTGCGGGGGGCTTTATCTGCTGGGTCTCTGGGGGCTGGGGCGAGTGATTTTTTTCTGGTGTCCCTGGAACCACCTGTTAAACTGCCTTACTTCTTTTCTGGGAACAAAAAGGAGTTCAGGATCTTCATGGAGTGTTGCAAACTTTTTTTTAGTTTGAGACCACGTTCCTCTGGGGATGAAAACCAGAAGGTAGGGGTCATTATGTCCTTATTAAGAGGGTCCCCACAAGCTTGGGCATTTTCCCTTCCTCCCACTGCCCCTGAGACAGTGACTGTGAATGCATTCTTTGAGGCCCTCGGGCACATATATGATGAGCCTGACCAAGTGCGATTGGCAGAGGACATGTGATGAGTGTCTGTCAGGGGAAACACTCGGCTGAGTGGTTTTGTACTGAATTCCGCCGCTGGGCTGCAGAGGTCTCTTGGGACGATGACGCGCTTCGAGAACTCTTTCGCAGAGGCTTGTCCGAGCGGCTCCAGGATGCCTTGGCGTTACATCCCCCACATAACTCTCTCGAGGACGCCATGACCCAGGCCGTCCGGATGGACCACAGGTTGCGGGCCACAGGGGTGATGCAGGTGGAGACTCCATTGTTCCCCAGTGGAAAAGAGACTGTCCCTGAGCTCATGGACGTAGGCGCCCTCTCCCTGAAGAATACAGAGTGAAAACGCTGGAGGGACAAGCGGTTATGCTTCTACTGTGGTAAAACAGGACATTGGAAAAGGGAGTTTACTGATTGCCCATCTTCGACCCGGTCGGTGGGAAATGACTAGGTCTGGGTAGTCAACGGGGAGACTACTCAGACCCTCAGGTACCATTTTCCTCGTTTTCTAAAGTTTCATGTGGAACTGTTTGTGGATGGTAGTTCTTTTCCCTCTACAGCCTTCGTGGACTGCGGATCATCCATTAATCTTATTGACTCCCAATTGTTCACATGTTGCAAGATAGGGACAGTTAGGCTCAAGGTCCCGATCAAGGTGGTGGCCATTGACTCCTCCCCCCTCACTAAGGAGGGAATTCTTTTCATGTCTGATTTATTTGCGCTCAGAGTGGGCGCTACTCATGTGGAAAACCTTAGTTGCTTGGTTTTGGACAATCTACCTGCAGGGTTGGTGTTGGGCATGTCATGGCTACAACGCCATAACCCAGTTATTAACTGGAAAACGGGGGAGATTATTCAATGGGGATTTAACGATTTTAAGTTATGTGATAAATCCGCACTGCTGGTTGAACCTGTTAAATCTGTGTCTGTGTCATCTGTCGAGCTGGAAGGTATTCCGGAATACCTGAAGGACTTCGAAGATGTTTTCTCTGAAAGTGGGGCCGAGATGTTGCCACCACATAGACCCTTTGACTGCGCTATTGAGCTGGTCCCGGGGGCTAAATTAATTAAAGCCCATCTGTTTAATTTATCCAGCCCTGAGCGCTTAGCTATGAAGGATTACTTTGCTGAAAGTCTTCGCAAAGGACACATACATCCCTCAGTCTCACCTGTGGTGGCAGGTTTCTTTTTTGTAGAGAAAAAAGATGGTGGTTTACGTCCCTGTCTCAATTTTCGTGAGCTTAATCAGATTACTGTACGGAATACGTACCCCCTTCCGTTGATTCCCGATTTGTGTAACCAACTATCAGGGGCAAAATGGTTCTCTAAACTGGATCTTCGGGGGGCATATGATTTGATAAGGGTCCGAGAGGGGGATGAATGGAAAACTGCGTTCCTCACGTCCGAGGGACTGTTTGAAAATGTAGTCATTCCGTTTGGTCTTACCCATGCCCCTGCCATATTTCAGAATTTCACCAACGTAGTATTCTCGGATCTCATTGGCCATTTTGTTGTTATCTAATTAGATGATATTTTGATATACTCCTCCAACAGGCATTCTCATCTGAAACATGTACGAACCGTTCTCCAAAGACTGAGGGAAAATTATCTGTTTGCCAAATTGGAGAAATGTGTATTTTGTGTTCAGGAATTGTCTTTTTGGGATTAATTGTGTCCTGTGAAGGTTTTTGCATGGACCCCAAGAAGATGCAGGCCATTGCGGATTGGGTGCAACCCCGAGATCTTAAGGGTCTTCAGCGCTTCTTGGGGTTCAACAATTATTACCGCAAATTTATTCGGGGGTTTTCGCAGGTGGTCAAACCACTCACAGATCTAACATGCAAAGGTGTGGATGTGAGAAATTGGTCCTCGCTCGCAAAAGAGGCCTTTGTGACTCTGAAAAAATGTTTTATGTCTGCTCCTGTGTTGGTACAGCCAGATCTGTCCAAACCATTTTGTGGTGGAGATGGATGCCTCTGAGGTGGGGGTGGGGGCAGTGTTGTCCCAAGGGCCTTCCACTCTTACCCACCTCAGGCCATGTGCTTTCTTTTCCAGGAAGTTCTCTGCTGCTGAAAGAAATTATGATGTAGGCAATAGAGAGCTTCTTGCGGTCAAGTTGGCATTTGAGGAGTGGAGGCACTTTTTGGAGGGGGCCAGTCACCCGGTTACTGTGATCACCGATCACAAAAATTTGTCATACATTGGGTCTGCTAAAAGACTAACGCCCAGACAGGCCCGTTGGTCGCTTTTTTTCCCGTTTTCAGTTTACTATTACATTTCGTCCAGGGTCAAAGAATGTCAAGGCTGATGCCTTATCTCGCAGCTTTCATCCTGTGTCTTCCCCTGAGCCCCCGTCCTCCATTCTTCACCCTGGGGTTGTGTTGGTAGGGATCTCGTCTGAATTGGAATGGGAGATTGAGGGGGCCCAGTCGCTGGCTCCTGCGGCCAAGCCAGGGGGCAAGTTGTTTGTCCCAGAGCAACTTCACCTTAGACTCTTGCAGGAGTTCCATGAATCCAAGCTGAGTGCTCACCCTGGTATATCAGCCACGCGTCTGGCGGTGGCTAGGATTTTTTGGTGGCCTACCCTTGGTTCTGACTTAAAAAAGTTTGTTTCTGGTTGTGGGGTCTGCGCTCGTTCTGAAAACTCTCATAGCCGGCCGGCGGGGGAGCTGATGCCCTTGGCAGTTCTCGACAGACCATGGACCCACCTGTCCATGGATTTTGTTACCAATCTTCCTCCTTCCAGGGGTAATACGGTGGTATGGGTAGTGGTGGACAGATTTTCAAAGCAGGCTCATTTTGTACCCCTGTCCGCACTACCTTCAGCTGAGACTTTATCCAGATTGTTTGTGCAGCATGTGGTCCGGTTGCATGGGGTACCCCTGAATGTGGTGTCTGATCGTGGTGTGCAGTTTGTGGCTAAGTTTTGGGGTGCTTTCTGCAAAAAATTAGGGGTGTCTCTGTCCTTTTCGTCTGCATACCATCCCGAGAGCAATGGTCAGACGAAACGCACTAATCAGTCTCTGGAGCAGATCCTCAGATGTCTGAATTCTGCTAGACAGAATGACTGGTGTGATGTACTGCCATTGGCTTAATTTGCCTTCAATAGTCGGGTGAGTCAATCCACGGGTATGTCTCCTTTCTTGGTCAACTATGGGTTCAGTCCTCATTTTGGTGAGTTTTCTCGTCTGGATTCGGGGTGTCCCGGGGCCGAGGACTCTGTTCAGCGGTTAAAAGATACATGGGCAGAAGTCCAGCAGAGTATATCTAGGTCTCAAGGCAGGTATAAGTTTTTCGCGGACAGGAAACGAACACTTGGTCCCACGTTTCAGGTTGGAGATAAAGTTTGGCTCTCCATGCGAAACATTAAGTTAAAGATTCCATCAGTCAAGTTGGGCCCCAAATTCATTGGTCCGTACAAGATTGTGGAAAAAATCAATCCAGTGGCGTACAGGCTGTGCCTTCCACCCTCTTTCAAGATCCCTAACGTCTTCCATAGATCTCTACTGAAACCTTTTGAAGCAGTCCGGGGAGAATCTGAGTCCGCGGCTCCTCCGGTTTTGGTTGAGGGACATGTGGAATATGAGATTGGTCATATTGTAGATTCCAGGTTGCAGAGTGGTCAGTACAGTACCTGGTTCATTGAAAGGGGTATGGGCCGGAGGACAGGTCCTGGGTGCCGGCCCGGTTGATGCATGCGGATCGCCTGGTTCGGGCTTTCCATGCTAGGTACCAGGGCAGGCCTGGGGTCCAGAGGCCCCCTGTTGAGAGGGGGGTACTGTCATGATCTCAGTGCGAGTTGGACCCGCACGCTGTGGGTTAATGTCTGGAACCAGTGCTGGTGAACCTGCACTTCTGGGGTTAACGTTATTATCTCAGTGAAGACTCTTACCTGCACACCTGGGGCTTATTATTGTGGCCTCTCCTTGGTTCTGGGAAGGCTTCTTATAGCCTCTGGAAGCTCCAATCCCCGTCAGTTATACGTTCGCCCTTGGCAGAGTGTGTTGACCCCTGTGTGTGTTTGTGCTGTGTTCTGGTTGCCTGATACTTTGGTTTTGACTCAGTCTGTTCTCTGGATACTGCTTGTTGGATTCTGCTTGGTACCTTCTATGTCTGTTTGGTTTTGACCTCTGCTTGGCCCTGACTATCCGTTCTGTCTCCTCCCTGGTACTTTACTGCTATCTCTGTGTATGACCCCCCGTTTGCCTGACTTTGAGCATTCCTGTAGTTGTGTCCTGCCGATCTCTGGCAGCAGGATGCTAAGCCCCACCCATTGCAGTCTCATGACCGTAGGTCCTTCACTGCTTGCTAAACTTCAGCGTCCCCAGGTCCTGTTTGTCTGAGCTTCCCAGCCGTACCTGACCCCGGGCCCCCCTGCAGTGTGGGTGAGTCCCTGTTTAGCGGTGGCTGCATACCAGCGCTGACAGGACCCTGACAGATAACACATCAGGGACCAAGGCTGTGGGATTTCAAAAAATCTCCCATAATACCAGGGGGGGCAATAATCGTAGACATCTCCACCAGGCTGAGTCCAGATGGATCTTTGAACTGCAGTCGGTGTCTCCTACTGGACTAAATTAGGAACTATTATTTACCGGCATTTTTGGCTAAAATATCTGACTTCGTTACTTTTACATACTTTTCATCTTCTCCTCGTCAGGTTGTCTGCAATTGGCTTTCTTGAATTTTTAAAGTCTGGAGATTGAATTTTCATCACATCAATGGATTCTCCTGCATGGCTGGCTTCCCTTTGAAGATGTATTCTCTTTTTTCATTCATCATGGACTTCTCATGGGTTGCCAAGTTACACTGTCAGGTGTCTCTACTTCTTATGTACTGACCTTAAACCCCATTCCAATGGGGGTTGTGGTTATTTAGAAGGGTGGATGTTAGTGTTGATATTTTGACCTATATATTTTTATCCCCTTAGGAATTTTTGCTTCATTGTCAATATATATATGTTTTTTCTTGTCTGGTGTATATATATATATTTTTTATACATTTTTTTCATTTTTGGCTAACTTAGCTTTTTTTTTTTGGCCCATTTCGGGGACTTCTTACCTTGCTGGATTCATATTTCTGTTATGTGACACATAGGGACTTTTTCTCCCTGTCCTTGTATATAATAATAATACTTTATTTTTTTTTATATAGCGCTAACATATTCCGCAGCGCTTTACAGTTTGCACATATTTTCATCACTGTCCCTGATGGGGCTCACAATCTAAATGCCCTATCAGTATGTTTTTTGGAGTGTGGGAGGAAACCGGAGTGCCCGGAGGAAACCCACGCAAACACGGGGAGAACATACAAACTCCTTGCAGATGTTGTCCTTGGTGGGACTCGAACCCAGGACTCCAGCGCTGCAAGGCTGCAGCGCTAACCACTGAGCCACCGTGCTGCCCTATATCTATGTTTGGGGGTTTTCATCACATACATGCAGGCCACTTCGCTCGCTTTTATGATAGTTGTGCTATAATATTTTCACATCTTTTATTACCATGTGGTGGGCACCTATTTCCTATATAAAGAAGCACTGTGGCTTGTTTTCCTAGAGGCATTGCTGACGCTCTATTCTCCTTCTACGCTTTCAGTGCGCATGTGTGCCTTCCCCTTGTACACAGCAACGAAAGATGCTGTTTCAGACCGGTCTGACACACTGTGCATGCTCGCCTGGGTCATTCAAGTGTGACTCTCGCGGTATTACACCTCGGCGTGACTCTCACGACAGTACAGCAGGACGGCCAGCGTTCAGGGATAGGATGGGTCCGTGCACACATTGTTGTTATGCACACACCAGTTTCCGCTTAAGGTACTAATTGGATTGTATTTAACATGCTGATGTTGAGGATGTGAACACCCTTCCCTGACGAAGCTGCTATAAGCAAGCGATACGCGGTCTCTTCCCACACCCCTGCTCCATGTCCTCCCTGTCTTTTTAGCCTATCCTGGCTTTCCACATGCACATTTTTTTTTCTTCAACTGCCTTCAATATCCTCAACAGATATATGGTTTGTGGCAGTTTTCTTCCCACTGTTGTGGATTATGCAGGCACTCAGGACATGTCTCATCACTTTGAAAGTGTAGTGAGTAGAGTTGAGCGAAACGGGTCGGTCAAATTCATAAGTCGCCGACTTTCGCTGAAGTCGGGTTTTATGAAACGAAACCCGACCATAGCGTAAGGTCGGCCACGAGGTCGGCGACCAGAGTGCCAAAGTCCCGTTTCAAATGATGCTTCCAGCGCCCTTTTTCAGCCAATGATGGAGGACGCACACTGTGGGGAACGCGATGACATGGGCATCGGTCACCACCATCTTTCAGAAGGGCATGCAAGTGATTGGCTTGCTTTGTGTGGCGTCACAGGGGCTGTAAAAGGGCTTGCACGCCGACCGCCATCTTACTTCTGCCGATCTTAGCATTAGGGAGAGGTTGCAGCTGCTGATTCTGAATAAGGGAGAGCGTTAGGAAGGGAAGAACAAAAAAACTGCTTCTGCTGTTAGCGATTTCCACTGTACAACACAACAGTTTGTATGCAGTGACAGGGGAGGCTATATTTTTGTGCATCAGCTCTGTTGGTTATTAGGCTGCCTTATAAGGCTCCCTGATAGCTGCATTGCTGTTTGCACACTGCTGTGCAAACTGCTTTTTTAAAAGCAAAAATACTATTCTTGCTCTTTTCTGCAGAGTAACCTAGCATTCATTTTTCCACACGTTTGAGTGCAGCAGTCCTGCTTATTAGGCTGCTGCTGCCATACTTGGACTGAGAACATCATTGTCAGCCTCCTAAAATCTCTAGGGAGCTTCCACTTCTCCCCAATACTATATACACACCTTGTACCTGGTCATACACCTGCCTATTTCAGCCTGTTAAATTGAGGTGTAATCTCTAGTGGGCCTGAGAAAATAGTTCAGCCTCCTAAAATCTCTAGGGAGCTTCCAATTCTCCCCAATACTATATACACCTTGTACCTTGTTTTACAGTACCATATAGCTGGTGGTATTTTGGGTACATTTTTCCAAAAATGAGGAAGTATGGTGGAAGAGGCCATGGCAGTGGACGGGGATTGCCAGCTGGTACTGATGGTGGTGGTGGTGCATATGCTGGTAGTGGCAAAAGCACAATAGCACCTAAGGCAGGAGGTGTTGAGCCTGCGTCATCGTCTGGCTCAACAAGGCCTCGAAGGCTCTCTTTTCTGGGAGTAGGTAAATCGCTCTTAAAACCGGAGCTTCAGGAACAAGTTTTGGCTTATATTGCTGAAACAACCCCCAGCTCTATCGCCTCCTCTTCTGAAGTTTCAAAAAATAAAAGCACTGAGTTGTCAGTGGAGGCTCCTGGTCAGGAACAACACGTTTTCTTGTGTCCTTCACCCCTACCAAAAGTGAAGGATGCGGCAGGCCACACAACAGATTACTCCATGGAGCTCTTTTCACATACCATGCCTGGGTTATCAAGTCAAATCGTGAATTCCCCAGTCCAAGATGAATCTGACATGGAGTGCACTGATGCACAGCCACTGCTAGATTTTTCTGATGGTACATTCACTCAGAGCACTACATTGTCCTCGCAGTGTACTGAGCCAGAATCTGACCCTGATGAAACTCAGGTGCCCCTTCCCGCATACTATACCACCATACACGGTGACACAGAGGAAGGTGCACATGACATTGAAGAGGAGGTGATGGATGACCCAGTTGTTGAACCAGATTGGCATCCATTGGGGGAAGAGGGTGCCGCTGCCAATAGCTCAGAAGAGGAGGAGGATCCGCAGCAGGCATCGACATCGCAACAGATGTTATCTGGCAGGCCCGTAGCAGTCCAAAAACGGTTTACAAAGACCAAAAGAGTTGCAGGACAGCTTGGCCAGACGGTCAAATTAGCACAGCCTACAAGGCCTAGAAATGTCTTCCATAGTAGGAAGAGTGCAGTGTGGCACTTTTTTGAACAAAATCCAAATGATCAGGCAAAGGTTATCTGTAAGAAGTGCACAAAGACCTTTAGCCGAGGGAAAAATCTGAGAAATTTGAATTCCAGTTGCATGCTTAGACATTTAACCACCATGCACTTGCAAGCGTGGACGGACTACCAAACCTCACGTACCACATGTACACCTGCTCCGAATGAAGGTAGTCAGCAACACTACATCGCTTCCCCCACTGTAAGCCCACCGGTTAGCACACCACCAGCAGCAAATGTTGAGGTGTCGTCGCAAGGCCAAAGCAGTCAGGGAATCACAATGTTATTGCTACGAAAGACTGAATCTAGGCCATCAGCAAGACCACCAACACCATCACCATCACCAACCCTCTCTGTCTGCCATGTCCACCGCTAGTTCCACCATATGCAGCTCTCAAGTCCAGCTCACCCTACCAGAGACTCTCAGTAGGACAAGAAAGTACTCATCTTCTCATCCGCGTACACTGTGCTTGAACGCCCACATTGCCAAACTAATCTTGTTAGAGATGATGCCCTACTGGTTGGTTGAAAGCGAAGCTTTCCACGAGCTCATGGCCTACACAGTACCACGCTATGACCTACCCAGTCGGCACTTCTTTTCTCGAAAAGCCATCCCAGCCCTCCACCTGCATGTGAAAGACCGCATTGTCCATGCACTCAAGCAATCAGTGAGTGGAAAGGTGCACCTCACAACAGATGCATGGTCCAGTAGGCATGGCCAGGGCCGTTATGTGTCCATCACTGCGCACTGGGTTAATGTGGTGGATGCAGGGTCAACAGGCGACAGCGGCGGTGGGACACTGCTGCCTAGCCCGCGGTATAGGAAACAGTTGGCTGTAGGTGTTCGACCCTCCTCCTCCTCCAGAAGAGAAAGCTCGTCCACAGAGCGCAGTTGCACAAGCACTCCATCCGCAGCTGCCAGTGTTGCACACGAGGTGTCCCATTATCAAACAGCTAGTGGTAAGCGTCAGCAGACTGTGTTGAAGATGATGTGTTTGGGCGACAACAGACACACCGCGGAGGTACTGGCCGACTACTTGCAGCGACAAACTGAGTCATGGCTGGGCAGTCTACATCTTGAGGCAGGCAAGGTAGTTAGTAATAACGGCCAGAATTTTGTGGCAGCCATAGCCCTTTCAAAACTTAGACACATACCTTGCCTGGCTCACACCTTGAACCTGGTGGTGCAGTGCTTCCTCAATAATTATCCGGAGTTAACAGCCCTGCTCCATAAGGTGCGAAGACTGTGCTCGCACATCTGCCGGTCGCCCATACACTCCAGTCGTATGCAGAAGCTGCAGCGATTGCTCCACCTTCCCAAGCACCGCCTAATTATCGACGTTGCAACAAGGTGGAACTCCACCCTGCACATGCTTCAGAGGCTGTGTGAACAGAGGCAGGCTGTAATGCATTTGTGGAAGGTTACACGGGCAGGCTGTTTGAGTGCAGACATGGAGTTGTCTGGTGTGCAATGGTCGAAGCTGAAAGACCTCTGTAAAGTCCTTCAGTGTTTTGAGGAATGCACACGGCTGGTAAGCGCAGATGACGCCATCCTAAGCATGAGCATCCCACTTATCCGTCTGCTCATGCAAACTTTGACTCACATTAAGGAGCAGGCGTCTGCAGCCGAGGAGGAAGAGGAGGAGGGAAGCCTTTATGACAGTCAGCCATTGTCTGCTCAGGGAACTCTCCTGGACGAGGTGGAGGAAGAAGAGGAAGAGGAGGATGATGGGGATGATTATTTAGGGGAGGAGGATGCTTCTCAGGGGGCAAGAGAAAATGTTGGCATGGAAAGGTCAGGTACAGGGTTTGTGTGTGACTGGAGGGATGTGGATTGACGTTGACGACTACTGGTTGGCCAGCATCCTGGATCCATGCTATAAAGGCAAATTGCAAAACATCATGCCACAGGAGAACCTAGAGCTGATGTTGGCTAACAAACAAGCAACTCTGGTAAACCGTTTGTTTGAGGCATTCCCAGCACACAGCGGCGGTGATGGCTCTCCCACGAGCCGTAGGGGGCAACATGGAAGAGGTGTTCGTGGTGCACACAGCCGAAGTGGCGTTGGACACAGTGGTTTCATGACCATGTTGTGGACTGATTTTTCAAGTACCGCTCACACGACTGGTAATACTGCATCAATCGAAAGTGACAGGAGACAGCAGTTGTCAACTATGGTTACAAACTACTTCTCCTCCCATATCAATGTTCTCCCTCACAGGTCATTCCCCTTTGACTATTGGGCCTGTAAACTGGACACCTGGCCTGAATTGGCACAATATGCCTTACAGGAGCTCGCTTGCCCTGCTGCTAGTGTGCTATCCGAAAGAGTCTTCAGTGATGCTGGATCAATCCTTCCTAACAGAAAAAAAGGACCCGTCTGTCGACCCAAAATGTTGATGATGTAACCTTCATTAAATTGAACCATGCATTGGTTTCAAAGGATTTTGTCCCACCTTCCCCTGCTGACACGTAGGTTGCCAGAAAAATGACTCGCTTTTGTCCTCCTCTTCCTCGAACTTCTCCAATTCCTCCATTTGCAGCTGCTGAATGTCCAACATCAACATATGCCATTTCTTCAACCTCCCTAACTGGGCTGCCTCCCCCCAGGGCCGGGGTCACCACCTGGCGCATGCACCCGTGTGAGTGCCGTTGCCCTGGACAGGTGGGTGAGCCCACTCTTGTGCGATGGCACTGGCACAGGGTCCCTCATAGTACAATCAAGTGTCTCTGATGGTGGGGGTGCACACCCGCCATCAGACACACTGGCGTACTATGAGGGGTCCTGTGCCAGTACCGCCACCCACGAGTGGGCCCCCCCTGCTTGCTCAGGGCCCGAGCGCTTGCAATACTTACCTCTCCCTGCTCCACCGCTGTGTAGTCTGGGCTGTTAAATCCTTCATTGGGACTGCCAATACAAATTTGGTGAACTGATAGATGTTGGTTAAGACGTAGCTATTTGCTGTCCTGCTGGGCTCTATCTTCAGATGATCAATGGCTTCCATTTGTTATGGACGTCGACTCACAATGAGATGAAGTGGTGGTTTATCATCAGCTTTCACAGTTTTCCTACTCACAGATGTGTGACATTCCTGCCCACATTTTTAAATGTGTCCTCTCATGCCAATCCAATAGAATCGCCTATGGCCTGTGGCTTCTGTCTTTTGCACTCCAAAGTTACCTGACAGATCATGATAGGCAGTGAGGACAATGTCTACATCTCTCCCTGTGATCACAATTTGATGGAGATGAGTAACGGTGATGGGATCCACGGTACTGCGATACAGCAAACCTTTCTTCACAAGAACTGTTTTCGCTGTCTCCACAGACAAAGTAATTGAGGGTCAGCATCGCCTCTGAGAAATCTCCTGGGAGTTTTTCCCGTGATTAGTAATTCCAAAATTTCTGCAATCACTCGACATTCCGTCTGTACTTGTATCCATCTCTTTTCCTCTTGCGGAGAGTCTGGACTGTCTTACTGAGACTGAAATATATATGAAGAATGAAAAATACCCCAACAGTGTATACTGGTGTACGCTTCGAATACATTACCCTTTTTCTACTTTTTAGATTCTTGTCTAATCCATACTGAGGCTGTGAGTGTCCTTGTCGGACTCCGGAAATATACACAGAGATTTTTAATGTGTAAACTATGCTACCTGTTATCCGTTGATACTTTACCCTTTCTCAACTTTCAACAATCTTGTTGAATCCATACTGGGCTTGAGACCATCTGAGTCTGCCTCCTGATATATAGACATAGATATTTAATGTGTAAACTATGCTATATACACCTGTTATCCGGTGATACTGTACCCTTTCTCAACTTTCTACAATCTTGTAGAATCCATACTGGGCATGAGACCATCTGAGTCTGCCTCCTGATTAGAGATGAGCGGTGTTCGAGTCGACCTGCTCGCCAAGGTCAAATTCGAGCTGTTTTGGGTGGTGTTCGAGCCGTTTATCGAACTCGAACACTTTGCTTAAAATTCGGCTGTTCGAGGTTACGTTCGAGAACGGTTTGTTCACCAAAAACGTAACTTTATTTTCACATTAATAATGGTTTTCAATGTTAATAGACAGTTTCATGGCATAGTAGCGGTGTCTGGTAGTCAGAGGTGTAGTACACCTGTTAAGGAGCTACACCGTGTTTCTAATAATTTTTTACCGCATCTTGTCCAGAAAATCCTTTAGGGCCTAGTAACTGCGTCTGCTACTCAGCAGAGGAGCCCAGCCGTGAACCAAGCTGTGCCACCTGTTTAAGAAAGAACCATTTTTTAACTACATTTAGCCCAGTGAATACTTTTGGCCCAGTACCTGTGTCTACTGCTCAGCAGAGGAGCCCACCCATGAACCAAGTTATGCCGCCTGTTTGTATAAGAACTGCGTGCTACTCAGCAGAGGAGCCCAGCTGCTAAGCAAGCTACAGCACCTGTGGTTCGGACACTTAGTTTTTTCACATTCTTTCTGGAATGCCGGTTAGGCTTAATTCCGGAATTCCGGTTTACCTGCACTTACTGGGAAATCCTCGTTCGCGGGGAAGAATTGGAATCCCAGTTCCCCATCACTAACGGGGTTCAGCAGGTTATCCGCACCTGTAAGCAACACACGCTGGTCCTTTCAGTGTAGCGCGCATGCAGCCCCGGACATGTAAGGGCATGACAGACCTGTTATTGCTCGTTCTTGCGTGTCGGAGCCTCGCGTGTCCCTCTAGTAAGCTGGACGCGGACCGCGGGGGCATGCCGTAGTCTTGTTCATTAACGTAATTAAGCTGACAAATCGCTAGCACAACTAAAAACGGCCATGCACCACAACCCACAGAATCGACAAAGCTTGCAATCTGTCCTTCCTTTCCGTGGCTGGCATGGTTGAGATTGCCCGTGTGGAGTCCAATTAAGCCGCAGGCTCCACTCCTGGTGGTGCCCTTCTGGACATTCCTTTAAGGTTCAGCTTTGCAACCATACTGCCCCTGGAAACCAAACACTTTGCCTTCATGGACACTGTTCGGAGGGTCGTGGGAATAACGCCGCCCGATCGGCAGTTGGCATAATTTATGGTGGGAAGTCCGACAGTATATGATTGTCTTCGATTTTAGAATTTTAGATTTTTTTTATTTTAGATTTTTATTCCAGCCTTTCTTGACTTTATAAGGGCATGACATCTGTGTCTCCTCCTCCTCCTTTTACTCCTCCACCTCTTTTCTATATGTAGTTGCCCTTTTCCATATGTTATTTGTGTCTTCTGAGCATTTTGTCTGCTTTGGGACACCTGTTAAGGTGTTTTGTAATTGTTTTCTATATGTTTGTATGTGTTTGTGTTTGCCTGTCATTGTTTTCAATGGGGTTCGACGGTGTTCGTCGAACGTTCGACGAACATTTGACAAACTTGCCTCCTGTTCAACGAACCGAATCGAACTCGAACACTAGCGGGGTGGCTCAACACTACTCCTGATATATAGACGTACATTTTTAATGTTTAAACTATACTATACATACCTGGTATCTGGTGATACTGTACCCTTTCTGCCAGGAAGTCCTCACCCACCACTCTAAGTGTATCATTGACACCTAAAACATTGACCCACATGTGTGATTATTTCTTGTGGATCTTCTTCTTATACTGTGGTGTGATCCATCATGAGCGTGTGAGAGTCTGTGGGTTACTCCTGCAATTTATATGTAGATTTAAAAATTACCCCAACACTGTATACAGCTCTACATTTGTCATACATTACCCATTTACTGCTTTTTATATTCTGGTCTAATCCAAACTGACCAAGTGAGAGTCTGTTTCTGACTGTGGAAATAAATACTGAGATTGACAATGACCCCTACACTGTGTACAGGTGTACGCTTCAGATCCATTACCGTTTTATGGCTTTTTATATTGTGTTGTAATCCATACTGAGCCTGGGAGCGTCTGTGTCTGCCTCCTGAAATATATACGGAGATTTAGAATGTTTAAACTATACTATATATACCTGCTATCTGATGATACTGTACCCTTTTTCTACTTTTTATATTCTTGTCTAATCCATACTGAGCCTGTGAGCGTCTCTGTGTGGCTCATTAAATATATAGGGAGATTGACAATTATCCTTTGACTTTATAGAGCTGTATGCTTCTGATACAGTACCATATATCTGATCTAATTTTGGGTACATTTTCTCCAAAATTTGGAAGTATGGTGGAAGAGGCCGCGGACGTGGGCGTGGGGGGGCAGCTGGTACTGATGGTGGTGGTGCATTTGCTGGTAGTGGCAAAAGCACAATAGCAGCTAAGGCAGGAGGTTTTGAGCCTGCATCATGGTCTGGCTCCGGAACGCCTGGAAGGCTACCTTTTCTGGGAGTAGGTTAACCGCTTTTTAAGCCAGAGCATCAGGAACTGGTATTGGCTTATATTGCCGAAACAGACTCCAGCTAATATGCCCTCCTCTTCTGAAGTTTCAAAAAATGCAAGCACTGAGTCGTCAAGTGCTGGCTCCTGGTCAGGAAGAACCCCTTTCCTTGTGTCCTTCACCCCCACCAAAAGTGAATGATGCAGCAGGCCACACTTCACATTAGTCCATGTAGCTCTTTCTCACATACCATGCCTGGGTTATAAAGTCAAATCGTGAATTCCCCAGTCCAAGATGAATCTGACATGGAGTGTGGGTGGCCAGCCAGGGCAGTGGGGTTAATCGGTATCGGGCTGGTGTCTCAGAGGGATGTGTCACGGTGGTGGTGACCCGGTCCGTGGCCCTGGGCGTCCATGCAAAGGGGTGAATAACGTTTATAGGTGAATGATACGTGACGCCACCTCTGGTTTCTGATCAGATTGACCAGTGCTGCAGTGTCGCTTCTCTGGGACAGATGTTGTGGTGCAGCTAAGATGTAGAAGCCCTGCACAGGTAGGGCCGTAGTCGCAGGACAGATGAAAGAGTTGGTAGATGGTGTGCAGTGCAGGATGTAGCAGAGCCGTGCGCCAGACGCAGGAGAAAAATGACAGACACAGTCGTGCAGTTCCTTTACCTGTACTTGGTAAGTGCCATCCAGGACCCAGAGTACAGATGGAGATGGAGTTGGTCAGCCTGGAAGCAAATTAGGAATTTTCTCTCTGCAGATAGGTAGTGTGGCCTCCGTTCTAGTGCTTATCTGAGGTACTTGCAGTACTGAGTTCACTGAAGTTCCCCCTGTTGACTCTCTTTTGAAACTTTCTCGCATAGCAGGCAGCCTTAGCCTTTTCCTTCTGGCTCACATAAGTCGCTGCTGGGGCCTCCGAGCCTTAGTTGGGAACAGAGCATTTACAGCTGCTACTTCCTCCGGTTTCTGCTGCCGGACCGTCAGTGTCCCTACAAACTCAGAGACCGGAATGCGGACCATGCGCTCCAGCTAGGAGTGAGCCTTAACTCTGCTCATCCTCCAGCTCCCCTTCTCACATCCACACACTTCCCCTTCCCTTCACAGACTGCCCTAACTTCCCTCCTCCCGACCACAGAGAGCAACTCCTCAGCAGTCAGGTTCAGAGCTCTCCCTGCTGGCCTGGAGTGGGAACAGTGTTGTGTGTTGGTTTAACTGCTAGAGAGATCCTTCGTTGCTCCCAAGCATGACATCACAGTCCCTTGGAGGAAGGTAATGCCACTGTGGCGGCCGTACTCCTGGGGGCGCCACAAGTGCACTAGTGCCCAGCCACTGCTAGATGATTCTGCTGGTACATTGACCCAGACCACTACATTCCCCTCGCACTCTACGCAGCCAGAATCTGACCCTGATGAAACTCAGGTTCCCCTTCCAGCATACTATACCACCTTACACGGTGACAAAGAGGAAGGTGCAGATGATAGTGCAGGTTCCTTGAACAGGTGGGGGGGCATACTCATGGGCGACGGCACTAGCACAAGGCCCCTCATAGTACGCAAAAGTGTCTCTGCCAGTGGGAGGGCTCACACTGCCATACTATGAGGGGCCCTGTGCCAGTGCCGTCGCCAATGAGTCGGCCCCCCCTGCTTGCTCAGGATCACAGCACTTGCAAAGTTGAACTACTTACCTCTCCCTGCTCCACCGCCGAGACATCTTCCGCGTTTCCTGAAAGTGACATTCTGGTCAGAGAGCGCGATGACATCATGTCTGTACGCCCTCTGCCTAAACAGCCCAAGTGCAGAGAGATGGAAGATGGGGACGACGAGGAGTCCAGACTAGTACAGGGATTCCCTAGCGAGGAGACTTATTTAATTGTTTTAAAGGTTGGGAGCAATTTTTGGGGAACACTATTCTCTGGAGAATGATATATGGGGCCCACCATACACTGGAGCATTCCAAAGGTGGACAGGGCCCATTATGCACTGGAGCATTTGAAATGGGGCCCATTATATTTGGAGCATTATTTGGGCCCATAAGACAGTGGAGCTTCATCCATTGGGACCAACATATACTGTAGCTTTATGTGGAGCTCATCATATACTGTATCGAACATTATATGGGACTAGAGTTGAGCGACTCTTGGTTTTTTAGGGTCGCGTTTCGTTTCGTGAAACCCGACTTTTCCAAAAGTCGGGTCGAGCAAGATCGTCCGATTATAGGGAAAAGTCGGGGTCGTCCCGAAACACGAAACCCAATGTAAGTCAATGGGGAATAAAAGTCGGCAGTGAGAGGAGGACAGGAAACACACCTACAGTGCCCATTTGAATGCCAAAAGCATCAATTCTTCTTACTTAAGCTTGTCAACCTTAATTAACTTCATAATACAAGTTACGCACTGAAAAATGGGGGTTATTTGGCTAAAGTTGTGGGGGGGGAGGGCTGGCTGCAGGTTTTCATGTGCCCTGGGCGAAAGAGCGCCCCTTTAACACATACCACAACTCATCATGCTCCGATACGGCAGAGAAATAGCGGTATAGTACAATGAAAAATACCTCACTTTTTACATCTCATGACGAGGCCCATCTATTTCTCCATACAGAATCATTGGTCCCATATAATGTTTGAAACAGTATACGATGAGCTCAACATAATGCTACAGTATATGTTGGTCCCCATGGATGAAGCTCCACTGTCTTATGGGCCCAAATAATGCTCCAAACATAATGGGCCCCATTTCTAATGCTCTAGTGTATAATGGGCCATGTAAATGCTGCACCAGTGTCTGATGTCCACCTTTGGAATGTTCCAGTGTATGGTGGGCCCCATCTATCATTCTCCAGAGTATAGTGCTCCCCAAAAATTGCTGTCCCAACATTGAAAACAATCAAATAAGTCTCCTCGCTAGGGAATCCCTGTACTTCTCTGGATTCCTCGTCGTCCCCATCTTCCATCTCACTGCACAGTATTTCAACTTTGCAAGTGCTGTGATCCTGGGCAAGCAGGGGGGGCCCACTCGTTGGCGACGGCACTGGCACAGGGCCCATGATAGTATGGTGGTGTGTCTGATGGCGGGTGGGCCGAACCTGCACTTTCATCTGCAGCTTCCTCTTTGTCTCCGTGTAAGATGGAACTGTATATGGGAAGGGTAACCTGAGTTTCATCAGGGTCAGATTCAGGTCGCGTAGCGTGTGAGGGGAATGTAGTGGTCTGGGTCAATGTACCAGCAGATTCATCGAGCAGTGGCTGGGCATCAGTGCACTTGTGTCGCCCCCAGGAGTACGGTCGCCACAGTGGCATTACCTTCTTCCTAGGGAGTGTGATGTCATGCTTGGGAGCAACGAAGGATCTCTCTAGCAGGTTAACTGATCGGGCGGCGTTATTCCCACGACCCTCCAAACAGCGTTCATGAAGGCAAAGTGTTTGTTTTACGTGGGCAGTATGGTTGCAAAGCTGAACCTTAAATTAATGTCCAGAAGGGCACCACCAGGAGTGGAGCCTACGGTTAAATTCGACTCCACCTGGGAAACCTCAACCATGCCAGCTACAGAACAGATGCACACATTGCAAGCTTAATTCCGTTAACGAACGAGACTCCGTCATGCCCCGCGGTCCGAGTCCGGCTTACTAGAGGGACACGTGAGGCTCTGGCACATGAGATTGGCCAATAACTGGTGTGTCATGCCCTTACATGTCCGTGGCTGCATGTGCGCTACACTGAAAAGGCCAGCGTTTGTCGCTTACGGGTGCAGATAACCCGCTGAACAACGTTAGTGATGGGGATCACTGATTACAATTATTACCCGCGAACGATGATTTCCCAGTAAGTGCAGGTCAACCGCAGTTCCGGAATTAGGCCTAACCGTCATTCCTGAAAAAATTAAAAACTTACGTGTGCAAACCACAGGTGCTGTAGCTTGCTTAACAGCTCGCCAGCCGTTCTCACGCCCAGTATGGATTACACGTGATTGCACAAAGGTGAGAAAGGGTACCGTATCCCCAGATAACATGTATGGATAGCGTACACATTCAAAATATATGTCTATACATCAGGAGGCAGGCTCAGACGGTGTTAAGCCCAGTATGGATTGCACGTGATTGCACAAAGGTTAGAAAGGGTACCGTATCCCCAGATAACATGTATGGATAGCGTACACATTCAAAATATATGTCTCAGGAGGCAGGCTCAGACGGTGTTAGGCCCAGTATGGATTGCACGTGATTGCACAAAGGTTAGAAAGGGTACCGTATCCCCGGATAACATGTATGGATAGCGTACACATTCAAAATCTATGTCTATACATCAGGAGGCAGGCTCAGACGGTGTTAGGCCCAGTATGGATTGCACGTGATTGCACAAAGGTTAGAAAGGGTACCGTATCCCCAGATAACATGTATGGATAGCGTACACATTCAAAATATATGTCTCAGGAGGCAGGCTCAGACGGTGTTAGGCCCAGTATGGATTGCACGTGATTGCACAAAGGTTAGAAAGGTTACCGTATCCCCAGATAACATGTATGGATAGCGTACACATTCAAAATATATGTCTCAGGAGGCAGGCTCAGACGGTGTTAGGCCCAGTATGGATTGCACGTGATTGCACAAAGGTTAGAAAGGGTACCGTATCCCCGGATAACATGTATGGATAGCGTACACATTCAAAATCTATGTCTATACATCAGGAGGCAGGCTCAGACGGTGTTAGGCCCAGTATGGATTGCACGTGATTGCACAAAGGTTAGAAAGGGTACCGTATCCCCAGATAACATGTATGGATAGCGTACACATTCAAAATATATGTCTCAGGAGGCAGGCTCAGACGGTGTTAGGCCCAGTATGGATTGCACGTGATTGCACAAAGGTTAGAAAGGGTACCGTATCCCCGGATAACATGTATGGATAGCGTACACATTCAAAATCTATGTCTATACATCAGGAGGCAGGCTCAGACGGTGTTAGGCCCAGTATGGATTGCACGTGATTGCACAAAGGTTAGAAAGGGTACCGTATCCCCGGATAACATGTATGGATAGCGTACACATTCAAAATCTATGTCTATACATCAGGAGGCAGGCTCAGACGGTGTTAGGCCCAGTATGGATTGCACGTGATTGCACAAAGGTTAGAAAGGGTACCGTATCCCCGGATAACATGTATGGATAGCGTACACATTCAAAATCTATGTCTATACATCAGGAGGCAGGCTCAGACGGTGTTAGGCCCAGTATGGATTGCACGTGATTGCACAAAGGTTTGAAAGGGTACCGTTTCCCCGGATAACATGTATGGATAGCGTACACATTCAAAATATATGTCTCAGGAGGCAGGCTCAGACGGTGTCAGGCACAGTATGGATTTGACGGCCCAGATTACACAGCGGAGGAGCAGGAAGAGGTAAAGATAGCAAATGCTGGGGCCCTGCCCAAGCAAGGGGGGCCCACTCGTGGGCATCGGTACTGGCACTGGGCCCCTCATAGTACAGCGGTGTGTCTGACGGCGGGTGTGCACCACCACCGTCAGAGACACTTGATTGCACTATGAGGGACCCTGTGCCAGTGCCCGCGCCCAAGAGTCGGCCTACCCACCTGTCCAGGGCAACGGCACTCGCACGGTGTCGTGCGCTAGGTGGTGACCCCGGCCATGGGGGGGGAGGCAGCACAGTTAGGGAGTTTTAGAAAGTGGCATATGTTGATGTTGGACATTCAGCTGATGCAAAAGGCGAAATAGGTGAAGTCCCAGGAAGAGGTGGACCAAAGCAAGCCATTTTTCTGTCACCCTATGTGTCATCAGGGGAAGGTGGGACAAAATCCTTGGAAACCCATGCGTGGTTCATTTTAATGAAGGTTAGATCATCCACATTTTGGGTTGACAGACGGGTCCTTTTTTCTGTCAGGATTGATCCAGCTGCACTGAAGACTCTTTCCGATAGTACACTTGCAGCTGGGCAAGCGAGCTCCTGTAAGGCATATTGGGCCAATTCAGGCCAGGTGTCCAGTTTATCGGCCCAATAGTCAAAGGGGAATGACCTGTGTGGGAGAACATCGATATGGGAGGAAAAGTAGTTTGTTACCATAGTTGACAACTGCTGTCTCCTGTCACTTTCCATCGATGCAGTATTACCAGTTGTGTGAGCAGTATTTGAAAAATCAGTCCACATCATTGTCATGAAACCCCTGTCTCCAACGCCACTTCTGCTGTGTGCACCACGAACACCTCTGCCAAGCTGCCCCCGACCCGTACGGCTCGTGTGAGAACCATCACCGCTGCTGTGTGCTGGGAATGCCTCAAGCAACCGATTTACCAGAGTTGCTTGTTTATTAGCCAATATTAGGTCAAGGTTCTCCTGTGGCATGATGTTTTGTAATTTGCCTTTATAGCGTGGATCCAGGATGCTGGCCAACCAGTAGTCGTCATCGTTCATCATTTTGGCAATGCGGGGGTCCCTTTTTAGGATCCGCAAGGCATAATCTGACATGTGGGCCAATGTTCCCGGTGTCAATGATGCACTGCAAGTGCTGGTTGGAGGAGCACTTTCTGGCAAATCCACATCCCTCCAGTCACGCACAAACCCTATACCAGACCTTGCCACGCCAACATTTTCACTTGCCCCACGAGATGCATCCTCCCCTAAGTAATCATCCCCATCATCCTCCTCCTCCTCCTCTTCTTCCTCCACCTCGTCCAGGAGAGGTCCCTGAGCAGACAATGGCTGAATGTCATCAAGGATTCCCTCCTCCTCTTCCTCCTCATCAACATTGGCTGCAGACGCCTGCTCCTTAAGGTGCGTCAAAGTTTGCATGAGCAGACGCATAAGTGGGATGCTCATGCTTAGGATGGCGTCGTCTGCGCTTACCAGCCGTGTGCATTCCTCAAAACACTGAAGGACTTTACAGAGGTCTTTCAGCTTCGACCACTGCACACCTGTCAACTCCATGTCTGCTCTCAAAGTGCCTGGCCGTGTATCCTCCCACAAATGCATTATGGCCTGCCTCTGCTCGCACAGCCGCTGCACCATGTGCAGGGTGGAGTTCCACCTTGTTGCAATGTCGATAATGAGGCGGTGGTTGGGAAGGTGGAGCAATCGCTGCAGCTTCTGCATACGAACGGAGTGTACAGGCGACCAGCGGATGTGCGCGCACAGTCTTCGCACCTTCTGGAGCAGGGCTGTTAACTCCGGATAATTTTTGAGGAAGCACTGCACCACCAGGTTCAAGGTGTGAGCCAAGCAAGGTATGTGGCTGAGTTTTGAAAGGGCTATGGCTGCCACAAAATTACGGCCGTTATCACTAACTACCTTGCCTGCCTCAAGATGTACACTGCCCAGCCATGACTCAGTTTGTCGCTTCAAGTACTCGGCCAGCACCTCGGCGGTGTGTCTGTCGCCCAAACACATCATCTGCGACACAGCCTGCTGACGCTTTCCACTAGCTGCTCGATAGGGGGACACATCGTGTGCAACAGTGGCAGCTGCAGATGGAGTGCTCGTACGACTGCGCTCTGTGGACGAGCTTTCGCTTCTGGAGGAGGAGGAGGAGGAGGGTCGAACGCTTACAGACAACTGTTTCCTATACCGTGGACTAGGCAGCACTGTCCCACCACCGCTGTCCCCTGTGGACCCTGCATCCACCACATTAACCCAGTGCGCAGTGATGGACACGTAACGGCCATGGCCATGCCGACTGGACCATGCATCAGTTGTGAGGTGCACCTTTCCGCTCACTGACTGCTTGAGTGCATGGACAATGCGGTCTTTCACATGATGGTGGAGGGCTGGGATGGCTTTCTGAGAGAAGAAGTGGCGACTGGGTAGGTCATAGCGTGGTACTGCATAGGCCATGAGTTCGCGGAAAGCTGCGCTTTCCACCAACCGAAAGGGCATCATCTCAAACGAGATTAGTTTGGCAATGTGGGCGTTCAAACCCAGTGTACGCGGATGAGAGACTGAGTACTTTCTTGACCTACTCATAGTGTCTGGGAGGGTGAGCTGGACTTGAGAGCTGCATATGGTGGAAGTAGCGGTGGACAGGGCGGACTGAGAGAGGGTTGATGATGGTGATGCAGTTGGTGTTCTTTCTGATGGCCTAGAATCAGTCTTTCGTTGATATAACAGTGGGATTCCCTGACTGCTGTGGCCTTGCAACGACACCTCAACATTTGCTGCTGTGCTAACCGGTGGGCTTATAGTGGGGGAAACAATGTAGCATTGCTGACTACCTTCGTTGTGATCAGTTGCACATGTGGCACTTGAGGTTTGGTGTTGTGTCCACGCTTGCAAGTGCATGCTGGTTAAATGTCTAAGCATGCAACTGGTTTTCAAATTTTTCAGATTTTTCCCTCGGCTAAAGGTCTTTGCGCACTTCTTACAGATAACCTTGGCCTGATCATGAGGATTTTGTTCAAAAAAGTGCCACACTGCACTCTTCCTACTTTTGCAGACATTTTGCGGCCTAGCACGCTGTGATCTTTTGACCCTCTGGACAAGCTGTCCAGCAACTCTTTTGATGTTTGGAACCTGTCTTTGGAGTGCTACAGGCCTGCCAGATAACAGCTGTTGCGATGTCGATGTCTGCTGTGGATGCTCCTCATCTGAGCTATTGGAAGCAGCACCCTCTTCCCCCAATGGATGCCAATCTGGGTCAACAACTGGGTCATCCATCACCTCCTCTTCTATGTCATGTGCACCTTCCTCTGTGTCACCGTGTATGGTGGTATAGTGTGCGGGAAGGGGCACCTGAGTCTCATCAGGGTCAGAATCTGGCAATGTACACTGCGAGGACAATGTAGTGCTCTGAGTGAATGTACCAGCAGAATCATCCATCAGCGGCTGTGCATCAGTGCACTCCATGTCAGATTCATCTTGGCCTGGGTAATTCACCATTTGACTTGATAATCCAGGCATGGTATGTGAAAACAGCTCCATGGAGTAATCAGTAGTATGGCCTGCGTCATCCTTCAATCTTGGTTGGGGTGAAGGACACAAGGAAAGGTGTGGTTCATGAACATGAGCCTCCAATGACGACTCAGTGCTTTTACTTTTTAGAACTGAAGAAGAGGAGGCGATAGAGCTGGAGGCTGAGTCAGCAATGTAAGACAAAACTTTTTCCTGATGCTCTGGCTTTAAAAGCGGTTTGCCAACTCCTAGAAAACTAAGCGTTCGAGGCCTTATGTAGCCAGACGATGACGCAGGCTCAACACCTCCTGCATTCGGTCCTATTTTGCTCTTGCCACTACCATCAGATCCACCACCAACACCATCATTACCAGCTGCCAACCCCCGCCCAATTCCACGGCCTCTTCCACCAGCCTTCCTCATTTTTGGTAGAAATGTAGACAAAATCCAACAAACTATATAGTAATGTAAAGCAAGGTACAAGGTGTCTATAGGACAGGGGAGATTTTGAATTTCTGCAGAAACTTGTGGACACTGGACACTTTTGGATTGTGTGAGGCCCAATGAATATCTGAGCGCTATGTGACAGGCTCGATGGCACAGCTGTGACCAAAGTGAAGAGAGGATAAGGGAGATTTTGAATCTCTGCACACACTTTTGGACACTGGACACTTGTGGATTGTGTGAGGCCCAATGAATATCTGAGCGCTATGTGACAGGCTCGATGGCACAGCTGTGACCAAAGTGACGAGAGGATAAGGGAGATTTTGAATCTCTGCACACACTTTTGGACACTGGACACTTGTGGATTGTGTGAGGCCCAATGAATATCTGAGCGCTATGTGACAGGCTCGATGGCACAGCTGTGACCAAAGTGACGAGAGGATAAGGGAGATTTTGAATCTCTGCTCACACTTTTGGACACTGGACACTTGTGGATTGTGTGAGGCCCAATGAATATCTGAGTGCTATGTGACAGGCTCGATGGCACAGCTGTGACCAAAGTGACGAGAGGATAAGGGAGATTTTGAATCTCTGCACACACTTTTGGACACTGGACACTTGAGAATTGTGTGAGGCCCAATGAATATCTGAGCGCTATGTGACAGGCTCGATGGCACAGCTGTGACCAAAGTGACGAGAGGATAAGGGAGATTTTGAATCTCTGCACACACTTTTGGACACTGGACACTTGTGGATTGTGTGAGGCCCAATGAATATCTGAGCGCTATGTGACAGGCTCGATGGCACAGCTGTGACCAAAGTGACGAGAGGATAAGGGAGATTTTGAATCTCTGCACACACTTTTGGACACTGGACACTTGTGGATTGTGTGAGGCCCAATGAATATCTGAGCGCTATGTGACAGGCTCGATGGCACAGCTGTGACCAAAGTGACGAGAGGATAAGGGAGATTTTGAATCTCTGCACACACTTTTGGACACTGGACACTTGTGGATTGTGTGAGGCCCAATGAATATCTGAGCGCTATGTGACAGGCTCGATGGCACAGCTGTGACCAAAGTGACGAGAGGATAAGGGAGATTTTGAATCTCTGCGCACACTTTTGGACACTGGACACTTGTGGATTGTGTGAGGCCCAATGAATATCTGAGCGCTATGTGACAGGCTCGATGGCACAGCTGTGACCAAAGTGACGAGAGGATAAGGGAGATTTTGAATCTCTGCACACACTTTTGGACACTGGACACTTGTGGATTGTGTGAGGCCCAATGAATATCTGAGCGCTATATGACAGGCTCGATGGCACAGCTGTGACCAAAGTGACGAGAGGATAAGGGAGATTTTGAATCTCTGCACACACTTTTGGACACTGGACACTTGTGGATTGTGTGAGGCCCAATGAATATCTGAGCGCTATGTGACAGGCTCGATGGCACAGCTGTGACCAAAGTGACGAGAGGATAAGGGAGATTTTGAATCTCTGCACACACTTTTGGACACTGGATACTTGTGGATTGTGTGAGGCCCAATGAATATCTGAGCGCTATGTGACAGGCTCGATGGCACAGCTGTGACCAAAGTGACGAGAAGATAAGGGAGATTTTGAATCTCTGCACACACTTTTGGACACTGGACACTTGTGGATTGTGTGAGGCCCAATGAATATCTGAGCGCTATGTGACAGGGTCGATGGCACAGCTGTGACCAAAGTGACTACAGGATAAGGGAGATTGGATTGCTTTTAAAAAAGCAGTTTGCGGAGCAGTGGGTAAACAGCAATGCCAGCCTGTCAGGAAACCTTAAAAGGCAGCCCAACAACCAACACCACTGATACACCACTATATAGCCTCCCCTTGCACTGCACACACAGTGACTGGTGTGTTGTGCAGGCCAAATTGCTAGCAGCAGAAGCAGTTTTTTTTCTTCTCAGCAGGACAAAAAAAAAAAATTGGGATTGCTTTTAAAAAAGCAGTTTGCGGAGCAGTGGGTAAACAGCAATGCCAGCCTGTCAGGAAGCCTTAAAAGGCAGCCCAACAACTAACACCACTGATACACCACAATATAGCCTCCCCTTGCACTGCACACACAGTGACTTGTGTGTTGTGCAGGCCAAATCGCTAGCAGCAGAAGCAGTTTTTTTGTCTTCTTCCCTGCCTAACGCTCTCCCTACAGAATCACCAGCAACCTCTCCCTATACTGAGATCGGCAGAAGTAAGATGGCGGTCGGCATGCACGCCCTTTTATACCCCCTGTGATGCCCACCAAAGCAAGCCAATCACTTGCATGCCCTTCTGAAAGATGGTGGTGACCCCTGCCTATGTCATCACGTTGCCCACAGTGTCCGTGGATCCTGATTGGCTGTAAAAGAGCGCAAAACAAACTTTTGAAACGCGACTTTGGCGCGTAAGTCGCCGACCTCGTGGCCGACCTCATCCTAGGGTCGGGTTTCGTTTCATGAAACCCGACTTTGACAAAAGTCGGCGACTTTTGAAATTTTTCGACCTGTTTCGCTCAACTCTATATGGGACCAATGATTCTGTATGGAGAAATATATGGGCCTCATTACTCTGTATAGTGCACTATGCGGTGGCCATAATACTGTATGGAGTAATATACTGTCCGTTTTTGGAGCTATTGGAGAATTTAAAATGGATATCAGTCATGTGATGTAAGAAGTGAAGTATTTTTCATTGTACTGTACCGCTATTTCTCTGCCGTATCAGAGGATCATGATTTGTGGCATGTGTTAAAGGAGCCCATTGACACTCTTTTGCCCTGGGCCCATGAAAATCTGGAGCCAGCCCTACCTCCCCACAACTTTAGCAAAATAACCCCCAATTTTCAATGCCTAACTATTATTATAAAGTAAATTAAGGTTGACAAGCTTAAGTAATAAGAATTGATGTTTTTGGCATTAAAATGTGCACTGTAGGTGTGTTTCCTGTCCTCCACTCACTGCCAACTTTTCTTCCCCATTGACTTGCTTTGGGTTTCGTGTTTCAGTCGGCCTTCGACTTTTCACGATAATCGGCCGATTGTGTTCGACCCGACTTTTGCGAAAGTCGGGTTTCATGAAACCCGACTCGACCCGAAAAAAGGCAAAGTCACTCATCTCTAGTAGTGAGTATGGATTACTGATCATCATATTTCACTGGCCCTGGTGTTCGTATTTCCCTATTTGTTGCGGTATGCCTTGTTGTTAGTGGATATGTTTTAGTCCACCTGTGGGTTTTCCATTCAGGATTTTTCATCCAGTTTCCCACAGTACATCTTGACAGGCTTCCATTTCTGCAGTGGTTTTTGGTGTAAACTGTCAGGTTTTGTCATGTTAAAAAGTCATATCAAGAAGAATCATTTCAAAACATTTTCCACCTTTAATGTCAAAAATGAAATCTTTACAGCTTTCAAAAGAAAAATATAGAATTAAAGAGCTAAACTAATACTTTGCTGAAGTACCCTTTGAGTTTTCGAGGGCATTCAGTAATTTGTTTTGGAGTCTATCAGCAGAGAATTGCTAATCTTTGCTCACTAGCAGCTATTCCAAATCTTTGATATTGTTCTGATAAAACCATTCTTTTGTTGATTTGGACGTATGCTTAGGAGCATGCTGGGAATACATGAATTGGCCAATTTATATGCTAAGTATTCTCGTTTTTTCTAGAGGAGTAATGCAATTCAAATTTCACATATTTAATGTTTGCATGCTATAAAGCTACAGAATGCTATTTGATTTGTTAGTTATATGTGGAGATGGCTACTCTTAGAAAGCACCTGTACACTCCTGTTTTATGTTTGAAAGTGACGGTCAGTCTTTTGTTATTTACAGTGTTTCTGTAGGCCTCTTGGCAGCCTCAAAGGTCAATTTTCTTCTTGTCTTTCATCAAATTTTGATGGACATCCAGCTTTAGGTAATTTAAGCCATTTCTTGATGACCATTTGCACAGTGTTCTATTTATATATCTAATGCCCTGGAAATAAAATTGTATAATTCTACAGCTGATAACTTTTAATGGTGAGATCTATTTAGTGTGTTGAGAGCTGTTTATGGACCATAGCTTTTGTTGTAAAATGAAAGTTGGAAAATCTTACTAGAAGAGCTAAACTTTATATGGAGCTAATAAAAGTCACATTAGTTGATGGCAGCTATGAACTGACTATGAGTAAACATATGATTGGCTAATGCTAATTGCGACATCCCCAATTATAAGAGGGTGTTCACATTTATACAACCACATTATTTTAGTTTTATTATTATTCTTAGAATTGTTTTTTAAAATGACAAAAACCTGGCTATGGCAGGGGTGGGCAGACTTTTTTTTATCCACTGTATGTGTAAATAGGGAGAACAGTTTTCTATGATCTGTTCCATGTGATAATATAGAGATATTTGATAGATATCATTAGTGCAATAATGTTATCATAATATACTTTTATTTTTTTAAACCATTTAAAGGGAACCTGTCACCCCCAAGGTGGTTTTAACTAAAAGAGCCACCTTGTGCAGCACTAAAGCTGCATTCTGTCAAGGTGGCTCTTTTAGTTGGGGTCCCTTCCACCGCTGAAAGAATAGTTTTTATAATTTGTCACTCATACCTCTAGTTTGTCCGGGGGGGCAGGTCTTTCCCCCCGGACACAGACACCTCACACCCATCAGTCATTTCCTCCTTTCTTCTGGGCTACGCCTCTTCAGCATTCAGTTATTTACCTGGTGCCTGCACTTTAATCTTGTTTCTTGGGCATGCGCAGTTAGTGCTCCCATCCACTGACATCACATGAGGTCTTCCTTCTCGCACCTGCATGGACGCGCGGCCCGAGATCCCACCTCGCAGTCTCTTCTGATTTATTCACACTGCGGGGCGGGATCTCGGGCCACGCATCCACGCAGGCACAAGAAGGAAGACCTCATGTGATGTCAGTGGACGGGCAATGCTAACTGCGCATGCCCAAGAAACAAGATTACAGCGCAGGCGTCGGGTAAATAACTGAACGCTGAGGAGGCGGCGGCGCCCAGAAGAAAGGAAGAAATGACTGATGGATGTGAGGCGTCTGTGTCCGGGGGGAAAGACCTGCCCCCCAGACAAAATAGAGGTATGAGTGACAAATTATAAAAACGATTCTTTCAGCGGTGGAAGGGACCCCAACTAAAAGAGCCACCTTGACAGTGTTAAATATTAATAATTGGATATATTTCTTATTACACTCAGTTCTGTACTGAACACATGGTCTTCTGCTGACACTACATATGTTATTTCTGTAAGTTTAACTCATGGTAAATGTCATCCCCATATATTTATAGAGACCACGTGCTCTGAGAGACGTATATAAATGGCCTGCAGGAAGGAGGGGGGGTCTGCTTCACTACCATGAGACACACACTTGAGGGGACATCTCTGTTCAGCCACTACGTTGAATGAACAGCTGGTATATAACTTAATCACCACGTGTTGCTTCAAGAGAAGCCTATGACAGAGACAGACTTAACAGTTCCTTGCAGAACTCCAGGAAAGAAGGATATAAGCTTTGCTAAGAACAAATGGACAATCTCTTTATAATCATTTCACCTATTTTTATGTTTTTCTGTAATAATCTTTTTTGATGGAAGAATCCAAATAAACCACTACATTTTTTATAAGAACATTGTCATATTTTAGAGTATCACATCTGGTAACAAGGCCTGAATAAATAAATATACAAGAGTATGTATATTTAACAGACAGAATGCAGCATTAGTGCTGCACAAGGTGGCTCTTTTAGTTAAAAACGCCTGGGGGGGTGACAGGTTCCCTTTAATCATTCATTTGAGCTTATGAATAATTAAAAATTTAAATAAGAAATAAAGTGATTATTTCTAGAAAATATAAGCTTGATATGGCTATTTCCATATGCAAGGACACCATTATTGGACCCTAAAGGTATGAGTGAACTAAAATACGAAGTACAAATTTCTGAAACAGGATTAGCTTTATTATACCCCATAGTGACAGTAGCAACTTGAGCCCTAATGAGCAATGACTAGAGTTGAGCGAAACGGGTTGAAAAAATTCAAAAGTCGCCGACTTTTGACAAAGTCGGGTTTCATGAAACGAAACCCGACCCTAGGATGAGGTCGGCCACGAGGTCGGCGACTTACGCGCCAAAGTCGCGTTTCAAAAGTTTGTTTTGCGCTCTTTTTCAGCCAATCAGGATCCACGGACACTGTGGGCAACGTGATGACATAGGCACGGGTCACCACCATCTTTCAGAAGGGCATGCAAGTGATTGGCTTGCTTTGGGGGGCGTCACAGGGGGTATAAAAGGGCGTGCACGCCGACCGCCATCTTACTTCTGCCGATCTTAGCATAGGGAGAGGTTGCTGCTGATTCTGTAGGGAGAGCGTTAGGCAGGAAAGAAGACCAAAAAACTGCTTCTGCTGCTAGCGATTTGGCCTGCACAACACACCAGTCACTGTGTGTGCAGTGCAAGGGGAGGCTATATAGTGGTGTATCAGTGGTGTTGGTTGTTGGGCTGCCTTCTAAGGCTTCCTGACAGGCTGGCATTGCTGTCTACCCACTGCTCCGCAAACTGCTTTTTTAACAGCAATCCAATCTCACTTATCCTCTAGTCACTTTGGTCACAGCTGTGCCATCGAGCCTGTCACATAGCGCTCAGATATTCATTGGGCCTCACACAATCCAAAAGTGTCCAGTGTCCAAAAGTGTGTGCAGAGATTCAAACTCTCACTTATCCTCTAGTCACTTAGGTCACAGCTGTGCCATCGAGCCTGTCACATAGCGCTCAGATATTCATTGGGCCTCACACAATCCAAAAGTGTCCAGTGTCCAAAAGTGTGTGCAGAGATTCAAACTCTCACTTATCCTCTAGTCACTTAGGTCACAGCTGTGCCATCGAGCCTGTCACATAGCGCTCAGATATTCATTGGGCCTCACACAATCCAAAAGTGTCCAGTGTCCAAAAGTGTGTGCAGAGATTCAAACTCTCAATTATCCTCTAGTCACTTAGGTCACAGCTGTGCCATCGAGCCTGTCACATAGCGCTCAGATATTCATTGGGCCTCACACAATCCAAAAGTGTCCAGTGTCCAAAAGTGTGTGCAGAGATTCAAACTCTCACTTATCCTCTAGTCACTTAGGTCACAGCTGTGCCATCGAGCCTGTCACATAGCTCTCAGATATTCATTGGGCCTCACACAATCCAAAAGTGTCCAGTGTCCAAAAGTGTGTGCAGAGATTCAAACTCTCACTTATCCTCTAGTCACTTAGGTCACAGCTGTGCCATCGAGCCTGTCACATAGCGCTCAGATATTCATTGGGCCTCACACAATCCAAAAGTGTCCAGTGTCCAAAAGTGTGTGCAGAGATTCAAACTCTCACTTATCCTCTAGTCACTTAGGTCACAGCTGTGCCATCGAGCCTGTCACATAGCGCTCAGATATCAGTGGGCCTCACACAATCCAAAAGTGTCCAGTGTCCAAAAGTGTGTGCAGAAATTCAAAATCTCCCCTGTCCTATAGACACCTTGTACCTTGTTTTACATACTATATAGTTTGTTGGATTTTGTCTACATTTCTACCAAAAATGAGGAAGGCTGGTGGAAGAGGCCGTGGAATTGGGCGGGGGTTGGCAGCTGGTAATGATGGTGTTGGTGGTGGATCTGATGGTAGTGGCAAGAGCAAAATAGGACCGAATGCAGGAGGTGTTGAGCCTGCGTCATCGTCTGGCTACATAAGGCCTCGAACGCTTAGTTCTCTAGGAGTTGGCAAACCGCTTTTAAAGCCAGAGCATCAGGAAAAAGTTTTGTCTTACATTGCTGACTCAGCCTCCAGCTCTATCGCCTCCTCTTCTTCAGTTCTAAAAAGTAAAAGCACTGAGTCGTCATTGGAGGCTCATGTTCATGAACCACACCTTTCCTTGTGTCCTTCACCCCAACCAAGATTGAAGGATGACGCAGGCAATACTACTGATTACTCCATGGAGCTGTTTTCACATACCATGCCTGGATTATCAAGTGAAATGGTGAATTACCCAGGCCAAGATGAATCTGACATGGAGTGCACTGATGCACAGCCGCTGATGGATGATTCTGCTGGTACATTCACTCAGAGCACTACATTGTCCTCGCAGTGTACAGAGCCAGATTCTGACCCTGATGAGACTCAGGTGCCCCTTCCCGCACACTATACCACCATACACGGTGACACAGAGGAAGGTGCACATGACATAGAAGAGGAGGTGATGGATGACCCAGTTGTTGACCCAGATTGGCATCCATTGGGGGAAGAGGGTGCTGCTTCCAATAGCTCAGATGAGGAGCATCCACAGCAGACATCGACATCGCAACAGCTGTTATCTTGCAGGCCCGGAGCACTCCAAAGACAGGTTCCAAACATCAAAAGAGTTGCTGGACAGCTTGTCCAGAGGGTCAAAAGATCACAGCGTGCTAGGCCGCAAAATGTCTGCCAAAGTAGGAAGAGTGCAGTGTGGCACTTTTTTGAACAAAATCCTCATGATCAGACCAAGGTTATCTGTAAGAAGTGCGCAAAGACCTTTAGCCGAGGGAAAAATTTGAAAAATTTGAATACCAGTTGCATGCTTAGACATTTAACCAGCATGCACTTGCAAGCATGGACACAACACCAAACCTCAAGTGCCACATGTGCAACTGATCACAACGAAGGTAGTCATCAACGCTACATTGTTTCCGCCACTGTAAGCCCACCGGTTAGCACAGCAGCAAATGTTGAGGTGTCGTTGCAAGGCCACAGCAGTCGGGGAATCCCACTGTTATATCAACGAAAGACTGATTCTAGGCCATCAGAAAGAACACCAACTCCATCACCATCATCAACCCTCTCTCAGTCCGCCCTGTCCACCGCTACTTCCACCATATGCAGCTCTCAAGTCCAGCTCACCCTCCCAGACACTATGAGTAGGTCAAGAAAGTACTCAGTCTCTCATCCGCGTACACTGGGTTTGAACGCCCACATTGCCAAACTAATCTCGTTTGAGATGATGCCCTTTCGGTTGGTGGAAAGCACAGCTTTCCGCGAACTCATGGCCTATGCAGTACCACGCTATGACCTACCCAGTCGCCACTTCTTCTCTCGCAAAGCCATCCCAGCCCTCCACCATCATGTGAAAGACCGCATTGTCCATGCACTCAAGCAGTCAGTGAGCGGAAAGGTGCACCTCACAACTGATGCATGGTCCAGTCGGCATGGCCAGGGCCGTTACGTGTCCATCACTGCGCACTGGGTTAATGTGGTGGATGCAGGGTCCACAGGGGACAGCGGTGGTGGGACAGTGCTGCCTAGCCCACGGTATAGGAAACAGTTGGCTGTAGGCGTTCCACCCTCCTCCTCCTCCTCCTCCTCCTCCAGAAGCAAAAGCTCGTCCACAGAGCGCAGTCGTACGAGCACTCCATCTGCAGCTGCCACTGTTGCACACGATGTGTCCCCCTATCGAGCAGCTAGTGGAAAGCGTCAGCAGGCTGTGTTGCAGATGATGTGTTTGGGCGACAGACATACTGCCGAGGTGCTGGCCGAGTACTTGAAGCGACAAACTGAGTCATGGCTGGGCAGTGTACATCTTGAGGCAGGCAAGGTAGTTAGTGATAACGGCCATAATTTTGTGGCAGCCATAGCCCTTTCAAAACTCAGCCACATACCTTGCTTGGCTCACACCTTGAACCTGGTGGTGCAGTGCTTCCTCAAAAATTATCCGGAGTTAACAGCCCTGCTCCAGAAGGTGCGAAGACTGTGCGCGCACATCCGCCGGTCGCCTGTACACTCCGTTCGTATGCAGAAGCTGCAGCGATTGCTCCACCTTCCCAACCACCGCCTCATTATCGACATTGCAACAAGGTGGAACTCCACCCTGCACATGGTGGAGCGGCTGTGCGAGCAGAGGCAGGCCATAATGCATTTGTGGGAGGATACACGGCCAGGCACTTTGAGAGCAGACATGGAGTTGACAGGTGTGCAGTGGTCGAAGCTGAAAGACCTCTGTGAAGTCCTTCAGTGTTTTGAGGAATGCACACGGCTGGTAAGCGCAGAAGACGCCATCCTTAGCATGAGCATCCCACTTATGCGTCTGCTCATGCAAACTTTGACGCACCTTAAGGAGCAGGCGTCTGCAGCCAATGTTGATGAGGAGGAAGAGGAGGAGGGAATCCTTGATGACATTCAGCCATTGTCTGCTCAGGGACCTCTCCTGGACGAGGTGGAGGAAGAAGAGGAGGAGGAGGATGATGATGGGGATGATTACTTAGGGGAGGAGGATGCATCTCGTGGGGCAAGTGAAAATGTTGGCGTGGCAAGGTCTGGTACAGGGTTTGTGCGTGACTGGAGGGATGTGGATTTGCCAGAAAGTGCTCCTCCAACCAGCACTCGCAGTGCATCATTGACACCGGGAACATTGGCCCACATGTCAGATTATGCCTTGCGGATCCTAAAAAGGGACCCCCGCATTGCCAAAATGATGAACGATGACGACTACTGGTTGGCCAGCATCCTGGATCCACGCTATAAAGGCAAATTACAAAACATCATGCCACAGGAGAACCTTGACCTAATATTGGCTAATAAACAAGCAACTCTGGTAAATCGGTTGCTTGAGGCATTCCCAGCACACAGCAGCGGTGATGGTTCTCACACGAGCCGTACGGGCCGGGGGGGCAGCTTGGCAGAGGTGTTCGTGGTGCACACAGCAGAAGTGGCGTTGGAGACAGGGGTTTCATGACAATGTTGTGGACTGATTTTTCAAATACCGCTCACACAACTGGTAATACTGCATCGATGGAAAGTGACAGGAGACAGCAGTTGTCAACCATGGTTACAAACTACTTTTCCTCCCATATCGATGTTCTCCCACACAGGTCATTCCCCTTTGACTATTGGGCCGCTAAACTGGACACCTGGCCTGAATTGGCCCAATATGCCTTACAGGAGCTCGCTTGCCCAGCTGCAAGTGTGCTATCGGAAAGAGTCTTCAGTGCAGCTGGATCAATCCTGACAGAAAAAAGGACCCGTCTGTCAACCCAAAATGTGGATGATCTAACCTTCATTAAAATGAACCATGCATGGGTTTCCAAGGATTTTGTCCCACCTTCCCCTGATGACACATAGGGTGACAGAAAAATGGCTTGCTTTGGTCCACCTCTTCCTGGGACTTGACCTATTTCGCCTTTTGCATCAGCTGAATGTCCAACATCAACATATGCCACTTTCTAAAACTCCCTAACTGTGCTGCCTCCCCCCCCATGGCCGGGGTCACCACCTAGCGCACGACACCGTGCGAGTGCCGTTGCCCTGGACAGGTGGGTAGGCCGACTCTTGGGCGCGGGCACTGGCACAGGGTCCCTCATAGTGCAATCAAGTGTCTCTGACGGTGGTGGTGCACACCCGCCGTCAGACACACCGCTGTACAATGAGGGGCCCAGTGCCAGTACCGACGCCCACGAGTGGGCCCCCCTTGCTTGGCCAGGGCCCCAGCATTTGCAATCTTTACTTCTCCCTGCTCCTCCGCTGTGTAATCTGGGCCGTCAAATCCATACTGTGCCTGACACCGTCTGAGCCTGCCTCCTGAGACATATATTTTGAATGTGTACGCTATCCATACATGTTATCCGGGGATACGGTACCCTTTCTAACCTTTGTGCAATCACGTGCAATCCATACTGGGCCTAACACCGTCTGAGCCTGCCTCCTGAGACATATATTTTGAATGTGTACGCTATCCATACATGTTATCCGGGGATACGGTACCCTTTCTAACCTTTGTGCAATCACGTGCAATCCATATTGGGCCTAACACCGTCTAAGCCTGCCTCCTGAGACATATATTTTGAATGTGTATGCTATCCATACATGTTATCCGGGGATACGGTACCCTTTCTAACCTTTGTGCAATCACCTGCAATCCATACTGGGCCTAACACCGTCTGAGCCTGCCTCCTGAGACATATATTTTGAATGTGTACGCTATCCATACATGTTATCCGGGGATACGGTACCCTTTCTAACCTTTGTGCAATCACGTGCAATCCATACTGGGCCTAACACCGTCTGAGCCTGCCTCCTGAGACATATATTTTGAATGTGTACGCTATCCATACATGTTATCCGGGGATACGGTACCCTTTCTAACCTTTGTGCAATCACGTGCAATCCATATTGGGCCTAACACCGTCTGAGCCTGCCTCCTGAGACATATATTTTGAATGTGTATGCTATCCATACATGTTATCCGGGGATACGGTACCCTTTCTAACCTTTGTGCAATCACCTGCAATCCATACTGGGCCTAACACCGTCTGAGCCTGCCTCCTGAGACATATATTTTGAATGTGTACGCTATCCATACATGTTATCCGGGGATACGGTACCCTTTCTAACCTTTGTGCAATCACGTGCAATCCATACTGGGCCTAACACCGTCTGAGCCTGCCTCCTGAGACATATATTTTGAATGTGTACGCTATCCATACATGTTATCCGGGGATACGGTACCCTTTCTAACCTTTGTGCAATCACGTGCAATCCATACTGGGCCTGACACCGTCTGAGCCTGCCTCCTGAGACATATATTTTGAATGTGTACGCTATCCATACATGTTATCCGGGGATACGGTACCCTTTCTAACCTTTGTGCAATCACGTGCAATCCATACTGGGCCTAACACCGTCTGAGCCTGCCTCCTGAGACATATATTTTGAATGTGTACGCTATCCATACATGTTATCCGGAGATACGGTACCCTTTCTAACCTTTGTGCAAACACGTGCAATCCATACTGGGCCTAACACCGTCTGAGCCTGCCTCCTGAGACATATATTTTGAATGTGTACGCTATCCATACATGTTATCCGGGGATACGGTACCCTTTCTAACCTTTGTGCAATCACGTGCAATCCATACTGGGCCTAACACCGTCTGAGCCTGCCTCCTGAGACATATATTTTGAATGTGTACGCTATCCATACATGTTATCCGGGGATACGGTACCCTTTCTAACCTTTGTGCAATCACGTGCAATCCATACTGGGCCTAACACCGTCTGAGCCTGCCTCCTGAGACATATATTTTGAATGTGTACGCTATCCATACATGTTATTCGGGGATACGGTACCCTTTCTAACCTTTGTGCAATCACGTGCAATCCATACTTGGCCAGACACCGTCTGAGCCTGCCTCCTGAGACATATATTTTGAATGTGTACGCTATCCATACATGTTATCTGGGAATACGGTACCCTTTCTAACCTTTGTGCAATCACGTGTAATCCATACTGGGCGTGAGAACGGCTGGCAAGCTACAGCACCTGTGGTTTGCACATGTAAGTTTTTCATTTTTTCAGGAATGACGGTTAGGCCTAATTCCGGAACTGCAGTTGACCTGCACTTACTGGGAAATCATTGTTCGTGGGTAATAATTGTAATCACTCAGTGATCCCCATCACTAACGTTGTTCAGCGGGTTATCTGCACCTGTAAGCGACAAACGCTGGCCTTTTCAGTGTAGCGCACATGCAGCCACGGACATGTAAGGGCATGACACACCAGTTATTGGCCAATCTCATGTTCCAGAGCCTCACGTGTCCCTCTAGTAAGCCGGACTCGGACCGCGGGGCATGACGGAGTCTCGTTCGTTAACAGAATTAAGCTTGCAATGTGTGCATCTGTTCTGTAGCTGGCATGGTTGAGGTTTCCCAGGTGGAGTCGAATTTAACCGTAGGCTCCACTCCTGGTGGTGCCCTTCTGGACATTCCTTTAAGGTTCAGCTTTGCAACCATACTGCCCATGTAAAACAAACACTTTGCCTTCATGAACGCTGTTTGGAGGGTCATGACTCGTGGGAATAACGCCGCCCAATCAGTTAACCTGCTAGAGAGATCCTTCGTTGCTCCCAAGCATGACATCACACTCCCTAGGAGGAAGGTAATGCCACTGTGGCGACCGTACTCCTGGGGGCGACACAAGTGCACTGATGCCCAGCGACTGCTCGATGAATCTGCTGGTACATTGACCCAGACCACTACATTCCCCTCTCACGCTACACGGCCTGAATCTGACCCTGATGAAACTCAGGTTACCCTTCCCATATACAGTTCCATATTACACTGTGACAAAGAGGAAGCTGCAGATGAAAGTGCAGGTTCGGCCCACCCACCATCAGACACACCACCGTACTATCAGGGGCCCTGTGCCAGTGCCGTCGCCAACGAGTGGCCCCTCCCTGCTTGCTCAGGATCACAGCACTTGCAAGGTTGAAATACTGTGCAGTGAGATGGAGACGACGAGGAGTCCAGACTAGTCCAGGGATTCCCTAGCGAGAAGACTTATTTGATTGTTTTCAATGTTGGGACAGCAATTTTTGGGGAGCACTATACTCTGGAGAATGATAGATGGGGCCCACCATACACTGGAACATTCCAAAGGTGGACATCAGACACTGGAGCAGCATTTACAGGGCCCATTATACACTAGAGCATTAGAAATGGGGCCCATTATGTTTGGAGCATTATTTGGGCCCATAAGACAGTGGAGCTTCATCCATGGGGACCAACATATACTGTAGCATTATGTGGAGCTCATCATATACTGTTTCAAACATTATATGGGACCAATGATTCTGTATGGAGAAATAGATGGGCCTCGTCATGAGATGTAAAAAGTGAAGTATTTTTCATTGTACTATACCACTATTTCTCTGCCGTATCGGAGCATGATCATTGATGAGTTGTGGTATGTGTTAAAGGGGCGCTCTTTCGCCCAGGGCACATGAAAACCTGCAGCCAGCCCTCCCCCCCCACAACTTTAGCCAAATAACCCCCATTTTTCAGTGCGTAACTTGTATTATGAAGTTAATTAAGGTTGACAAGCTTAAGTAAGAAGAATTGATGCTTTTGGCATTCAAATGGGCACTGTAGGTGTGTTTCCTGTCCTCCTCTCACTGCCGACTTTTATTCCCCATTGACTTACATTGGGTTTCGTGTTTCGGGACGACCCCGACTTTTCCCTATAATCGGACGATCTTGCTCGACCCGACTTTTGGAAAAGTCGGGTTTCACGAAACGAAACGCGACCCTAAAAAACCAAAAGTCGCTCAACTCTAGCAATGACCCATCCTTATTTTTAAAATCTGATGTTTCACTGTATGTAGCAGAAATTCTGGAATGTTTCTACATATCTGAGTAATTCTAAGGTTCTTTTTTCATAGCACATTACACCTTATAACAGTTGTAAATGTAGGTTGATTTATTTTGTGCTCAAGAAAATAGAAATAATTTGGCAAAAATGTTGAAAAACTAGCAATTTTCAAAATAAGACTTTTAACCTCTTTACCCCCAAGGGTGGTTTGCCTGTTAATGACGGGCCAATTTTTACAATTCTGACCAAAGTCCCTTTATGTGGCAATAACTCTGGAACGCTTCCATGGATCCCAGTGATTCTAATAATGTTTCCTCGTGACATATCGTACTTTATGATAGTGGTAAAATTTCTTTGATATGACTTGCGTTTATTTGTAAAAGCAAATGGAAATTTGGAGAAAATGTTGAAAATTTCCCAGTTTTCCAACTTTGAATTTTCATGCCCTTAAAACAGAGAAATATGTCACACAAAATAGTTAATAAATAACATTTCTCACATGTCTACTTTATGTCAGCACAATTTTGGAACCAATTTTTTTTTTAGGAAGTTATAAGGGTTAAAATTTGACCAGCGATTTCTTATTTTTACAACACCATTTTTTTTTCGGGACCACATCATATTTGAAGTCACTTTGAGGGGTCTATATGATAGAAAATACCCAAAAGTGACACCATTCAAAAAACTGCACCCCTGAAGGTGTTCAAAATCACATTCAAGAAGTTTATTAACCCTTCAGGTGCTTCACAGGAATTTTTGGAATAATTTAAAAGAATGAACATTTACATTTTTTTTCACAAATCCAATTTGTTTTATTTTACCAAGGGCAACAGGAGAAATTGGACCCCTAAAGTTGTTGTACAATTTGTTCTGAGTAGTCTGATACGACATATATACAGGTAGGTAAACCACTGTTTGGGCGCATGGCAGAGCTCGGAAGGGAAGGAGAACATTTTGACTTTTCAATGCAACACTGGCTGGAATTGAGATCGGACACCATGTCGCGTTTGGAGAGCCCCTGATGTGCCTAAAAAGTGGAAAGCACTCACAAGTGACACCATTTTGGAAGGTAGACCCCCTAAGGAACTTATCTAGATGTGTGGTGAGCACTTTGAACCCCCAAGTGCTTCATAGAAGTTTATAATGTAGAGCTGTAAAAACAAAACATCTTATTTTTTCCACAAAAATGATCTTTTTGCTCACAATTTTTTATTTTCCCAATGGTAACAGGAGAAATTGGACCCCAAAAGTTGTTGTGTAATTTGTCCTGAGTATGCTGATACCCCATATGAGGGGGTAAACTACTGTTTGGGCGCATGGCAGAGCTCGGAAGGGAAGGAGCACCGTTTGACTTTTTCAAAGCAGAATTCGCTGGAATTGAGATCAGACGCATGTCGCATTTGGAGAGCCTCTGATGTGCCTAAACAGTGGAAACTCCAACCCTAACCCCTACACACCTCTAAACCTAATCCCAACTCTAACCATAACCATAACCACAAATCTAACCCTAACACACCCCTAACCCTAATCCCAATCCTAAACCTAATCCCAAACCTAACCCTAACTTGATCACTAACCCTAACTTTAGCTCCAACCCTATCCCTAACTTTAGCCCCAACACTAACCCTAACTATAGCCCCAACTCTAACCCTAGTCATAATCCTAATCCTAACCCTAACCCTAACCCTAATGGAAAATGGAAAAAATACTTTTTTAATTTTATTATTTTTCCCTTACTAAGTGAGTGATAAAGGGGGGTTTGGGTTACTATTTATAGAGGGTTTTTATGCTTGGCAGCTGTCACACACTAAAAGGCGCTTTTTATTGCACAAAATAGTTTTTGCATCACCACAATTTGAGAACTACAATTTTTTCCATATTTTGGCCCAAAGAGTCATGTGAAGTCTTGTTTTTTGCGGGATGAGTTGATGTTTTTATTGCTACCATTTTCAGACACATGACTTTTTTATCGCTTTTTAAACTGATTTTTGAGAGACAGAATAAACAAAAACCAGCAATTCACGAATTTCTTTTGAGGGGGCGCTTATACTGTTCTGCGTGTGGTAAAATTGATAAAGCAGTTTTATTCTTTGGATCAGTACGATGACAGGAATACCTCATTTATATCTTTTTTTATGTTTTGGCGCTATTATACAATAAAAACTTTTTTATAGAAAAAATAATTATTTTTGCATCGCTTTATTTTGAGAGCTATAACTTTTTTATTTTTCTGATGATGGAGCTATATGGCGCCTTGTTTTTTGCGGGACAAGATGACGTTTTCAGTGGTACCACGCTTATTTATATCTGTCTTTTTTATCACGTGTTATTCCAGTTTTTGTTCAACGATATGTTGATAAAGCATTGTGTTTTTGCCTTGTTTTTTTTTTAATGGTGTTCACTAAAGGGGTTAAAGAGACAGTTTTATAGGTCGGGACATTATGGACGCGGTAATGCTAAATATGTGTACTTTTATTGTTTACATATTTTTATTCAAATACTGATTTAACGATGGAATAAATATTGAATATTTTATTATTTTTTTATTATTTTTTAATATTTTCACAATTATTTTAATTTTTTTTAATTTCATTCTATCTTTTACACTATGTCCCACTATGGGACACTCATTTTGTGCAGGCTATTCGCTTATATGGCATGCAGATGACAGAAAGTCTGTTAGCTCTGTTAACCCGGATGTCATCATGATGACATAGGGTTATTATGGGAGCAATCAGGACCCCGCGTCATGCCCCGGGTCTCCAAACCAATCACAGCTGACAGCCCCTGTGGCTGTTCCCGGAATGCTGCAATCATGTTTAATCACAGTGTTCTGGGGGTTGAAGTGTTGGGAGCGGTCCGTGACTGCTCCTGGCACTTAGTGCCAGATGTCAGCTGTGAGAATCAGCTGACACCTGGCCGTGATCAGCCATGCTCTCCTCGCAAGCGCGGCTGATCGCGTATGACATACTATCCCATCCATGGGCATTAAGGCCCAGGGCAAATGGACGGGATAGTACGTCATGTCGGAAAGAGTTTAATATCCATAAACCAGAGAGCCTTGCCATGCAAACTAGTTAATAAATAACATTTCCCCTATAATTACTTTACATCAACATAATTTTTCAAACATCCATTTATTTTGTTAAGGTGTTAGAAGGATTAAAAGTTTAGGAGCAATTTTTCTTTTCTTTTGTCAAGGTAATTTAAAAAGCCTGTTATTTTATGGATCAATTCAACCCCTCAAAAAGTGGTGCCATTTTAAAAATCGCCACTTGAGTTGAGCGACTTTGGTCGGATCAGGTTTCATGAAACAAAATTTGAGTTGGATGAAACTGGTCCGACTAGGGCAAAAAAAGTCGGAGTTTCGTCCGAAACCCGACCCCAATGCAAGTCAATGGGGAATAAAAGTCGGCATTTGAGTTTCATCAAACTCAAATTTTGTTTCATGAAACCCGATCCGACTAGAGTCGTTCAACTCTAATCGCCACCCCTCACAATAAAATGAAAAACAAAACAAAGAATTACTCAACATGTTGTCAGAAACTACTGCATGAACAAATGGCAGGGCTTAAAAGTGAAGGAGCAATTTTGACTTCTGGAGTACACGTTTGGCTGAAATAAATTATGGACGCTATGTTACATTTGACTGGCCTCAAAGTGTGCCTAAACAGCAGAAACACCCCACAGGTTACTTCATTTGGGAAAATAAACTGCCTCCAAGGAATTCAATTAGGGATAGAGTAACCATTTTGACCTTGTTGTTGCTGCACACAACTCTGGGCTTTCATATTGAAAAATTTAAATTTTTCCACTAAAATTTTGCTGTTGACCCCAATTTTTCTTTTTCACAACGGTAATAAAAGAAAATAGATCCCATCATTTGTTACCCAGTAGCTTTCAAATGCAGTTATAATGCACATGTGGTCAGAAACAATTGTTTGGACAAAGGGTAAAGTTTGAAAGGAAAAGAGCACTATCAAACTTTCGGAGCACAACTTTGAGTCAATTTGGCATAGACTGTCATATCTGCAGAGGCCATGAGGTTCCTGAACAGTAGAAAATCTAAATAAAATACTCTATTTTGAAAATTGTATCCTATAAATATTTACTTAGGGCGTAGGAAGTATTGCTATAGCCCCATTTCTCATAAAGTTAATGCAGTACAAGTTTGACAAATATTTTTTTTCTCCAATAAGACACTTTTCTAATTTGTTTTTATTCAGTCTAGGAAACACACCTTAAATTTCATTACACTTGTCATTATATGGTCAGAAATGCATCCAATATGGCTCCAATATTATTACTGGTCCATTTGGCTTTCAGGGTAGAATTTATTGAATTCCAGGCTTCTTTTAAGCTTAAGAGTTATCACTGAAATGCATGAATCACATCTTCATATCAGGATCAGGGGTATTGTAGACAGATTTTTTCACAGTAGGAGTAGAGAGAATTTTTTCTTTACCACATTGTGAGTAATTTCTTTCCATTTCAGGAACTCTTGTGAGGTTCCATAAGCAAGAATAGAAGGATTTGAGGTCTCCAGAAATACACTGTCTTGTGTAGAGCTTAGGTTATTGGGCAATTAAATACAACACTTAGTGGCTGACAGAAATTTGAAGTAAGTCAAATGGGGTAAACATCACATTTTATTTCTGGGATTGCTAAAAATTGATGTATTTGCAAGAAAAATAAAATGGAGGAATACTGCAATCTATGGTGGACTGTATACATAGCTCCTGCTTCTGACAATTCTGCAGTGACATCAGTCTCCACTATCATAAGGCTGTAGGGTCACCAACCCTATCAGAGCTGTACTCCCAGATTTTCTGATGCCAAGCATGGTGTAGGTATGAACATCCTACGGACCTTGTATTAGAATGCTGTCTAAGGCTAGTTTCACACTAGCATTTGGCAGGGCTGCAGACGGCAGGATTCTTCCTCAGTTAAGCCCTGCCCACTGCCACACCTCTTCCTTCAGCTCCGCCTACGTCTGCATGCATCCTGCGTACCCTATCTCTAACATTGGGTATGCAGGCCATACGGATGTGTGCGGATACCTCTGCATGCGTTGTTTTGACGCTGTGAAGACCACAACAAAATGCAACATGTTGTGTTCGGCGCAGTTGAGCGCAGCGTCATAGACTCATAACAGAACATGCAGAGGCATCCGCATACATGTGCATGGCCTGCATACCCAATGTTAAAGATAGGGTACGCAGGATGCATGCAGACATAGGTGGAGCTGAACGGAGGAAGAAGACTGCCATCCGCAGCCCTGCCAAACGCAAGTCTGAAACCAGCCTAATACCAAGTAATAGGTAACTTTTTTTCATGAAGCAAAAAAAACAAACTTAAATCTAGCCAACATACCTTGAAGTAAACCTGGCTATTACCCCTAACATCCTAGTATTTTTTTATATTTTTATTTATTTTTGCTTATTATTATGAAACACGCACAAAAATAAAACTAGCTAACATACTCACATAAACCTAGCTAATAACCTAATGCCTCAGTAATTTTTCTGTTTTTTCATTTTCTTTACTTTTGAGGAAAAAAAAGACATAAGTGATTGTAAATTTATCTAACAGGTAATAAATAAGCTGACATTGGCTAACAATGACATGAAAAAAAAAATTGGTGACACTAATGTCCACACACAGGGAATGATCAGGGGGTAGACTAAAAGATCAGGGGTCACAGGGAAGAATTTGTAATTCAATGTGAACTTGAACTTGGAATTGATTCATCACTTTCCCTTTCTGAAAGACCCAGTACTTTGACACAGTGTTTCTTTCTTCTCTCTCAGAATAACTTAGGGAAAAGAATGACAGATGCAGCCCAAATTCTGAGCAGTTTTCTAAATATTGTTGATTTTGATCGCTATGGCAAGATTCCTCACAGTGATCATACTTTCAGGAACCAATGAAGTTGTTTCCTGAAGTTGCCACTAGCTATCCGGCAGATCTTCACGTACGTATTGCGCATGTGGCAGCACAGGCTACTGTGGGGGACTTTAAGGCACTATTCCGCTCCGTTCTAAGTGATTATATCTTGTCAGAGGAGAGAAAAATGATTTTAAAGCAGAAATTCCTTTTTTTTTTGGCATGATTACTATTATTCATTGAATAAGAGAGATCCTATCATGGGGGTCCAAAAACAAACAGCCCCAATCATAAACTCCAGGGTCTTCACTATCTCTCAAAGATGAAAGCCTGGAGTTTTTCCACATTATGTTGGTGCTATGTGAAAAGAGAAATATGTTACATTTCAACGTGATTTGCATCCTTGAAGTTTTCGGGGCACGGAAATGCTGCGTCAAGGAGTGGGAGATGAAAAATGAAGAGAAATCCAGATCCACGAACAGTGAATATTTTATTTTTAAGGACATACGAAGTGAGCAATACAGATTACAGAGTACGCATCAATGTGTTTCTGGTGTTTACGCACCCTCAATCATGGCATAATTTTTAGTTTTTCCTACCTTTTTCCAAAAGCCACAAAATTTTGTTTTTTCCATTGATAAAGCTTTATGAGGGCTTGTTGCAGTTTTGAATGACACCATGCATTTTGCCATTTAATGTACAGGAAAATTGGAAAAAGAAATCCAAGTGGGGTGAATGGTAAAGAGTCAGACTAGTGTTGAGCGAATACACTCTTCACTATTCGTTACTCGCACAAATAGTATGGTATTCGGGCTATTAGCTACTCAGCGAGTAATTAGGTATTCTCCTCGGTATATTTGAGTAACCCGCCCACCATGTTTGGCACTTTATTTGCAGCCAATGAACATGCTGGGTTGGCTTGCCAATCACATTAATGCCAGAGCCATCTTTGGTGTGGCATTATTGTGATTGGCTGGTCTTACAGCATCATAGGGGATATTTAATCCCTGCCGGCGCTATCTTGCGCACATTACAGCTGGAAACAGCGTAGAGTGAGCGTAGGGAGAGTGAAAGCAGCATATAGAGATAGTTTCTGATTCCAAAAAGCTCTTTTAAGAGCTACTGACAATGAAGATTAATTATCTGTTAGGTTGAGATAGCGTAGTGAGAGATTTAATATGAGGCAGAGGGAAAGGCGGGCACCTGGGAATTATCATTGCAAGTACATGCTGTAGATCTCTGTTAGTTTGCATTGTGTTGTATAGTCTAGTAACAGACTGTGGGATTCGGGAGAGATAGGCAGGATTTCATGTACTACCATAATATACAATTCAGCTCTTTTTAGAGCCAAATAATATTACTCAGTACGAGCATACACTAAACAAATTTTTTTGGAGCTAAATAATATTCCTGCGCTCTAGCATATACAAAACCTTTCTTTTACAGCTAAATAATATTCCTCAGTGCCAGCATATAGTAAACATCTTTTTTAAAAGCTAATTGCTAAATAATATTAAACGTCTATTGCTGAAATAGCTAACATTTATCTAGCAGTTGTGCAACTGGCGCAAAACCTGCTGAGCTACGCAAATGTCACTATTTACCTGTAATTTCCCTGAGTCTGCTTTTGGCCAGTGTCATAAAGCCAATATAAAAAAACCAAAAAAATTATATTGGTTAAATAAATAGTGTATCTTTATCTAGCAGTTGTGCGACTTCTGCAAAGCCTGCAGACATTCGCAAATGTCACAATTTACCAGTAATTTTTCATACTCTGCTGTTGCCATGTGTCATAAAGGCAATAAAATAAAAATACAAGTTTTCTATTGGTTAAATAAATAGCACATATTTATTTAGCAGTTGTGTAACTTCTGCGAAGCTTGCAGAGATGTATAAACATCACTATTTACCAGTGCCAATAATTTTCCTTACTCTGCAGTTGCCGTGTGTCAGAAAGGTGATATAAAAAAATACTGAATTTCTATTGGTTAAATAAATAGTGTATGTTTATCTAGTAGTTGTGTGACTTATGCAAATATCACTATTTACCAGTAATTGTTAGGCGCTGGGATTCTCCACTGCTGTGGCCTCCCATTTAGGTTTGGCCGCTGGGATGACTGCTCAGCACAGACTTGAGTCCCAGCACTTTGCCAAGGATCTTACTGCATGTGTAGTGACTGCTGGCTCTCCAGCTGTTGTGAGTTCAATTTCCCCTTCATTACTGAGGCCCGAGGAACTCCCTCTTCTGGTAAAGAAAGGTAGTGAGCCTGATTATCAAACACCTGAGGCTGATGATGATGACTGGCTGAGTGGAGTTACTGACTGGATATAAGGCTGCCGACGCACTTCTGCCCTGCGGGTGATTTCTCTGTGGGATCCTTGGAGACCAGTCTGAGTTCCTGCTCCTCTAAAGCTAAGTTTGCTGCTCGGCCTTTTGCTTTGGTGCTTTGACTTTGTTTTGCTTTGTTTTTCTGGATTTCTGCCATTCCCTGCTGGGGTGTGCTGAATTCATTTAGCTCTGTCTTCTGAAAATACCTGAGTGCTGATTTAGTTTTTGAAGCCTAGCTGCTTCAGGGCCTTTTTCATATCAGCTTGTTGGCTTATGTCTTTGATAGGGTTTTGGCAGATTGCAGACAGCAGCCTTCCTGTCCTTTCCTATCTAGGTAATTTTGGGCCCCATCTTTGCTCAGTCTATCTTTCTGTCTGTGTTAGTATTTTCATCTTGGTTCACCGTCATTATATGTTGGGGGCTGCCTATTGCTTTGGGGTCTGCTCTGGGGCAGTTTAGATTTCCCCTTTCTTTCTTTAGGCCTATGTAATTCTCCGGCTGTGATCGAGGGGTCTAGGGCATCGTAGGAACCCCCCACGGCTACTGCTAGTTGTGTTGATAGGTTCAGGGGTCTGCAATCTGATAGTTGCCAACTTCTCTGGTTTTCTGGACTTAGCTTGTATTTCTGCTTTTGCCTCCTACGGTGACTCATTCATAACAGAATCACCCGCCATACCGCAGATCCTAGGATACTCAATAGCAGGAAAGAATTGTAAAAAAAAAAAAAAAAAAAGTGTGTATATTTTTTCCTCTATATCTCTGAGGCCGTAGGGGGAATTTTTTTTTTCTCTTAATGGAGATAAAGCAATTGTCTGATCGTGTGGAGCAGCTCGCTGAGGAAGTGTGGGGAATTTCCGCCTACCTTGCTCATTCACATGCTGCTGAACCAAAGATTCCTACACCTGATGTATTTTTTGGGGATCGGTCTAGATTTTTGAATTTCAAAAATAATTGTAAATTATTTTTTGCCTTGAGGCCTAACTCGTCGAGGAGCTCCGCGCAGCAGGTTAAAATTGTCATCTCTTTGCTGCGTGGCGATCCCCAGGATTGGGCGTTTTCTTTGAAACCAGATGATCCTATTCTGACTAATGTGAACGCATTCTTTCAAGCTTTGGGGTTGTTGTATGACGAACCTAATGCCATTGATCAGGCTGAAAAGACCCTGCTGGCATTGAGCCAGGGTCGTGATTCTGCAGAATTGTACTGTCAAAAATTCCGAAAGTGGGCAGTGCTTACTACCTGGAATGATAATGCCTTGGCTGCTCTCTTTCGGAAGGGGTTGTCAGAAGCCGTAAAAGATACTATGGTGGGATTTCCTGTTCCCTCTGGTCTTGACGATTCTATGTCATTAGCCATTCAGGTTGATCGGCGTTTGCGCGAACGCAAAGCTGCACGAGAGGTGTTGCCACCTGTTGAACAAATGTCTGAACCTATGCAATGTGAGTTTTTTCCAGTGAGCAGCGTCAGGAGTTCAGAAGGCGTAATAAGTTGTGTTTTTTCTGTGGAGATGCCTCGCATATTATTTCTGTCTGTTCTAAACGAGAGAAACGCTTTGCACACACGTTTTCTGTTGGGGGTGTTCAACCTAAGTTTCTTCTGGCTATTACTCTGATCTGCTCCCTGTCCACATTTTCCGCCAAGGCTTTTGTGGATTCGGGAGCAGCCCTAAACCTAATGGACTTGGATTTTGCTAAACATTGTGGATTTCCGATGACACCTCTGCAGACGCCTATACCTTTGAGGGGGATTGATGCTACTCCTTTGGCTAAAAATAAACCCCTGTTTTGGACCCAGGTGGTAATGCGGGTCACCCCAGACCATCAAGAAAATTGCAGATTTTTGGTGTTGCATAATCTGCATGATACTATTGTTCTGGGGTTTCCCTGGTTACAGATTCATAATCCAGTTTTGGATTGGAAATCTGTGTCTGTGGTGAGTTGGGGTTGTCGGTGTGCCTTTAGTGAGGCTCCGGTGTTTTCCACCTCTCCTCAGTCGCATGATGTTCCTGATTATTTGGCGGACTTTTATGATGTATTTAGTGAGAATGAGTCTGCGTCTCTGCCTCCTCATAGGAGTTATGACTGTGCAATTGAACTGAGCCCGGGGTGTAAATTTCCCAAGGGTCGGCTCTTCAATTTATCTGTACCCAAGCACGAGGCTATGCGATCCTATATTAAGGAGGCGTTGGAGAAGGGTCATATTAGACCATCCTCGTCACCCTTAGGTGCCGGTTTTTTTTTTGTAGCCAAAAAGGATGGATCATTAAGATCTTGTATTGATTATCGTGCCCTCAACAAAATTACTGTTAAATATCAGTATCCGTTACCCCTGATTTCTGATCTATTCTCCAGAGTTAAAGGTGCTTGCTGGTTTACCAAGCTTGACCTCAGGGGGCGTATAATCTTATTCGCATTAAGCATGGGGATGAATAGAAGACTGCGTTTAATACTCCGGAGGGACATTTTGAGTACCTGGTGATGCCTTTTGGGCTCACTAATGCCCCTTCTGTCTTCCAGTGCTTCATGAACGATATTTTCTGAGATTTTGTCGATAAATTTTTGATTATCTATCTGGATGATATTTTGATCTTCTCCAAGGATTGGGATTCTCATGTGGAACATATTCGGACTGTGTTCCGGATCTTGAGGGAGAATTCCCTGTATGTCAAAGGATCTAAATGCCTTTTTGGAGTACAGAGGATTTCTTTTTTGGGATTAATTTTGTCCCCGTCAACTATTGAAATGGACCCGGCCAAGGTACAGGCCATTCACGATTGGGTTCAGCCCACTTCTTTGAAGGCCCTCCAGAAGTTTTTGGGTTTTGCTAATTTTTATCGGAAATTTATAGCAAAATTTTCTAGTATTGCCAAGCCATTGACTGATTTGACTAAGAAGGGTGCTGATGTGTTAAATTGGTCTCCGGAGGCTGTTTCTTCCTTTCAGGAGCTGAAGCGAAGATTCACCTCTGCCCCGGTTTTGCAGCAACCTGATGTCTCACTTCCATTCCAGGTAGAGGTGGATGCTTCTGAGATTGGTGCAGGAGCTGTTTTGTCCCAAAAGGATCCTGTAACATCTAAAATGAATCCCTGTGCTTTCTTTTCCCGAAAGTTCTCTCCATCTAAACGTAACTATGATGTGGGGAATAGGGAACTGTTGGCCATGAAATGGGCATTTGAGGAGTGGAGACATTGGTTGGAGGGAGCTAAGCATCAAGTCGTGGTCCTCACTGACCACAAGAATTTGATTTACCTAGAGTTGGCTAAGCGCTTGAACCCTAGACAGGCTAGGTGGGCCTTGTTTTTTACACGTTTTGATTTTGTGGTTTCTTTTCTTCCTGGAACAAAGAATGTCAAGGCAGACGCCCTCTCTAGGAGCTTCTTTGCTGATTCTCCTGTGGTGACCAAGCCTGCTACCATCTTAGGCGAAGGGGTAGTTCTTTCTGCCATCTCGCCCGATTTGAGTCGTGCTCTGGAAGAGTTCCAGGAGGACAAACCTGAGTGTTGTCTCAGTGGAAAGTTGTATGTTCCTGACCAGTGGAAGAAGAGAGTGATGTCTGAAGTTCATTGCTCTGCTTTGGCTGGTCATCCAGGTATTTTTGGTACTAGAGATCTGGTGAGTCGGTTTTTTTGGTGGCCCTCCTTGTCTCATGATGTCAGGAATTTTGTGCAGTCCTGTGGGACGTGCTCCCGGTCTAAATCGTGTTCTCGCTCTAGTGGGTTGTTGATGCCTTTGCCTGTCCCCAAGAGGCCATGGACCCATATTTCAATGGATTTCATCTCTGATATGCCTGTCTCTCAGAGGATGACTGTTATTTGGGTGATTTGTGATAGGTTCTCTAAGATGGTTCATCTTGTACCACTCCCTAAGTTGCCGTCTTCCTCTGAGTTGGTGCCCCTGTTTTTACAACAGGTGGTTCGTTTGCACGGGATTCCTGAGAACATTGTATCTGACAGAGGAGTCCAGTTTGTGTCTAGATTTTGGAGAACTTTCTGTTCCAGGCTGGGAATTCAGTTGTCCTTCTCCTCTGCTTTTCACCCTCAGACCAATGGGCAGACAGAGAGAACAAACCAGACCTTGGAGTCATATTTGAGATGTTTTATTTCTGCTGATCAGGATTAGAGTTGAGCGACTTTTGGTTTTTTAGGGTCGCGTTTCGTTTCGTGAAACCCGACTTTTCCAAAAGTCGGGTCGAGCAAGATCGTCCAATTATAGGGAAAAGTCGGGGTCGTCCCGAAACACGAAACCCAATGTAAGTCAATGGGGAATAAAAGTCGGCAGTGAGAGGAGGATAGGAAACACACCTACAGTGCCCATTTGAATGCCAAAAGCATCAATTCCTCTTACTTAAGCTTGTCAACCTTAATTAACTTCATAATACAAGTTACGCACTGAAAAATGGGGGTTATTTGGCTAAAGTTGTGGGGGGGAGGGCTGGCTGCAGGTTTTCATGTGCCCTGGGCGAAAGAGCGCCCCTTTAACACATACCACAACTCATCATGCTCCGATACGGCAGAGAAATAGCGGTATAGTACAATGAAAAATACCTCACTTTTTACATCTCATGACGAGGCCCATCTATTTCTCCATACAGAATCATTGGTCCCATATAATGTTTGAAACAGTATATGATGAGCTCCACATAATGCTACAGTATATGTTGGTCCCCATGGATGAAGCTCCACTGTCTTATGGGCCCAAATAATGCTCCAAACATAATGGGCCCCATTTCTAATGCTCTAGTGTATAATGGGCCCTGTAATTGCTGCTCCAGTGTCTGATGTCCACCTTTGGAATGTTCCAGTGTATGGTGGGCCCCATCTATCATTCTCCAGAGTATAGTGCTCCCCAAAAATTGCTGTCCCAACATTGAAAACAATCAAATAAGTCTCCTCGCTAGGGAATCCCTGTACTTGTCTGGATTCCTCGTCGTCCCCATCTTCCATCTCACTGCACAGTATTTCAGCTTTGCAAGTGCTGTGATCCTGAGCAAGCAGGGGGGGCCCACTCGTTGGCGACGGCACTGGCACAGGGCCCCTGATAGTACGGTGGTGTGTCTGATGGTGGGTGGGCCGAACCTGCACTTTCATCTGCAGCTTCCTCTTTGTCTCCGTGTAAGATGGAACTGTATATGGGAAGGGTAACCTGAGTTTCATCAGGGTCAGATTCAGGTCGTGTAGCGTGCGAGGGGAATGTAGTGGTCTGGGTCAATGTACCAGCAGATTCATCGAGCAGTGGCTGGGCATCAGTGCACTTGTGTCGCCCCCAGGAGTACGGTCGCCACAGTGGCATTACCTTCTTGCTAGGGAGTGTGATGTCATGCTTGGGAGCAACGAACGATCTCTCTAGCAGGTTAACTGATTGGGCGGCGTTATACCCACGAGTCATGACCCTTCAAACAGCGTTCATGAAGGCAAAGTGTTTGTTTTACGTGGGCAGTATGGTTGCAAAGCTGAACCTTAAAGGAATGTCCAGAAGGGCACCACCAGGAGTGGAGCCTACGGTTAAATTTGACTCCACCTGGGAAACCTCAACCATGCCATCTACAGAACAGATGCACACATTGCAAGCTTAATTCCGTTAACGAACGAGACTCCGTCATGCCCCGCGGTCTGAGTCCGGCTTACTAGAGGGACACGTGAGGCTCTGGCACATGAGATTGGCCAATAACTGGTGTGTCATGCCCTTACATGTCCGTGGCTGCATGTGCGCTACACTGAAAAGGCCAGCGTTTGTCGCTTACAGGTGCAGATAACCCGCTGAACAACGTTAGTGATGGGGATCACTGATTACAATTATTACCCGCGAACAATGATTTCCCAGTAAGTGCAGGTCAACCGCAGTTCCGGAATTAGGCCTAACTGTCATTCCTGAAAAAATGAAAAACTTACGTGTGCAAACCACAGGTGCTGTAGCTTGCTTAACAGCTCACCAGCCGTTCTCACGCCCAGTATGGAATACACGTGATTGCACAAAGGTGAGAAAGGGTACCGTATCCCCAGATAACATGTATGGATAGCGTACACATTCAAAATATATGTCTATACCTCAGGAGGCAGGCTCAGACGGTGTTAGGCCCAATATGGATTGCACGTGATTGCACAAAGGTTAGAAAGGGTAGCGTATCCCCAGATAACATGTATGGATAGCGTACACATTCAAAATATATGTCTATACATCAGGAGGCAGGCTCAGACGCTGTTAGGCCCAGTATGGATTGCACGTGACTGCACAAAGGTTAGAAAGGGTACCGTTTCCCCGGATAACATGTATGGATAGCGTACACATTCAAAATATATGTCTATACATCAGGAGGCAGGCTCAGATGGTGTTAGGCCCAGTATGGATTGCACGTGATTGCACAAGGGTTAGAAAGGGTACCGTTTCCCCGGATAACATGTATGGATAGCGTACACATTCAAAATATATGTCTATACATCATGAGGCAGGCTCAGACGGTGTTAGGCCCAGTATGGATTGCACGTGATTGCACAAAGGTTAGAAAGGGTACCGTTTCCCCGGATAACATGTATGGATAGCGTACACATTCAAAATATATGTCTATACATCAGGAGGCAGGCTCAGACGGTGTTAGGCCCAGTATGGATTGCACGTGATTGCACAAAGGTTAGAAAGGGTACCGTTTCCCCGGATAACATGTATGGATAGCGTACACATTCAAAATATATGTCTATACATCATGAGGCAGGCTCAGACGGTGTCAGGCACAGTATGGATTTGACGGCCCAGACTACACAGTGGAGGAGCAGGGAGAGGTAAAGATTGCAAATGCTGGGGCCCTGCCCAAGCAAGGGGGGCCCACTCGTGGGCGTCAGTACTGGCACTGGCCCCTCATAGTACGGCGGTGTGTCTGACGGCGGGTGTGCACCACCACCGTCAGAGACACTTGATTGCACTATGAAGGACCCTGTACCAGTGCCCGCGCCCAAGAGTCGGCCTACCCACCTGTCCAGGGCAACGGCACTCGCACGGTGTCGTGCGCTAGGTGGTGACCCCGGCCATGGGGGGGGGAGGCAGCACAGTTAGGGAGTTTTAGAAAGTGGCATATGTTGATGTTGGACATTCAGCTGATGCAAAATGTGAAATAGGTCAAGTCCCAGGAAGAGGTGGACCAAAGCAAGCCATTTTTCTGTCACCCTATGTGTCATCAGGGGAAGGTGGGACAAAATCCTTGGAAACCCATGCGTGGTTCATTTTAATGAAGTTTAGATCATCCACATTTTGGGTTGACAGACGGGTCCTTTTTTCTGTCAGGATTGATCCAGCTGCACTGAAGATTCTTTCCGATAGCACACTTGCAGCTGGGCAAGCGAGCTCCTGTAAGGCATATTGTGCCAATTCAGGCCAGGTGTCCAGTTTAGCGGCCCAATAGTCAAAGGGGAATGACCTGTGTGGGAGAACATCGATATGGGAGGAAAAGTAGTTTGTAACCATAGTTGACAACTGCTGTCTCCTGTCACTTTCCATCGATGCAGTATTACCAGTTGTGTGAGCGGTACTTGAAAAATCAGTCCACAACATTGTCATGAAACCCCTGTCTCCAACGCCACTTCTGCTGTGTGCACCACGAACACCTCTGCCAAGCTGCCCCCGGCCCGTACGGCTCGTGTGAGAACCATCACCGCTGCTGTGTGCTGGGAATGCCTCAAGCAACCGATTTACCAGAGTTGCTTGTTTATTAGCCAATATTAGGTCAAGGTTCTCCTGTGGCATGATGTTTTGTAATTTGCCTTTATAGCGTGGATCCAGGATGCTGGCCAACCAGTAGTCATCATCGTTCATCATTTTGGCAATGCGTGGGTCCCTTTTTAGGATCTGCAAGGCATAATCTGACATGTGGGCCAATGTTCCCGGTGTCAATGATGCACTGCGAGTGCTGGTTGGAGGAGCACTTTCTGGCAAATCCACATCCCTCCAGTCACGCACAAACCCTGTACCAGACCTTGCCATGCCAACATTTTCACTTGCCCCACGAGATGCATCCTCCTCCCCTAAGTAATCATCCCCATCATCCTCCTCCTCCTCCTCTTCTTCCTCCACCTCGTCCAGGAGAGGTCCCTGAGCAGACAATGGCTGAATGTCATCAAGGATTCCCTCCTCCTCTTCCTCCTCATCAACATTGGCTGCAGACGCCTGCACCTTAAGGTGTGTCAAAGTTTGCATGAGCAGACGCATAAGTGGGATGCTCATGCTTAGGATGGCGTCGTCTGCGCTTACCAGCCGTGTGCATTCCTCAAAACACTGAAGGACTTTACAGAGGTCTTTCAGCTTCGACCACTGCACACCTGTCAACTCCATGTCTGCTCTCAAAGTGCCTGGCCGTGTATCCTCCCACAAATGCATTATGGCCTGCCTCTGCTCGCACAGCCGCTCCACCATGTGCAGGGTGGCGTTCCACCTTGTTGCAATGTCGATAATGAGGCAGTGGTTGGGAAGGTGGAGCAATCGCTGCAGCTTCTGCATACGAACGGAGTGTACAGGCGACCGGCGGATGTGCGCGCACAGTCTTCGCACCTTCTGGAGCAGGGCTGTTAACTCCGGATAATTTTTGAGGAAGCACTGCACCACCAGGTTCAAGGTGTGAGCCAAGCAAGGTATATGGCTGAGTTTTGAAAGGGCTATGGCTGCCACAAAATTACGGCCGTTATCACTAACTACATTGCCTGCCTCAAGATGTACACTGCCCAGCCATGACTCAGTTTGTCACTTCAAGTACTCGGCCAGCACCTCGGCGGTGTGTCTGTCGCCCAAACACATCATCTGCAACACAGCCTGCTGACGCTTTCCACTAGCTGCTCGATAGGGGGACACATCGTGTGCAACAGTGGCAGCTGCAGATGGAGTGCTCGTACGACTGCGCTCTGTGGACGAGCTTTCGCTTCTGGAGGAGGAGGAGGAGGAGGGTGGAACGCCTACAGCCAACTGTTTCCGTGGGCTAGGCAGCACTGTCCCACCACCGCTGTCCCCTGTGGACCCTGCATCCACCACATTAACCCAGTGCGCAGTGATGGACACGTAACGGCCCTGGCCATGCCGACTGGACCATGCATCAGTTGTGAGGTGCACCTTTCCGCTCACTGACTGCTTGAGTGCATGGACAATGCGGTCTTTCACATGATGGTGGAGGGCTGGGATGGCTTTGCGAGAGAAGAAGTGGCGACTGGGTAGGTCATAGCATGGTACTGCATAGGCCATGAGTTCGCGGAAAGCTGTGCTTTCCACCAACCAAAAGGGCATCATCTCAAACGAGATTAGTTTGGCAATGTGGGCGTTCAAACCCAGTGTACGCGGATGAGAGACTGAGTACTTTCTTGACCTACTCATAGTGTCTGGGAGGGTGAGCTGGACTTGAGAGCTGCATATGGTGGAAGTAGCGGTGGGCAGGGCGGACTGAGAGAGGGTTGATGATGGTGATGGAGTTGGTGTTCTTTCTGATGGCCTAGAATCAGTCTTTCGTTGATATAACAGTGGGATTCCCTGACTGCTGTGGCCTTGCAACGACACCTCAACATTTGCTGCTGTGCTAACCGGTGGGCTTACAGTGGGGGAAACAATGTAGCATTGCTGACTACCTTCGTTGTGATCAGTTGCACATGTGGCACTTGAGGTTTGGTGTTGTGTCCACGTTTGCAAGTGCATGCTGGTTAAATGTCTAAGCATGCAACTGGTATTCAAATTTTTCAGATTTTTCCCTCGGCTAAAGGTCTTTGCGCACTTCTTACAGATAACCTTGGCCTGATCATGAGGATTTTGGTCAAAAAAGTGCCACACTGCACTCTTCCTACTTTGGCAGACATTTTGCGGCCTAGCACGCTGTGATCTTTTGACCCTCTGGACAAGCTGTCCAGCAACTCTTTTGATGTTTGGAACCTGTCTTTGGAGTGCTCCGGGCCTGCCAGATAACAGCTGTTGCGATGTCGATGTCTGCTGTGGATGCTCCTCATCTGAGCTATTGGAAGCAGCACCCTCTTCCCCCAATGGATGCCAATCTGGATCAACAACTGGGTCATCCATCACCTCCTCTTCTATGTGATGTGCACCTTCCTCTGTGTCACCGTGTATGGTGGTATAGTGTGCGGGAAGGGGCACCTGAGTCTCATCAGGGTCAGAATCTGGCTCTGTACACTGCGAGGACAATGTAATGCTCTGAGTGAATGTACCAGCAGAATCATCCATCAGCGGCTGTGCATCAGTGCACTCCATGTCAGATTCATCTTGGCCTGGGTAATTCACCATTTGATTTGATAATCCAGGTATGGTATGTGAAAACAGCTCCATGGAGTAATCAGTAGTATTGCCTGCGTCATCCTTCAATCTTGGTTGGGGTGAAGGACACAAGGAAAGGTGTGGTTCATGAACATGAGCCTCCAATGACAACTCAGTGCTTTTACTTTTTACAACTGAAGAAGAGGAGGCGATAGAGCTGGAGGCTGAGTCAGCAATGTAAGACAAAACTTTTTCCTGATGCTCTGGCTTTAAAAGCGGTTTGCCAACTCCTAGAAAACTAAGCGCTCGAGGCCTTATGTAGCCAGACGATGACGCAGGCTGAACACCTCCTGCATTTGGTCCTATTTTGCTCTTGCCACTACCATCAGATCCACCACCAACACCATCATTACCAGCTGTCAACCCCCGCCCAATTCCACGGCCTCTTCCACCAGCCTTCCTCATTTTTGGTAGAAATGTAGACAAAATCCAACAAACTATATAGTAATGTAAAACAAGGTACAAGGTGTCTATAGGACAGGGGAGATTTTGAATTTCAGCAGACACTTGTGGACACTGGACACTTTTGGATTGTGTGAGGCCCACTGATATCTGAGCGCTATGTCACAGGCTCGATGGCACAGCTGTGACAAAAGTGACGAGAGGATAAGGGAGATTTTGAATTTCTGCAGACACTTGTGGACACTGGACACTTTTGGATTGTGTGAGGGCCACTGATATCTGAGCGCTATGTCACAGGCTCGATGGCACAGCTGTGACAAAAGTGACGAGAGTATAAGGGAGATTTTTAATTTCTGCACACACTTGTGGACACTGGACACTTTTGGATTGTGTGAGACCCAATGAATATCTGAGCGCTATGTGACAGGCTCGATGGCACAGCTGTGACCAAAGTGACTAGAGGATAAGGGAGATTTTGAATTTCTGCACACACTTGTGGACACTGGACACTTTTGGATTGTGTGAGGCCCAATGAATATCTGAGCGCTATGTGACAGGCTCGATGGCACAGCTGTGACCAAAGTGACTAGAGGATAAGGGAGATTTTGAATTTCTGCACACACTTGTGGACACTGGACACTTTTGGATTGTGTGAGGCCCAATGAATATCTGAGCGCTATGTGACAGGCTCGATGGCACAACTGTGACCAAAGTGACTAGAGGATAAGGGAGATTTTGAATTTCTGCAGACACTTGTGGACACTGGACACTTTTGGATTGTGTGAGGCCCACTGATATCTGAGCGCTATGTCACAGGCTCGATGGCACAGCTGTGACAAAAGTGACGAGAGGATAAGGGAGATTTTGAATTTCTGCACACACTTGTGGACACTGGACACTTTTGGATTGTGTGAGACCCAATGAATATCTGAGCGCTATGTGACAGGCTCGATGGCACAGCTGTGACCAAAGTGACTAGAGGATAAGGGAGATCTTGAATTTCTGCACACACTTGAGGACACTGGACACTTTTGGATTGTGTGAGGCCCAATGAATATCTGAGCGCTATGTGACAGGCTCGATGGCTCAGCTGTGACCAAAGTGACTAGAGGATAAGGGAGATTTTGAATTTCTGCACACACTTGTGGACACTGGACACTTTTGGATTGTGTGAGGCCCAATGAATATCTGAGCGCTATGTGACAGGCTCGATGGCACAGCTGTGACCAAAGTGACTAGAGGATAAGGGAGATTTTGAATTTCTGCACACACTTGTGGACACTGGACACTTTTGGATTGTGTGAGGGCCACTGATATCTGAGCGCTATGTCACAGGCTCGATGGCACAGCTGTGACAAAAGTGACGAGAGGATAAGGGAGATTTTGAATTTCTGCAGACACTTGTGGACACTGGACACTTTTGGATTGTGTGAGGCCCACTGATATCTGAGCGCTATTTCACAGGCTCGATGGCACAGCTGTGACAAAAGTGACTAGAGGATAAGGGAGATTGGATTGCTTTTAAAAAAGCAGTTTGCAGAGCAGTGTGTAAACAGCAATGCCAGCCTGTCAGGAAGCCTTAAAAGGCAGCCCAACAACCAACACCACTGATACACCACAATATAGCCTCCCCTTGCACTGCACACACAGTGACTGGTGTGTTGTGCAGGCCAAATCGCTAGCAGCAGAAGCAGTTTTTTTTTCTTCTCAGCAGGACAAAAAAAAAAAAATTGGGATTGCTTTTAAAAAAGCAGTTTGCGGAGCAGTGGGTAAACAGCAATGCAGGAATGTCAGGAAGCCTTAGAAGGCAGCCCAACAACCAACACCACTGATACACCACTATATAGCCTCCCCTTGCACTGCACACACAGTGACTGGTGTGTTGTACAGGCCAAATCGCTAGCAGCAGAAGCAGTTTTTTTTTCTTCTCAGCAGGACAAAAAAAAAAAAATTGGGATTGCTTTTAAAAAAGCAGTTTGAGGAGCAGTGGGTTAACAGCAATGCAGGAATGTCAGGAAGCCTTAGAAGGCAGCCCAACAACCAACACCACTGATACACCACTATATAGCCTCCCCTTGCACTGCACACACAGTGACTGGTGTGTTGTGCAGGCCAAATCGCTAGCAGCAGAAGCAGTTTTTTTGTCTTCTTCCCTGCCTAACGCTCTCCCTACAGAATCAGCAGCAACCTCTCCCTATACTGAGATCGGCAGAAGTAAGATGGCGGTCGGCGTGCACGCCCTTTTATACCCCCTGTGACGCCCACCAAAGCAAGCCAATCACTTGCATGCCCTTCTGAAAGATGGTGGTGACCCCTGCCTATGTCATCACGTTGCACAGTGTCCGTGGATCCTGATTGGCTGTAAAAGAGCGCAAAACAAACTTTTGAAACGCGACTTTGGCGCGTAAGTCGCCGACCTCGTGGCCGACCTCATCCTAGGGTCGGGTTTCGTTTCATGAAACCCGACTTTGCCAAAAGTCGGCGACTTATGAAATTTTTCGACCCGTTTCGCTCAACTCTAATCAGGATGATTAGGTTTCATTTTTGCCCTTGGCCGAATTTGCTTTAAATAATAGAGCTAGTTCTGCCACTTTGATGTCACCTTTTTTTTGTAACTTTGGGTTTCATCCTCGATTTTCTTCAGGGCAGGTGGAGCCCTCTGCCTGCCCAGGTGTTGACACTGTGGTGGAGAGAATGCACCAGATCTGGGACCAAGTGGTGGATAAGTTATCTCTCTCCCTGGAAAAGGCCCAGCGGTTTTCCAACCGACATAGGACCATTGGTCCCCAGTTTAAGGTTGGTGATATGGTGTGGTTATCATCAAAAAATATTGCTATGAAGGTGGCTTCTCCTAAGTTTAAGCCTAGATTTATTGGACCTTACAAGATTGTGGAGATTATTAATCCGGTCTCTTTTCGTTTGGCTCTTCCTGTCACATATAAAATCCATAATGTGTTCCATAAATCTTTGTTGAAGAGGTTTGTTGAACCTGTTGTTCCAGGGGTGGCACCTCCAGACCCTGTATTGGTTGAAGGTAACATGGAATATGAGGTAGAGAAAGTACTGGATTCTCGTCTGGCTAGACGGAGACTCCAGTATTTGGTTAAGTGGAATGGTTATGGTCAGGAGGATAATTCCTGGGTCTCTGCCTCTGATATTCATGCCAAAAGATTGGTGCGTGCCTTTCATCGGGCTCACCCTGATCGGGGGGAGGTACTGTTGTGAGTTCATTTTCCCCTTGATTACTGAGGCCCGAGGAACTCCCTCTTCTGGTAAAGAAAAGTAGTGAGCCTGATTATCAAACACCTGAGGCTGATGATGATGACTGGCTGAGTGGAGTTACTGACTGGATATAAGGCTGCCAACGCCCTTCTGCCCTGTGGGTGATTTCTCTGTGGGATCCTTGGAGACCAGTCTGAATTCCTGCTCCTCTAAAGCTAAGTTTGCTGCTCAGCCTTTTGCTTTGGTGCTTTGACTTTGTTTTGCTTTGTTTTTCTGGATTTCTGCCATTCCCTGCTGGGGTGTGCTGAATTCATTTAGCTCTGTCTTCTGAAAATACCTGAGTGCTGATTTAGTTTTTGAAGCCTAGCTGCTTCAGGGCCTTTTTCATATCAGCTTGTTGGCTTATGTCTTTGATAGGGTTTTGGCAGATTGCAGACAGCAGCCTTCCTGTCCTTTCCTATCTAGGTAGTTTTGGGCCCCGTCTTTGCTCAGTCTAACTTTCTGTCTGTGTTAGTATTTTCATCTTGGTTCACCGTCATTATATGTTGGGGGCTGCCTATTGCTTTGGGGTCTGCTCTGGGGCAGTTTAGATTTCCCCTTTCTTTCTTTAGGCCTATGTAATTCTCCGGCTGTGATCGAGGGGTCTAGGGCATCGTAGGAACCCCCCACGGCTACTGCTAGTTGTGTTGATAGGTTCAGGGGTCTGCAATCTGATAGTTGCCAACTTCTCTGGTTTTCTGGACTTAGCTTGTATTTCTGCTTTTGCCTCCTACGGTGACTCATTCATAACATCCAGCTAAGCCTATGGTGACTACTAGTTTACACGTGCAGTGCTGTGCTCTGGAGCCTAAGTCCAGATTTCATCCTACTGATCATGTCCATGATATGGTGCCTTCCCATTGGTGCTCGGATGTCAGGTGCTCTGGTGATGTGGCAGCTTCAGATTGGTCCGTAGGCAAGGTCCTGTCTGTCTGGACTTGAGCAAGGTATAAAAAGCTCTCAATGGCGCATGCCTGTGCGCTAATATCGTGTATTTGGTGTGTTGTTGGCTACTTTACCACCCTGTGTGCTGCTAAAAGCACTGAGCGTTTTCGTAGACAGGCAGTGTAGGGTGGGGACTTCTGCTTGAACTTAGCATCTGCACTAGGAGTCTTCAGGCGCACATGCTAAAGCACACCATGTGTCAGAGCAGATTCAACCACCAGCTTAGTCTTCCTTGGGGAATTAAGTTTTAGGGACCCCAATTAGTAGTTTGTATTTTCTATACATCTTTGCAGTCTAACAGGGAATAGTCCTTTTTGAGTTCCTTCTGTGGTGTAACAGAGCTTGGTACTTTGCTCTCTGTGCACACAGAGTGACATTTAACTCAGTGTGCTTAAAGTGTTTTCTCGCAGCCTTGCTTCGTCATTGTGCTAGTTGCGGGTTTCTCCATTACCACACGGTGGACCCTGGGTTGCGAATGCACCTTATTATCATTTTCTATTTTGTGCGTTCTGCCAATCCTAACAGTAATTTTCCTTACTCTGCTGTTGCAAAGTGTCAGAAAGGCTATATAAAAAATATTAATGTTCTTTTGGTTAAATAAATAGCATATCTTTATCTAGCAGTTGTGCGATTGGCACAAAATCTGCTGAGATAAGCAAATGTAACTACTTACCTGTAATTTTTTTGATTCTGCTGTTGCTGTGTGTAATAAAGCTGATATCTGGAAAAAAAAATACCCACACATTGCTAGATACAGAGAATTTGTACATAACACCACTGTGAGGGTACTTGTGAAAAAAAAGCCAGGAAATTTTTTTTCATAATGATTTCAATATGGAAAATGGTGATGTTAAGGAATTTGGACATGGTTGTGTCCACCAAGACTGTGTGACAGATCAGATGGTGACTGTACCTTGCTAAAGCTTCCTGTCAAAATTTGGTCAGCGTGCTACAACAATATCGAATCCAGACAAGTGCAAGGCTTTTGTGGGTGGGATGGAAGACAAAGGCTCCAGTGTGCTGACAAGTAGCACCACCAAGTCTTCCACACAGTCCAGTCTCAGTAGGCAAGAGGCTGGGCCTCACAATCCTCAACCTAGTCCTTCTTCCTTCTCCCATTAAGTGTCCCACAAGACATATGGCCCCAGCACTGGCCACTTCGAGGAACTGTTTACATACCTTTGTAATTATTCCGGCCTGTCACTGTGCACCATTAAAGAGGGTCATGCGGAGATGGAGTGCAATGGTGCAAGAACATTTGAGCACCCACAGGCAGGATAAAGCCATGTTGGGGAAGGTTAATTCATATCTGAAGAAGTGGAGGATAATCATGACGCACAGTTAACATCAGGTCAGCCTAAAGTCGCAACTCAGAAGGAGGATTAGATTGATGAATTGGAAGATGACGTGGTCAATGATGAGGCTAATGATTCAACTTGTAACAGAGGCACGCCTAGTGAGCACAGAAGTGCAGAGAGGGATGGATCCGTAGCACAAAAACAGGCAAGAAGAGGTAGTAGTTTGACCAGAGGGAGAACTCGGTCAACTGTTCGACTGAACCACCCCACTCGGCTAGATAACAGGTCAAGGGTACATTGTTCCCATGCATGGTACTTTTTTTTCTGAAAGTCCTTCAGACAAAACAACTGTAATTTGCAGCATCTACCATACCAAGGTGATAAAAGGCAAGGAGACTGCCAACCTGAGAACCACCAGCACACAAAAGCATATGGCAGCCAAGCACCCCAGTAGGTGGGCGGAACACCTGGGTACAAAATCTCAATCTGCAGTCCAGGAAGCAGGCGCTGATGCCTCCTGCCCACAAAGTGCACTTGCACAGACACAACAGTCAGCAACCACATCCAGTTTGTTGTCCTAGCACAGCGTTTACTTGTCCCTGCCCCAGATGTTTCACAGGAAGCAGAAATATCCACCCACCACAAGCCCAAACGTTAAACACCCACATTACCAGATTACTAGCCCTGGAAATGTTGCCGTTTTGGCTTGTTGGAACTGAGTCTTTCCACGACCTCTTGGTGGTGGCAGCCTCATAGTACTCGTTTTACAGCCATCACTATTTTTCTTCATGTGCTGTCCCCGCATTACATAAGCACGTGTTACACAATATCAGCCATGCTCTGGCCAATGCAGTCACAGGGAAAGATTACCTAACCACAGACACATGGACAAATTCTTGTGGACAGGGATGCTACATTTCCAGAGTCCGAGGCTGAGACATCACTCATTTTACCCACACAAAGAAATCAGGACCAAATTTCATCTGGGTTTCAGTATCCTTGTATTCCAGTTCCTGTTTCTCCTCCCCCTCCTCATCCTCAGCTGAAATCACTTCCCCATCACTCCCCAGCTGGGAGCTCTGCAGCAGTGCATTTGGCAAAGCGGCAGCATGCTCTGCTGAAGCTCATATGTTTAGGTAATAAGGCTCACAACACAGCAGACCTGTTGAAGGGGATAAAAGACCACACCCATTAGTGGCTCTCCCCGCTGAACCTCCAACCAGGTCTGGTTGTGTGAGATAATGGGCGTAACTTGGTGGCAGCTTTAAAGCTCAACAAGCTGGTACATGCTCCATGCATGGCCCATGTGCTATACTTGGTTGTATAGCTGTATTTAAAAAACATACCCTGAGTTGCCGGACCTGGTTGCCAAGGTACACCGTGTCAGCACCAATTTCTGAAAGTCATCTTAGGCTTTTGCCAGACTGCCTTCGCTGCAGCAGCACTTTAATTTGCCTTGTCACCTACTGATTTGTGACCTGCCCACACACTGGAATTTGACCTTTCTTATGTTGTCAAGGCTTTGTCAGGAGCAGAGGGCAGTGTCTGAATTCCAGCTTCTCAATGCCTGCCAGAGTAAAGGGGGTTTTACACTAAGCGATATCGCTAGCAATATCGCTAAAACGTCACTGGTTTTGTGACGTTATAGCGATATTGCTAGCGATATCGCTATGTGTGATACTTACCAGCGACCGGCTCCCCCGCTGTCCATCGCTGATCGCGCGAGAATGTCCGGCTCCATTTCTCGTCGGGCGCTTCCTGCTGAGACTTCCTGCTGTGACGACGAGCGACGCTGGACGCGGGCGGGAGGACGTCTGGATCGCTGTGTGTGAAAGGTAAGTATCGCGCGCTGCGTCGCTGCTGAATCGCTGTGAGATCTTTCTGTATGAAAGCTCACTAGCGATCATTTAGCGATGCACCAGCGATCCTGACCGGGTCATATCGTGGTCGGGATCGCTGGTGCATCGCTAAATGTAAAAGGGCCTTTACACTCCGCCGCCACAATTGCCGAGTGGGTGTGGATCGCTGACGTATGTGAGGTTCTTCACAGCTTTGAGTACTGCACTAAAATGACACTATTATCAGCTTAACCATCCTGCTGCTCTGTTTATTAAAATGTTTGCTGCAGAATCTCAAAGAGGAAGCTTTGAATGCTGAGCAGGTGGCTATGGAGCAAGATTTTACAGTGCCTGATACTACACAGATCAGCCTCACACAATATTCTCAGGCCACATTAATAGTAATAATAATAATAATCTTTATTTATATAGCGCCAACATATTCCACAGCGCTTTATAGTTAACAGTTCCAAAACACAAGTCATAAGTAACAACGTTAACAATACAATAATTAAAGCAAAATAAGACGACCCTGCTCATGAGAGCTTACAATCTACAATGAGGTGGGGGAGATACAAAGTAGAGGTGTGTAATTACAATGATGGTCCAGCCATCTTAAGGGAGTGAGGGATAGATGGAGATAGTAAATGGGCTACACACGCACACTTACACATAAAATGACTTTAATTAGTGAACGTGATAGACCGCTCTGAACAAATGAGTTTTGAGGGAGCACCTACAACTATGTAAATTGTGGATAGCCCTAATTTCTTGGGGTAGAGCATTCCAGAGGATTGGTGCAGCGCGGGAGAAATCTTGGAGTCGGGAGTGGGAGGTACGGATTAGTGCAGAGGTTAGTCGAAAGTCATTTTCAGAGCGCAGCGGTTGGTTAGGCCTATAGACAGAAATGAGGAAGGAGATGTAGGGGGAGCTGCACTGTGGAGAGCTTTGTGGGTGAGAACTAGTACTTCGAAATGGATCTTATAATGAATGGGCAGCTAATGTAAGGACTGGCGAAGAGCGGATGAGTCCGAGTACCGATTAGCCAGATGGATGACCCTGGATGCTGCATTAAGTATGGATTGGAGAGGGGAAAGTTGAGTAAAAGGGAGGCCAATTAATAGAGAATTGCAGTAGTCCAGGCGGGACAGGATCAATGCGACAGTGAGGGTTTTTGCTGTTTCCATTATGAGAAAAGGGCAGATTCTAGAGATGTTCTTTAGGTGTAAGTGGCAAGAGCGGGCAAGAGATTGTATATGGGATGTGAAGGAGAGATTGGTGTCAAACATAACACCCAGACAGTGCCTCTCCGGGGTGTTAATATGGTGCCACCCATGGAGAGAGAAATGTCAGATTTAGGGAGGTTAATAGGAGGCAGGTGCAGAAGAAGTCCAGTTTTTGAGAGGTTGAGTTTCAGATAGAGAGCGAACATAATGTTGGAGACTGCGGACAGAAAGTCACTGGAGTTTTGTAGTACAGCGGGATAAGGTCAGGGGATGACGTGTACAGTTGTGTGTCATCAGCATAAAGATGGTACTGATAGTCAAATCTGCTGATGGTCTATCCAATAGGGGCCATGTAGAGAGAGAAGAGAAGGGGGCCAAGGACTGAGCCATGAGGTACCCCAACAGTGAGAGTAAGAGGAGATGACGTGGAGTCAGCAAACAAAACACTCAAGAGGCGGTCAGAAAGATAGGAAGAGAATCAGGAGAGCAGTGTCCTTAATGCCTAGTGACTGGAGCCTAGAGAGTAGGAGACGGTGGTCAACAGTGTCAAAAGCTGCAGAAAGGTCAAAAAGAATGAGCAGAGAGTGGTCACCGTTATATTTTGCTGTCAGAAGGTCATTGGTAACTTTGATGAGTGCAGTTTCAGTCGAATGTAGTGGGTGGAAGCTGGACTGTGAAGGGTCTAGGAGGGAGTGAGTGGAGAGATAACGGTTAAGGCGGGAGTAGACTAGGCGCTCCAAAAGTTTAGAGATGAAGGGGAGATTGGAGACTGGTCTGTAGTTGTTTGTGCAGGATGGGTCGAGAGCACGTTTCTTTAGTAATGGAGTAACTATAGAGTGTTTGAAGGAGGATGGGAAAATGCCAAAGCAGAGGTAGAGATTAAAGATTGTAGTTAGGTGAGTTGTGATGACTGGAGAGAGACTGGAGGAGATATGAGGAAATGGGGTCGGTAGTGCATGTAGTCGGACGAGAAGAAGAGAGAAGTTTGGAGACTTCCTCTGTGATGGGATCAAATGTGGAAAGTGAACCAGGGGAAATGCAGGGAGGGATGGGAGTCACAGCACTTGGTGGTTGGAAGTGGATTTCCTGTTGGATATTATCAATTTTTTCTATAAAGTTGGAGGCCAGGTCATCTGCACAAATGTCTGTGATAGGGGCTTGTGCTTTTGGCCTAAGGAGGGAGTGAAAGGTGTCAAAAAGTTTCTTGGGGTTGTAGGCTAGTGAGGAGATCAGGGTGGTGAAGTAGGTCTGTTTGGCGAGGTAAAAGGCAGAGTTATACTGTAGGTTCTTAACATAAATTTGAAGTGGATTAAGTCTTCTGATGTGCGGGATATGCTCCATAGGCGTTCAGCACTCCTAGAGCATCGCTGGAGAAGATGAGCTTGCGATGTGAGCCAGGGCTGTTTTACTTTGTGTTTGGAGGTTCTGAGGGTGAGGGTGCTAATTGGTCAAGGGTGCTTCTAAGAGTGTCGCTGTAGTGATGAAAAGTCAGATCAGGACAGGAAAAAGAGGAGATTGCGGACAGTGATGAGTGTAGGGAGTCTGATAGTGTCTGAGGGTTAATGGCTTATAGATTTCTGAATATGTGATAGGTAGGAGCGTGCTTAGGTGGGCGAGGATTTATGAGCATGAAGATTTGTTATTGACGAAGAACAGGAGGAGGAACAGGAGTTTTTGCTCTGTGCTACAGAGGATACTCCCAATCCCAGCTTCATGCCTGTCCAGCATGGATGGCCTGAAGAGGAGGAGGAGGAAGCAATACATCGTGAGGAGGAGAGGATGGTTAATGTTTGTCCAGTTGGGGTCACTGAAAGTTTGACAATTTTTAGTCTGCCACACATGGCACAGTTCATGTCCAGATTCCTTTCCCAAGACCCTTGTGTGAAACACATTTTGTCCACCATGAAATATTGGCTGTGCACCTTTCTTGACCCATGGTGCAAGGAGAAATTTCCTTGTCTCATGTCGGAATCAGACATGCAATTTTCAGTGCATGCATGCCAGAGGGCCGTTGTGGAACACATGCTGTAAAGATTACCCTCAGACAATGCTGCTGACAGAGGTATCGGCTTTTTCCACCCACAAGGATTACAGAGGTGGGTCACGTACACCAAGTGGAACTCAGGGGGGTGAAATCCACCAACTGGGCAATTTTCATGAAACCGTCAAATTAGCAAGGGCTATCTGTGGGTGTAAATATGACGAGGAGGGAGTAGTTGACCAAGATGGTGAAGGAGTACTTAACTGATCATACTAGTGTCCTTCCTTAACTATTTGTTTTACAAGCTGCACTCTTGGCCTGACCTCTCACCTCTCGTTGTATGTTTTTGAGGTGCCGCTATGCCTTGCCACAAGTGTGTTGTCTGAGCAGGTTTTTAGTTCGACTGATGCAATCATAACGGATAGGCGCACATGCCTGTCAATGGAAAATGCAGACTGGCTAACTCTTCTAAAATTGAACAAGGCCTGGATTTGGATTTCCTCCAACTTCATAAGCCCTATGAATGACAGCAACCTAACGTAAATGCATCCCAAATATTCTTTTTTGTAAGTTGTCTTAATGTCCATGCCTTACCATCCAAATCCATTTTGTTCAGGAAATCATTTCCTACTCCTCCTGCTTCTGCAACAAGCACTTAGTGGTCATACATGTATACCTCACGTGGGTAATGTTTTTAAATTTTTGGAAACCTTTGCACATTGCGCAATGGTGAAACTTGCAGTCCCTATCTCTACCTATTCTAATAACTTTCAAAGGGAGAGGAAAAAAAAACATAAAAGACAATCTTAGGTCCAAGACGTACAGTCATGGCCAAAAATTAGAGAATGACACAAATATTAATTTTTACAAAGTCTACTGCTTCATTTTTTCTAATGGCAATTTGCATATACTCCAGAATGTTATAAAGAGTGATCAGCTTAACAGCAATTACTTGCAAAGTCAATATTTGCCTAGAAAATTAACTTTATCCCCCAAAACACATTTCAACATCATTGCAGCCCTGCCTTAAAAGGACCAGCTAACATCGTTTCAGTGATTGCTCCATTAACACAGGTGTGCGTGTTGATGAGGACAGGGCTGGAGATCAATCTGTCATGATTAAGTAAGAATGACACCACTGGACACTTTAAAAGGAGGCTGGTGCTTGGCATCATTGTTTCTCTTCTGTTAACCATGGTTATCTCTAAAGAAACACATGCAGTCATCATTGCACTGCACAAAAATGGCCTAACAGGGAAGAGTATCGCAGCTAGAAAGATTGCACCTCAGTCAACAATCTATCGCATCATCAAGAACTTCAAGGAGAGAGGTTCCCTTGTTGCCAAAAAGGCTCCAGGGCACCCAAGAAAGACCAGCAAGCGCCAGGACCGTCTCTTAAAAGTGTTTCAGCTGCGGGATCGGGCTACCAGCAGTGCAGAGCTTGCTCAGGAATGGCAGCAGGCAGATGTGAGTGCATCTGCACACACTGTGAGGCGGAGACTCTTGGAGCAAGGCCTGGTCTCAAGGAGGGCAGCAAAGAAGCCACTTCTCTCCAGAAAAAACATCATGGACAGACTGATATTCTGCAAGAGGTACAGGGAGTATACTGCTGAGGACTGGAGTAAAGTCATTTTCTCTGATGAATCCCCCTTTCGATTGTTTGGGACATCTGGAAAACGGCTTATTCGGAGACCAGGTGAGCGCTACCACCAGTCTTGTCTCATGCCAACTGTCAAGCATCCTGAAACCATTCATGTGTGGGGTTGCGTCTCAGCCAAGGGAATGGGCTGAGTCTTGCCTAAAAACACAGCCATGAATAAAGAATGGTACCAAAATGTCCTCCAAGAGCAACTTCTCCCAACCGTCCAAGAGCAGTTTGGCGATCAACAATGCCTTTTTCAACATGATGGAGCACCTTGCCATAAAGCAAAGGTGATAACTAAATGGCTCAGGGAACAAAACATAGAGATTTTGGGACCATGGCCTGGAAACTCCCCAGATCTTAATCCCATTGAGAACTTGTGGTCAATCATCAAGAGACGGGTGGACAAACAAAAACCTTCAAATTCAGACAAAATAAAAGCATTGATTTTGCAAGAATGGACTGCTATCAGTCAGGATTTGATCCAGAAGTTGATTGAGAGCATGCCAGGGAAAATTGCTGAGGTCCTGAAGAAGAAGGGTCAACACTGCAAATATTGACTTGCTGCATTAACTCATTCTAACTGTCAATATAACCTTTTGTTACTCATAATATGATTGCAATTATATTTCTGTATGTGATAAAAACATCTGACAAACACACATAAAAACCAGAGGGCAGCAGATCATGTGAAAATATAATATTTGTGTCATTCTCTAAACTTTTGGCCTTGACTGAAGTGCATATAAAATTGCTTTATCAGATATTTTAGGCAGGCAAGGATAAGTGTGGGCAGACACATATAAACCAACATACAGTCTGTATGCTGGGGGCATACCAGACCATGAAAAAACCCATAGGGCTACTTTGACACATATTATGCATAAATATACATAGTGTGAGGTAGCGCTGTCATCTAAGTAGGGGATCACTCGCTTGCAGCCACAAAAACCAGATCCGGCACGGATTTTCCATCAAAACAATACAGTCCTTGCGGTTTATTCACCATCATAAACCATCACAGCAACAGACAGTTCGCTTAACAGCATAATCAGCATAGCGTCCATTACAGAGTTTCCCTCTGTTAGCAGTGTCATATAATCATATGGGCTATGCAGTATTCAATGTGCAGGCTTCCTAGCCCCAAGTTATCTCACCCACGTCCGGACAACCTCACGGTTCCTTTATCATGCAGCCGACATTTTCTCAACCGCCGGCTGAGTTGAGAAAAGAAGAAAAGAAAAACACCACACAAAAAAACTCAAAAAACTCACGTGTCCTTTCTGTGTGCTATTCTGGACGTACCGTCTCCGCCTGAGACCGTCCAACACACAGGGCGCACGGGGTGCTATTCAGGGAGCGACCCTCCTCCCAGGGTTTCCCAACACACCGGCCACACCAACACAAAACTCACGTGCCCTGTCTGTGTGCTATTCAGGACACACCGTCTCCGACTGAGACCGTCCAACACACAGGGCACACCGGGTGCTATTCAGGGAGGCGACACTCTTTCCAGGGTTTCCCAACACACCGGCCTCACCAGGTCCAGGGGCTTAGCGGGTGCTATTCAGGACATCCGTCTCGGCCTGAGACTGCCCAACATTTACGCCTCACCAGGTCCAAGGTCATACCACGTGCTCCAGGGATCTTCCCAATACTGACCCTCCAGAACCTTGCTCACTGAACCCTCCAGGAACACAGTCTTACTCACTGACCCCGGTCAGTACCACACAAACACCAGTCCATTGCCTGTGTCGACCACACAGGTCCTTGGACACCTCTTCTCCTCAGAGGCACCCTATAGCAATCACCAGTATCTTTCTCACTGATCCTGGTCAGTAAAACACGTTTTTTTTTCACGACCGTCACCTGCTGGCTGCGCAGGTTCTTGGACCCCTCTACAGCAGAGGTATTGTAATAAACACCAGTCTCTTGCTCCTGGTGAAACGGCTGCACTGGGCTCACTGATCCGGACAGTGCTTTACTCACTAGGCCGCCCCACGGTTCCAGAACCACAGCTGGGCAGTGACTTCCCCAACCGTCAGCCTTCCTGGCTCAGCGTTACCAGCACTGCAACTTACGTTTTTTGGAAACCGTTGCCCTTAGCAACCGTCTTTGCAGTCCTCTTCCGTTGCTCCCAGCAACAAGGCTACAACATTGCCCATTGCTTTCTCCACCAAATGGGAGGTAGTGCTGTCATCTAAGTAGGGGATCACTCGCTTGCAGCCACAAAAACCAGATCCGGCACGGATTTTCCATCAAAACAATACAGTCCTTGCGGTTTATTCACCATCATAAACCATCACAGCAACAGACAGTTTGCTTAACAGCATAATCAGCATAGCGTCCATTACAGAGTTTCCCTCTGTTAGCAATGTCCTATATGGACTATGCAGTATTCAATGTGCAGGCTTCCTAGCCCCAAGTTATCTCACCCACGTCCGGGCAACCTCACGGTTCCTTTATCATGCAGCGGACATTCATTCCCTCCAGGGAACTAACAGGTGCTGGCAGCCATTACACACAGCCACTCCACATGTGCTGTCAGGCAGGAAGCTCCATCACAGTGGGACCTTCCACACTGGACCAACCAGGTCCCAGTATTCACCCCCTGTAACTCACCCTGGCCACATTATATCGTTCATAGCCACGCCCACTGGGTCACATGACTCTGACCTCATCACAGGTCCTTCAGGCATTTTCACACTCTTTACAACCATGCTTTAAACACACCCACTGGGTGGGTTTGTAGGTAACCAGGCCCCCCAACTCTCTAGTTACCTGGAGACTTCTCCCTCTCATATTAAATCAGCATCTCAGCAAAAACCTTGCTGATCACACATACATAAGTCTCCATCTCAAAGCCACCCACTTTGAGATACCTAACGGCCACTCAACACTCTGCCATTCATCCCGTCTCCTGGGACCTCCACACAGCGCCCCCTAGCGGACACAGTGGTTACTACACCACAATAGGTACAATCCAGATTACAAGAATGTGAAAAGGTAGCTTGCTATAATGTGTCAGGTAAGCATTGCAGATCACGGGGGTATAATATAAGACAGGAACCTGTAAGGTATCCATGGCTAGAGGATTGCAAGAGATGACAGATATATTACAACTGCGATCAGAATAATGTGTATCAAATATTTGTTTGCTTTTTACCTGGGGGTACACCAGCAAGGGGCTCAAGTGGTCCGCATGTGCCCCTTATTCCCAGATACCATATGTGAGTCAGAAAGGCATGCAGGCATCTTCTCCATGCTGGTCACATTTAGTTTTAGCACTTTGTCATCCATTTCAGCAATTTTCTCAGGCCCCCAGACCTGTTTGTTGGGTCCAGCAGAAAAATATTCGGCTTTCTCATGGACTTGCATTGGATTCATTATTCGGTACGAATACACAGATATTAGAAATTATTTATGCCAATTTTCCCGAGTCTGAATATTTCATTATTTGCTCGTCACTAGTAAAGACATAGACAATTCTGTCAATGTTTTTGGGGAGATTTGTTCTTACGGCATTCAATGAGTGATAAATTTCACCTGGTGCCATGATTTTTCAGGTCAGGTATTTTTTGGATTTTATTAGTTAAAAAAACTCAGAGCTTTGTAAAAAAATAATGGCTAATTTGTTTATGCTGCCATTTTGTGAGACCTATAACTGTTTCTTCCATTAATAGATCTGTGTGAGGGCTTGTTCTTTGCATGCCAAGCTAACATTTTTCTAGACATTACTTTGGGGGTACAAATAACATTTTGATTATGATTATGTTTATTATTATATTTTGGGTGGAAAAAAGTGGCAATTCTGCACCACTAGCATAATTCAGCCAAAAGTGAGGATAACTTCGGTTCCCATTATGTAGATTTACTTTTTTATTCTATTTTTTGTTTCTATGGATTAAGTAAATACTGTACATAGTGAATAAATAAAAGAAAAATCTAAATCAAATCCAATGAGCGAGTATACTCGTTGCTCTTGTTTTCCCGAGAATGCTGGGGTGAGCTCCAAGTATTTCGGCACGCTCAGAGATTTAGTGTTTGTTGATAAAGCTGCATGATTTGTGGCTGCTAGACAGGCTGAAAACATATGTGGAATTCCTAACAAACAGGCAATCTCCACATGTATTCAGGCTGTCCAGCAGCCGCAAATCACGCAGCTACGTTGACAGAAACTAAATCTCCAAGCACGCCAAAATACTCGGAGACCACCCGAGCATGCTCGGGAAAACCTGAGTAATGAGTATACTCGCTCATCACTAGCGACCACCCTTTTTCCAAAAATCTTGAATTAATTCAAGAACTAGCTTCAAATCTTCTATGGTTGTAGGCCTGTGCAAATTATTCTGTCTGTTGATGGAATCCCAGACAGGCTTGATTATTTTGAGATCAGGGATGTCTGATGGTTACCTATTTTGAAGATAGTTTTTAATGTTATTGGCTGTAAGTTTAGTATTGTTGTCCTGTTGCAGAATATATTTAGAGCCAATGAGATGCCTTCCTGTTTGGATTGCCTGATGTCTAAATATCTGTTTATATTTCTCAGCATTGATACACTATTAGTACTGACTAGAAATGGGCAGACCACGGATATTCGGGTCCAGCGCGTATGTCCAAACAGTTAAAAAACGTATGGATTCAGATACCAGAACAGTACCCGGACCTGAGCCTGGACCTCCTTCACTTGAATGGGGGGCCTGAGCATCTAGTGTTTGCCCTGCTGTCATGTTCAGTATTCTCTGGCTGGTAAGGGGCCATTAATATTGGCCCCCTCCCCAGCCTAAAAATAGCAGCCCGCAGCTATCTGCTTTAGCAACGCTGGCCCAGAAAAGACACATCTATGAGATTGCCCTGAAGCAATCTGAAGCCATCATCTCCTGTTATTAAACAAAATAAAAAACAGTCATATCACTCACCTCTCCATCGTTTTGTCCCACACCATAATCCATGTCTAGGGACATACCGTTTTCAACCTAGACAGTGCCAAGATGCTACCGTCCAGGCTGAGAACCACTGGAAGAATGAGCTGCTGCGTGACTAGCAACATCAGTGACTAGCGTTGACATCCTCAAGGTTACTGCTGGCCACTGAGGCTGCATTCCCAGCCGGGCCCCTGAGTAAAATAAGAATTCCAAATTGGACAACTCACCTAAATCTCTACATTTTGGTAGATTTGTTAATCTATAGTTGAAGATTGACTTTAACTTATAAAAAATATCTTTTTGCCTAGAATTCTATTTCGCAGAATTACATTTCACTTAAAAAATTACTGCATGTCATCAAATAAAGAGGGTATGGAAAAAAGACACACTTATTTCTTCATGATGATTTAGCTCAGTAATAGGGGGTTTCCCCTTTCAACTTTCTGTACTAATTCCCTATATTAAAAAGTAAAAAATATTCTCCCCAGGTTAGCTGTTGCTTTAGTGATCATTTACGGGCTTCTGCAGTGATATCATAAAAACAGCGCCATCACTGCTGGCGCCAATCAGTGAGCTCAGCAGCTGTGCAGATGTTGATGGCATGACCTACCATGCCCAGTGATTGGCTGCAGTTCTAGTGAAGTGACATCACCACAGCGGCCTGTGAGCAATCACCAGAGCAACGTGGTGAGATGTAACATTAGACCTGGGAAGGGTAAGTAACAGCGGATTTCATCATTTATATAATATGAAGATTATGATTTCATTCAAAAGGTTAGAAAGGTAAAAACCCTTCAATGAGCAGGGTTATCACATGTGCTGAAGGACATGTTGCGAGAGGGGCTGTGATCTGCACGAAATATAAATGTAAAATTTAATTATTCAAAAGTATTGTGTAAAAGAGAATTTTCACCCTCAAAAATCAGCTTAATTTAAAATAAGCAAGTTTTAAAAAATGTTAATAGGGCAGAACCAGGGCTCTATATAAATTAATTTATAGTCTCAGTTTTGGTTTCTAACATTCAGTTAAATACATTGTCTTACTAGTTTTTAATTAGCCTTTTCGAATGATAAAATCTTTCTATTCTTCAATTTGCCGACAACCAAAATGTAAACCCTTTCAGAATTCTAGTGTTACTTCGGGACAACAATGGTCTCTTGATAAGTCAAGTGGCAGCTAATTAGACCAAGTGTTTCTGAAGGAGCGGAGTCCATGTTACCTGAATTGTTGCGGATCATCACCTGCGGCACTCTCCCTGTCACATGCTAAATGGGAAACACTTGTTCAGATCCATGCAAGTTCACAGAAGCGTATCCGATGCATTGGTCTCACTAAAGCATTTGTCAATCAAACGGAGAGGAGAGCAGCTGTGCACATCCCTGACCACCTACCACTGGAATCAGGGTTTTCTTTTAGCCCTGAAGGTACACAGGAGATAAAAATCAGGGAAACGTAATACAGACGACCTGAGAGATAAACAGATGTGTTTTTTACAATGTAAGATAAACTAGGTACCATTGCACCTGCTCGGGGCACCACCATCAGCCTGATGTGCTCTTATTATGGAGAAAGGCTTTTTTTGGCAGTTTGGCAGACTACACTTTAATTATGCTGTTTCGAAATGAGATGTCAAAATTGTAAATGGGAGAAAGAGCCAACTTGACCCCAGTTCCTACATTTTTTTAACTTGACCCTTGTTGAACTTTCATTGTTCAAAAAAAGAAGAAATGATACCAAAAAGGAAGCTCTCAAATGTAATTGGCCATTTGTAACCTGTAAACTTGTCACCACTGACATTAGGAAATAACCTATACAGAATCTGTATTAATGGAAATATACATGTGAATGCTTTTGCTCAAATTATTTATGAAAACTTTAACATATTTGATTTATAGAAGGGATATTTTCATTAAATAAGCACTCCCATCTAAAATTTTTTATTAAATGTGTATATATATATATATATATATATATATATATACACAAGTATAAACTAGCTATGAACCCGTTCTATGCCCGGGTGGTGGGCATTTTTATTAGTATATGGTCTCCCATCCTGGTATGTGCTGCACCCCTCATCCCTATCCTGGTATGTACCCCCTTATCCATATACTAGTATTCATGGTTCCCTCACCCCCAATCCTGGTATGCATGGTCCTCTCACCCCCCTATCCTGGTATGCATGGTCCTCTCAACCCCCAATCCTGGTATGCAAGGTCCTCTCACCCCCCTATCCAGGTATGCACGGTCCCCTCACCCCCAATCCTGGTATGCATGGTCTTCTCATGCCCCAATCCTGGTATGCATGGTCCCCTCACCCCCTATTCTGGTATGTATGGTCCTCTCACCCCCCAATCCTGAAATGCATGGTCCCCTCACCCACCTATCCTGGTATGCATGGTCCCCTCACCCCCTATCATGGTATGAGTGGTCCTCTCACCCCTCTATCCTGGTATGCCTGGTGCCCCCACCCCCCAATCCTGGTATGCGTGGAACTCTCACCCCCCAATCCTGTTATGCATGGTCTCCTCACCCTCCTATCCTGGTATGCATGGTCCCCTCACCCCCCCTATACTGGTATGCATGGTCTTCTCACCCCCAATCCTGGTATGCATGGTCTTCTCACCCCCAATCCTGGTATGCATGGTCCTATCACCACCCAATCCTGGAATGGATGGTCCCCTCACCCCCCTATCCTGGTATGCATGGTCCTCTCACCCCCCTATCCTGGTATGCATGGTCCTATCACCCCTCAATCCTGGTATGCATGATCCTATCACCCCCAATCCTGGTATGCATGGTCCTCTCACCCCTCAATCCTGGTATGCATGGTCCTCTCACCCCCCTATCCTGGTATGCCTGGCCCTCTCACCCCCTATCCTGGTATACTTGGTCCCCTCACCCCCCTATCCTGTATGCATGGTCCCCTCACCCCCCTTTCCTGGTATGCATGGTCCTCTCACCCCCCAATCCTGGTATGCATGGTCCTCTCACCTCCAATCCTGGTATGCATGGTCCTCTCACCCCCTATCCTGGTATGCATGGTCCTATCACCCCTCAATCCTGGTATGCATGATCCTTACACCCCCCAATCCTGGTATGCATGGTCCTCTCACCCCTCAATCCTTGTATGCATGGTCCTCTCACCCCCCTATCCTGGTATGCATGGTCCCCTCACCCCCCTTTCCTGGTATGCATGGTTCCCTCACCCCCCAATTCTGAGATGAATGGTCCCCCTGACCCCTATTAAACTGCACACATTAAAAAAAACATTTATACTCACCTTTCTTCCCTGTGTCCAGCGCTGTCTTGTTCTCGGCGTGTTGTGGTGCCGGACTTGGCGCAAGCGCAGTCCTCGCTTTCCACCGCCATGTTCTTTAAGACACACTGCAGAGTGACGCTCCCCCGGTTATATTATAGATATATTGTATATATGTACTGTACAGTATATATGCATGTAATGTAGTATGAGTGTATTAATATATTAATCTACTGTACACCCCCCTTCTCCAGTTTCCAGTGCCGTTCTGCTCCACTTCTCTGTGACATCACAACTCCGCAGAAACTCCAGTTCACACTACGCTCTTCGTCTCGTGGAAGCAGCTTTTACAATATGGAGGGTCAGAACAAGACTTCATAGGCTACTGTAAAATAGACGTCCGGCTCACACATAGAGCATAAAGCGAGGCCAGATAATTAGAGCCAGCCTTCTTAGAACCAAGTGCCCTGAATGCAGACAGCAGACTGGCTCTTCTGAATATTTTTACACGTGAACCACAGTCGATGTGGTTGGTCAAATCTCTCTTTTACTAAATCTGATGATCCCACCTCCATACACATGAGTAAAATTTACTGAATCAGCCAATTTTGGCAGGACTGGATGAACTTCTCATGTATATGGGGGTCTTCTAGTTCTCCCCAAGCAGATTTCGAAGAAGAGAAGCATCAGGAACGTCAATTGTATATTCCATTATTATTCTTTTCCAAGGAGATAAGCTGCTGGTGGACGTGTCTGATAGGAAATCTCTCACCTTTCCTCATTAAAAAACACATGTATGCTCGGCCAGGCTGAGCATACAGATGTATGGGGGGAGGATAGCAGAGATGGCTAGTGCAGAATCGACATTCCGCTTTTAGATTTGCTTGTACCTTGGAATAACACCCATTTCAGGACTCTAAAGATTATACGTAACTTTCTACATCAACAACAGATATACGTATAATGAATGAATTAATTTTAGTAATAACAGTAAAATAAAAGGAATACAGCACTGAAATATATTAATAGTTTTAGGCACTGCAGGTAAGCAAAAAATGATGAAGTTAGATAATTAATACCTTATTTATTCTGAATTTCTTTTGACATTTATGTTGTAATTAGAATTAATTCCTATCATTTATAAAGCACCACTATATCGTAGAGTTCAAAACTGGGATGTTGGGCATGGTCAAATATTTGGCCTGATTTGTGCCTTGCTATTTCTCAATAACCTGGCCATTAGGAGTATGAATTAGCATGCATTGAAATTTGCTTTTGGAGAATAATATGCTCATTGATTTTCCAAGACAGGTTATTACACTTGGGGTTATTTAGTTTGGAGAATCGAAGGCTTAGGGGTGATCTTATTACAATGTATAAATATATGCGGGGACAGTACAAAGACCTTTCTAATGATCTTTTTACTCTTAGACCTGTGACGGGGACAAGGGGGCATCCTATACATCTGGAGGAAAGAAGGTTTAAGCATACTCACAGACGCAGATTCTTTACTGTAAGAGCAGTGAGACTATGGAATTCTCTGCCATATGATGTTGTAATGAGTGATTCCCTACTAAAATTTAAGAAGGGACTGGATGCCTTTCTTGAAAAGTATAATATTACAGGGTATATCCACTAGTTTCCTTAATATTGCGTTGATCAAGGGAGCTAGTCTGATTGCCGTATGTGGAGTCGGGAAGGAGTTTTTTCCCCCAATGTGAAGCTTACTGTTTGCCACATGGGTTTTTTTTGCCTTCCTCTGGATCAACATGTTAGGGCAGGTTAGGACAGGATATGGGTTGAACTAGATGGACTTAAAGTCTCCCTTCAACCTTAATAACTATGTTACTATGTAATTGCATTATATGGACTAGCAAAACTGCTGATTAGGAATATCACGTTTTCAATTTAAGTGAAAAAAACTTCACTTACGGCATCTCTCTTGCCAATGAAAGAACAACATGGACTTTGCTAAATATGCAGTTAAGTCCTAAAAATATGAGACGACAAAAAGGATAAAAAAAGATTAAAAAAATAGAAAACTAGCAATAGGTTTGCTATTGACATGGGCTAATATACAGAACCAAGAAATGTAAATGACATTTTTAATGGCAGTTGGACTTTATATACTAAAGAATAGACAATGAGTTTCGTATTTACCGCGGAACTTTCATACATAGCTATATTAAATTGGTTGTCTCTGCTTTAAATTTAGAGCATTTTATAGCTGGGTGCAGTTCAGTGTTTGGTTCACTTGCTGTAAATCTTTAGGCCACCTACCATCGGAATAAAACTACCGATCACACAACATTGCCGTCCTTTCTATGCAAGCTACTGTAACTCAAGTCACTTTGGCAAATCCTTTGAACGTTAGATTTACATGAATAACTGTAATCAGAATGAAAGTTTCCCTGCAAACAGCATATTCTTGTGTAGTGTAAGGAGGCAGACTATTTCCTAATAAATCATGAGGGAGCAGCAGGAGAGGCTGCTGTAGACCTGCCAACAATGGTGTCTCAGTCCAAATGGCTTTTGAGTTTAATGAGTAGACTGAATGTGGATATTACACTTCTGACCTTGTGTTCGCTTTTATGTCACGCTCCTTATATGACTCCTACAAAAAGAAAACAATGTGTATCCATTTCCATTTTATATGCAAGAGCACAACATGACAAATGAGTTCTTATTATTGCCAGATTTTGGGAATTACGGACCATAAGATATATGGACTACGCCTGTATGCTTGTGATTTATCTAAGCGTAAAGTATAGAATATACATGTAAATTGATTATTTCTCTCTATTAGTAAGCTTACAAGTATTACAATAGCATATCCAAGGCAATAGTGTGAGCAAATCTTTCGAAATTCAAATTTAACAGCTCGCTCGAATTTGGTCATTGAATTCACTCAATGTGAACCTAGTGTGCCTTATTATGCTCCCATGAGCTCCCCAGGGCAAAAAAAAAGATTGAAAAGTAAAAAAACAATTGCAACTAGCCTGTTTTAAGGGGGTTTTACACATAGCGATATCACTAGGAATATCGCTAAAACGTCACTGATTTTGTGACGTTTTAGCGATATTGCTAGCGATATCGTTATGTGTGATACTTACCTCCGACCGGCTCCCCCGCTGTCTGTCGCTGATTGCGCGAGATCGGCCGGCTCCATTTCTCGTCGTCTGCTTCCTGCTGAGCTTCCTGCTGTGTGGAGGCGAGCGACGCTGGACGCAGGCAGGAGGACGTCAGGATCGCTGTGTGTGAAAGGTGAGTATCGTCCGCTGCATCGCTGCTGCATCGCTGTGAGATCTTCCTGTGTGGAAGCTCACTAGCGATCATTTAGTGATGCACCAGCGATCCTGACCGGGTCGTATCACTGGTCGGATCGCTGGTGCATCGCTAAATGTAAAAGAGCCTTTATCGCTTACATGTCTAACCGACGCATCTCCCCACCTATTCCTGGCTCCCTCTGCGTCTTCTGGTCTTCTTCCATTCTATGCCAGTATTTTCTGTGCAAAGTAGGTCTCGAACAATGCACATAACGACATTGAGACATTCCAATGTGTTTCTCTCATGGCCCATTTGGCAGTGGAAGCGCTGACGCAAAGTGGTAGAAGGGTAGCAAACACCAGACCTGGAGGCACTGGCATAACAATTGCTGCAAGCAGCAAAGTTAGCATACTTTTAACCCCGTTCCCAGCTTTTGTGCTATCCAGAAAAATGTGCCCAAAACACTTGGATGTTCACAAATCATAAAAATATTGGATTAAGGTGAATCTGATTTTTTTTTAATAAAATTAAAGGTGAATCCAATCTTCCCTTAATCAAATTACTTATCTCTAAAAGATAAACAAAAAAAAGTTACTAAAGTCAAAGTGGGTGGTCAAAATGTTTCCCATTTTATTTCCATTGTACATTGTCATTAGGGATGAACGAGTATACTAGTTAGGATTCGGTACTCAGCGAGTAATGCAGTACTCGCGGTACTTGAATCCTGGCGAGTATTTCACTACTCGCCTCGCAATATTCGGCACAGCCCGCACAGTCCCCGCACAGCCCAGCACAGTCCCCGCACAATCCCCCCACAGCCCAGCACAGTCCCGCACAGCCTGGCACAGTCCCCCCACAGCCCAGCACAGTCTCCGCACAGTCCAGCACAGTCCCCGCACAGTCCCCCCACAGCCCAGCACAGTCCCGCACAGCCTGGCACAGTCCCCGCACAGCCCAGCACAGTCCCCGCACAGTCCCGCACAGCCTGACACAGTCCCCGCACAGTCCCCGCACAGCCTAGCACAGTCCCTGCACAGTCCCGCACAGCTTGGCACAGTCCCCGCACAGCCCAGCACAGTCCCGCACAGCCTGGCAAAGTCCCCGCAGAGCCAAGCACAGTCCCGCACAGCCTGGCACAGTCCCCGCACAGTCCCCGCACAGTCCAGCACAGTCCCTGCACAGTCCCGCACAGCTTGGCACAGTCCCCGCACAGCCCAGCACAGTCCCGCGCAGCCCAGCTCGGTACCCGCACAGTCCCCGCATGCCCAGCACAGTCCCCGCACAGCCCAGCACAGTCCCGCACAGCCTGGCACAGTACCCGCACAGCCAAGCACAGTCCCCACACAGTCTCGCACAGCTTGGCACAGTCCCCGCATAGCCCAGCACAGTCCCGCACAGCCCAGCTCGGTCCCTGCACAGGTCCACGCACGCCTAGCACAGTCCCCGCACAGCCCAGCACAGTCCCGCACAGCCTGGCACAGTCCCTGCACAACCCAGCACAGTCCCGCACAGCCCAGCTCAGTCCCTGCACAGTCCCGCACAGCCCAGCTCGGTCCCCGCACAGTCCCCGCACAGCCCAGCACAGTCCCGCACAGCCCAGCACAGTCCCGCACAGCCCAGCTCGGTCCCCGCACAGTCCCGCACAGCCCAGCTCAGTCCCCACACAGTCCCGCACAGCCCAGCACAGTCCCGCACAGCCCATCACAGTCCCGCACAGCCCAGCACAGGCAAGCACAGCCCAGCACAGTCCCGCACAGCCCAGCACAGCCCATTACTCACATTTCCCATAGACTTACATTGGACTTGTTACGAGTACCTGAGTATTAGGAGGTACTCGTAATGAGTACAGTGAGTCCGAGTATTTCACTACTCGCTCATCCCTAATTGTCATAGAAAAATTAAAATCCATAAGACATCTCTAGAAAAGAGAAAATCCTTGGAAAGCAAGACTTCACATTACACATACGGGAAAGTTTGAAAAAAATAGTTAAAACATAGGAAGAGCTAACAATTCGAGTTCCTTTTGAGGTCTGTACTCCCTGCAGTGTTTAGGTAATTAAGCAAGAAAGGTCTTCTCTGGGAACCAGATACCAAAAGGAGATTTGTTTACTATGGGAGAAGTGTGCTTTCCTAGGAACATGTACTGTATGTCTTTGTACCGTGTTAGCCAGTAGATAGAAGAAAACTCAGAATTGAGAGTCCTCAGTGGTTGATACCTTTTAATGGCTAACTGAAAAGATGGTAGCAAATTGCAAGCTTTCAAGACTACTCAGGTCTCTTCATCAGGCAAAATCTGAAGAGTCACATATTTATGCACAACACAGCACAGAAAAAGTGCAATAGATAAGACAAGTGACAAGAAGCAGAACTATCATTATGGGACAGGGAGAAAAATAAATATTGGACCAGTTCATAGATAAGGAGTGAAAGTTTTATTTTCCTCTGATTGGGGGTCTCCTAATGTGTTGTGAAGCCCCCACAAGGTCTTAGGAGCAAATTCCTTAATTGATGTAAAAAGACATAAATCCATGCGACACAAATATGCGATTCTTCAGATTTTGTATTAGTCAATGCCTGATGAAGAGACCTGAGTAGTCTCGAAAGCTTGCAATGTGTCACCATCTCTTCAGTTAGCCATTAAAAGGTATCAACCACTGAGGACTCTCAATTCTGAATATTTTCCTAGGAACAGAGTTTCCTTTCACAAAGCACAGATTGTTGACAGTTTGGCCCCGGTGTCCAGAAATGAATATTGGGGTTTGTATTAAACCAATATTAAAGGGAGATAGATTTTTGCCATCATAGCGAAGGGACAAACAGAAAGCATTCACTCACAGCATGAGGCCAATAGAAAACCTTCAACTTGATGCCTATAGATGATGCGAACCAAGTCCTGTTCGGTCTCTATGTAGAGACGAAATTTTGATAAAAAATAAGACATCAATATCTAACGCCTGGGATCTTCAGAGGTGAAGATATCTTGTAAATTGGGGATATCACAAAATTCTAAAAGATTTAGCACATCCCACAATCTGCCCTACAAGAACTCATCAAGGGAAGGTGTGTGGGCGTTCTTTAAAGCTAATAAAAAGCAGAAACTGGGTTTGGGTTTTTGTCAATTCTTGGAAGGTGCAGTTGCTGTAGGTTCTGTCCATTTTCCTGGAGTCAATCCCTCCACTAAGCTTTCTGTGACCAATGTTTAGTAAGTTTCTTTTGTTATCAGTTTTTATTTTATGTAATTGTGTACAGTATATTGTATTGTTTTGTTCCCATTCTGTATCATCTTGTAAATTTTTATAAACACTGCTGATTTTTCTGGATTAAATATAAAATTTAATAGCATTGTTCCTCTTGTTGTGTAAACCACACACCTGAAGTCATACGCTATCTGTAACGGGTGTCCAGTCAGCCTGTATAAATGACTGGAGGTGTCAGCTAGTGGTTCTTTTTGTTATTGCGGAGCTGGCAATGACTGTACAAGGGGTATACACATATATTCCATGCATTGAAATCGGAGGTGTATATACCATACTTTCACTGTTGGTTCTCCAATAACCGACCTAGAAGTGGAAGCAGCTGCTGTCTCGTCCAACACTCATCAGAAAATTATGTAATTGTACTGGCGATTGGAGGCAACAAAGTTGCATTCCCTTGACAACTGGTGGCAGAGGTGGGATCTGGGTGACTTCTCCAATGTCATCTGTGACAAAGTAGTAACAGTGGTGGAATTTGCGTTACCCCTCTCTCGTGTATCCGTGACATGCATCTAATAGTTTTTCTGAAGCACCTCGCTATTGTACCCAATTTGGAACTGACTGGGAGAGACTCTGCTCCAGGCAGAACAACTGTCTAGGCAACTATCTGACATCAGGCAGGAACAATGCAAATGTCCTATTGTAATAAATAGCACATGTGCTCAGTACCATATAACCACTGGCAGGCTAATGTGCTATATCATCTTTACATGCACATGTCAGATCGGACTGCAGAAAAAAGAGCTGCCAAACTCCTTTAAGTCCTAGTCCTTGTGTCAACTGATTTTGAACTTCCTACTGAATATATCTGACTCCCAATGGATGAGCAGTAACTTTGGATATTTTGCACCAATGCCTATAAGGGATTGCGCAGACGACTCTAAAAATCAGAAGAGTGCTTTCTGTCATTTCGTAGAGTTGATAAAATCCCTGTTTGATCTGCAGCACATCTCTGAATGCTGAGCCCTGTATAACCCCACCCACACCACTGATTAGCAGCTTTCTGGGTACACAGTGCATAGGCAAAAGGCTGCTAATCAGTGTTGGGGGTGTGGTTACACGGAGCAGGAAAGCAACATGTTAGGAGACAACAGTCATTTAGTGATAATATCCTGCTGTTGAAACATTGAATATATTGAAACTACAACACACAGCCCAGTGAGTGACACATCACTGGAATCAGTGTTTCTGGGCAAGCTTCAAACTTATATTAGAAGCTGCTTAGTTTTTATGGTTAAAAACAAATTGGTAAGTACTTGACCCTGTCACAGGCTCAGAAAAGCATGATCAGGACTGTACAGCTGAGAGAGAGGCCAGACCCCTTCACTTACTCTTCCCAAGATGCCACAACACAGTGTCAAGCACAAAACTGAAAGTGATGTAGACGGGGCATGGAAGGCAATGGCTGGCAGACAGTGAAGGACATTAGGATCATAGAACTATCTAACAATTATTATGCTACTTTTTTTGCTGGAAAACTCCTTTAACATTTTAATAAATAATTATGTTCAATCTTAAATCTTTAGATTCTAAGACACAAGTCTAAACAAGGTGTCTAGGTAGACGTCTAAGGATGGCAAGACTCATCAACATAACGTGATGTTCAACAGAAATAGGTAACTGCACGCTACTGAAATCAATATTTTTGCCTCCTACTGAGCTGTCTTTATATTTTTATACAAATTTAATGTTATATTTTAGAAAAATCTACTTATTTTGCAGGTTATTGAAGGTGGCAGCTTCCATTTAGCTGGAAAACAGCAATTAATCACCAATTACAGAATGTTAACCGCTATTGTGAGATATGCAAATAACATTGTCTGAGAACAAAATCTAAATGGACCATTGTCTGTAGTTTTTCATGGGTTATGCATACATTACTTGCTTCTATAGTGGGGCTTAGAGTGTCTCTGCCCATATATTTCGTTTTATGAAGGGGTCTCATGTGCACACTCAATAGGGTCATCACATCACAGGATTAAAACTGGGTCGTTTCCATATCCATAAAACTTTTCTCTCATAAATCTGCATAAAAGCTACCCAAATTGTGCTATGCAAATGAAAGAGCACTGTGGAAGGAAAGCTGCCTTAAGAAATAAAAAAGTGATAGTTGATGGATATTTGCATATATTAAGCTCTGGCGGTACCTGCCTGAAAGTATTTCAGAATGCTTAAATTTATATATTATTTTATCATCTTAAAATTTCTAGCACAGTGATGCTGACAATAATACTACGTCCAAATGACATCTTACTGTTGTGTCTTCTGAAGAAGACGTTTGCCAACTGAGATCAAAACCGCAGAGACACTCTGATACCACATATTGGATCTTTATTGTGGATACGAAGCCATCAGCGACTATCACGCACGTTTTACCACTATTTGAATATCACGTTGGACCTTCCAACCTCTTGGTGGTGCAGCAGCTGGCCCATCTCTTTTCCAAAGCTTAAACTTGTGTTGAGGGTTAGACAACCTCAGAAAGTGAGCAGATACCGTTTTTTTTAAATATATTACAGTGTTTTCTGAAAAGACCTTATTTCACTTGAATTTTCCTTCTTAGTCTCTTAATCATTATTTCTTAACAGTCATGGGGTCCTGGGTTCAAATCCCACCAAGGACAACATGTGCAAGGAGTTTGTATGTTGTCCCTGTGTTTGCATGGATTTCCCCCACATTCCAAAGACATACTGATAGGGAATATAGATTGTGATCCCCATCGGGGACAGTTCCGATAATGTGTGCAAACTGTAAAGCGCTGCGGAATATGTTAGCGCTATATAAAAAATAAAGATTTTGAACAGTCACAATCCACTTATACAAGGTAATATGATATCTTTACCTCCTTACAACCTGAGGTTTATCTAGATCCATAATGCAGCCATATATATGAGACATTGAGGAGAACCATTTTTTCTGAGCTTTCTAATAATAAAAAAACCTGTTAAAGGGAATCTGTCACCCTTTTTTTGCCCTATTAGCTGCCGGCATAGACATCGGGGGCTTATCTACAGCATTCTGTAATGCTGTAGATAAGCCCCCGATGTAACCTGAAAGAGAAGAAAAACACGTTATATTATACTCACCGAGGTGGGCTGTCCGGTCCGATGGGTGTTGCGGTCTGGTCCGACGCCTCCCATCTTCATGCGATGACGTCCTCTTCTCCTGTCCTGTAATGGCTCCGGCGCAGGCGCATTGCTCTGCCCTGCTGAGGGCAGAGCAGAATTCTGCAGTGCGCAGGCGCCAGACCTCTCCCGACACCTGCGCACTGCAGGACTCTGCTCTGCCCTCAACAGGGCAGAGCAGTGCACTTTCTCCGGAGCCAATACAGGACGGGAGAAGAGGACGTCATCGCATGAAGAAGGGAGGCGGCGGACCAGACCGCAACACCCATCGGACCGGACAGCCCACCTCGATGAGTATAATATAATGTGTTTTTCTTCTCTTTCAGGTTACATCTGGGGCTTATCTACAGCATTACAGAATGCTGTAGATAAGCCCGTGATGTCTATGCCGGCAGCTGAAAGGCCAAAAAAGGGTGACAGATTCCCTTTAAAGCTCCACAAAGACGTCTTTCCGGTAGAAGATCTCAAGTAAAACACATTTTATGCAATAGATATTATTAAAACAATTGTCTAGGGGCAGAGGTTAGCTATATAAAATTGGCGGGGGTCCAACTGGCACCTTGATGATTAGGTGATACCTGGTGCTGTGAGCAGTAGCAGTGCACAGTGTAAGGCACTGGAACTCTACAGGTCCGTATACTATGTAATGGCAATTGATGGAAATCAGTGTTGCTTTGAAGCTCAGCTTAGTGGTACTTCTATCCAAGTCATTTATAGTATAGCATATCCACAGGAGCTTTATGCAGCTTCATAGTCCTTAACACAGAAGGATGCTTATAATTGTGGCCACCTCACCATTAAACTCTATGAATATTATAGTGGCCAGGAATCAGTAAACCCAAAGTTATGCATATCTCACAGTTCAGTGAAACACATTGTGCAGGATGTTTTCTGGTCTTCAGAAAAAAACAATATTAATGTCTTGGGCCTTTGTGACGTTGAAATACTGACGACTTCACAATAGTTGTGTGACAGGTGTGTTTCTAGCACTTGAGAAGAGGGTTGTTAAATTAATGCTCTGCTTACCTGTAATTAGCAATGTAAAATGAAATAGAGCTCAGTTCGTTACGATATCTATGGCTGGTTACGACAATTAAATAAATAGTAGGCAACACAAATGATCACAGAAGTGTTAGTTTAAGACACAAGAGCACAAATTGATATGTGATGCAGGACAATAAATAGACTCAAGACAAAGCATGTTGTTAAATTAAGTTGGTGTCACGGGTTTACCGCGACAGCGAGGAGCCAGAAGACTTCAACATCTGATTTCTCCTACACCTGCACTGACTAGAAGCAATGTGCCTTCATATTAAATGGTGTATTTTTTTTTAGCAGTACAGGTGATAATCTGCTCAGTTGAAAGCTTCTGGAATCTTTCCTGCATTAAGGGTCTCTGCTGTGCACTAGTAGCCGCTCCCATCTCCTATGTAAATTCAGTCCTGTTGCTTGGTTTTGGAGCATGTGATAATTCCCTTGCTTCTCCTACTTTGATTTAATCCCATCCTCCACTTCCCGGTGTTTACCTTTGTTGTTTATGTTTGTATATTTGTATGAATGGTATTTTCCTTTATCCCTGTTCATATTACCTTGTTAGTCTGGTTGCTATATTATGGTACACTACTACTCCCCTCTTCCCTGGCTGATGGATGGGTACAGACTGAGAGTGGATTGAGAAACTAAGGCAAAGTACGTGGCCCTGGCGTCTTCACCATCAGAAGTAATCCAGGGAACAGGGAGAGCTAGGGAGTCCCTAGCTTTAGGTATAAGGAGTTTGAGCAAAAAGATAAAACTATATATTAATACAATAAAGGGAAAAACAGAGCAAATGGACATATTGGAATACCATAAAAAATATTTTAAAAATTACAAGGAAATCGATTCATAGTAAACACATTGGCCACAATAACAAAAGCGATCATATGAGCATAATAGCAATGATAAAGTGCATAGTATGAATAGGCTGAAACCAGCCTGTTAAAGTGCTTAAAAAGTATGACTAAATCATAGATACCCGTAAAAAGTGGCTCAGTGTGTCCCAAGCTCCCTCCAACGTACGTTTCGCCTACCGTGGCTTTTTCAAGGAGTGAGGTGTAAGTGAAAAAGGGGAAATATTTATATGTAACCCCGTCCAAGAGAGCACGTTTTGGATATTAGAGCAGCACAAAACGTTTCTGATGTGGATTCCTTAAAAACACTCCCCAGGCACTTCAAATTATTTCATCAATGTAGCGAATCATTATTGAAAATTCGAGGAATAGATCACGTTATGTTGAGTACTGGGGGGGTGACATTAAGAAGCGTCTCGAACAGATAGAATCTAAATGGATCTTTAGATTAGATACTGTAGCACCTAAGGGTCTTAATGAGCAGTTGTCTTTTAATGCATTTTTATAAATTTGTATTAATTATTTTTTCTTTTTCTCTTTATTTTTTATTTTATTTAATTTTACTTTTGCTTTTAGCTTGAACCTGGTCCTTGGAAATATCTGTATCCATTGCTTATCCACATTTCATAGCACTTTTTATAATATTTATTTTATATTTTCAATGAATTTGTATATTCACTATGTATATATACTTGTTATGTATATATATTTTTTTCTATTTTTTTATATTATATAAATGTACTTATATGTGTTCATATATATATATATATATATATATATATATTTCACCTTCACTCGATCGCACGTGTGATTCACCTCACTTATTTTACTTTATTTGTATTATTGTATATAAATTTAATTTTTCCTTTGTAATGCTTTTTTCTAATCATATATGTGATCACATTATGGATATCTATGGATATATGGTTTATTATTTTTTTAGTCTTTATATAGTGCAATTTACATATCATTACTGTTTTATATCTAAGTACTGTGAGATTATTACTGTCATAATTGATTCTATAATGTACTCAGCTGAATATATTGTACTTGGTGTCTATAATTATGACTTGTGTGATTCTCCCTAGGGGTATTTAGATTGCACTTTGTTGTTGTTCCTTTGCTGAACGTATCGATAGCAACGCATTATTTGTTGCTTTATGGGAGGTGACTTTTTTCATGGGCCTCTTGCTCATCAGACCACGTCATCACTGTGTTACTTTGTTTACATTCCATAGGTAGGTGCTTGTTAGTGACACGCTATGCTGCTGCAGGGGAGGATATTCCAATGACGTGTTTTTCATTGTGAAGCGCCCCGCCCCCTGCCGCGTCATTTCTGGTTCCGGTTGTAGCGGCGGTGGCTGACGTCCCATTATGAATGTCTCCCTCTGCTTCCGGTTTTGATGATGGCGGCGATAGCATGCGCTCCAGCTTGGAACGCATATAGCTTTTATTACAGACATGCTGGCATTCTTCTTTGTTTATTTTTGCCTACACAGGCTTCCGGTTTCCGCTATGGCGGCGGCGGTGTGCGCTTCAGTTTGTAACACACATTATATTTATTGAGACACATTGTCAAAAAAATTTTAACACTTACACCTAATTAGGGCATTATTATCACATTGTATGGCTCTGATTGTCATTATTTGCACTGGTTGTATTCGTTATTTATTTCACTTCGGAACTGATTTTTCCATTGGACGGGGTTACATATAAATATTTCCCCTTTTTCACTTACACCTCACTCCTTGAAAAAGCCACGATAGGCGAAACGTACGTTGGAGGGAGCTTGGGACACACTGAGCCACTTTTTACGGGTATCTATGATTTAGTCATACTTTTTAAGCACTTTAACAGGCTGGTTTCAGCACTTTATCATTGCTATTATGCTCATATGATTACTTTTGTTATTGTGGCCAATGTGTTTACTATGCATTGATCTTGTAATTTTTAAAATATTTTTTATGGTATTCCAATATGTCCATTTGCTCTGTTTTTCCCTTTTTTTGTATTAATAAATAAAATTATTTGAGTCTTTATATTTCTGAACTCTTGTTGGTTTATTCATTTTTTTTGAGAAGGTTCTGATGTTAATTATGAATATCTTATTATGCTATAGAGTTATTGAGTGATCTTGTTTGTCACCTAGTTGTTATTTTAAAAAGATAAAACTAGTCATGCGCATTAGCTGTTGGCCGAATGATTCTATCCCAAATCACACATATACAGGAGCGCACTTGCTCGGCCAAGTGCCTTTTCTATGAGAGAGCCACTGCCAGACTCCCCTCCTTTGGCAATGCTTTATGTTTGCAATGTAAAATTGACCAGCCATTGAAATTCAATAACCCGAGGCCTTCTCTTCAATGATATCATATGTCAGGGGAGTATCTGAAGGCTTCCAAATGCATTAGATACTTGTCTAAATCCACTGAAATCACCAACTTTTATATAACATGTATGGAGGCCTCAAGTCTATAAAATAACTCAGTTGGTCAGGAGGCTTTCTTTGGCTTAGGCCTCTTTCACACTTCCGTTTTTGACAATCAGTCAAGATCCGCCAATTTTGAAAAAAACGGATCCGCCATTTTTCTTTGCGGATCCGTTTTTTTCCCCATTGACTTTCATTATTGGCGGATCCATACTGATTGCCGTCCGTTGCATCCGTTTTTTTGAGGATCCGCCACAATGTTAGTGTCCGTCAACATCCTCAAAGATTTCCAAACTGAGGTTGCAACGTTTTTTTGGCCAGCGGATCCTCCAGACTCTGAATTAACCCCAAATTCTGTCTGGGTGCCGGTCTCTCTCTCTCTCTCTCTCTCTCCCCCCCCTTCCTGGCCAGCGGTTCCTTTAAATTTCCTCATTTTCAGGATCCGTCTAAAAACGGATCTTGTGCCATCCGTTCACATCAGTTGAGAATGGATCCGCTTGTCTGCCTTTTTGGCGGATTTTAACTGATGCAAATAACTGAAGTGTGAAAGAGGCCTTAGGGAGCAAACCCTTGTGGACATGTCTTCCATGTATAAGCTATTGAACTTTATGGCTAATTAATGGAGGTCCTTCATTGGAGATGCCCCTATATAAACTCAGAATGTCCTAATAGAATATTTGAAAACATTGTTTCTGGAAATCCTAGTTCAAAATTTAAGTTGAAGGTGGTATCTACAATTCTCTGATTAGTTTTCATTGCCACCAACCTTAGCAAGTTTCCTGTAATGGTACAAGATGAAGATTATGGGGTTAATTCGTCAAAGCTTTTATGCCATATTTCTGCAGTAAAACGATTTTAAAAGTCGCAACATTTTTTCACAACAATGGAGTTATACAAAAAGTTTGCGACTTTGCAGTTTCCTTTTTAAAAGGCTCTATTAAAATGGGGGGAACTGAGGAGGGTCCTGGGCGGGATGGTCAATGCTATGAAATTCTGAAAATGTTGCAGGTGCTCTTTACACCAGATCTTGGACTGGAGTAGCATTTTTGGTGAGGAGCAGGGAAGCATATGCTACTGAGAAGTTGTGCAAATTCATTAGGTGGCGTATGCCACTTAATGAATTTAAAGCATCATTCTCCATTGAGCCAGTCTTAATGAATCAGCTCCTATGTGTCAAGTTAACAATATTCAAAGCAACCCTCCAATTATAATTTTAAGTTTTGGTGTAAATGGCACATGTATAGTCAGAATACCTGGTTCTCTCCTCATGAACCCCATTGCTTCATTCAAAAGTGGCAGATAGTATCAGCAGAGTAATTTGATACGCAGAGTAGTTTTAAAAATGTAAGAAATGTATTTCTTGTATTTAAGAAATGTTTTTTTATTCACATGAATGACTAATGGAGCATCAATGATATCATGACATACAGTGGGTATGGAAAGTATTCAGACCCCTTTAAATTTTTCACTCTTTCTTTCATTGCAGCCATTTGGTAAGTTCAAAAAAGTTCTTTTTTTCCTCATTATTGTACACTCTGCACCCCATCTTGACTGAAAAAAACAGAAATGCAGACATTTTTGCAAATTTATTAAAGTAGAAAAACTGAAATATCACATGGTCATAAGTATTCAGACCCTTTGCACAGTATTGAGTAGAAGCACCCTTTAGGGCTAGTACAGCCATGAGTTCTCTTGGGAATGATGCAACAAGCTTTTCACACCTGAAATTGGGGATCCTCTGCCATTCTTCCATGGAGATCCTCTCCAGGTATGTCAGGTTGGATGGTGAACGTTGGTGGACAGCCATTTTCAGGTCTCTCCAGAGATGCTCAATTGGGTTTAGGTCAGTGCTCTGGCTGGGCCAATCAAGAATGGTCACAGAGTTGTTCTGAAGCCACTCCTTTGTTATTTTAGCTGTGTGCTTAGGATCATTGTCTTGTTGGAAGGTGAACCTTCGGCCAAGTCTGAGGTCTAGGGCACTCTGGAAGAGGTTTTCATACAGGATATCCCTGTACATGACCCCATTCATGTTTCCTTCAAATGCAACCAGTGGTCCTGTCGCTGCAGCTGAAAAACACCCCCATAGCATGATGCTGCCACCACCATGTTTCACTGTTGGGATTGTGATGAGCAGTGCCTGGTTTTCTCCACACACACCGCTTAGAATTATTACCAAAAAGTTCTATCTACGTCTCATGAGACCAGAGAATTTTATTTCTCATAGTCTGGGAGTCCTTTATGTGTCTTTTAGCAAACTCTATGAGGGCTTTCGAATGTCTGGCACTGAAGAGAGGCTTCCGTCGGGCCACTCTGCAATGAAGGCAAGGCTGTCGTTATCCTGGTTGCTTGTGCACCTTTTTCTACCACACTTTTTTCTTCCACTCAACTTTCCATTAATATGCTCGGATATAGCACTCTGTGAACAGCCAGCTTATTTAGCAATGACCTTTTGAGGCTTACCCTCCTTGTGGAGTGTGTCAGTTACACCCTTCTAGACATCTGTCAAGTCAGCAGTCTTCCCCATGATTGTGGAGCCTACTGAAATAGACTAAGGGACCTTTTTAAATGGTTAGGAAGCCTTTGCAGGTGTTTTTTGTTAATTATTTTTAATTTACTGAGATAATGACTATTAAATTTTCATTGACTGTAAGCCACGATCCTCAACATTAACAGAAATAAACACTTGAAATAGAAACAGATCACTCTGTTTGTAATGACTCTACATAATATATGAGTTTCACTTTCTGTATTGAAGAAGTGAAATAAATTAACTTTTTGATGATATTCTAATTTTGTGAGAAGCACCTGTAATTGCATCTAATTGCATATTTGTGCATATTTACATTAGTATACAAAACACGAAGTGAATGTGAAGAAATTATATTATTCTTTATAATATATTTTATTCTGGTTTTTTTTAATTACAGTATAGAAATTTGAGGAACCGTATAAGATATTTGTTTATTAAATTACAGGCTGATTTCTCTATTGGAAAGCTACATATTTTTTTTATCTGTCAGTCATCATGACGAAGTATATCAGCTCATGAATAAGACAATATTCCTGACATTATCTGCATTAAAAAGTGAGATGTTTGTCCACAGCAAGTAAAATGATTAAAAGCTTATTAGTTGATCATAACAGTATGATTTCCCCGACGTCTCAGAAAGACCCCAAGTCTGTTCTTTCAAGCCATTGTAAAGGGAGCAATTCAAATCTCCTTTTGTCAGCATGAATGACCACTCTTAAAGCTCTTTTATGCCAACATATTCCCTACAGGCATATGCCCTTTAGCTCTATTACTGATTTACCAAAGTATTCATCCCCTACCTTCTGCTTTTCTTTTTGACAAACTGAAGTTCCAAATGACACGAGCCCTTGGCTTCTCTTTTGCTCGCTGAAAAGTATAGACTTAAAATGGGACAGTGGATATCTCACACACTTTCTATTTCTGGAAGGAAGACTTTCTGAATGATTGATTTTTATTTCTTTTGTTACTTCTATGGGTAGCATTTGTTCACAGAAATTACTAAGAAAAGCTAATTTACTCTAAGTATCAGTAACTAATTGGAATTGGAATAGGTAGAAAATGAAGGGGAAATAGAAAGATCTACACCCTACATACATGGGGAAAAATGAAAATATCTTAAATGAACTGACTGGTAGGCCTCCTTCACAAGTCCTGCTGATTCCTGTACAGGAAATAACAGTACTGGTGAGATCTGTGGTCCATGTCCGTGTGCCATCCCTATGTGCGTATGTGACATCCATGTGACATCGGTGCATCCGTTTGCTGTCCCTGTCTCCATGTGTCAGTGTGTAACATCCGTGTGGCATTCATGTGCCATACGTGTGTCATCAGCATGACACGTACAGGCACCTGAGAAAAGCAGTACAATTAACTGTTCACCGGCTGCTGAGGTGAGCTATCATTTTTGCCACCCGGTTTCCCTGAGTTTTGCAGCAGGGAAAAGCGAGGCTAAGCTCCAGAATTGGCACAGCTTATAGATGCGCCATTTCTGGGGTGGCTGAGGGCTGATGTTGGTAGTCTGGGAGGAGGGAAATATCTCCTGGCCTATTCACAGGCTAATAATATTAACCCACAGCTGTCTGTTTAGCCTTTGCTGGCTTTAATTTATAGGGGGACCCTATGTTATTTTTTTCTGGGGTCCCCCATAAATTAACTAGTAAAGGCTAAGCAAACAGCTGTGAGTTGCTATTAATAGCATGGAAACCTTTTGGGATATTGTCCCTTTTTCCCAGATTATTAAAATCAGCCTCCAGCCATGGGCTTTACCTCTGCTGGTTATGAAAATTACGGGGAGATCAATCCATTATTTTTATTTAATTCTTAATTTTACACAGGATGTACACAGTGGGTAAGGAATACACCTCCGATCATTGTCACCTGGTCGCGCAAAACTCAGGGGGACCAGGTGAAAATGGTGAGAGATGCATTCAGCAGCCAGTGCCTGGGAACAGCCCAAATTGTACTGCTTCTTCCTGGCACCAATACATCATGCTGAATATCATCAGTGTGCACATGTGCGGCATGCATTTTGTCCTTGCTGCGGGTAAAAAACTGACATGTCTGCAGGTTTTTCAAACAGACACATGATCCCTGTGAAAAACCTTACAATGTGGGTACCACCAATGTGTGTGTATGTCTGTATTTGCGGTCCTTATGGACATAAAAAAACAAAATTGAAGGGGGCCTTATGGCGATTGGCTGGTGCTGGTACCAAAGCCTGCGAAGATGTGTTTTCTCCAAGGTTCTCTGAAACGGTTTACAAAGCAACTTGGCTGTGCTCTAGCTCCAGGATCCTATGATGTGAAGAATACAGATGGCTCCAGTATCGTTTGAAAAATCCCAGCAGATTGCAGCAAAGAAAGACTTGTGTCCTTAAAGTGAGAGTGTGGAAAGAGATGATGAGTCTACATCCCGAGCACGCCTTCACAATCAGACTTGTAATGGTTCAACACCAAACCTGAGACAGAAACTTAAAAGGGACTCCAAATTCATCTGGGAAACAAAGAAACAGAAGAAGAGATCTGTGCACTCTTGAAATAACAGGATGAGAGACTTCAAGTTTTAGGAGAGGAACTCAAAAAGACATAGCTTAAACTGGTCATCTCTGTGTGTGAGGAAAAACTTCCCTTGTTGCAAGGGACGGGCTACTCCACTACCTTTCTTTGGCAGATGCACAGCGGTATGCCTTGTGGATGAGACCCAGAAAGAGCATGTACTCGATTGGATGGCAAGCGCAGCTTCAAGTGGCCTCTCCTCCTCTTCCTCCACTTCAACATCACACCAAGTACAGTCCCCAATTACCCATGCTTCCCCCCAAGTCACAGCTCTCCAACCGCCCAACTGACTGTAGGGAACCACAGTCTGCAGAGCTGTTCACACATTCTATGCCATGAGTCAAAAGGAGGAAATCATCTGAACCAATGCCCAAATTTTTTTAGCTTGGATCCGGGGCAGGACAAAGTAGGGTCCAAGCAGCATCCTGACCCTCATCACTAGACATTATCCTCCGGGGGGAGGTGATCCTGATGAGACTCAGATATTTGAGGTTTACACAGACTGTGCTGTGATGTCAGTGCAGAAAGAGAAGGAGAGTGACTCTGTGGTCAAGAAATGTAATAACACAGAGGACGATGATGAGGTGGTAGATTCCAGTTGCCGTTAACCCAGAGGCCCACAGCTGAGTAGAACATCTGAGGAGGTGGAGGAGGAGGAAGACGACGAGGAGGTTACATTGTGCCGTATGGCCCAGACATTTAGTGATGCAGCCACAATGAGAAATGCATCCTCAGCCACAACTGTGGCTGTGGCCAGCAGGTTTTGTAGATCTGCAGCTCACAGGGGCGGCAAGGGTTGCCAAGCATGGGCCTTTTTAGACATCGCAAAGGATGAGCCAACTCATGTAATCTGCCAACTTTGCAAAAAAAACTGAGTAGAGGGAAAAAATGCAATAATTTTATTACTACAAGCATGAACCTTCACATGCCCAATCAACATGCGTTACTCTGGGAATCCGACTGCGCATAAAAATGCAAACCAGCGGACCTCAACAACCATTATCCACCCCATCAATCACATTTGTTGTTTCTTCCTCCTCCTGGTACTGTGCCAAGTATTGTTACGCAGATCTCCAACTGCAGACCCTTGGGTTGATTACCATTTCCAGGCTGGCTGACTGAGAGCCCATCAGCTGTAATGGAAGCGGACATGCCTGCTGTTTTTGACTGATCTCAGACAACGAGCACTCCATAACTTTATCAATCCACCATAACATCTCTGCCTGCACCTACCTCATGGTCCAGCATTTTGTCCAGTTGACCATTCTCTACCCTCTCTCAGCACTGCAGCCAACCCATGGTCCCACAGTTGTGGTCACATTAAAGATTGTTTCCTCCTACACATGACAAAACTGTTGGTCACAGAAATGCTGCCTTTCTGCCTGGTAGATAAAGATGGTTTCTAAAAGCTGATGACCATCAGTTTCCCAGTACCAGTTTCCCAGTCACCATTACTTATCTAAAAAAGCTGTGCCTGCGCAACACCAGCAAGTTGCAGACAACATTACCTGTTCCTTGAATAAAACTATGTCTGCCAGGGAGCATTTCACCACAGACACTTGGACAAGGAAGCATGGCCAAAGGTGTTACATCTCGCTGACTGGCCACCGAGTGACTCTGGTGGCTGTGGGAGCAGGCAGGGAAGGGGTTCCTTCTAAGTCTTGGAATCCCCAAGGCTTACAAGACAAACCTCTATATCACACACTTCCTCCACTGCTTCTGCCTCCTCCACTTCCTCTAGAGCCTCCACCTGCGCCCTCAACCTCTGCCTTAATGAGACATGCAAGCCAACAGTGCAGAGCGAATCTCCACCACCTCCGTACTGCACAGCCAGGGCTCACCCTTATGACACAGTGTTAAAATTGATAGATTCATTACTTGGAGATTGCAGTCATACATCTGAAGAGTTGTGGACCGCTCTCCAGACCGAGTTTGAGCAATGGCTGTCTACACTGAACCTGCATCCAGGGATAGTTTTGTCCGATAAGGGTGCAAAACTGGTGGTGGCCCTACTCCGAGGAAAGCTCACACACATGCCTTGCATGGCCCACATCAACTTGGTGGTACAGCATTTTCTCCACAACTATCCTGGCCTGCGTGAGCTGCTGCAGAAAGCACGGAAGCTGTGTGCTCACTTCCACTTCTCTAACCCCTGAGGTTATTGTCTTGCATGGATACAGAGGTCTTGTCTATGCCAGTTATCAGACTGACAAGCAGTGTGCCGACACAATGGAATTCCACTCTGTACATGTTGCAGTGACTGTGGCAGCAGCAAAAATACCCTGACCAAGTATTTTATGTTGTTCAACCTGGGCCAAGGCAGTACAAATGTGTTGCATATCACGTTTACAGAGTGAGCACAGATTAAGGACCTCTGCACCCTTGCGCACAGTTTCGAAATGGCTACTAAGATGGTTAGCACTGACGATGCCATCATTCATCATCAGCATCACTATTCCGGTCATCTATATGATGGAGCAGACTTTGAATAGCCTGCAGGAGGAGGTGGTGGTCCCAGAGGAAGCAGAGGAAGCACAGGAGGATACGGAAGGGATAGCATTGTCTCAAAGTTTCAGACTATAGTCATACAGGAGCGTGCCAAGGGAGAGAGGATTACTGTGATCAAGCGGGGCTGATGATAACAGACAAACTGTTACTGAAGTTGCAAGAGCTGAGGAACAAATGCAGAAGGAAGAATTGATGGGCGAGCAAATGTCTGGAGATGAAGAGGATAATTATCCCCATTCTGTTGTTCATGGTTGGCAGGAAGGGATGGAGGAAAAAAGCTTCAGTGTTAGCCAGCCACCAACACAACATGGGATTGGACCTCATGGAAGAGCTCGACATAGGAGTGCCTTCTTGCTGCACTGTGTGGAACATGATCCCCATATAGCTATGACTATAAATAGTGCTGACTACTGGGTTGCTGATCTGTTAGATGCACGTTATAAGACAAAATTTTTCCATATGCTTCCCACTTTGGAAAGGGACCCGCAAAACCTGGAGCATCAAAACACGCTTTTGCACAACCTTAAGAGAGGATTTTCCCAAGACAGCAGTGAGACACAGTGTGTATTGCAGCTCTAGACTTCCAACCACTAGCACATCAATTTATCAATTGCTAGGGCAGCACGGTGGCTCAGTGGTTAGCACTGTAGCCTTGCAGCGCTGGAGTTCTGGGTTCGAATCCCACCAAGGACAACATCTGCAAGGAGTTTGTATGTTCTCCCTGTGTTTGCGTGGGTTTCCTCCGGGTTCTCCGGTTTCCTCCCACATTCCAAAGACATACTGATGGGGAATTTAGATTGTGAGCCCCATCGGGGACAGTGATGATAATGTGTGCAAACTGTAAAGCGCTGCGGAATATGTTAGCGCTATATAAAGATTATTATAAAAGATTATTATCAATGCTAAAGCAGCAGCAGCGTAGTATAAGTGGCAGAAGCAATTTCTGTGAGTCCTTTGATACTTTTTAGCCTAAGTCTGACATGTGGTGAACGAATGGAGAGGATGGTGCAGTAGTGTCTAGAACTGAATATCAATACCATCAGGGAGGGTTTGGACCCTTTCACATTTTGGTCTTCAAAAATGAATGAGTTTCCTGAGCTCATACCTCATGCCTTGAAGGTTTTAACATGCCTGGCAGCCAGCATTCTCTCAGAATGTGTCTTCAACATTGCTGGTGGAGTCATGTCGGAAAAGCGCTCCCAACTGTCCCCTGAAAGTGTAGACCGCCTAACTTTCAACCGAATGCACAAGTCATGGATTTCCAGGGACTTTTGCACCCCAATCGCAGACTGTACAGACTAGGCAATGTTCAAGTTTTAAGTGTGCTGCATTGATTGCTTGCGTAATTGCAGTCTGTGATATCTTTAGCATGGCATCGGTGCTTGCTGTTGCTGCTACAGATGTTAATACTAATTTGTGGAATTGTGAATAGTCATGGTTGGTCTCCATCTGCACGGTTGGCTGTAGTGGAAGATGTATCGATCCTTATTATACTATTTCTACTCTCGTGACATTGATACCACTTTGGTGGTGTCAGGCCCTCATTTTCTGAAATTTGGAGACTCCTATTTGGGTCTCCATCTGCTGTGTTGGCTGAAGTAGAAGACGTGTCGGTCCCTACTACACTATTTCTACTTTTGTGACATTGATGCCACTTCAGCGGTGTCAAGTCCTCATTTTTTGAAATTTGAAGACTCCTATTTGGGTCTTCATCTGCTGGGTTGGCTGTAGAGGAAGATGTAACAAAAGACTGACTGGCACATCCAAACTAGTGTGAATAGGTGCATACCAGGAGCAGGTACCTCCATATACAACATACAAAAATAGGTTGCACTCTATCGTGCTAAAGCATGTCAATGTGAAATATGAAATATACTGATCAAAGAACTATAGGGAACACAAACAGCCTGATGCAAATGGAATAGTGTTCCCTTTATTTTTTTGAGCAGTATATAAATAGCAACATGGCTTTTGAATATTAGGAAAAAATGAAAGAGACGCTTTGCACAAAATTTGGCCAAATAATGTCTGCCCATAAACCATCTTCAAGCTATTCTCAAAACTGATGGTCCCTGACGTGTGTGAACACCTATCTTAGGGGGTCACACTTACGAGTGCAATGCGAGAAACTCGCACAAGTCTCTCGCATCACTACCACCGGCACTCGGGACCGGAGTGTGCGGCTGCATGTCTTTATATGCAGCTGAACGCTCCGGTCCGAAGCGCCATTGGCAATACCGGGTATTGATGTGAGAGACTCGTGTGAGTTTCTCGCATTGCTCTTGCAAGTGTGACCCCGGCCTTAGGCTGATGTCTGATTTCCTGGGTGAATGTGGACACCTCTCCCAGTAAAGCCTGCATTTATAGGTCAATAGGGACCTGCTGTAATTAAAATCACCACATGGTGAAGGGCAGAGTGCTCGGTCAGTAAGCTAACACAGAAATTACAAAAGACTGACTGGCAGATCCAAACTAATGTGAATAGGTGCATAACAGGAGGAGCTACCTCCATATACAACATACAAAAAAAGGTTGCACTCTATTGTGCTAATGCATGTCAATGTGAGGTACAAAGAAAGGTGTTCAGGAACTCAGACCTCAGACTAATAGAGGTGTTCACACAGGTCAGGGACCCATCAGTTTTGAGACCACCTTGATGATGGATAGTTGGCAGACATTATTTGGCTAAATTTTATGCAAAGCGTCTCATTCATTTTTTCCTAATATTCAAAAGCCATATTGCTATTCATATTTCATATTTCACATTGACATGCTTTAGCACGACAGAGTGCAACCTTTTTTTGTATGCTGTATATGGAGGTAGCTGCTCCTGGTATGCACCTATTCACACTAGTTTGGATGTGCCAGTCAGTCTTTTGTTATTTCTTTTTTAGCTTACTGACTGAGCACTCCTCCTTTCACCATGTGGTGATTTTAGTTACAGCAGGTCCCTGCCGACTCATAAATGCAGGCTTTACTGAAAGATGTGTCCACATTCAATCAAGAATTCAGACATCAGCCTAAGAGAGGTATTCACACAGGTCAGGGACCCATTAGTTTTAAGACCACCTTGACGATGGTTGATGGGCAGACATTATTTGGCCAAATTTTTTGCAAAGTGTCTCATTCATTTTTTCCTAATATTCAAAAGCAATATTGCTATTAATATTTAACATTGACATGCTTTAGCACAATAGAGTGCAAGCATTTTTTTATGTAGTGGAAGATGTGTTAGTTGCTATTGTACTATTTCTACACTCATGAAATTGATTTCACTTCGGTGGTGTCAGGCCCTCATTTTCTGAAATTTTAAGACTTGTATTTGGTTCTCCATCTGCTGGGTTGGCATATGTGGAAGACTTTTTGGTCTTTATTATACTATTTTGACTCTAGTGAAATTAATGCCACTTCGGTGGTGTCAGGCTCTCATTTTTTTAAATTTGAAGGTTCCTGGTTGGGTGTCCATCTGCTGAGTTGGCTGTAGTGGCCATTTATATGGATACACCTAAATAAAATGAGAATGGTTGGTGATATCAACTTCCTGTTTGTGGCACAATAGTATATGGGAGGGGGGAAACTTTTCAAGATGGGTGGTGACCATAGTGGCCATTTTGAAGCCGGCTATTTTGGATCCAACTTTATTTTTTCTAATGGGAAGAGGGTCATGTGACATATCAAACTTATTGAGACTTTCACAAGAAAAACAATGGTATGCTTGGTTTTAATGTAACTTTATTCTTTCATGAGTTATTTACAAGTTTATGACCACTTATAAAATGTATTGAAAAGTGCTGCCCATTGTGTTGGATTGTCAATGCAACCCTCTTCTTCCACTCTTGACACACTGATAGCAACACTGCAGAAGGAATGCTAGTCTAAGGGGGTCAGATTCTTTGTAGGAATGCTCGGACCTGACATCCATAATGTGGTGGTGCACCATCTTTCTGGAAAAACTCAGGGAACGCGCCATCTTCAGTGCATAAAGAGGGCAACACATCATCATGTAACAATTTCAGATATCCAGTGGCATTGAGGTTTCCATTAGAGATGAGCGACTTTGCCTTTTTTAGGGTCGAGTCGGGTTTCATGAAACCCGACTTTTTCAAAAGTCGAGTCGAACGAAATTGATGGACTATAGGGAAAAGTGGAAGGTCCGACTGAAACACGAAACCTAATGCAAATCAATGGGGAAGCAAAGTCGGCAGGGAGTGGAGGACAGTAAAAACACCTACAGTGCCCATTTCAATGCCAACAACATCAATTCTTATTACTTAAGCTTGTCAATCTTAATTTACTTTATAATAATAGTTACACATTGAAAACTGGGGGTTATTTGGCTAAAGTTGTGGGGAGGGTAGGGCTGGCTCCAGGTTTTCATGTGCCCCGAGCCAAAGAGTGTCAGTGCGCCCCTTTAACACATACCACAATTCATGATGCTCCGATATGGCACAGAAATATAGGTATAGTACAATGAAAAATACTTCACTTCTTACATGACATGACTGATATCTATTTTAAATTGTACAATAGCTCAAAAAATGGACAGTATATTACTCCATACAGTGTTATGGCCACCACATGGTGCGCCATACAGAATAATAAGCCCCATATATTTCTCTATACAGAATAATTGGTCCCATATAATGTTCCATACAGTATATGATGAGCTCCACATAATGCTACAGTATATGATGGTCTCCATGAATGATGCTCCAGTGTGTTATGGGCCCAAATAATGCTCCATATATAATGAGCCCCATTTCTAATGCTCCAGTGTATAATGGGCCCCATAAATGCTTCTCCAGTGTCTGATATCCCCCATTTGGAATGCTCCAGTATATTATGGGCCTCATGGATGATGCTCCAGTGTCTTATGGGCCCAAATAATGCTCCATATAAAATGTGCCCCATTTAGAATGAACCCAGGCATGGTATGTGAAAAGAGCTCCATGGAGTAATCTGAAGTGTGGGCTGCCGCATCCTTCACTTTAGGTGTGGGTGAAGGACCCAAGGAAAGGGGTTGTTCCTGACCAGAAGCCTGCACTGATGACTCAGTGCTTGCATTTTTTGAGACTTCAGAAGAGGATGCGATAGAGCTGGAGGCTGTTTCAGCAATGTAAGGCAAAACCAGTTCATGATGCTCCGGCTTTAAAAGCAGTTTACCTACTCCCAGAAAAGGAAGCCTTACAGGCCTTTCTGAGCCAGACCATGATGCAGGCTCAACTCCTCCTGCCTTAGCTGCTATTGTGCTTTTGGCACTACAAGCAGATGCACCACCACCACCATCAGTACCAGCTGGCCCTCCAGCCCACGTCCACGGCCTCTTCCACCATACTTACTAATTTTTGTGAAAATGTACCCAAAATACCAGCAGATGTATGGCACTGTATCAGAAGCGTACAGCTCCATACAGTCTAAGGATTATTGTAAATCTCCGTATATATTTCATGAGTCATACATAGATGCTCACAGGCTCAGTATGGATTACACAATAATATAAAAAGTTGAAAAAGGGTACAGTATCACCAGATACAAGGTATATATAGTATAGTTTAAACATTCTGAATCTCTGTATATATTTCAGGAGGCAGACACAAACGCTCTCAGGCCAAGTTTGGATTAGACAAGAATATAAAAAGCAGTAAATGGGTAATGTATCGCAAGCGTACAGCTGTATACAGTGTTGGGGTAATCTTAAATCTCCAAATGTATTTCCGGAGTAACAGACAGACGTTCACAGGCTCATTATGGATTACACCAGATTCAAAATAGCAAAAAAGGGTACTGTATCAGAAGTGTAGAGCTGTATACAGTGTTGGGCAAATTTGAAATCTTGGTATATATTTCCGGAGTCACCCTCAGACGCTCACTCAGTCTGGATTTGGCCATAATACAAAATGTTGAAAAAATGGTAATGGATAACAAGATAGCAAGTACTGTATATATATTATACAGTACCTCCATAGAGATATTCCCATAGTCACCCTCAGACGCTCAGGTATGTGTGTGAGTTTTGCAAGGGCTATGGCTGCCACAAAATTCCGGCTGTTATCACTGACTACCTTGCCTGGCTAAAGATGTAGACTGCCCAGCCATGACTCAGTTTGTCGCTGCAAGTAGTTGGCCAGTACGTCCGCGGTGTGTCTGTTGTCGCCCAAAGACATCATCTTTAAAACAGCCTGCTGCCGCCTACCACTAGCTGTTCGATAGTGGGATACCTAGTGTGCAACACTGGCAGCTGCAGATGGAGTGCTTGTGCGACTGAGCTCTGTCGACAAGCTTTCGCTTCTGGAGGAGGAGGAGGAGCGTCGAACACCTACAGCCAACTGTTTCCTATACCGTGGGCTAGGTAGCACTGTTCCACCGCTGCTGTCCCCTGTGAAGCCTACATCCATCACATTAACCCAGTGCGCAGTGAGGGACACATAAGGGCCCTGGCCATGCCTACTGGACCATGCATCTGTTGTGAGGTGCACCTTTCCACTCACTGATTGCTTGAGTGCCTGGACAATGCGGTCTTTCACATGCAGGTGGAGGGCAGGGATGGCTTTTCGAGAAAAGAAGTGCTGACTGGGTAGATCATAGCGTGGGACAGCGTAGGCCATAAGCTCTTGAAAAGCTTTGCTTTCAACCAAATAGAAGGGCATCATCTCTAATGAGATCAGTTAGGCAAAGTAGGCGTTCAAAGCCAGTGTACGCGGATGAGAGGATGAGTACTTTCTTGCCCTACTCAGAGTGTCTGCTAGGGTGAGCTGGACTTGAGAGCTGCATATGGGGGAACTAGGGGTGGACCGGACAGACTGAGAGGGGGTTGGTGATGGTGTTGGTGGTGATGGCCTACATTCAGTGCTTCGTTGCAAAACCATTGTGATTCCCTGACTGCTTTGGCCTTGCGATGACACCTCAACATTTATTCCTGGTGGTGTGCTTACCGGTGGCGGTGGTCTTACAGTGGGGGAAGCGAGGGAGCGTTTCTGGCTACCTTCAGTCGGAGCAGGAGCACATGTGGTACCTGAGGTTTTGTAGACTGTCCACGCTTGCAAGTACATGGTGGTTAAATGTCAAAGCATGCAACTGGTAGTCAAATTTCTGAGATTTTTCCCTCAGCTAAAGGTCCTTCTGCAGTTCTTACAGATAACCTTTGCCTCATCAGTAGGATTTTGGACAAAGAAATGCCACACTGCACTCTTCCTACTATGGTATAAATTTTCAAGGCTTGCACGCTGTGCTAATTTAGCCGTGTGGCCAAGCTGTCCTGCACCTCTTTTGGTTTTTGTTCCATTTTTTTGGACAGTTACGGGCCTTGCCAGATAACCGCTGCTGCAATGTCGATGCCTGCTGTGGATCCTTCTCATCTGAGCTATTGCCAGCGGCACCCTCTTCCCCCAATGGATGCCAATCCGGGTCAACAACTGGGTCATCCATCACCTCCTCTTCAATTTCATCTGCACCTTCCTCTGTGTCACCGTGTAAGGTGGTATAGTATGCGGGAAGGGGCACCTGAGTTTCATCAGGGTCAGATTCTGGCTCACTACACTGCGAGGGCAAAGTACCAGCAGAATCATCTAGCAGTGGCTGTGCATCAGTGCACTCCATGTCAGATTCATCTTGGACTGAGGAATTCAGGATTTGACTGGATAACCCAGGCATGGTATATGAAAAGAACTCCATGGAGTAATCTGAAGTGTGGGCTGCCGCATCCTTCACTTTTGGTGGGGGTGAAGGACACAAGGAAAGGTGTTTTTCCTGACCTGAACCCTGCACTGACGACTCAGTGCTTGCAGGTTTTGAAAGTTCAGAAGAGGAGGAAATAGAGCTGGTGGCTGTTTCGGCAATATAAGCCAAAACCTGTTCCTGATGCTCCGGCTTTAAAAGCGGTTTTCCTACTTCCAGAAAAGGAAACCTTGCAGGCCTTCTTGTGCCAGGCGATGGTGCAGGCTCAACACCTCCTGCCTTAGCTGCTATTGCGCTTTTGGCATAACCAGCAGATGCACCACCACCATCAGTAACAGCTGCCCCCACCCACGTTCTCGACCTCTTCCACCATACTTCCTCATGTTTGTAAAAATGTAACAAAAATACCAGCAGATAGATGGTACTGTATGAGGAGCGTACAGCTGTATAAGGTGTAGGTAAAATTTAAATCTCCGTATGTATTTCATTAGTCACAGATGCTCTCCCAGTATGTATTTGACCGTAATCCAACCAGCAGATATACGGTACTGTATTAGAAGCGGACAGCTCTATACGGTGTATGTATGGAAAAATGAAAATCTCTGTCTATTTTTTTACTGAGTCACACCCAGATAGCATGTATTTGTCTGTGATACCAGCCAGTACACGGTAGTGTGTGAGGAGCGTACAGCTCTATACGGTGTATGTATGGAAAATTTTAAATCTCCGTCTATTTTTTTTACGGAGTCACACACACACGCTGTCTCTGTATAGATTTGACCGTAAGACAAACGCCAGATATACGATACTGTTTGAGAAGCGGACAGCTCTGTACAATGTATATATGGAAAATTTTAAATCTCTGTCTATTTTTTGACGGAGTCAACAGCAGATATACGATACTGTTAGAGAAGCGGACAGCTCTATGCGGTGTATGGAAATGTCCGTCTATGTATTTTTGGACTCATACACACACGTGCTGTCTCTGTATAGATTGGACCTTAATCCAAACAGCAGATATATGATACTGTTTGAGAAGCGGACAGCTGTATATGGTGTATGTATGGAAAATTTTAAATCTCGTCTGTTTTTTTACGGAGTCAAACACAGATAGCATGTATTTGTCTGTGATACCAGCCGGTACACGATAGTGTGTGAGGAGCGTACAGCTCTATACAGTGTATGTAAGGAAAATTGAAAATCTACGTCTATATTTTTCCGTAGTCACACACAGACGCTGTCTCAGTATGGATTTTACCGTAATCTAAACAGCAGATATACAGTACTGTATTAGAAGCGGACAGCTCTATATGGTGTATGTATGGAAAAATGAAAATCTCTATTTTTTTACGGAGTCACACCCAGAAAGCATGTATTTGTCCGTGATACCAGCCGGTACACGGTAGTGTGTGAGGAGCGTACAGCTCAATACGGTGTATGTATGGAAAATTTTAAATCTCCGTCTATTTTTTTACTGAGTCACACACACGCTGTCTCTGTATAGATTTTATCATAATCAACAGCAAAATATACGATGCTGTTTGACAAGCGGACAGCTCTATATGGTGTATATATTTTGTACGGAGTCACACACACGCTGTCTCTGTATAGATTTGACCGTATTCAAACAGCAGATATATGATACTGTTTGAGAAGTGTACAGCTCTACACGGTGTATGGAAAAATTGAAATGTCTGTATATGTATTTACGGAGTCTCACACACACACACACACACACACACACACACTTTCTCTGTATAGATTTGACCACAATACAAACAGCAGATATACCATACTGTTTGAGAAGCGGACAGCTCTATACGTTGTATGTATGGAAAATTTAAAATCTCCATCTATTTTTTTACGGAGTCACACACAGATAGCATGTATATGTCTGTGATACCAGCCGTACACGGTAGTGTGTGAGGAGCGTACACCTCTATACGGTGTGTGAAAAAATGAACGCTCTGTAACTGTGCAGAAAATCAGAATAAAAGTTTTTTTGCTTTTAAAAAAGCAGTCTGCACAGCAGTCTGCACAAAGCAATGCAGGTTATCAGGTAGCCTTATAAGGCAGCCTAATAACCACCAGCGCTGCTGCACACACGAAAATCCTCCCCTGTCACTGCACACTAGCTGTACAGTTGAAATTGCTATCAGAAGAAGCACAGTGTTTTTTCTTTGTTGCCTAACGCTCTACCTATTGAGAATCAGCTGCAGCAACCTCTCCCTATGCTAATATCGGCATAAGTAAAATGGCGGTCGGCAGTCAGGGCTTTTATAGCCACTGTGGCGCCGCACAAAGCAAGCCAATCACACGAATGCCCTTCTCTAAGATGGTGGTGGCCACTGCCGATGTCATCACATTGCCCACAGTGTGCGTCCTTGATAATTGGCTGAGAAAAGGTGCTGGAAGCATCATGGGAAACGCGACTTTGGCTCGCGGGTCAGCGACCTCATGGCCGACCTCATGCTATTTTCGGGTTTCGATCGGCGAAACCCGACTTTAGCGAAAGTCAGTGACTTATGAATTTGACTGACCCATTTCGCTCAACTCTAGTTTCCATTGATGAAGAATGGCCCCACTATCTTTGCACCCCATATACCATACCTTCAATTATGAGTGTCAGGTCTGAGCATTCCTACATGAACAGTTTCCTGGAAAGTGGATTGGTCATAGTGGGCAAGTTGAATGCCCACCAAGGTCTCCCGATCTGACCCCCTTAGACTTTTATCTTTGGGGTCATCTGAAGGCAATTGTCTATGCTGTGAAGATACAAGATGCGCAGAATCTGAAACAATGGATACTGGAAGCCTGTGCTAGCATTTCTTCTGCGGTGTTGCTATCAGTGTGTCAAGAGTGGGAGAAGAGGGTTGCATTGACAATCCAACACAATGGGCAGCACTATGAATACATTTTATAAATGATCATAAACTTGTAAATAACTCATGAAAGAATAAAGTTACATTAAAACCAAGCACACTATTGTTTTTCTTGTGAAATTCTCAATCAGTTTGATGTGGCACATGACCCTCTTCCCATTGAAAAAAATAAAGTTGGACCCAAAATGGCCAACTTCAAAATGGCTGCCATGGTCACCACTCATCTTAAAAAGTTTCCCCCTCCCATATACTATTGTGCCACAAACAGGAAGTTGATATCACTAACAATTCCCATTTTATTTATGTGTATCCATATTATTGGCCCACCCTGTATTTCTACTGTGGTAAAATTGATGCCACTTTGATGGTGTTTGCCACTAATTTTTGGAAATGTGTAGACTCCTGATTGGGTCTTGCTTTATGTGTGTTGTATGTAGCAGTAGGCATCCGAGACTGGCAGGACTCCACCACCTATGAGTCACCTACCTATTCTAACGCTGGTGTGTTTGTACCTTTTTTCTCTGGCGTTACTCTGCATGTCTCTGCTTTAAACCTTTGCTCCTCTCCCCTAATGAGCTGGACTGCTGTTGTCAGTTATCTGTGTGGATGCTGGTCAGTTCCCGGCTCCGCTGCATAGCCATACATGCATTTGTGGTTCCGCTGTGCTGCATGACCACCTGCTTGTGCGGTCCCTGGCTGCCACTGTGGAATGCTATCTATGGGTTGCAAGGACCTCTGCACTGTGCATGACTTACCACATGTGTTCAGGCTTGCAACTCCTGCCAGGTGTCCTTTGCAATGCTGATTTGTGTGTGGCTGTGCATAGGGTGCATGCAGCCACACCACCCTTGCTTTTATGAGGAATGGGTGTGTGCTAGAATTGCTGCTCCAGCCTATTGCTGTGAGGCAGCACCTATATAAAGTTTCCCTGCGCTTTGGGCATGGCCAGAGCTTCGCATCAAGTTTCTGAGTTTTGCTTTGTCTTTTTGGTGTTCAGCACCTGTCCTGCCTGCCTGTACTTCTAGGTGAGCTGATGCCTGTCTTCCGCCAGCTCTGGGGGAAGAATTCCCAGATCCATTTCTGTTATCAGCTTTGGGACAGCTGATGTCTGAGTTCCTGGACTTATCCTGTTTATGTGTTGTTACCAAAGTCCTTGTCCTGATTCCTGCTCTGTTATGAAGTCCTAGTCCTGTTTCCTGCTGTATGTTCCTGAACTCTGTGCCCAGTGACTGTGACTCTTTGCTAACTGACTTTCTGTGATCTATCCTGCGTTCATCTTGGAAGTAGGTGTCCGGTGTGTCCAATGAGTTTCTGCTACTCTGTGCTCAGCTTGTTATTCGGTGCAATCCCCGGCCAGTTCCAGCCCATCCCGGCGGGGCTTGCACCAGACCACTTGAGTTCCTTTTTGGGTCACTGCCAGATGTCCGGAGCCGGATGACCACGGCCTGATGTCCGGTGTCTGACGACCACTTTCAGATGTCCAGTGCCTGACGTCCTCTGCCAGATGTCCGGATCCTATCTTTCCTTGCCCAATGCCCGGAGGCTGACGATCGCTGCCAGATGTCCGGAGCCTGATGACTGCAGCCTCATGTCTGGAGCCTGATATCCACAGCTTGATGTCCAGAGCCTGTCGATCGCTGCCAGATGTCAGGAGTCCGATGACAGTGTTCTGATGTTCTATCTGAGTCCTGATTTCCTGCCTGAGACCTGTTGTCCTGATGTCTTGATGTCCAGATGTCCTGTCTGAGACCTGATGTCCTGATGTCCCCCTGCTGCCTTGATGTCCTGATGTCTAGATGTCCTTCCTGATGACCTGATGTCCTGATGTCTGGCTTGTGCCCTTATGTCCGGATGTCCTGCCTGTGTCCTGATGTCCTGTCTGAGTCCCGATGTCCTGCCTGTGTCCTGATGTATTCCAATGTCCGGTCTGTGGTACTGGTTGTCCTGCCTGTGTCCAGATGTCTGGTCCATAGTCCTGGTGGTCCAGCCTGTGCTCCAGAGTCGGTCCCGCCTCTGTTCCTGGATGGACACCTCCTCCGTGTTCCTGGGGAGTCTCCAGCCTTGTTTCTCGGTGACGGCTCTGCCTGGATCTGACCAGCCGATGACCTGTGTTGCCATTATGGTGTTCCTGCTCATGTCCTGCCTGTGTCCTGATGTCCTGCCTGAGTCCCAATGTCGTGCATGTGTCCTGATGTGTTCCAATGTCCGGTCTGTGGCCCTGGTTGTCCTGTCTGTGTCCAGATGTCTGGTCCGTGGTCCTGGTCGTCCAGCCTGTGTTCCAGAGTCGGACCCACCTGTGTTCCTGGATGGACTCCTCCATGTTCCTGAGGAGTCTCGAGCCTTGTTTCTCGGTGACGGCTCTGCCTGGATCTGACCAGCCAATGACCTGTGTTGCCATGACAGTGTTCCTGTTCCTGTCCTGCCTGTGTCCTGATGTCCTGCCTGAGTCCCAATGTCCTACATGTGTCCTCATGTGTTCCGATATCCGGGCTGTGGTCCTGGTTGTCCTGCCTGTGTCCAGATGTCTGGTCCATGGTCCAGCCTGTGTTCCAGAGTCAGCCCCACCTGTGCTCCTGGATGGACTACTCCGTGTTCCTAGGGAGTCTCCAGTCTTGTTTCTCGGTGATGGCTCTGCCTGGATCTGACCAGCTGATGACTTGTGATGTCATGCCGGTGTTCCTGTTCCTGTCCTGCCTGTGTCCCAATGTTCTGGTTCCCTGGGATCCACCCTGTGATGACGTCTGTCCTGGATCAGTGTCTGATGTTCTCCTGCTGAGCTTGTGCTATGCCTGAGGCCTGAGAGATAGGCTGTCCTAGAATACTGGTGCCAGATGACCCTGGACTACATCAACCCATGATGACCATTGTCATCGTCTAATGTCTGTCCGAGATCGGTGTCTGATGTTCTCTTGCTGATCCTGTGCTACACCTGAGGCCTGAGAGAGGCCATCCTGATATGCCCGTGCCAGATGACCCATGCCTGCATCACCCCGTGATGTCCACCTGCCTTTGTCTGTTATCCTGAGAAGTGTGCCTTTCCCTGATGTGCGGAAACGGGAGCCTGGCATAGTTATGTTTCGTTTATGTACTGTGATTTAATTTGAGTAAAATTTATGTTTTCATACCTGAAGTTGTGCGGTGTCATATGGTTCTGCACGTCACCACCTCGTCCACAAGCTCAGCTGCCACAGACCCTACTTGCTGCTCTTCCCTAGTCTGGGTAGGTCCAGGTTACCCTATGAGGTCCAGTGGGTCCACATTCCGAACTCACCAGGGACGCTCGCCCCATGTCGTCGTGGTCAGGCGACGTGGAGGAGTCGGCTGGGCCGCGGTCGCGGTCGCAGTCACAACATCCATGTTCCTATTCTTGCATTTTTCTGATAATAAAAAACACAAAAATTGAGCTTAGTTTGAGTTGGTACACATGCAGCATATAAATGCATGTTCACATGGTCAAAAAGCATACAAAGCCTACAAAAGACAAAATGAAAAAAACCCTGCTATAATTAAATAAGTAAAAAGCAAAAGTGCATTTAAATCATACAGAGTTCTTAGTAATACTGTATCTGATCAAACATAGCATAAAAGCCATCCCACCATCGACAAGGTGACTCTGTGGTCGGGGTGGTCCTACACTGTCTAGTATTAATAACCTTATCATGTGTCAAAGTTGATGTCTGTGTGAAAAAGCGGCAGACAAGGACCGGGTCCCAACCTACTGGACACCAGTCAGGGGAAGTCTTTAAATACAATTTCTTGCTCAGGAGAGGGAGGCCACACCCCAGCTTGCACAGAATGCAAAAATACAAAGAAAAAACACAAAAATTGAGCTTGGTTTGAGTTGGTACACATGCAGCATATAAATGCATGTTCACATGGCCAAAAAGCATACAAAGCCTACAAAAGACAAAATGAAAAAACCCTGCTATAATTAAATAAGTAAAAAGGAAAAGTACATTTAAATCATACAGAGTTCTTAGTAATACTGTATTTGATCAAACATAGCATAAAAGCCGTCCCACCATCATTTTGTCTTTTGTAGGTTTTGTATTTTTCTGATAATAGTAGTCTATGAAACTGATATGTGTGCCATCTGAGTGTGGCTGAGTATCTAAACAGGTATTGCTGTTGTATGATATCAGGGTTCCCAGCACAGTAGGCCTACAATGATCCCTCACCCAGCTATTCTTAATTTGAAGTTCAGTTCAAAGCTGTAAGTGATGGCCCTGGCCCTGATACCTCATGCATGGCTGATTGCTGCCGTGTCATTCTAAAATTTGTGCTGTGAATGAATTGAGGCCACTTTTCTGGTGTCTGCCCCTAATTTGATGTGTTTTGGCAGCTTTTGGGCTCATTTGAACGTGTTATGTATTGGGGATTTTTTTCCTCCCATTGACTTTAATGGTGTTCGGCGAATATTACAAATGCAGCAATCGTAATCTGAACCAAATTGAAATATTTGCTCATCTCTAGTCATAACCATGCATGCCTAAGCTACTGCAATGTCCTGCACATTTGAAAATGATAGCTCAAATGGAAAAACTCATTTAACAGCAATAATATAGAAGGCAAAAACTCAAAACAACTTATTTAAATCAAACAAAACAAAAGTATAAAAATATTTTTATTTATATCATATTAAAACAGAACGTTAATCAGAATCAGTTTGATGAAAAAATATTAAAGCAGAAGCTGCTGTCCTTAGGCAGAGAACTTTGAATACTTATACACTTGTCAGTAGCAATTCATAAAAATTCCTAGTGTTGGTTAGAGCACCATAGTCTAATCTAATGAATTTAATCCTTCTATAACACATTTAACCTGTAAATTCATAGTGGTTACATCTAATATATAAAGCTCAATGTGTGTGTATATGTCCGGGATTGGCATCCGCAGTGTCGCAGCTACAGCCACAAAATTTGGCACAGTCACACGTCTGGACCCCGAGAGCGTCATAGGCTATGTTGTGAGGCGAAATTTTAACCCCGCGCGTTCCAATTCACCAAACAATTTTGCCCCTATCTACATAATGGAGAAAAAGTGTATGTATGTATTGGCATCTGCACCGTCGTAGCTACAGCCACAAAATTTTGCACAGTCACACGCCTGGACACCGAGAGCGTCATAGGCTATGTTGTGAGGCAAAATTTTAACCCCGCGTGTTCCAATTCACCAATTTTGCCCCTATCTACATAATGGGGAAAAAGTGAAAGGAAAAGTGTTGGAGGCAAATTGACAGCTGCCAGATGTGAACAAGGGGGACTTAAAGAATGAGAGCGATGGCGCCAGAGTATATACCGCACAGTTGCTAAGGTGGGGCCCTGACATGGGATACTCACCAGACACGGGGATACGAACACACACACAAAATGAGCCACACACTACCACGTGCTTCGACACATAGACCACCCTCAGCACACATTTCACCACACATACACCAACCTCGCCACATAAAAGTTGAAACACAAAAGTCGTCACTCAAAACTCACCACGCTGTCCCAGAGCTGTTTAAAAGATGAAAAATGAGCTGTGATTGGTTGCTATCAGCAACAGTTTTCTTTGTAGACAGTAGTTGTAACTGAGGCCTATTATTCTTATCATTTCTATGGTGTTATCGTCCTTCTGTAAAGCTGGAAATAACAATTTATTACCGTGCCAACACAGACCACCCTCTGACACAGACTGCAGGGGCAGCTCAGTATCACACAGGATAGGATTAGATACACAGCTCAGCAGTCAGTAACACACAGGATAGGAATAGATACACAGCTCAGCAGTCAGTATCACACAGGATAGGATTAGATACACGGCTCAGCAGTCAGTATCACACAGGATAGGATTAGGTACACAGCTCAGCAGTCAGTATCACACAGGATAGGATTAGGTACACAGCTCAGCAGTCAGTATCACACAGGGGAGGATTAGATACACAGCTCAGCAGTCAGTATCACACAGGATAGGAATAGATACACAGCTCAGCAGTCAGTATCACACAGGATAGGAATAGATACACGGCTCAGCAGACAGTATCACACAGGAGAGGATTAGATACACAGCTCAGCAGTGAGTATCACACAGGATAGGAATAGATACATGGCTCAGCAGACAGTATCACACAGGATAGGATTAGATATGCAGCTCAGCACACAGTATCACACAGAATAGTATTAGATACACGGCTCAGCAGACAGTATCACACAAAATAGGATTAGATACACGGCTCAGCAGTCAGTATCACACAGGATAGGATTAGATGCACGGTTTTTATGTGCAATATAATGATTATAATTTTGTTATAACTAACCACAGTTGGTTACTATGCCCAGGCAACGCCGGGCTCTTCAGCTAGTAATAAATATAATTATCATGAAAATGACCACTGCTGCGTGTTTTGGCTCCATGTCTCCACGTTTCGATGTAATCTTCGTCTGGACACTGCTGTTTTCCAGAGATCACGCTTGTGCAAATGGACCTAATCGGCAGCTCACTTAAATGTCAGCAGAGCGAACCACACGTATCAGTATCATTCTGTACCTTTCACTTGGAAAAAACCTAATAACACACATAAAAGTTTAAGAATGTGATAACAGGTAGCAATTTGTAGTATATGTGGCAACTCAGAGTCCGGTTGCCATGGTGACATTGCCACCCTCTAAGAGGGAGTTAATGTCATGCCTGGAAGCAAGGGGGGTCACCATGCCAGGTAACACAGTGTTCCCACCAACCAGACCCCAGGTACAAGGACAAAGACAATACCTGGACAGCAGCGTAAGGACTGGTTACTGCAGTAACTGTGCTATTGTTTTTTTTAAGGTTTTGATCATTTTTACATTTTTAAGACTTTATAGATTTTCATTTATTGTTGTTGTTAACAGTTCTTGTTATGTCTCCTCAGTCCAGGAGTACTGAATTTAACTAGGGGGTATGTGGCACCACAGAATCTGGTTGCCACGGTGACATTGCCTTTCTCTAAGGGGTGATGTCATGCCTGGAGGCAAGGGGGGTCCCCATGCCAGGTAACACAGTATACATGTCAATTCCTGCTCCAGGCTAGAAAGGGGAGCTTTCTCATAAATTCTGGCCAGCCGGTGGGGTTAGGGAGTCAGAAAGAAGTCAGCTGAGAGAGTAAACAGGGGAGTTATTATGGAAACAGGAGCCAGCTGGAGCTCGTGACAGGACAGTGAGAGAGGAGAGTTGTCTGTTGGTCTGAGGTGAGGGAAGAGGCAGGAGCAGAGACAAGAGCTCAGGGGAACAAAAACTGCGTATAGCTGACCCCAGAGCACAGCGCTGACAAAAAGGGATGCCAGAGTTCATGGCTGGGCAAGTGCTGTACGCCCTGACAGCCAAATCTGGAGGGCAGGGGACTGCAAGCTCCCTGGCCACACCGAACACCTGAAGGCACGGCAGCAGATCAAAAGCCCGGGGCTGACAGTGAAAAAGACAGTGTCCGTGATACAGTCTCACGCTGTCTGCAATACAGGTTAGAAACCATCATGCAGGAGAGGGCCGCAGATTAGCTACAAGCAGCAGAGACTCAAAAGAGAGCGCAGAAGGAAGGTCCCCAACCCCACCTGGCAGGGTGTGAATGCCTCCAGGCAAGCCGGACTCAATCCGTCATCTGTAATTGATACCCCAGATTGCATCTACTTTCAAGTAAAAGGTAAAGAAAACTGCACCTCTTTGTGTCCTTCACTTATTCTCTGCACCCCAACATTCACCACCATCTGAGCAATCAAATATATTTGCCCTGGGGCCCCGCTCTACCCGTGGGGAGCTGAACCATCTTTGCTGCATCATCATCAGCCCCAGTGGACCCAAACCGCAGCGTCGGCCACCCATTGCGGAACACTATGGGTGGCGTCATGATTAAACACCACATAACTATCCTCCATTTTCTGACATGGCCAGGGCCACGGAAACGGATCATGGCCCCGTTTCCTCCCCTATAGAACTGTCCAGTCAGATTCCGGTTATTCCACAGCCTTGGTGGGCACGTCATATACAGGAAGAGAAAGATTTTTCCACCACCAAGAGCAAAACAGTAACAATGCTGACACTTGAAAAGAATCTGCATAACTAATCATATGCTAAATAGTTGATATTCAAATTTTTGCAAGAGATTGCCAAGATGCTTTTAATGAAATTATGATAGTCTCAAATTCAAAGCAGTAGTGAATGGTGAGATAAGGAGCCTAAAGGCCAAAGTTCAAAGCTTTGATAACCTTTTGCTAGTCAGTGTAGGTCCAGCATGGTGTTCCTTAAAAAGGAGATGTCCATATTTAAATAGCCCAGATAAATTGATAGACATACCCACCTAGAACCTATTTCTGCCCATTGACTGGTGTTATTATGTATGGATAAAAGAGCAGAAGGTTGCTCGAATCTACAAAGCACATGTGCATGTTAAATGGCCGCTAGAGGTCCACAAAACCGTATGTTGTAATGCTCAGGCTGTGTGCGTGATAGCCAAATGTGCGCATGTCCAGAAGCGCTGAGCTCCATACTGGAGCATAAGATGAGTACTCAGTACCAGACAAGAAGTTAGTTTGTTCCACCCGCTGTAACACAAACGTGATGCCCCTCAAGCCCAGGAACATAACAGAAAGATGCTGCTTGGCAACCAAGAAGTGCCTGTGATTTATATAGAAACTATGCTCACCATATTTAGGGAGTATTAGTTACACTAGAATCTGCAATACAAATGGGGCAAAAAAAGTTTGCTATACAGTAGAAGGTATAGATACACAAAAAGCGGACAAAAAATATTTTTGATACCATAAATGATATAAGAACCCTATTGCAGAGAACAAAGTAGCCAAAAAAAGAGTACATAATCTAAGAGTATATTTCAGAACTGGACTGGAGATTACACGAAACAGGCATACGAAATTTGCTCATTAAGACCTTTGTAGGTTAGTGAGTTTTAAGTCTGAAAATGTATTTACTCTCTGTCCAAAGAATACATTTATTATGATCTCCCCCTCTTATTTCTGGTTTGACCACCTCATGGCACAAAATGAGATGTATCTGGTCTCCCCATAATGTATATTATTCATGTGTCTAGCTAAAGGGGTATCTTGGCAATGACAATTATCCCCAAGTGCTCACCAACCCTCCTTCTTAGTTCCCTCTTGCTCTTCCCCACATAGTTGAGGGGGCAGATGCAGGTGGCCATATATACCAGACCACAAGTTTTATTAGAAAAATTCCTCTGATAAAAGGTTCTATCTAAGGCTAGTTTCACACTTGCTTTTTTTTGCAGCGCGTTTTTCCCGCAAAAAAACGCATTGAAAAAACGCATACATAAGCATACAACTGCTGCGTTTTTTTCAAGCATTTTTATGAGCATGCATGAAAAAAACGCAGCGTTTTTATGCGTTTGTATGCGTTTTTAGCGCGTTTTTACCGCGTTTGCGTTTTTTTCCAACATTTTTAGGTGGCCCCTCACACTACCCAAACCATGACTTTACTAACCCTAACCCTGACCCTAACCCTAACCCTAACCCTGACCCTAACCCTAACCCTAACCCTAACCCTGACCCTAACCCTTAACCAAATCATACTTAACCCTAACCCAAACCCTAAACCCTAACTAACCCTAACCCTAACCCTAACCCTGACCCTAACCCTAACCCTAACCCTGACCCTAACCCTAACCCTAACCCTAACCCTGACCCTAACCCTAACCCTGACCCTAACCCTTAACAAAACCATACTTAACCCTAATCCTGACCCTAACCCTGACCCTAACCCTTAACCAAACCATACTTAACCCTAACCCTGACCCAAAACCCAACCCTAACCCTGACCCTGACCCTAACCCTAACCCTAAACCCCCTTAACTAACCCTAACTCTAACTCAAACCCCTAAATTCCATGGTTAAAAAAAAAAAACGCATATGCAAAAAAACGCTTACATGAGCATGCCAGTGCGCACATATGCGCATCCATAGGCTATAATGGCCATTTTTAGCGCAAAACGTGCGCATATGTGCGCATGCGCTTTTTTGCAGGGCCAAAAAATGCAACATGATGCGTCTGGAAAATCCAATCGCACACCCCAAAAAAACGCAGCGCATGAAAATCGCATACATGCGCTTACAAGCGCGCAGGTATGCGCACCCATGTTAAATATAGGGGAAAAAACGCATGCGCAGGTTAGCGTTTTTTTCCAGCGCTAAAAAACGCAAATGTGAAACCGAGGTGCTCGAGAAATGCTTGTATGGTCTCATCCAAACACAACAATCACCACATCTGAACTAGTTGCAGACCCTCCTATCCAACCAGGTCTCTGTAGGTGTTTGTTTTTTATATAATAAATGCACCAGGCGAACCCTTGTTAAGGCACACCATACTGGACATATTATCTTGACATCTTGATTTACTTTCAAGTTTCCTCATGAACCTGGTGGGGAAACTTGTTGAGACAGCTATTTAGGAGATGCTCTGATAAGTACCATTTTTTATCATTCTCTGTCTGCCCTTTATATCATCCTTTTAATTTTTGCAGACTACACCCAGTCTTCCAAAATATATGTAAGGGACTGAATGTAAGCTATAACAGGGAAATTTTGGGCTTCTGAGGGATTATCTTCATTGAGCAGGGGTGTTATAATCGTAGTAACCTAAAGGAAAGTCCAGCTCCTGGTAAAACCAATGCATTTATTTGAAAAAAAGATTTTTTAAAAATACATCCTTGTCGTGAAAAAATGGTAAGGTGGGGGGAGACGACAATGCAATGCATTTTGAACGCATTTCAAACGCAACTCCGGCGTTCATTTGTTACAGCTTTGTCAAATAAATGCATTGTTTTTACCTGGAGCTGGACTTTCCTCTTGGTTTCTGCAGTTTCTATGTCTGGTCAGGACGACACCTGAGCTCCACACATGAGCCAGGTGAGCTGGCTTTTTTTTTTGTAATACTGTGTCATAATAGTAACTGTTAGGCAGTAGCAGACTTTCAGGTACAGATTTAGGGTTAAATAGGACGCTTTTAAATCCATTTAGCATTATATCGTAGTACAGTATCAATCCTATACTTACAAAAATATACAACAGTTATGTGGTGTTTTTATCAAGTGCAGGGGTCTCAAACATGTGGCCCGTTGGCCGACTACGGCCCCTCAGGCTGTTTCTTGTGGCCTGCAAGCACGTTAGCTCCTATAATGATGTGGCCTGGTCCAGAAGACCGCCGACACCAGCTCTACTTTTCAATTGAATGTACATCCTTGGACGCACATTCATTTGGTGTACTGTGGCGCAGCTGCAATACCAATAGTGGCACAGCTGCAATACTTATAGAAACCCCCGGCTAATGAGAAACCAGCAGCTTATGTCGGCGTGCCAGCAACATATGACGTACTGTCCCTGTGTAGGTAAGGTAGGAGTGAGGGCAACCGACCGGGGGGTGGTCCGTTACTGGTCGCAGACAGACTTGAGACAGAGACAGGATCATGTCCAACAGGTCTTCTTTGTTATTTATCCGGCAGCTATGCAACAACTTCACAGCCTCATTTCGTGACTGCTCGACAGCCTCCGCGGCCTCCCACAGCCGCTACACGACACCACAAACAGCAGCTGCTTGTCAATCTCCACAGCCGCACTCAGCAGCTGCTCATCACTCTTCACAGCCGCACACAGCAGCCGCTCGACAGTTCCCTCAGCTACACACAGTAGCTGCTTGACTTTGCACACAGGCCCGGGTACCTTCACTTTCTTTTGTTGACAAATGGACGTTCCTCGCAGCTCTGTCACTGTGGCTGCCCTAGGCCTACCACCACAGCGCTTCACCAGTCCGAGTCCATTCAGTTTAGTGGTACCCCAGGCTGTCTCTGTCTGCGGCCTCTCTTTTCTCTCCGTCTGTGGCCTCTGCTGTCTATGTCTGTGGCTAATCCTGTCAGGGCCACCCCCCATAACTGGCACAACTGTCAGTCCTCTCAGGAACTTCCTTCCTCCTCAGCCGTGCTTCTTGTTTCCTGTGCTCCCTGTGCTGGCTGACTCTTCCAGAACCTTCCATCTGCCTTTTATCACCTTCTGCTCTGGTAACTCCGCCCCCCATGACTCAATGGTTTTTCCTAGCCAATGACTGATGTTCAGTCCTAACCTACAACCCTACAACTCTCCACTGCCCTCTAATGGTCAAACCCCAACACTACGCTTCTTTCTCTTTATCTACAGCTGTTTTCCATCTCTCACTCCTACACTGCCTTACACCCTTTGCCTTCCTATTACAGACAGGTTCGTATGTCAATTCACCTTCCCTACATCTGCTGTGGAAGAAGAAGAGGACACTGTTCACCGAGGGAGCAGAGGACAGATGAGAAGGATTTTTTTAATGTGTATGTCAAGATCGGCACAAAGGGATCTATATGGAGATTAGGCTGGGGGACATGGCTGCTATATGGGGACCAAGATGGGGGACATGGCAGCTATATGGGGAACAAGATGGGTGACATGATTGCTATATGGGGACCAAGATGGAGGACATGGCTGCTATATGGGGACCAAGATAGGGGACATGGCTGCTATATGGGAAGGAAGATGTGGAACATGGCTGCTATATGGGGAGCAGGATGGGAACACTGCTGTTATATGGGGGGTAGGAAGAGGGATATTGCTGCTATAAGGGTAGCAGGATGGGGAGCATGGCTGCTATATGGGGAGGAAGAGGGGGACATGGCTGCAATATTGGACCAGGATGGGGGACATTACTGTAATTTGGGGACCAGGATGGGGGACACTCCTGCAATATGAAGACTAGGATGGGGGACATAACTGCAATATAGGGACCAGGATGGAGGGCATTACTACAGGATAAGGACATAACTACAAAATGGGAACCAGGATAGGAACATGAATGCAAAATATGGACAAGGATGGAGGACATTAATACATGATAGGGATATAACTACAAGATGGGTCCATTACTGCATTATAGGGACCTGGATAGGGACATTACTGCAAAATGGGGACTAGGATGGAGAACATTACTACAAGATAGGGACATAAATACAACATAGGGACCAGGAGGAGGACATAGCTAAAAGATTTTGGCGAGAATTACTATATTATATTGGTAAGACAATATAATTATATGGGACCAATTGGGGGATCACAAAGAAAGGAAAACAAAATTGCAAAAATATAAAAAAAAAATCTAAATGAAGCATGAAAAATATTTTGACACTAGAAATGTTGTTTTATGTACAAACTAAGGTAAACTGAAAGAGTGCACATTTAGTATCACTGCATCCATAGCGACCCAAGCTATAAAATTGTACCATAACCCATACATTTAATACCAATTAAAACAATAATTAGTACTCCAAAAAATTTTTAAAAATGTTGAAAAGGTGTATAGAATAAAGAATGATGTCACTAAAAATGTAATCTCATCTTGCAAAGAATGTGGCCCATCAAATTCAATATACCCAGACAAGTTGGAGACTCCTGAGCTAGTGTCTTTTTTTATTTGTTGTGAGTTCATGATTTTAATGCATATATAATAAAATTGTTAATTTTTATAGGGGCAGGGTTCACATGTTAGCTTGGTTTTTAAAAAGGCTGTTGATTACCATCAGCTAGCATTCGTTTTACACTAGCCAAAAACGTTGAGGACACTTGGACATTACTAAGGCTGTGTTTGCAATAAAGAGCTCAAAATGGGTTCAATACAGGACTTGGGGAGTTCAGAATGCTATTCAAGTATTTTTTGGGCAGGTATTAGAGGCTTTTCAGTACTGCAATTAAAGGAGAACTTATTTGTCACAAATCAAACTTTTTGGGCCAATTCGGCCCAGCTGGTCAATTAGAATTTCAAAAGATCCACAGACGCTAATTAAAAGTTTATGTTTTCATTTCAATGACTTGCTAATATTACTATATTCATATATGCATCTTCATCCAGTCTACCAAAGCAATATTACATGGGTTTCTTTTCATTACATTAGATAACTTATTTATTTAATGCAGAAAGTCTATCTTGTCTAGTAAAGTTTATTTAAAACAAATTGTAATTTTCAGTGTTCTTCAAATGATAGCTGCATATTAATCTTAAAGACATCTGTATGAATTTGATTTTTTTATTTTGTTGCTTATATTTTTGCACTTTTTAATCTTTTTTTATGAATTTATGAAAGTAAAATACTACAGACAGAGCTTGAGGATGAATTCTGATGCGAAACAAATCTGAAATGCAACAAATATGGCAACGCAGACAAAGTTTCACCTTCAGTCCCATGTCGTGATTCACAGCTGCTGCTAAACTTCTATATTGAAATAAGTCCTAAAGTCTTTTCAGATAGATTAAATGCAGATTACATAGTAACAGAAAAGTCAGTGTTAAAGTGAACGCTAGAATGCTAACAGGATAGAAAAGTGTGAAATCAATGCAGCAGGACAGAGAATAGCGGCTCATGCGAACCTTTATTTCATAAGCATGCATCTTAGACCAATTGACTCTGCACCTATTCAGATGGTCAGCTGGAGTCTTTTCTATACATGAAAAGACACATATTTAGAAAACACCATAATCCAGAAGAAAACACACATATACCAGACACAGGAGAAGGTACCAACCATAGTCTGCCAAAAAGTAACAAAGCATCTAAAAAAAACAGCAATTAAGAAATTAAAAATTATAATTACAGGATAAATAATCTTCAGTTAGTACTACACGTTGCTTGCATACCAACTTATATTCCAGCTCATCTCTTTAGGTTTTTGTTTCAGAATTTTGCACTCAGTGCACACAAGGCTGTGGACTCTCTTTTCTTTGAGCTGTACACTACATTTATATTGCTCCCCATGGCTGGGGAGGCCTCGGTTCTGCTCAGCCCTTATTCACATTTACATCATTTGACTCATGGTAAAGTTTTAATACCAGAGGTTAGGACTGTCACATATAAGGTCACCTTGACGTGGTGGGAGGGCTTTGAAGTTTTAGTTTTATCAAAATTATGTTACCTAAGTACCCTATGTTATTTTCAAGCACTACTTACTGTAGGGTATTTGCTCATTTTGTTTTTATCTTCAGTTTTGGTACACTCATTAAATACAGCACTTCCGTCTATGTAACAGTCATGTAGAATAAATGTACTCTAAGAAAGGCTTCCTACTCTGTGAGAGTAGCAAGAGCATACCGTCCATAGAGGTAGACCAAGTGGCCGGTAAGGGGCTCTTGAATCGCCCCACCTGTCGTCATAATTTCATAGGTATCTGTAGCATCAAGATGCAGATACAATTGAATAGAATGGAGAATCAGGGTGCAGTTGGCCCCTTGATCCACCATTCAGCCTGTGACTATGCGACTGAGAGTCAGTACATTGAGTCTCAATTTGAGCCTGCTGTGTGGAGTCTCACATTGCACATTGCGCTGCTGTGCGGAGAATTCACACTGCACAGACCCATGATAGGTGAGTTGTGTTTTTCTGTTAAATGTCAATACCTGTGGGGGCCATAACACTAGGTGGAGGGCTATGGGGCATCATGCTGAGTGAGAAGCTGGTGGTGCAGCCATCATACTGAGTGAAGCCTCAGATGTATTGCAGCTATACTATATCTGTTACACACAAAGTAGATTTTATAACAGTAGCATTGATGGGCAGAATGTTACATTTTATATATAGGCATATGGATATTTCTTCTGATGATTTTCATGTATGTTAAAAAAAAGTAAAATGAAGCAATTCTATTATATGTCATATTAGATTTATTACTTCAGAGACTATGGGTGTATATGGTGGCGCATGTGTGGAGCTATTGGTACTGTGTAACACTTTGTGAATGGGCCCTAATCCTTCTGAACACTATGACACTACCAAAAGGAGTCTTTACAACTTCCAGCAATGCATCTAAAGCAGAACCGTTAGCAGATTTTACAGTAGAAATTACATACATTTTTACATAGAGCTCTATCTCAGACTTAATTTGAAAATCCATGTCAGTGACTGATCATTCTCTTTAGGGATGGTGCAGACGATCGTGTATTCTCCCATCTGAGAGAATGGGGCCGATTAAGCAAATCACGCTCTGATCGAGCTCCGATTAGAGTAACAGCACAGTGTGATCTGATTCTCTCGGATGACGAGAAGTTGGAGAAAAAAATGTCTCCATTTTGTCAGTCTGCAGAAATCAGATTACACTCAGATATCATCCGAGGGCAGATGGTTTCCATGGACTCAATGACTTACATGGCCGAGTGCGAGATCGCTACATTATCATGAGACCGCGACGTCATCAAAGGTCTTGCAAGGCATTACTGGGAATGGGAGCGTCGCTGAGGCCTGGGAAGGCTGCGCGGGACGCCAGAACGTGAATATAACACCATTTTTTATTTTTTTTATTATTTTTAAGATTAGATCTTTTTACTACTGATGCTGCATAGGCAGCCTCAATAGTACAAAGTTGGTCACACTCGTCAAACACTATGTTTGACGAGTGTGACCAACCTATCAATCAGTTCTCCAAGCAATGCCACAGATCGCTTGGAAAACGCTAGCATTCTGCAAGTTAATTACACTTGCAAATCGCTAGTTTTTCGGTAGGAAAATCACGGGAATTTAAAATGCGATTTTCCCGCGGAATGGAATTCTGGAATTCTCCCGGTAACTTCCGTGAGAGTTCCACTACGTGTGTACATAGCCGATGTTCACTCTGTGTGCACAATTATTAGGTGAGTACTTTGCCAATAAAATAATAAAAAAAATAGAAATAAAAATAGAAACAAAATGAACATATTCCCTGCTGTAAGTAGATAACTAAAACAGTAGTGCATATAAATAACATTGGGTACTTAGTAAACACCATTTTTGATCCAAAAAACGTAAAAGCCATCTCACCAGCGTTAAGGTGCACCCAAGTTTAGGAGAGTCCCAACTTCAATATAATTTTAATGCTGTTTGTCCAATCCAAGCTGCATAAACTTGTATGGTTTTTGGTTGAAGTAGAAATTAGCGGATTTTTAACCCCTTAACGACCAGTGGTATTTTTGGTTTTGCGTTTTCATTTTTTTGCTCCCCTTCTTCCCAGAGCCATAACTTTTTTATTTATTTGGTCAAAATGGCCCTGTGATGGCTTGTTTTTTGCGGGACAAGTTGTACTTTTGAACAACACTATTGGTTTTACCATGTCTTGCAACAGAAAACAGGAAAAAAATTCCAAGTGCGGTGAAATTGCAAAAAAAAGTGCAATCCCACACTAGTTTTTTTGCTAGGTTCACTAAATGCTAAAACTGACCTGCCTAAAACTGAATTATGATTCTCCAGGTCATTAGAAGTTCATAGACACCAAACATGTCTAGGTTCTTTTTTATCTAAGTGGTGAAAAAACAAATCCAAATTTGTAAAAAAAAAAATAAAAAATGTTACCATTTTCCGAGACCTGTAGCGTCTCCATTTTTCAGGATCTGGGGCTAGCTGAGGGCTTATTTTTTGCCTGCAGAACTGTTGTTTTTATTGATACCATATTGGTGCAGATACGATCTTTTGATCGCCCATTATTGCATTTTATTGCAATGTTGCAGCGACCAAAAACACATAATTCTAGCGTTTCGATTTTTTCCTTGCTACGCAATTTACCGATACGATTAATTATTTTATATATTGATTGGGCAATTCTGAATGCGGCAATGCTAAATATGAGTATATTTGATTTTTTTATTGTTTTATTCTGAATGGGGCGAAAGGACGGTGATTTGAACTTTTATATTTTTTTAATATTTTTTAAAAAACATTTTTTTTTACTTTTTACTTGCTTCAATAATCTCCATGGGAGACTTGAAGCTGAACTTGTCTGATCACTTCTAATACACAGAGCAGGGCTGCAGCCCTGCTCTATGTATCAGAAATGCTCACTTGCTATGAGTGCCGATCACCAGGCGGCACTCACAGCAATGCAGCAATGACAACCACAGGAGTCTTCTCCAGATCCAGGGATGTCATGCCAACCTGTCGGTGACCCGCGGTCATGTGACACGGGTGCTGATGGGAGCAGGAAAGGACACACTTCCTGCTCGTCCATGTTAAATGCCGCTGTAAGAGTTTGACAGCGCCATTTAACATGTCAACAGCCGTGGGTGAATCGCAATTCTACCCACGGCTGTTAGGAAAACATGTCAGCTAATCAGACCAGCTGTCATGTCCCGGAAAAGGTGTGGGCTCATCGCCGGAGCCCGCACCAAACAGAGGGAGGCGTCCGTCATTGGACATTAAGGGGTTAAATTTGAATTTGTCAATTTCACAGAATATTCTTTCAAATTGGATTTAGAGCAAAGGAAAATAGTCACCTCTCTGAACAGTGTCTGGTGGCTGTGGTTGTTGGTGCGCAAAAAATTGAACAACAGATTAACAAACTGACAGACTCCATGTTAGGAGTCAGATTTCTGCCTCTCCTTTGCTGAAATCTAGACCCTCACATTCTGCAGCCTCCTGTGCTTTTCCTGCTGCAGAGGAGATTGCAGAAGAGATTGCCCTACCGCAACTCTCTCCAGAGGCTAAGTCCTTTGTTCTCTCAACTGAGCATGCTCATGGAATGAACTCCCATTGGAGTTCGGGAGTCAGGTGCTCAGGTCCTGTGTCGAATCCTATTGGCTCCTCCCAGAGCCTTGGAGATTTCTGGAAGGTCCCGTTTGGTATAAAAAGCGCGCATGGCTGTTCCGCCATGCGCAAATATTTTTCATACTTGCTGCTGTATGTATGGTGATGGATGCTTGGACTGGTGACTGACTTATTAAGAAACCCCTTGCCTCTGATAATACGATTGTGTGAGTGTTTGGGTTCAGCCAGTAGCAGTGCTAGCGCCAGCATGCTTTAGCACCAACTTGCTCAGCAGCTTAGCGTCTGCATTGCGCCAGCGTTATTGCAGCGCCTTGCCAGCGGCTCAGTTCTTGCCGCGCTGCAGTTGCAGCTTATCTCCGCGTCCACAGTTGCAACGCCACGCACCTCATTTTACTATAGGTCTAGACGGAGTAGTCCTGCTGTCTAAGTCTACTCCTGTGACCCTTAATACCGTGTCTGCGTCGCTGAAAGTCTGTGACTCTGAACAGACTCAGCGTTTAGTTTATGCTTTGTGCCTGCAGCTCTGTGAGCATAACAGAGCTTGCTTCAGTGCACTGAGTGCAGTTAAAACCCTGTGCACATTACCACCATAGTGCTCTGCCTCCTTTAGCAGCGGTTTTTCCATCCACCGTTTATTTAGAGCCTTCCGCCACTCCTAACACTCCATAGATGGAAGGCTCATGACTGTTATTGAAAAGTTTGGCTCTGTTGGTAAGTGAGATCTTTTTTACACATCAGAATTATATTTTTGTACAGTTTGAGTTGCTTGTCTATTATTCTCACTTTAACAGATGAAAATAAGCAACTGAGATGGGAAAAATAATATTTTTCATTTAGATGCATTATAATTCTGCACACATAGATATTCTCCAAAGGGTAAGTGCACACGGTCAGTAAACATTGTGGGTTGGACGCTGCATACTTGTGCAGCGTCTAACTCTCAGTGTCCAGCTGTTACAGCATAGTGGATGGGATTTCAAGAAATCCCATGTCCACTATGCGTCCTGCAATTCTCGCGGCTCACCCGATGAGACGGACATCCAGTGGGTCTCCCCAGATTCACCTGCGTTCAATAGATGGCAGTGCCTTGGTCATAGAGAACATGCGCTGCATCCAAAGCGCTGCCACTTCCGGATTGTGTGCACCCGGCCTAAGAAAGCCAAAACCAACCTTTTACTTTCTTAAATATCCAAGTTACAGAAAGAAAGAAAATAAATCATACCATACATGTTCGTAAATTAAGTTATTATGTGTAATAATGAGAAAAAACACATGGAAAATATATTAAACATATGTTCATTTTCAATGTGTTATTCCAGAAATATGAAGTATTTATGTGGATTATTTTGCATTGAGGCCTTGGTCTTTTCTAATTCAATTTTAAATATAGAAGACAAAATAGAAGTTCCTGCTTGTGAATGGTTGAGAATTTCAATTTCACTACACGTGATATAATTTTGCCAGTGCATGTCTGTGTTCCTTAATTGGTTCAATAACATTTCTAGGTTGAAAGCGGTGCAATGATCTGATAGCTGCGGAAACGCTTCAGCAGCCACACCAATGCCTGAAAGCTTGGAGAGCCCCTTCCATTGCTTTAATGCTCCAATAATTGCTTTGTTAGGGTAAATGCTCCACTATGCACTTCAATGGTCTAATAGCTGTTTCGATAACCGCACTGATAGCTTCAAGCCCCTGCCGGTGATATCTCAGCAGCCATCAGTCGTATCAAGTAGAAATGTTGTATTCTTCTAGCACAGAAACTGATTGCCTGTAAAACAATGTCACTTGATTAAACTTGTAATTGTTCTCCTTACCTTCAGCTTCAGTATGACCTTGGCTGACCAGTGGCCACCCTAAAGCTCAGCCGCTACTATTCTTCTCAGCATGTGACAATAGCATCTCAAATCCCCATGATATATTTCTCTTGTTCATAACAATCCAAGGGTATCACATTAATTGTTAGCCTGTCATCTTGTTATTTCAATAATAGCTTAATCTAATGAAATCTCTGTTTTTACCATGCGCCTCCCAAACTAAAGAAGTTTAATTTAAAAGGAAGAATAAACCTTAGGAAGAACTTTAAAATGATTTGAGTCAATTGTGAGTTTATTTCTGAAAAAATAATATTTTGATGAAAGGAAAACCAGCAATATGTGATATGATCCACATACTGTGTGACACACACTAAAATGCTCAATGGGCAAATTATAAAGAACAATGAAAGCAAAGCCTACATCTGGGCATTATAAATCTGGATAATATCAAGTATGGGGAAGGAAAGCACATGATCCGTAAAGAGTACATTCAAAGAGTGTGAAAAATAAGCCTTAAAAACTGTAGTGTCATAAAATACACTTGTGGAATAGTCCGCTGGACTCAAGACGATTTGGTTAATCTTGGTCTTTCAAAAAGGATGAAAGTTGTTGAATATCTACTATGCCTTACATCCTTGTAGGGATGTCAATAGACTGTGCCTGTCTAAGAAATGTTGTGCTAGAGAGCCATAGAGAATGCTAGTCTTAGTTCTTTAGCATGAATGACAGTACCTGTCCTTTCTATTTCTGCTTCGGCCACTGGGCAATGCCACGCCTTTGTTGTGTGTGACGTTTGATTGCTATAGTCTTGTTTTACTCATGTGACTTTTAGTGCTGCTAAATAACTGACCATCACCTCTGAACAGAATAAAGAAAGTGTGAACAGGTGCAAGATTTAAGCTCTAAAGTATATGCAAAAAAATATTGAATATACCAACTGTATTACTGCTATATGAACTTTACTTTTAAAAACTAAGGCATTTAGCACACAAATTGGCAAATTCATGAGAGCCCAACACCCACGACAAGGCTTGCACCTGATTACACTTAGGCTATGTGCCCACAGTGCGTGTTAAAACGCAAACCAAAAACCGGACTCCTTCCCAGAAATCGCGCGTTTTTTTCCGCGCGATTTCACTGCGAATTTACCGCGATTATGATAGCGATTTTGCCGTGATTTTCGCGTGCGATATTCAAGCACTTTCCAAGCAATTTGAAGCATCGATTGGAAAGTGATTGACAGGTTGGTCACACTCGTCAAACATAGTGTTTGACAAGTGTGACCAGGTTTTTACTATTGAGGCCGCCTATGCGGCATCAATAGTAAAAGATAGAATGTTAAAATGCTAAAAAAAATAAAAAAATCGGTGTATATTTACCTTCCGGCGTCCCGCGCTGCATTCCTGGGCCACAACGTTCCCAGTAATGCCTTGCGAGACCTGTGATGACGTAGTCTCGCATTGCTATAGCGATCTTGCAAGACCGCTAGAGTCACGCGAGACTACGTCATCACTGGACCGTGCCGCAAGGCATTACTGGGAACGCTTAGGCCGGGAATGCAGCGCGGGACGCCGGAAGGTAAATATACCCCGATTTTTTATTTTTTATTCTTTTTTTTACAGGGGTATGGTACCCAGGGCCTGGAGGACAGTCTCCTCTCCTCCACACCGTGGGTACCAACCGCACATGAGACGCTTCACTTCCCGCATGGTGGGCATAGCCACCTGCGGGAAGTAAGCGATTCTCATGCATTCCTATGGGTGCGGAATCACGGCAATTCTTTGCGATTCCGCACAAAAGAATGAGCATGCTGCGATTTTTTCCGCGATGCGATTCCGCCGCGGAAAAAAACGCAGCATTAGCACAGTATGTGCGGAATGCCATAGGAATGCATGGGGGGCATTCTGTACACGATTTTTAAACATTTTCGCTGCGTTTTCGCGCTGAAAATCACGGCAAAAACGCTTAAAAATCGCTACGTGGGCACACAGCCTAGCTTTGCTTTGTTTGAAGATGCTGTTTAGTTTTGGGATATTTGTATTATATTATTGGAGATTTTGACTGCCTCCTTTTCTGACTGAGCACTCATCCCATCAGCCTACGGCTGTTTTAATTAGTGCTGAATCCTACCTGCACTTTAAATGTGTAGGCTTTTAGTCCAAGATATTAGGTTAGTCCCATCAAAGAAACCAAATAAATGAGCCGGACTACAAGCTGGAATACATGCCAAGTGTAAGAGAACGTTCACACTGCAGCCATTTCACAGACAAAACCCAAGAAAAAATTAAAATGAACATATAACCTACAGTAAGTAAATAGTAATAGTACATTTAAATAACATAGGGTACTTAGGTAATGCTAAGGGTGTATGCTCATTTTGTTGTTTTTCTTGGGTCTTCGCCCATTAAAGAAAGGTTCACCTTGTTGCAGCCAGTGGACCCTCATAATTTGGCCAATTTGTAAGCTAGGTACCTTCGTTTTTGGAAGTATGTTCTATATAGTAGTATGGTATATCAAATTATATATTCAATGGTTGCATACACCTTAGCGCTTACAGTGTGCTGCTATATTATTTTGTTTGTAACACCGCCACCTTGTCTGTTCTCTAGTCTAAGGATGATAAAATGTAGGCCACCATACAAGAGAGCAAAAGTGGAGGTGGTGTCCAACTGCTGGATCTATGTTTTACTAAAAGCCAGAAGGTTAAGAAAATTTGAAATTAAAAAGTTATGGATGTGGAAGAGTTTACTACACACTGATTGGGCGTTCCAGAGAGCACAAAAGAAAGATTGCAATTAATATTAATGAGATTAACAGGGGTTCTGTGTACAGTAGAAAAAGGGGTTACATTTATTAGTACAAGGAGGGCAAAAGTTAGGAAAGATACAGTATCTTCTGCAAATAGGAGAAGGACAGAGAGAGCAGATGGTCCATTTGTGATTTGTGAGAGAGTCTCTTCTCTTTTACTGTGAGAGTGGATGAATTTTGTGTCTTAAAAATATTAGAAGAGTGTTATGATTGAGTCACCGTAGGAGGCAAAAAGAGAAATGCTAGCTAAGTCCAGAAAACCAGAGAGGTTGGCAGCTATCGGATTGCAGACCCCTGAACCTATCAACACAACTAGCAGTAGCCGTGGGGGGTTCCTACGATGCCCTAGACCCCTCGATCACAGCCGGAGGGCTAAATAGCCTAAAGACAGAAAGGGAAATCTAAACTGCCCCAGAGCAGACCCCAAAGCAAAAGGCAGCCCCCCACATATAATGACGGTGAAGCAAGAAGAAAGAACACAACACAGACAGAAAGATAGACTGAGCAAAGACGGGGCCCAAGCTAACTAGATAGGAAAGGACAGGAAGGCTGCTGTCTGCAATCCGTGAAAAACCCTATGAAAATAAGAGCCAACAGACTGACAGTGAAAAAGGCCCTGAAGACGCTAGGCTTCAAAAAGACTATGTCAGTACTCAGGAATATTCTGAAGACAGAGCAACCGGCAAAAGGAGATTCAGCTCACCCCAGCAGGGAATGGCAGAATCCAGAAAAGCAAGGCAAACAAAAACAAAACACAAATGTTAAAAGGCAAAGCAGAAAACTTAGCTTTAGAGGAGCAGGAATCAGACTGGTCTCCTAGAAGTCCACAGAGAAATCACCCGCAGGGCAGAAGGGCGTCGGCAGCCTTATATCCAGTCCGTGACTCCACTCAGCCAGTCATCATCATTAGGCTCAGGTGCCTGATAATCAGGCTCATTACCTTCCTTTACCAGAATAGGGAGTTCACCAGACCTCAGTGACGAAGGGGAAAATGAACTCACAACAGAAGAGCATGAGAGCTGTATGTGGGAGAAGGGAGGAGAAGGGGACTAATATGGATGGAGTGCACAGAGTGTGTGAATGGGTGGTTGATAGAGTTGAGCAAAACGGGTCGAAAAAATTCAAAAGTCGCCGACTTTTGGCAAAGTCGGGTTTCATGAAACGAAACCCGACCCTAGGATGAGGTCGGCCACGAGGTCGGCGACTTACGCGCCAAAGTCGCGTTTCAAAAGTTTGTTTTGCGCTCTTTTTCAGCCAATCAGGATCCACGGACACTGTGGGCAACGTGATGACCTAGGCACGGGTCACCACCATCTTTCAGAAGGGCATGCAAGTGATTGGCTTGCTTTGGTGGGCGTCACAGGGGGTATAAAAGGGCGTGCACGCCGACCGCCATCTTACTTCTGCCGATCTTAGTATAGGGAGAGGTTGCTGCTGATTCTGTAGGGAGAGCGTTAGGCAGGGAAGAAGACAAAAAAACTGCTTCTGCTGCTAGCGATTTGGCCTGCACAACACACAAGTCACTGTGTGTGCAGTGCAAGGGGAGGCTATATTGTGGTGTGTCAGTGGTGTTGGTTGTTGGGCTGCCTTTTAAGGCTTCCTGACACGCTGGCATTGCTGTTTACCCACTGCTCCGCAAACTGCTTTTTTAAAAGCAATCCAATCTCCCTTATACTCTAGTCACTTTTGTCACAGCTGTGCCATCGAGCCTGTCACATAGCGCTCAGATATCAGTGGGCCTCACACAATCCACAAGTGTCCAGTGTCCAAAAGTGTGCGCAGAGATTCAAAATCTCCATTATCCTCTCGTCACTTTGGTCACAGGCAGCTGTGCCATTGAGCGTGTCACATAGCGCTCAGATATCAGTGGGCCTCACACAATCCACAAGTGTCCAGTGTCCAAAAGTGTGCGCAGAGATTCAAAATCTCCATTATCCTCTCGTCACTTTGGTCACAGGCAGCTGTGCCATCGAGCGTGTCACATAGCGCTCAGATATCAGTGGGCCTCACACAATCCACAAGTGTCCAGTGTCCAAAAGTGTGCGCAGAGATTCAAAATCTCCATTATCCTCTCGTCACTTTGGTCACAGGCAGCTGTGCCATCGAGCGTGTCACATAGCGCTCAGATATCAGTGGGCCTCACACAATCCACAAGTGTCCAGTGTCCAAAAGTGTGCGCAGAGATTCAAAATCTCCATTATCCTCTCGTCACTTTGGTCACAGGCAGCTGTGCCATCGAGCGTGTCACATAGCGCTCAGATATCAGTGGGCCTCACACAATCCACAAGTGTCCAGTGTCCAAAAGTGTGCGCAGAGATTCAAAATCTCCATTATCCTCTTGTCACTTTGGTCACAGGCAGCTGTGCCATCGAGCCTGTCACATAGCGCTCAGATATCAGTGGGCCTCACACAATCCACAAGTGTCCAGTGTCCAAAAGTGTGCGCAGAGATTCAAAATCTCCATTATCCTCTCGTCACTTTGGTCACAGGCAGCTGTGCCATCGAGCGTGTCACATAGCGCTCAGATATCAGTGGGCCTCACACAATCCACAAGTGTCCAGTGTCCAAAAGTGTGCGCAGAGATTCAAAATCTCCATTATCCTCTTGTCACTTTGGTCACAGGCAGCTGTGCCATCGAGCCTGTCACATAGCGCTCAGATATCAGTGGGCCTCACACAATCCACAAGTGTCCAGTGTCCAAAAGTGTGCGCAGAGATTCAAAATCTCCATTATCCTCTCGTCACTTTGGTCACAGGCAGCTGTGCCATCGAGCGTGTCACATAGCGCTCAGATATCAGTGGGCCTCACACAATCCACAAGTGTCCAGTGTCCAAAAGTGTGTGCAGAGATTCAAAATCTCCATTATCCTCTCGTCACTTTGGTCACAGCTGTGCCATCGAGCCTGTCACATAGCGCTCAGATATCAGTGGGCCTCACACAATCCACAAGTGTCCAGTGTCCAAAAGTGTGCGCAGAGATTCAAAATCTCCATTATCCTCTCGTCACTTTTGTCACAGGCAGCTGTGCCATCGAGCCTGTCACATAGCACTCAGATATCAGTGGGCCTCACACAATCCACAAGTGTCCAGTGTCCAAAAGTGTGCGCAGAGATTCAAAATCTCCATTATTCTCTCGTCACTTTGGTCACAGGCAGCTGTGCCATCGAGCGTGTCACATAGCGCTCAGATATCAGTGGGCCTCACACAATCCACAAGTGTCCAGTGTCCAAAAGTGTGTGCAGAGATTCAAAATCTCCATTATCCTCTCGTCACTTTGGTCACAGGCAGCTGTGCCATCGAGCGTGTCACATAGCGCTCAGATATCAGTGGGCCTCACACAATCCACAAGTGTCCAGTGTCCAAAAGTGTGCGCAGAGATTCAAAATCTCCATTATCCTCTCGTCACTTTGGTCACAGGCAGCTGTGCCATCGAGCGTGTCACATAGCGCTCAGATATCAGTGGGCCTCACACAATCCACAAGTGTCCAGTGTCCAAAAGTGTGCGCAGAGATTCAAAATCTCCATTATCCTCTCGTCACTTTGGTCACAGGCAGCTGTGCCATCGAGCGTGTCACATAGCGCTCAGATATCAGTGGGCCTCACACAATCCACAAGTGTCCAGTGTCCAAAAGTATGCGCAGAGATTCAAAATCTCCATTATCCTCTCGTCACTTTGGTCACAGGCAGCTGTGCCATCGAGCGTGTCACATAGCGCTCAGATATCAGTGGGCCTCACACAATCCACAAGTGTCCAGTGTCCAAAAGTGTGCGCAGAGATTCAAAATCTCCATTATCCTCTCGTCACTTTGGTCACAGGCAGCTGTGCCATCGAGCCTGTCACATAGCGCTCAGATATCAGTGGGCCTCACACAATCCACAAGTGTCCAGTGTCCAAAAGTGTGCGCAGAGATTCAAAATCTCCATTATCCTCTCGTCACTTTGGTCACAGGCAGCTGTGCCATCGAGCGTGTCACATAGCGCTCAGATATCAGTGGGCCTCACACAATCCACAAGTGTCCAGTGTCCAAAAGTGTGTGCAGAGATTCAAAATCTCCATTATCCTCTCGTCACTTTGGTCACAGCTGTGCCATCGAGCCTGTCACATAGCGCTCAGATATCAGTGGGCCTCACACAATCCACAAGTGTCCAGTGTCCAAAAGTGTGCGCAGAGATTCAAAATCTCCATTATCCTCTCGTCACTTTTGTCACAGGCAGCTGTGCCATCGAGCCTGTCACATAGCGCTCAGATATCAGTGGGCCTCACACAATCCACAAGTGTCCAGTGTCCAAAAGTGTGCGCAGAGATTCAAAATCTCCATTATCCTCTCGTCACTTTGGTCACAGGCAGCTGTGCCATCGAGCGTGTCACATAGCGCTTAGATATCAGTGGGCCTCACACAATCCACAAGTGTCCAGTGTCCAAAAGTGTGTGCAGAGATTCAAAATCTCCATTATCCTCTCGTCACTTTGGTCACAGGCAGCTGTGCCATCGAGCGTGTCACATAGCGCTCAGATATCAGTGGGCCTCACACAATCCACAAGTGTCCAGTGTCCAAAAGTGTGCGCAGAGATTCAAAATCTCCATTATCCTCTCGTCACTTTGGTCACAGGCAGCTGTGCCATCGAGCGTGTCACATAGCGCTCAGATATCAGTGGGCCTCACACAATCCACAAGTGTCCAGTGTCCAAAAGTGTGCGCAGAGATTCAAAATCTCCATTATCCTCTCGTCACTTTGGTCACAGGCAGCTGTGCCATCGAGCGTGTCACATAGCGCTCAGATATCAGTGGGCCTCACACAATCCACAAGTGTCCAGTGTCCAAAAGTGTGCGCAGAGATTCAAAATCTCCATTATCCTCTCGTCACTTTGGTCACAGGCAGCTGTGCCATTGAGCGTGTCACATAGCGCTCAGATATCAGTGGGCCTCACACAATCCACAAGTGTCCAGTGTCCAAAAGTGTGCGCAGAGATTCAAAATCTCCATTATCCTCTCGTCACTTTGGTCACAGGCAGCTGTGCCATCGAGCCTGTCACATAGCGCTCAGATATCAGTGGGCCTCACACAATCCACAAGTGTCCAGTGTCCAAAAGTGTGCGCAGAGATTCAAAATCTCCATTATCCTCTCGTCACTTTGGTCACAGGCAGCTGTGCCATCGAGCGTGTCACATAGCGCTCAGATATCAGTGGGCCTCACACAATCCACAAGTGTCCAGTGTCCAAAAGTGTGTGCAGAGATTCAAAATCTCCATTATCCTCTCGTCACTTTGGTCACAGCTGTGCCATCGAGCCTGTCACATAGCGCTCAGATATCAGTGGGCCTCACACAATCCACAAGTGTCCAGTGTCCAAAAGTGTGCGCAGAGATTCAAAATCTCCATTATCCTCTCGTCACTTTGGTCACAGGCAGCTGTGCCATCGAGCGTGTCACATAGCGCTCAGATATCAGTGGGCCTCACACAATCCACAAGTGTCCAGTGTCCAAAAGTGTGTGCAGAGATTCAAAATCTCCATTATCCTCTCGTCACTTTGGTCACAGGCAGCTGTGCCATCGAGCGTGTCACATAGCGCTCAGATATCAGTGGGCCTCACACAATCCACAAGTGTCCAGTGTCCAAAAGTGTGCGCAGAGATTCAAAATCTCCATTATCCTCTCGTCACTTTGGTCACAGGCAGCTGTGCCATCGAGCGTGTCACATAGCGCTCAGATATCAGTGGGCCTCACACAATCCACAAGTGTCCAGTGTCCAAAAGTGTGCGCAGAGATTCAAAATCTCCATTATCCTCTCGTCACTTTGGTCACAGGCAGCTGTGCCATCGAGCGTGTCACATAGCGCTCAGATATCAGTGGGCCTCACACAATCCACAAGTGTCCAGTGTCCAAAAGTGTGCGCAGAGATTCAAAATCTCCATTATCCTCTCGTCACTTTGGTCACAGGCAGCTGTGCCATTGAGCGTGTCACATAGCGCTCAGATATCAGTGGGCCTCACACAATCCACAAGTGTCCAGTGTCCAAAAGTGTGCGCAGAGATTCAAAATCTCCATTATCCTCTCGTCACTTTGGTCACAGGCAGCTGTGCCATTGAGCCTGTCACATAGCGCTCAGATATCAGTGGGCCTCACACAATCCACAAGTGTCCAGTGTCCAAAAGTGTGCGCAGAGATTCAAAATCTCCATTATCCTCTCGTTACTTTGGTCACAGGCAGCTGTGCCATCGAGCCTGTCACATAGCGCTCAGATATCAGTGGGCCTCACACAATCCACAAGTGTCCAGTGTCCAAAAGTGTGCGCAGAGATTCAAAATCTCCATTATCCTCTCGTCACTTTGGTCACAGGCAGCTGTGCCATCGAGCCTGTCACATAGCGCTCAGATATCAGTGGGCCTCACACAATCCAAAAGTGTCCACTGTCCACAAGTGTGTGCAGAAATTCTAAATCTCCCCTGTCCTATAGACACCTTGTACCTTGTTTTACATTACTATATAGTTTGTTGGATTTTGTCTACATTTCTACCAAAAATGAGAAAGGCTGGTGGAAGAGGCCGTGGAATTGGGCAGGGGTTGGCAGCTGGTAATGATGGTGTTGGATCTGATGGTAGTGGCAAGAGCAAAATAGGACCGAATGCAGGAGGTGCTGACCCTGCGTCATTGTCTGGCTACATAAGGCCTCGAACGCTTAGTTTTCTAGGAGTTGGCAAACCGCTTTTAAAGGCAGAGCATCAGGAAAAAGTTTTGTCTTACATTGCTGACTCAGCCTCCAGCTCTATCGCCTCCTCTTCTTCAGTTGTAAAAAGTAAAAGCACTGAGTCGTCATTGGAGGCTCATGTTCATGAACCACATCTTTCCTTGTGTCCTTCACCCCAACCAAGATTGAAGGATGACGCAGGCCATACTACTGATTACTCCATGGAGCTGTTTTCACATACCATGCCTGGATTATCAAGTGAAATGGTGAATTACCCAGGCCAAGATGAATCTGACATGGAGTGCACTGACGCACAGCCGCTGATGGATGATTCTGCTGGTACATTCACTCAGAGCACTACATTGTCCTCGCAGTGTACAGAGCCAGATTTTGACCCTGATGAGACTCAGGTGCCCCTTCCCGCACACTATACCACCATACACGGTGACACAGAGAAAGGTGCACATGACATAGAAGAGGAGGTGATGGATGACCCAGTTGTTGACCCAGATTGGCATCCATTGGGGGAAGAGGGTGCTGCTTCCAATAGCTCAGATGAGGAGCATCCACAGCAGACATCGACATCGCAACAGCTGTTATCTGGCAGGCCCGGAGCACTCCAAAGACAGGTTCCAAACATCAAAAGAGTTGCTGGACAGCTTGTCCAGAGGGTCAAAAGATCACAGCGTGCTAGGCCGCAAAATGTCTGCCAAAGTAGGAAGAGTGCAGTGTGGCACTTTTTTGACCAAAATCCTCATGATCAGGCCAAGGTTATCTGTAAGAAGTGCGCAAAGACCTTTAGCCGAGGGAAAAATCTGAAAAATTTGAATACCAGTTGCATGCTTAGACATTTAACCAGCATGCACTTGCAAGCGTGGACACAACACCAAACCTCAAGTGCCACATGTGCAACTGATCACAACGAAGGTAGTCAGCAACGCTACATTGTTTCCCCCACTGTAAGCCCACCGGTTAGCACAGCAGCAAATGTTGAGGTGTCGTTGCAAGACCACAGCAGTCAGGGAATCCCACTGTTATATCAACGAAAGACTGATTCTAGGCCATCAGAAAGAACACCAACTCCATCACCATCATCAACCCTCTCTCAGTCCGCCCTGTCCACCGCTACTTCCACCATATGCAGCTCTCAAGTCCAGCTCACCCTCCCAGACACTATGAGTAGGTCAAGAAAGTACTCAGTCTCTCATCCGCGTACACTGGGTTTGAACGCCCACATTGCCAAACTAATCTCGTTTGAGATGATGCCCTTTCGGTTGGTGGAAAGCACAGCTTTCCGCGAACTCATGGCCTATGCAGTACCACGCTATGACCTACCCAGTCGCCACTTCTTCTCTCGCAAAGCCATCCCAGCCCTCCACCATCATGTGAAAGACCGCATTGTCCATGCACTCAAGCAGTCAGTGAGCGGAAAGGTGCACCTCACAACTGATGCATGGTCCAGTCGGCATGGCCAGGGCCGTTACGTGTCCATCACTGCGCACTGGGTTAATGTGGTGGATGCAGGGTCCACAGGGGACAGCGGTGGTGGGACAGTGCTGCCTAGCCCACGGTATAGGAAACAGTTGGCTGTAGGCGTTCGACCCTCCTCCTCCTCCTCCTCCTCCTCCAGAAGCGAAAGCTCGTCCACAGAGCGCAGTCGTACGAGCACTCCATCTGCAGCTGCCACTGTTGCACACGATGTGTCCCCCTATCGAGCAGCTAGTGGAAAGCGTCAGCAGGCTGTGTTGCAGATGATGTGTTTGGGCGACAGACACACCGCCGAGGTGCTGGCCGAGTACTTGAAGCGACAAACTGAGTCATGGCTGGGCAGTGTACATCTTGAGGCAGGCAAGGTAGTTAGTGATAACGGCCGTAATTTTGTGGCAGCCATAGCCCTTTCAAAACTCAGCCACATACCTTGCTTGGCTCACACCTTGAACCTGGTGGTGCAGTGCTTCCTCAAAAATTATCCGGAGTTAACAGCCCTGCTCCAGAAGGTGCGAAGACTGTGCGCGCACATCCGCCGGTTGCCTGTACACTCCGTTCGTATGCAGAAGCTGCAGCGATTGCTCCACCTTCCCAACCACCGCCTCATTATCGACATTGCAACAAGGTGGAACTCCACCCTGCACATGGTGGAGCGGCTGTGCGAGCAGAGGCAGGCCATAATGCATTTGTGGGAGGATACACGGCCAGGCACTTTGAGAGCAGACATGGAGTTGACAGGCGTGCAGTGGTCGAAGCTGAAAGACCTTTGTAAAGTCCTTCAGTGTTTTGAGGAATGCACACGGCTGGTAAGCGCAGACGACGCCATCCTAAGCATGAGCATCCCACTTATGCGTCTGCTCATGCAAACTTTGACGCACCTTAAGGAGCAGGCGTCTGCAGCCAATGTTGATGAGGAGGAAGAGGAGGAGGGAATCCTTGATGACATTCAGCCATTGTCTGCTCAGGGACCTCTCCTGGACGAGGTGGAGGAAGAAGAGGAGGAGGAGGAGGATGATGGGGATGATTACTTAGGGGAGGAGGATGCATCTCGTGGGGCAAGTGAAAATGTTGGCGTGGCAAGGTCTGGTACAGGGTTTGTGCGTGACTGGAGGGATGTGGATTTGCCAGAAAGTGCTCCTCCACCCAGCACTCGCAGTGCATCATTGACACCGGGAACATTGGCCCACATGTCAGATTATGCCTTGCGGATCCTAAAAAGGGACCCCCGCATTGCCAAAATGATGAACGATGACGACTACTGGTTGGCCAGCATCCTGGATCCACGCTATAAAGGCAAATTACAAAACATCATGCCACAGGAGAACCTTGACCTAATATTGGCTAATAAACAAGCAACTCTGGTAAATCAGTTGCTTGAGGCATTCCCAGCACACAGCAGCGGTGATGGTTCTCACACGAGCCGTACGGGCCGGGGACAGCTTGGCAGAGGTGTTCGTGGTGCACACAGCAGAAGTGGCGTTGGAGACAGGGGTTTCATGACAATGTTGTGGACTGATTTTTCAAATACCGCTCACACAACTGGTAATACTGCATCGATGGAAAGTGACAGGAGACAGCAGTTGTCAACTATGGTTACAAACTACTTTTCCTCCCATATCGATGTTCTCCCACACAGGTCATTCCCCTTTGACTATTGGGCCGCTAAACTGGACACCTGGCCTGAATTGGCCCAATATGCCTTACAGGAGCTCGCTTGCCCAGCTGCAAGTGTGCTATCGGAAAGAGTCTTCAGTGCAGCTGGATCAATCCTGACAGAAAAAAGGACCCGTCTGTCAACCCAAAATGTGGATGATCTAACCTTCATTAAAATGAACCACGCATGGGTTTCCAAGGATTTTGTCCCACCTTCCCCTGATGACACATAGGGTGACAGAAAAATGGCTTGCTTTGGCCCACCTCTTCCTGGTACTTCACCTATTTCGCCTTTTGCATCAGCTGAATGTCCAACATCAACATATGCCACTTTCTAAAACTCCCTAACTGTGCTGCCTCCCCCCCCATGGCCGGGGTCACCACCTACCGCACGACACCGTGCGAGTGCCGTTGCCCTGGACAGGTGGGTAGGCCGACTCTTGGGCGCGGGCACTGGCACAGGGTCCCTCATAGTGCAATCAAGTGTCTCTGACGGTGGTGGTGCACACCCGCCGTCAGACACACCGCTGTACTATGAGGGGCCCAGTGCCAGTACCGAAGCCCACGAGTGGGCCCCCCTTGCTTGGGCAGGGCCCCAGCATTTGCAATCTTTACCTCTCCCTGCTCCTCCGCTGTGTAATCTGGGCCGTCAAATCCATACTGTGCCTGACACCGTCTGAGCCTGCCTCCTGAGACATATATTTTGAATGTGTACGCTATCCATACATGTTATCCGGGGATACGGTACCCTTTCTAACCTTTGTGCAATCACGTGCAATCCATACTGGGCCTAACACCGTCTGAGCCTGCCTCCTGAGACATATATTTTGAATGTGTACGCTATCCATACATGTTATCCGGGGATACGGTACCCTTTCTAACCTTTGTGCAATCACGTGCAATCCATACTGTGCCTGACACCGTCTGAGCCTGCCTCCTGAGACATATATTTTGAATGTGTACGCTATCCATACATGTTATCCAGGGATACGGTACCCTTTCTAACCTTTGTGCAATCACGTGCAATCCATACTGGGCCTGACACCGTCTGAGCCTGCCTCCTGAGACATATATTTTGAATGTGTACGCTATCCATACATGTTATCCAGGGATACGGTATCCTTTCTAACCTTTGTGCAATCACGTGCAATCCATACTGGGCCTAACACCGTCTGAGCCTGCCTCCTGAGACATATATTTTGAATGTGTACGCTATCCATACATGTTATCCGGGGATACGGTACCCTTTCTAACCTTTGTGCAATCACGTGCAATCCATACTGTGCCTGACACCGTCTGAGCCTGCCTCCTGAGACATATATTTTGAATGTGTACGCTATCCATACATGTTATCCAGGGATACGGTACCCTTTCTAACCTTTGTGCAATCACGTGCAATCCATACTGGGCCTAACACCGTCTGAGCCTGCCTCCTGAGACATATATTTTGAATGTGTACGCTATCCATACATGTTATCCGGGGATACGGTACCCTTTCTAACCTTTGTGCAATCACGTGCAATCCATACTGTGCCTGACACCGTCTGAGCCTGCCTCCTGAGACATATATTTTGAATGTGTACGCTATCCATATATGTTATCCAGGGATACGGTACCCTTTCTAACCTTTGTGCAATCACGTGCAATCCATACTGGGCCTGACACCGTCTGAGCCTGCCTCCTGAGACATATATTTTGAATGTGTACGCTATCCATACATGTTATCCAGGGATACGGTACCCTTTCTAACCTTTGTGCAATCAAGTGCAATCCATACTGGGCGTGAGAACGGCTGGCGAGCTGTTAAGCAAGCTACAGCACCTGTCCAGACAAGTACAGGGATTCCCTAGCGAGGAGACTTATTTGATTGTTTTCAATGTTGGGACAGCAATTTTTGGGGAGCACTATACTCTGGAGAATGATAGATGGGGCCCACCATACACTGGAACATTCCAAAGGTGGACATCAGACACTGGAGCAGCATTTACAGGGCCCATTATACACTAGAGCATTAGAAATGGGGCCCATTATGTTTGGAGCATTATTTGGGCCCATAAGACAGTGGAGCTTCATCCATGGGGACCAACATATACTGTAGCATTATGTGGAGCTCATCATATACTGTTTCAAACATTATATGGGACCAATGATTCTGTATGGAGAAATAGATGGGCCTCGTCATGAGATGTAAAAAGTGAGGTATTTTTCATTGTACTATACCGCTATTTATCTGCCGTATCGGAGCATGATGAGTTGTGGTATGTGTTAAAGGGGCGCTCTTTCGCCCAGAGCACATGAAAACCTGCAGCCAGCCTTCCCCCCCCACAACTTTAGCCAAATAACCCCCATTTTTCAGTGCGTAACTTGTATTATGAAGTTAATTAAGGTTGACAAGCTTAAGTAAGAAGAATTGATGCTTTTGGCATTCAAATGGGCACTGTAGGTGTGTTTCCTGTCCTCCTCTCACTGCCGACTTTTATTCCCCATTGACTTACATTGGGTTTCGTGTTTCGGGACGACCCCGACTTTTCCCTATAATCGGACGATCTTGCTCGACCCGACTTTTGGAAAAGTCGGGTTTCACGAAACGAAACGCGACCCTAAAAAACCAAAAGTCGCTCAACTCTAGTGGTTGATTTGAAAGAATTTAGCAAATAAAACAAAGATAAAGCAAATAGATATAAAAAAATACCTTTTACGCCACAAGTGAACCACAAGTGAACTAGACACAAGAATCTTCTGCCTTGTGAAACTGAGATATTTAACTGTACTTTGACAAATATGGTACTTAGACAAATTCTATACATTTGCCTCCCTGCACTGAGTGAAATGAAAATCCAAGACTTTTTTAGAGTCTAACAGACTCTAGAAAAGGTTCAGTCAGGTTCAGAGAAGAGCTAAGAGGATGGTGAGAGGACTGCAAAGTATGTCCTACGAGAAAAGGTTAAAGGATCTGGGAATGTTTAGCTTGAAAAAAAGAAGGCTAAGAAGAGACTTAAGGGCTGTCTAAAAATATCTGAAGGAATGTCACTGTGTAGGGCGATCATTCTTATTGTCATTTGTACATGAAAACATGAGAAGCAATGGAATGAAACTGAAAGGGAGAAGATACAGATTAGATATTAGAAATAACTTTTTGACAGCAAGGGTGATCAATGAGTTGACTAGGCTGCCACGAGAAGTGTTAAGTTTTCTGTCAATGGAAGTCTTCAGCTAGAGACTGGATAGACATCTGTCTGAGATGGTTTACTGAATCTTGGATTGAGCAGGGGGTTGAACACGATGACCCTTGAGGTCTCTTCCAACTCCAACATTCTATAATTCTATGAATAACTACACAAAAACAGACCATTTGAAGAAATGCCATAAAGCCAAGACTGAAAAGTCTTCTCATAATGCCAAGTTCAGACTAAGCAAGGAACCCGAAGAAACAGTAGATCACGTACTCAGTTTACTTAAATAATTGCGCAGACTGAATAAAAACAGCAACATAGTTCTCTAATGATTCATTGGAACATTTGTGAACATTACCAGCTTCCCACAAAGAAGACCTGGTGGTAGCACACAGTGTAAAAAAAGTGATACAAAATAAACATATGAAATATTGTGGGACCTTCATATTTAAATAAAGTATTGGCCCCTTTACACCCAACTGAAACATTGCTGACATATTAATACTTAGAGATAGCATGGTCAATGGAAATCAAATTGTAAAGCCTAAAAAATATCATGACCTGAAAATGGAAATTCAAAGACTATAGCACACAAAAGCAGTTGTGGGTCCAATGGTTATTGGCACACTAGTGGAGCTGTATCACCAAAAACCTCAGGAAGCTCTTACAACAACTCATTGTTGACAAAATCATCATCAGTCAACTGCAGAAAGCAACTTTGCTTACATCTGCACACATCAATAGCTGATACATTACAGCACTATAGGATCTTGGGAAGAACCTAATGTGTAATGAAGGCCAACACCAATTGGGGATCTGGAAGGCATAATTCATACATATTTATATATTAATTTATTTCTAAATAATAATCATGTTTTGAAACAACAATACCAGAAAGAATGTCTCCTATGAATTATTGTGGACATTCCAAAATACTGATATATGTCTATGTGAACTGTAACTTAAACTGGCACTAATTCCATGCTTACAAAAAGTCCAGTTCTAAAACCTGGATCAGGAATCAACAGCTTATGTATGTTATGATTATTTAACTGTTATCAATCACCACTAGTGATTCTTTCATGTTACAATTACACTATGACACCACCGATTCCCTTGGCATATTCAGCGTTTAGAGAAGCAGAAGGTGCATATGACTCTTCATCCAATACTTAAAGGGAACATATCACTAGAAAAAAGGCTATTAACCTGCAACAGATATGGAGTTAATCTGCAGGCTAATCTACTATATAATTGTCTAATTCTGTCTGTCTGTAATGGAAATCCCACCTTGCTGATTGGTCGCGGCAGTTAGGCCGCAACCAATCAGCGACAGTTGCTTAGTCGTTGTGGTAACACGGCCGCATTGCTTATTGTACAGACACATTACACACATCACTGCTGCGTTGCTCATTACACAGGCACAGTCCTGTACATATTCTGGAGTATAATACATTAGGTAATTAGGTAACAGTAGAACAATGACTGCAGCTCTGGATGTAACTTGCGTACAATACATTAGGTGACAGCAGAAAAGTGAATGCAGCTCAGGGTGTAACTGGAGTACAATACATTAGGTAAGATCTAAACAGTGGCTGCAGCTCTAGCTGTAACAGGAGTATAATACATTAGGTAAGAGCAGAGCAGTGTCTGCAGATCTGGGTGTAACTGGACTACAATACATTAGGTAAAAGCAGTACAGTGACTGCAGCTCTGGGACTAACTGGAGTACAATACATTAGATAACAGCAGAACAGTGACTGCTGATCTGGGTGTAACTGGAATATGCTACATAAGGTAACAGCAGAATGGTGATTGCAGCTCTGAGTGTAACTGGAGTACACTACATTAAGTAACAGCAGAACAGTGACTGCAGATCTGGGTGTAGCTGGAGTACATTGGGTAACAGCAGAACAGTGATTGCAGCTCTGGGAGTAACTGTAGTACAATACATTAGATACTAGCAGAACAGTGACTGCAGCTCTGGGTGTAACTGGAGTACAATACATTAGGTAAGAGCAGAACGGTGACTGCAGCTCTGTGTGTAACTGGACTACAATACATTAGGTTTAAAAGCAGAACAGTGACTGCAGCTCTGGGATTAACTGGAGTACAATATATTAGATAACAGCAGAACAGTGACAGCAGCTCTGGGTGTAACTGGAGTACAATACATTAGGTAACAGCAGAACAGTGACTGCAGCTCTGGCTGTAACTGGAGTACAATACATTAGGTAAAAGCAGAACAGTGATAGCAGCTCCAGGTGTAACAGGAGTATATTACAATAGATTGTGGCCCGATTCTATCGCATTGGGTATTCTAGAGTCTCTGTTAAAATAAAAAATAGTTATATACTCACCTTCCGAAGACCCCCAGACTCTGTCCCTCCTCTCACCACGCTCCCGGCATTTTCCGGTCCCAGTAATGCTTAGCGAGAAGGGCCGGAGATGACATCAGTCTTGCGAGAGCGCGACGTCATCAGCGGTGTTTCGTGCTAGGCATTACTGGGATTGGAAGATGCCGGGAGCATGGTGAGAGAAGAGAAAGAGTCCGGGGGCCGTCGGGAGGTGAGTATATCACTATTTTTTATTTTAACTGAGACTCTAGAATACCCAATGCGATAGAATCGGGCCACCATCTAGTAAGGTTATAATGCTGTCCGGTGCCTGCACTTAGCCTAAAGCTGTGAGAGAAAAACTAACTTTATCCTCCCCAACAGCATTCCCATTTCATTCACTTGGGCGGCACTGGTGCTGATTCAGTCACCGATGAAAATACCGAGCAGTGGCTTTAACCACACCCCTGGCCCTGACAGCCAGTCTCAATGCAGAGGGAGTGTCAGTTATGGCTGGGCGCACGGTCACAGCCACTGCTCTGCATTCTCAGAGAAATGACTGAACAAGCACAGAAACCGCTCCTGTGATTGAAATCTCACCCCCGGCCCTGACTAACGCTGGCTCTGCATTGGGGCGCAGCTCTTAGTCAGGGCCAGGGGCATGGTTACGGCTGCCGTTCACTCTGACTGAACCAGCGCTGTCACCACCCCAGTGACTGAAACAGGAATGCTGCTAAGGAGAATAAAGTTAATTTTCTCCCCACGGCATTTGGCTAAGTGCAGGTGCTGGCCAGCATGATAACACTATTAACCTATATCTGCAGGTTAATAGCGTTTTTTCTGGTGACAGGTTCCCTTTAAGGAACACTGGTTTATAAAATGTTTACATAAAGTGGAGCCAATATGAATTTTTTTCTGAGATTACAATTTGCACCAAAATATGTCTTTCATGGCCTGCACTGTATTTATTATGTTTTAGACAGTTTTGCTTCTTATCCAACAAAGAGGTGTGGCTCAGTTGAAAATGGCAAGGCTTAGAGGACAAGGGGTATAGCATGTCAACCCATGGGTAAAACTGATCATATACTAGTAAATATAAACCTAAAAATGTAACTGCAGTTTCAGAAAACTTTTCACATCACAGGGACATGTTGAAATTCGTCATGGTTGGGTCCATGTGTTGAGATCCCTACTGATTTCTAAAAAAAAATGGCAAAGAGCTCATCTGAGTGATGCTTTACTCCTAGACTAAAGAAGGGCTCATTGTTAAGTCTATGAGCTTGTCTTTAGTTTCCAAGGGAAAGAAGTTCTTGGCTAAGCCCTTTTGCCACTTCATTGGGGTTGATTCCAACTTTTATGCTTCCTGAGGCAAAAATATTTAAATGCACCTCCTTCCTCCAGAAAAAAAAAAAGGAAAAATCCACACAAAAAATGAACTTCTAAATTATCCTTGCCTAGCTTTAGCCCTTAGTCTTTTTTTTTTACTTATCCAGGACGTTGATATGTTGGTATGAGAACGACTGTATTTTTCTAATGATCTATACTGGTGGATAAGAATTGGTTCTTAATTATGGTCTTTGGCGTATGTGATTGTCCTATTAGGAGAGCTCTTTCTGCTGAACCATTGCCACTGAATACATGCAATTTTTTTGTTTGTCTTTTAATTTAGTGCGAGATGATGAGGAGCGTGGGCGCCATTTGCGTTCAAGAGGGTTCAAACCTCCACAGACAGATAGGAACAGGAATAAGGGATGTATTAGGGCTATTTACCTCCCTTCCTTGCCTGTAAATACCCGACAAATCTCAAAAAAATTATTAGGACTTTCTTTTTTTCACTATGTTGGGTGTTGCTGTGCTATATGTATATATACAGTATATATATATACAGTGGGGCAAAAAAGTATTTAGTCAGTCAGCAATAGTGCAAGTTCCACCACTTAAAAAGATGAGAGGCGTCTGTAATTTACATCATAGGTAGACCTCAACTATGGGAGACAAACTGAGAAAAAAAATCCAGAAAATCACATTGTCTTTTTTTTTTCATTTTATTTGCATATTATGGTGGAAAATAAGTATTTGGTCAGAAACAAGCAATCAAGATTTCTGGCTCTCACAGACCTGTAACTTCTTCTTTAAGAGTCTCCTCTTTCCTCCACTCATTACCTGTAGTAATGGCACCTGTTTAAACTTGTTATCAGTATAAAAAGACACCTGTGCACACCCTCAAACAGTCTGACTCCAAACTCCACTATGGTGAAGACCAAAGAGCTGTCAAAGGACACCAGAAACAAAATTGTAGCCATGCACCAGGCTGGGAAGACTGAATCTGCAATAGCCAACCAGCTTGGAGTGAAGAAATCAACTGTGGGAGCAATAATTAGAAAATGGAAGACATACAAGACCACTGATAATCTCCCTCGATCTGGTGCTCCACGCAAAATCCCACCCCGTGGGGTCAGAATGATCACAAGAACGGTGAGCAAAAATCCCAGAACCACGCGGGGGGACCTAGTGAATGAACTGCAGAGAGCTGGGACCAATGTAACAAGGCCTACCATAAGTAACACACTACGCCACCATGGACTCAGATCCTGCAGTGCCAGATGTGTCCCACTGCTTAAGCCTGTACATGTCCGGGCCCGTCTGAAGTTTGCTAGAGAGCATTTGGATGATCCAGAGGAGTTTTGGGAGAATGTCCTATGGTCTGATGAAACCAAACTGGAACTGTTTGGTAGAAACACAACTTGTCGTGTTTGGAGGAAAAAGAATACTGAGTTGCATCCATCAAACACCATACCTACTGTAAAGCATGGTGGTGGAAACATCATGCTTTGGGGCTGTTTCTCTGCAAAGGGGCCAGGACGACTGATCCGGGTACATGAAAGAATGAATGGGGCCATGTATCGTGAGATTTTGAGTGCAAACCTCCTTCCATCAGCAAGGGCATTGAAGATGAAACGTGGCTGGGTCTTTCAACATGACAATGATCCAAAGCACACCGCCAGGGCAACGAAGGAGTGGCTTCGTAAGAAGCATTTCAAGGTCCTGGAGTGGCCTAGCCAGTCTCCAGATCTCAACCCTATAGAAAACCTTTGGAGGGAGTTGAAAGTCCGTGTTGCCAAGCGAAAAGCCAAAAACATCACTGCTCTAGAGGAGATCTGCATGGAGGAATGGGCCAACATACCAACAACAGTGTGTGGCAACCTTGTGAAGACTTACAGAAAACGTTTGACCTCTGTCATTGCCAACAAAGGATATATCACAAAGTATTGAGATGAAATTTTGTTTCTGACCAAATACTTATTTTCCACCATAATATGCAAATAAAATGAAAAAAAAACAGACAATGTGATTTTCTGGATTTTTTTTTCTCAGTTTGTCTCCCATAGTTGAGGTCTACCTATGATGTAAATTACAGACGCCTTTCATCTTTTTAAGTGGTGGAACTTGCACTATTGCAGACTGACTAAATACTTTTTTGCCCCACTGTACATATATATATACATATTCTTTTTTGTTTTTTAATGCATATCATTACAAATATATCTTTTATTAAGCGTATGATCGGTGAATTCATATTTAATTAATATATACTGTTCATACATCTAATATTCGGTGAATTATTCCTTAGTGGATAATGACGTGCATGTACGTCAACTGTCATGAATGTGCCATACTGGGCTGGGACCTGTGGTGCATCTGGGATTAGAAGATCACTGCAGTTACAGTTAGCTGATCACAGGTCCTCTTTGGTATCTGCATGGCCATTCATTAGTTAAACAGGTTTATGGTTTCTTGTGGCATGGAAGGGGGTTAAGAATTCTTTGTTAAAACTCTGCTGAGTTTTCCATTGGCTACTGTGTCATCTGTGGTGTATTGGGAATACTCTCCTTTTCGTTATTTAGACCCTGTCCTAGCTTCCTCCTATGCCAGCTATAGAGTTTCTATCCTGTGCCTTACTTCTCTGGAGAAGGTGTTCTTGGAGAAGCTGTTCCATTTGTTTGTGTGTTTTTCCCTGTCTGTCTCATTACCTGTGTTGTCTTGTCATAGTAGTAAGACTAGTGTCTTGCTGTCCTTATTATTATTATTATTATTTATTGTTATAGCGCCATTTATTCCTTGGCGCTTTACAGGTAAGGAGGGGTATACATAAAAACTAGTACAATAATCTTAAACAATACAAATCATAACTGGTACAGGAGGAGAGAGGACCCTGCCCGCGAGGGCTCACAATCTACAAGGGCTGGGTGATAATACAGTAGGCGAGGGTAGAGCTGGTCGTGCAGCGGTTTGGTCGATCGGTGGTTACTGAAATTAATCTTCACACTTCTAGAACACACTTATAGAAATCACACTGCAGACTGAAGTCCTTCACATTATCCAGGGCTAGGCCTAGGATCAGCCAGGGCTTAGGCACATGAAGGGAAGGACCCATCTAGGGCAATAGAAAGTGCAGGTTTCAGAATTATGTAAGTGCTTAGGGGTCACCATCTTCTCCCTCTCCTTGTAGTCAGGGCTCCCCTTTACCTATTTCCCCCCTTTGTGTTGCGCACAGGGCATCTCTTTGTTCTTTTGTGTAATCAGCACTGTGGTCATTGCATATGGAGTCTATTCAGGAGCTGAACTCCTTCCATATGCAGTAATTCTCAACTACAGGGTGAGCCTTTTATAAGGATACACCTGGGTGGGCCGACTTCAAAATGGCCGCCATGGTCACCCACCCATCTTGAAAAGATTTCCCCTTCCCATATATTAATGTGCCACAAACATAAAGTTGATATCACAACCATTCCCATTTAGTTTAAGTGTATCAATATAAATGGCCCATCCAGGTCTAACCTTATAAATGGCCCACCCTGTATATTACATAGATATCATCTCTCTCTCTAACATTTATATGCTACGGAATCTCTAGCAGCATTATTTAAATACGGTGGTTACATTAGCTTCAATCAGTCCCTCGCAACGTGATCGCACCAATGAATTGCCATGGCAGCAAGGGGCTTGATAAACGTCAAACTTTTTAGGAGACAGTGATATTCAATATATACCGGAATACAATGGCATTATACTATATAGCGTAACTGATCAGACAATAGCAAGTTCAAGACCCTAAGGAGGCTAAAAATAAAGTAAATCAAATCACCCATCTTTTCCCCAATTAGAAATAAAAAAATAGAAAGAATAAACATATTTGGCATTCTATCAAAATATAAAATTATTTTACACAGCTCCATCGGCAGAAAAATATAAATGTATCTCAGAAATTAGCACTACAAACAAATTTATTTTTTACAAACTTCAGATCATTTCTTCATCAGTTAAATAAAACAATCTATGCAAATTTCATATCACCATAATCAGACTGAGCTAGAGAAAAATGGCACCATGTCATTTTTACCATACAATCTACTTCACAAAAACAAAAAAAAAATTGATTTTTTTTCTCACCATTTCCCATTTGGAATTTTTTTCCTCATGGCTCAGTATGTTCTACGGTAAAATGGATGGTGTAATTTAGCACTACAATTTATCCTAGAAAAATAAGCCTGCATATGGCTATTTCAATGATCAAAGTCTGATAACCCCCTGTGCAAGATTTGGACTGGGCCCCCCGATCCAAAATAAAATATATATACACATATAAAGTTCCAGAGGGCCGAATACTTTCGGAAAGACACTGTAATATATATATATATATATATATATATATATATATATATATATATATATATGTGTGTGTGTGTGTGTGTGAAAAAAGGAAAAAGCAGCACAAAAAATGAACAAACAATGCGGGTGCAAGCATTCCAGGCATATACCAAACCTCAAAAATAGTCCTCAAGATGAAAGCAGCACATAAAAAGAAAGCCAGTCAAAGTGCTATTTATTAGCCCATCTGGCTAGTTGCCGATACAGCGACATTTGGGCCTTGGAGTTGTGGCTATATATGCGCCCTCCATCCCGGTTCATATGTTTCTCATCCTGGCAAAATTCTGGCATATGTCCCCCGATGTGTCACTGTTCTTTAACGAATAAAAGAAAAGAAACCATTTTATTCACTAGGGTGGTACATAGAAGCCATAGCAGAAATATATTGCACCCCTCACAGTCCATATAATATAATGCATCCCATAGTCCTCCAAACAAGGTACTGCACAGCCGAGAGTTATCCATGTAATAAAAAGCACAACCCATATTATTCATATAACACAATGCAAACCCATAGTTAGAGATGAGCGAATATGTTTGAAAAAGGTTGTTAAACATAAATTCGGCACGAATATGGTACATTCGGATTTGTGATCGGTAACATGAGCATTTTTCTTAAAATCGGAAACAGTTGGTAACATTCAGTAAAAAATAGAATAAAAGCCGGTAATTCAAGTACCGCGTTCAGTAAAATCACAGTGTGACAGGTTAGAATTAGAGTTGAGCGATACCATCCGATACTTCAAAGTATCGTATCGGATGGTATCGGCCGATCTTTAAAAAAAGTATCGGTATCGCCGATTCCGATACCGGAAGTCCCATTCAAGTCTATGGGACTTCCGGTATCGGAATAAGAAAAACCCTTTCCTGCCCTTGTACAGCCTCTCTGGGGTCTGTACGGGCCTTTCGGGGGGCTGTGCCGGCCTGCCAGGGGGTCTGTGCAGGCTCCGGTGGTCTGTGCCGGCCTGCCGGTGGTCTGTGCAGGCTCCGGGGGGCTGTGCCGGCCTGCCGGGGGGCTGTGCCGGCCTGCCAGGGGGTCTGTGCAGGCTCCGGTGGTCTGTGCCGGCCTGCCGGTGGTCTGTGCAGGCTCCGGGGGGCTGTGCCGGCCTGCCGGGGGGCTGTGCCGGCCTGCCGGGGGGCTGTGCCGGCCTGCCGGTGGTCTGTGCAGGCTCCGGGGGTCTGTGCAGGCATCGTCCGATGGGACTACAAGTCCCATCTGGCGATGCCTGCTACCATGACAGTGATTGACACATTAGCCAATGATGGGACAGTAGTAGTCCCATCATCCGGCTAATGTGTTAAATGTAAAAAAAAAAAAAAAAAAAAATTACATGCTACATTCATACTACATACTACATACATGCTACATTCATACTACATACTACATACATGCTACATTCATACTACATGCAACATACATACTACATATATACTACATGCATGCTACATATATACTACATGCATGCTACATACATACTACATGATACATACTACATATATACTACATGCATGCTACATACATACTACATATATACTACATGCATGCTACATACATACTACATGCTACATGCATGCTACATACATACTACATGCTACATGCATGCTACATACATACTACATACATGCTACATATATACTACATACATACTACATATATACTACATGCATGCTACATATATACTACATGCATGCTACATACATACTACATATATACTACATGCATGCTACATACATACTACATGCTACATGCATGCTACATATATACTACATACATGCTACATATATACTACATACATACTACATATATACTACATGCATGCTACATACATACTACATATATACTACATGCATGCTACATACATACTACATGCTACATGCATGCTACATACATACTACATACATGCTACATATATACTACATACATACTACATATATACTACATACATACCACATACATACTACATGCATGCTACATATATACTACATGCATGCTACATACATACTACATATATACTACATGCATGCTACATACATACTACATGCTACATGCATGCTACATACATACTACATGCTACATACATACCACATATATACTACATACATACAATACATTCATACAATACATACATAGACATACAGTACATATAACATAGAGTAACATACTTACCAATACTTGTCACATTGTTCCCCGAAGCCATTGTCGTCTACGGAATAAATATTAACATAACAAACCACAAAAATACTCACCCACGATCCGAAGCAGTCCACGAGTGTGTCCCACGACGATCTTGGGTAGAGAACTGCAGCATCAGCTGATGCTGCCGTTCTCTACGGGCTGCAGGAATCCAATGACGGAAGGTAGGTATCCTTCCGCACTGTATTCCTCCGCCACTTAAAAAAAAAAAAAGTCCCTAGTCTCACTTTATGCCATTGCTGTGTGGGAATTTCCCACACAGCAATGGCATAAAGTGAGACTAGGGACTTTTTTTTTTTTAAGTGGCGGAGGAATACAGTGCGGAAGGATACCTACCTTCCGTCATTGGATTCCTGCAGCCCGTAGAGAACGGCAGCATCATCTGATGCTGCAGTTCTCTACCCAAGATCGTCGTGGGACACACTCGTGGACTGCTTCGGATCGTGGGTGAGTATTTTTGTGGTTTGTTATGTTAATATTTATTCCGGAAAGACAATGGCTTCGGGGAACAATGTGACAAGTATTGGTAAGTATGTTACTCTATGTTATATGTACTGTATGTCTATGTATGTATTGTATGAATGTATTGTATGTATGTAGTATATATGTGGTATGTATGTAGCATGTAGTATGTATGTAGTATGTATGTAGCATGCATGTAGCATGTAGTATGTATGTAGCATGCATGTAGTATATATGTAGTATGTATGTAGCATGCATGTAGTATATATGTAGCATGTATGTAGTATGTATGTGGTATGTATGTAGCATGTAGTATATATGTAGCATGCATGTAGTATATATGTAGTATGTATGTAGTATGTATGTAGCATGTATGTAGTATATATGTAGTATGTATGTAGTATATATGTAGCATGTATGTAGTATATATGTAGTATGTATGTAGTATATATGTAGCATGCATGTAGTATATATGTAGTATGTATGTAGTATATATGTAGCATGCATGTAGTATATATGTAGTATGTATGTAGTATATATGTAGCATGTATGTAGTATGTATGTAGCATGCATGTAGTATGTATGTAGCATGCATGTAGTATATATGTAGTATGTATGTAGCATGCATGTAGTATATATGTAGCATGCATGTAGTATGTATGTGGTATGTATGTAGCATGTAGTATATATGTAGCATGCATGTAGTATGTATGTAGTATGTATGTAGTATGTATGTAGCATGCAGTATGTATGTATGTATGTAGTATATATGTAGTATGTATGTAGCATGCATGTAGTATGTATGTAGTATGTATGTAGTATGTATGTAGTATATATGTAGCATGTATGTAGTATGTATGTAGCATGCATGTAGCATGTAGTATGTATGTAGCATGCATGTAGTATATATGTAGTATGTATGTAGCATGCATGTAGTATATATGTAGCATGCATGTAGTATGTATGTGGTATGTATGTAGCATGTAGTATATATGTAGCATGCATGTAGTATGTATGTAGTATGTATGTAGTATGTATGTAGCATGCAGTATGTATGTATGTATGTAGTATATATGTAGTATGTATGTAGCATGCATGTAGTATGTATGTAGTATGTATGTAGTATGTATGTAGTATATATGTAGTATGTATGTAGCATGTAGTATGTATGTAGTATTTTTTTTTTTTTTTTTTTTTTTAACATTTAACACATTAGCCGGATGATGGGACTACTACTGTCCCATCATTGGCTAATGTGTCAATCACTGTCATGGTAGCAGGCATCGCCCGATGGGACTTGTAGTCCCATCGGACGATGCTTGCACAGACCCCCGGACATCAGCACAGCCCCCCGGCAGGCCGGTACAGACCCCCACAGGGTGCACAGCCCCCCGGCAGGCCGGCACAGCCCCCCGGCAGGCCGGCAGAGACCCCGGGCAGTCCACACAGCCCCCCGGCAGGCCGGCACAGCCCCCCGGCAGGCCGGCAGAGACCCCCGGAAGGCCCGAAATGACGGCGCATCATGATGCGCACACACCGCGCATCATGATGACGTCAGGCCGTCAATCAACTGAACTTCCGATTCCGATGCCGAATTCCGATATTGAAAAAATATCGGAAGTCGGTATCGGAATTCCGATACAGCAAGTATCGGCCGATACCCGATACTTGCGGTATCGGAATGCTCAACACTAGTTAGAATACAAAAGATAGAATAGCTATATACACATAGAATATATATACAGCTCTGGCAAAAATTAAGAGAGTACTTTCAAATGTTCAATTTGTCTGATTTTTCTCTTTATAGGTATACTGTATTTTTGACTAAAATGTAAATTGTTCTTTTAGTCTGCAAACTTCTGACAACATGTCTTCGAATTTCCAAGCAATACATTTTGTTTGTTTTTTTCTGAAAAGGAGAAATGGTCAAAATTAGAAAACCCCAGTGCTTTCAGACCTCAAATAATGCAAAGAAAACAAGTTCATATTCATTTAGAAACAACAATACTAATGTTTTAACTCAGGAAGAGTTCTAAAGTCAATATTTTGAGGAATAACCATGATTTTTTAAAAAAAAGCTTTCATGCGTCTTGGCATGCTTGCCCCCAGTCTTTCACACTGCTTCGGGTGCAAAAATTTAAGCAGTTCTTCTTTTGTTTGATGGCTTGTGACTATCCATCATCCTCTTGATTACATTCCAGAGGTTTTCAATGGGGTTCAGGTCTGGAGAATGGGCTGCCCATGACAGGGTTTTGATATGGTGGTCTCTTAATTTTTGCCAGAGCTGTATATATACAGTGGGTACGGAAAGTATTCAGACCCCTTTAAATTTTCCACTCTTTGTTTCATCGCAGCTATATGGTAATTTCAAAAAAATTCATTTTTTCTCATTAATGTATACTCTGCACCCCATCTTGACTAAAAAAAACCAGAAATGTAGGAATTTTTGCAAATTTATTAAAAAAAGAAAAACTGAAATATCACATGGTCATACGTATTCAGACTCTTTGCTCAGTATTGAATAGTAGCACCCTTTTGAGCTAGTATAGCCATGAGTCTTCTTGGGAATGATGCAACAAGTTTTTCACACATGGATTTGGGTATCCTCTGCCATTCTTCATTGCAGATCTTCTCCAGTTCCGTCAGGTTGGATGGTGAACGTTGGTGACCAGCTATTTTCAGGTCTCTCCAGAGATGCTCAATTGGGTTTAGGTCAGGACTCTGGCTGGGCCAGTCAAGAATGTTCACAAAGTTGCTCTGAAGCAACTCTTTTGTTATTTTAGCTGTGTGCTTAGAGTCATTGTCTTGTTGGAAGGTGAACCTTCAGCCAAGTCTGTCTAGAGCACTCTGGAAAAGGTTTTCATCCAGGATATCTCTGTACTTGGCCATATTTATGTTTCCTTTAATTGCAATCAGTTGTCAGGTGATGAGCAGTGCCTGGTTTTCTTCACACATACCGCTTAGAATTTTCACCAAAAATTTCTATCTTCGTCTCATCAGACCAGAGAATCCTATTTCTCATAGTCTGGGAGTCCTTAATGTGGTTTTTAGCAAACTGTATGCGGGCTTTCATATGTCTGACACTGAGAAGAGGCTTCCGTTGGGCCACTCTGCCATAAAGGCCCGACTGGGGGAGGGCTGCAGTGATAGTTGACTTTGTGGAACTTTCTCCCATCTCCCTACTGCATTTGTGGAGGTCAGCCACACTGATCTTGTGGGTTTTCTTTAACTCTCTCACCAAGGCTCTTTTCCCACGATTGCTCAATTTGGCTGGATGACCAGGTCTAGGAAGATTTCTGGTGGGCCTAAACTTTTTCCATTTAAAGATTATGGAGGCCACTGTGCTCTTAGGAACCTTGAGTACTGCAGAAATTCTTTTGTAACCTTGGCCAGATCTGTGCCTTGCTACAATTCTGTCTCTGAGCTCCTTGGCCAGTTCCTTTGACCTCATGATTTTCATTTGGTCTGACATGCACTGTGAGCTGTGAGGTCTTATATAGGTCCTACATAGACAGGTGTGTGCCTTTACAAATCAAGTTCTATCAGTTTAATTAAACACAGCTGGACTCCAATGAAGGAGTAGAACCATCTCAAGTAGGATCACAAAGAAATGGACAGCATGTAACCTAAATATGAGAATCTGAGCAAAGGTAGACATTTGACCCCAAAAAGAGAATTTTTGGAATGCTTTTAATTTAAAATAGCATAAAATGACTAACACTGCAATGTGTCATTAAATAAACTATTGGTTACTACTGGTTACTATCTGTTTACCTGTAGCCATATATGTCAAGGTCACTTTGGCATTACTAAGTCAGGGTTTGTGTTAAAGATCTTGGAAGGGGTTGGATACAGCCCTAGGAGACTTCAGAGTTTCATACATGTCTTTTTAGGGCAATGGGAAGCTTTGCAGCAAGTTCGATTCATGGTGAACCAACTCATCGTAAATAAAAAAATGTTGAAGCCGGTGAATTAGATTTTGAAAAGATTCTCCCATCTCTACTAGATATTTATCAATTAGCTTGTAGTTTGTAGTTATTACTAATTTTTAAATAGGCGGGGAGAATGAGCTTTATCATTTCAGTTTTCAAAATGTTCTATATTCCTTTTAGTAAGCAAAGACAAAGGTTTTCTGTCCTTTTCTGTTATGCAACAGAGGAAATGAATTCCTTTCTTAGTAACGCTACATCATGCTTGTGCTCTCTTTTCTTTTTTTATGTACAAACAAAGCTCCTCTCCATTTTGTAGAAGTCATGGTTATATAAGCTTCAGATCCTCAATGAGTAAGGTTGCAGGGGTCATAGGTCATAACCGGGCATCACTCTCAGACTGTTAATGTAAGCTGTGGAAACAGTGTTCTGAGCGCACATCCACTTGAGACTGTCCACAAGCTCCTCACTGCTCTCTAAGGACTTATACTGTTGACTCTATTGACATTAGATCCAGCTTCCCTTTAAGCCCTCAAGGTATGGAGGCTAAAAGACATTCATTCAAAGGGAAAAAATCCTCTTGCTGCTATTCTCTTCATGAAGGCAAATATACCCCAAATAGAACAAGGAAAATCTGCTCTTCTGCCCTCTATTCACCTGCTGAAATCATTTCATTTGTCTGAAAAACATAAGGATTCATTGTGCATCTGAGAAAAACTTCCCCCATACAATGGTGCCTTAGAATAAACAAACACATCACGAGCTTCTCACTCCAGACCTGCAATTACAAAAGATTAATATATTCTTTGTAACATCACAGTACAAATTCAGGTATACAACATAATTATAGATAATTATAGATACAGATGATATTGCAATCTGATGTCAGGACCTACTGATTCTGCAATAGTGCCACATAGACACTGCATATTTCTTCCTATAAAAGTAGTCTTAAACAAAATCATTTTGCAGAAGCAGTCTTCTCATTTATTGATTGACTAACATGTGAAGTAAACTTTCTCCAAAGATACATTTTTAACAGTATTTTGTTATCTCGGATAGACACATTTTGAGTTGACCACCATTGTTATACACTGTTCGCAAACTGAACTATACTTTTCAATATAGTGAAAAAAATATGATATACAAGATAAGTCTACATATACTACCTTCACATATGCCTTTAAGCACAACCGACAAAAAATGGGACTATATTTTAGACATATTTGATAAAAATTACAGAAGAAAAGTGTGACCACAACCACAGGGCGAACAGTACGGCTTGACACATACAGGACCATGCTAAAGCTTGAGCCCAACAGGATGGTCTATGCTCTATAGCAGTGATTCCCAAAAACTCCAGTCGTCAAAGCACAACCACTTAATCATATTTCCAGGGTTTCTTTAGTATTGCACAGGTCATAGACTTGTTATTAAGGCATCAGAAGATGTCAAAAGTTCTCTAATCTGTGCAATACTAAGGAAATCCTAAAAACATGACATATTAGGGGGCCAAGAGGACTTATATTTGGAAAAAACTGCTTTATAGTATCTATCTAAGCCAATATAACCCCCCACGTCAGCAGTGTGCCACATTGTGTCAGTTGCTTGGCTGTTGCTCCCCCTGCAGGCAAGGGCACAAGTGGAGGACGAGGCTTGGTTAGGAGGCTCCTTAGTTCTGCAGGTTTGTTCCCTTCTATGCTGTCACTTCTTAGTCTTCTTATGCCCTCCTGGTGTGGTTGATGCTCTTCTGGTGTGATGATGATCTTCTTGGTGTACCCACTTCCCTATACTCGGCTGGGTTCAAGTTCTCTCTTACTTATGCAGGTGGTATGGTATTGCTGCCAGGCGATGAAGTTGTTAGCTCCGCTCCCACTGCTCCCCGCTCCCCGGCTGTACTCACCGCCCCCGCTCCTGGTCCGGCTTCCTCCTCAGTCTCTGCCTTGACGCGCGCCCCCGCTCTGCGCGCTTTCCGGCAGCTGGCCTCCCGACGCCCTCCTCCACTTCCCTCGGCCGCGCGCATGGTACCTCTGCGCACACGCCGGAGGGTTAGATCGTGCGCCTATAGCCGCCTGTCGGTGTGACCTGCTCGGACCCCCTCCCGACCTATCAGAGCCCTCCACCAGGTATTTCAGGCCGCCCTCCCCTAGTGGAGGCACCTGACTATTGAGTTATTGTCTCTTGTGTCTAGGCCGTGCTCGCTGCTGTTGCAGCTGCTCTCCATTTAACCCTCTGTGCTGCCTGCCTTTGTGCTCTCTGTCTCTGTGCTCCCTGTCCCTGTGCTCCCAGTCTCTGTGCTTCCTGCTGTGCCATAGTGTTATCGCCTTGTCTCCTGCTCCTGCCCTCTGTTTAACCCTCGGTGTCCTCTCTCCTTTTTAGTTTTGCTCCCGCTCCTGCCTCCTGCTGGTTCCGCCGTCCCACCGTCTCCTCCTCGGATCTTCCGCCACTCCTCTTCATCGCTCACCCTCTTGAGCCGACCCCTGGTCCTGGCTGCCATGGCGCTTGAACTCCACGAGTCTGTTCCCTAACGGTCCCTGTATAGGGGTCGGTCCACTTGGTGCGCTCGCTCGGGGAGGGTTCGGCGTCACGGTCCAGTGGGTCCACTCCCACTTCCGGCATCCGAAGTGTAACAGAAGTGTTCCAGTGTACCTCTTGTTCTTGCTTTACTGCATCTGAGGATAAGTGCACAAAAAATAGAGTTGTTTCTCCTGTTCTGGTTCCAGACACAGCACCAACTTCTTTTATTTTCCGAGCATGGTACATACTTCAGATAATCAATGACACTTATACTATTAGCTCCAAACTAGTAGAGGTGCTTCTTATTTCTCAACCAACACAGCAAAAAGTTATTCAGCCCATGGTAGCCACTAAATACCCCAGCACAATAATAGATCCTGCCCCTTAAGACATATACCATGATTACCTTGTGTTGGCAATGGATTATTCAGGATACTCTCCAAGCGTGTGACAACAGAGATTCTTTATTCAGGAACAAATAGGAACAATAGTTGATGAGCTTAATAGATCAAGAATAAATCATTTGTGTGTCTCTATCTGTGCATCATCTAAAGCAGGCTGCTTCTCTCATACACAGACACAGGAAAAACAGCAAATACAGTCACATGCTATCCCTGTGTGAGCATCTGGGAGTTTTTTTATCTAACTTTATGAGCAGCACACAAATCTAGCTGTCATGGTTTGAACAGGGTTCTTGCCCTGTACTCACAGGGTTAAGTGTTCGTGGCCTCTTTCTGGATCTGGGAGGGGTATTTATACTCACTCTTTACCAGGTTTCTCTGTCAGCTATACTGTTGTTCTGGTGTGTCTGACCCCTGGTATGCGTGTATTCTGCGTTGCTTGTTTGCTTCCCGTGTATGATCCAGTCCGTTCCCTCACTCTGTTCTCCGTCTCATTTTGATACTATTGTCTTTTCTGGTTCTGACCTCCTGGCTTGGCTATCGTTGCTCCTTTACAGTTTGTCCCTATTGTACCGTCTATTGCCCGTTCTGGTTTTCTGATCTATTGCTACATCCTGACTATCCATTCTGTCTAACCCTTTGGTACTGTATTGCTATCTTGTGCTTTGACCTGGCTTGATCTGGTTTCTGTCTCTGTCTATGCCCCTTGGTAACATTGCCCTGTAGTTACCATTCTAGGAGTTTCCCTGCATCTCCTGGCTCTGTGGAGCTGAGGCCACGCCCCCAGCAGTCACATGCTTCAGGTCCTGTGAGCTTGGAGCATGCATCGTCACCACTGAGACCCCACTCCGCATGTATCTGTGTGCACATTCTTTGTACTCAGGACACGCGCACTGGCTCAGTGAGCAAGTGCGGTGTTCCTGACATTATAGCTGTCCATTTCAGTTTTTTTCCTCTGAAGAGAAAAAAAGTGTGTTATCCTCATGGATCCCATACCAGCTTTGGCTGATCATGTCAAGCACTTGACCCAAATGTTCCACAAACTTAATGTGGAACAGCGCACGATGTCCCATACCCTTCAACAGTTGGTGGGTACTGTGCAGGGGGCTGTCGCTGCAGGGGCTCCTAGTGCTGGGGATAGAGATGAATCATTGGCATACCCTGAATCTCCGGTCAAATTGCCAGACCCTTTCTCAGGGGATAAAAGGGAGTTCAGATCGTTCAGAGAAGGATGCAAGCGTTTTTTTTGTCTCTGAGGCCCCGCTCCTCCGGGGATGAGTTCCAGAGGGTGGGGGTTGTCATTTCCCTACTTTGGGGAGCTCCACAGGCATGGGCTTTCTCTCTCTCTTCCTCTGCTCCTGAACGTATGTCTGTGAATTTGTTCTTTGAGGCTCTGGGGCACATTTATGATGAGCCTGATAGAGTGTGTCTGGCAGAGGATATGTTGATGAGTGTGACACAGGGAAGGAACTCTGCTGAATGGTTCTGCTCTGAGTTCAGACGCTGGGCAGCGGAGGTCTCCTGGGATGATGCTGCCCTCCGGGGTTTCTTCTGTAGAGGCCTGTCCGAACGTTTGAAAGATGCCCTAGCCCTTCATCCTCCACCGGATTCTTTGGGGGATGCTATGATCCAGGCTGTCCGCATGGACCGTAGGCTGCGGGCAAGAGGGGTCATGCTGCATGAGACCCCTTTATTCTCCAATCTGAAAGACTCTACATCTAGTCCGGAGCCCATGGAGGTTGGTGCCACATCATTGGAGGAAAAAGAGAGGATATGCCATAGAAACAACCAATTGTGCTTTTACTGGGGATCCGCTGGACATTGGAGAAGGAACTGTCCTTCTTGCCCTTCTTCAGTGAAGCCGTCAGGAAAACGACTGAGTCTGGGTAATAATCGAGTAGGTTGCCCAGACTCCCAGGTACCCTTTTCCTCACTTACTAAAATTCTGCTTCCGGTGGAACTGGAACTTACAGGCGGTCCGGTTGGGACTACCGCCTTTGACTGTGGTTCTTCTATTAATCTGATCGATGCCAAAGTTGTGACTTTTCATAAGATAGGGACAGTCAGGTTAAAAGATCCTGTTAAAATTGTGGCAATTGATTCTTCTCCTATCACCCAGGAGGGAATTTGTTTCATGACTGATAATTTTTCCATGTGAGTGGAACCCACTTTCAGCGAAAAGGTAAGGTGTTTTGTTCTAAATAATCTGCCGGCTGGACTGGTACTGGGTATGCCTTGGCTTCAACGTCACAATCCTACTATTGACTGGGTCACAGGGGAGATCATTCAGTGGGGTTGTATGGCTAACGGTCTAAGTTGTAACTTGACAACTCTTGTCACCCCAGTAAAATCTGTGTCAGTGTCGTCTGTCGATCTGGAAGGTATTCTGGAGTACCTGAAAGATTTTGAAGACGTATTTTCTGAAAGTGAGGCTGAGGTGCTACCACCACATAGACCCTTCGATTGTGCCATTAATCTAGTCCCTGGAGCCAAGTTACCCAAGGCTCCCTGTTCAATTTGTCCGGGCCCGAACGTCTAGCCATGAAGTAGTACATTACCGAGAGTCTCCGCAAAGGGCATATTAGGCCTTCTGTTTCACCTGTGGCGGCGGGCTTCTTTTTTGTTAAGAAAAAAGATGGTGGTTTGCGGCTGTACCTCGACTTTCGGGAATTAAACAAAATTACTGTGAAAAATACATACCCTTTCCACTTATTCTTGATCTATGTAACCAACTCACCGGGGCCAAGTGGTTCTCTAAACTGGATTTACGTGGGGCATACAACCTTATAAGAGTCCGGGAAGGGGACGAATGGAAAACAGCATTCCTGATGACTGAAGGGCTGTTCGAAAACTTGGTTATGCCCTTTGGTCTCACCAACGCTCCTGCTGTTTTTCAGAATTTTATTAATGTAATTTTCTCTGATTTAATTGGTCGTTTTGTGGTCATCTATTCGGATGACATTCTGGTGTACTCGATGGACAGTCAATCTCACTTGCTGCACCATTTGCGGATGGTTCTCCTGAGACTGAGGGAGAATCATTTGTATGCCAAGTTGGAAAAATGCTCATTTTTCATGCAAGAAGTATCCTTTCTGGGGTTGATTGTGTCAGGGGAGGGGTTCTGCATGGATCCTAAGAAGGTCCAGGCTGTTACAGATTGGGTGCAGCCTCATGACTTGAAAGGGTTGCAGCAATTTTTAGGCTTTGCTAACTTTTATAGGAAATTTATTAAGGGCTTCTCACAGGTGGTAAAGCTTCTAACGGATGGGAGCTGACGTAAAAAATTGGTCTGTAGCTGCAAAAAATTCTTTCATGACATTAAAGTGCTTTTCTTCAGCCCCTGTATTGGTACAACCCGACCCGTCAAGACCTTTTATCGTGGAGGTTGACGCCTCAGAAGTAGGGGTGGGGGCAGTTTTGTCTCAGGGCCCTCCTACCCTTACTAATCTGAGGCCTTGCGCCTTCTTCTTCTTTAAAAAATTTTCCTCTGCCAAGAGAAATTACGATGTCGGCAATAGAGAGTTGTTGGCGGTAAAGTTGGCTTTTGAAGAATGGAGGCATTTCCTGGAGGGGGCTATTCATCCCATTACAGTCATCACTGATCACAAAAATTTGGCCTATATCGAGTCTGCCAAGAGATTGACCCCCAGACAGGCTCAGTGGGTGCTTTTTTTTTCTCGATTTCAGTTTACCATCACATTCCGCCCGGGATCTAAAAACATCAAGGCTGATGCCTTATCCCGAAGCTTTGATTCGGTGTCCCCTCCAGAACCTCCCTCCTCCATTCTTCAGCCAGGAGTAGTGGTGGCCGAAATCTCATCTGAGTTACAGAGAGAGATTTTGGAGGCCCAGGCTCGGGCTCTGGGTGGTAAACCCACGGGTAAATTGTTTGTACCGGAACGTTTCCATCTCGGACTTATGCAGGAATTTCACGATTCTATGTTGAGTGCTCACCCTGGGATTGCAGCTACCTGGGGGGCACTTGCGACGGGTTTCTGGTGGCCCTCTATGGTAACAGATATTAAAAAGTTTGTGACTGCATGTGGGGTGTGAGCTCGTTCTAAAAGTTCTCAGGTCCGGCCGGCCGGGGAGTTAGTGCCTTTGCCAATTCCGGATAGACCATGGACACATTTGTCCATGGATTTTATCACAAATCTTCCTCCTTCCAGGGGCAACTCGGTGATATGGGTGGTGGTGGATAGGTTTTCAAAACAATCCCACTTTGTACCTCTCCCCGCGTTACCATCTGCTGAAACCCTGGCCCGCTTATTTATGCAGCATATAATTCAGTTGCATGGAGTGCCTATGAATGTGGTGTCAGACAGAGGGGTACAGTTTTGTAGCCAGATTCTGGAGGGTTTTTGGCAAAAAGCTGGGGATTTCGTTGTCCTTCTCTTCTGCCTACCACCCAGAGTCTAATGGACAGACGGAGCGCACGAACCAATCGTTGGAGCAGATTCTGAGATGCTTGGCCTCTTCCAAGCAGGAGGATTGGTGTGAGGTATTGCCCATGGCAGAGTTTGCATTCAACTGTCATGTGAGTCAATCTACTGGGAAGTCTCCCTTTCAGATCAACTATGGGTTTTTGGAGAGTTTTCCCACATGGATTCAGGTTGTCCTGGAGCTGAGGGTGTGACATAACGTCTTAGAATTCTTTGGAGGGAGGTTCAGAGGAATATTTCCAAGGCCCAGGAAAGCTATAAGCGGTTTGCTGACAGGAGGAGGGGGTCAGGTCCAGCATTTGCAGTAGGGGAGAAGGTGTGGCTATCCACCCACAATATCAAGCTTAAGATACCATCTATAAAGCTGGGCCCCAAGTTTATTGGCCCATACAAAGTTGTGGAGGTTGTTAACCCAGTAGCCTACCGACTGCAGCTGCCCACCTCCTTTAAAATTTCTGATGTCTTCCACAGGTCCCTGTTAAAGCCTGTGGGGATGGTGAGAGAGGATCCCACATCAAATGCTCCGCCAGTGCTGGTAGAGGGGCAGCTGGAGTATGAAGTAGGGCACATTGTCGACTCCCGGTGGGTGCGCCAGAGACTCCAGTATCTGATACAATGGAAGTGGTACTCTCTGGAGGATCGGTCATGGGTTCCGGCTTGTTCTGTGCATGCTGATAGTCTGGTGCGGGCTTTCCACACCAGATACCCAGACAAGCCTGGGGGTCCAGTGGCCCCCCGTTAAGAGGGGGGTACTGTCATGGTTTGAGCAGGGTTCTTGCCCTGCACTCACGGTGTTAAGTGTTCGTGGCTTCTTTCTGGATCTGGGAGGGGTATTTATACTCACTCTTTACCAGGTTTCTCTGTCAGCTATACTGTTGTTCTGGTGTGTCTGACCCCTGGTGTGCGTGTATTCTGCGTTGCTTGTTTGCTTCCCGTGTATGACCCAGTCCGTTAACTCACTCTGTACTCCATCTCTCATTTTGGTACTATTGTCTTTTCTGGTTCTCACCTCCTGGCTTGGCTATCGTTACTCCGTTACAGTTTGTCCCTATTGTACCGTCTATTGCCCGTTCTGGTTTTCCAATCTATTGCTACGTCCTGACTATCCATTCTGTCTAACCCTTTGGTACTGTATTGCCATCTCATGCTTTGACCTGGCTTGATCTGGTTTCTGTTTCTATCTATGCCCCTTGGTAACATTGCCCTGTAGTTACCTTTCTAGGAGTTTCCCTGCAGCTCCTGGCTCTGTGGAGCTGAGGCCACGCCCCCAGCAGTCACATGGTTCAGGTCCTGTGAGCTTGGAGCATGCATCGTCACCACTGAGACCCCGCTCCGCATGTATCTTTGTGCACAGTCTTTGTACTCAGGACACGTGCACTGGCTCAGTGAGCAAGTGCAGTGCGGTGTTCCTGACACTAGCAACTAAACACTCATAGACAGGAATGGAGTTGTTGCAACAAACATATTCCAACACCTTGATTAACCGATTGATGCTGCAATGTCCAAGCTATTCCCAGTGGGCACCCTGGCACCTTTGTATGCAGGCTGCATATCAACATCCCTATCCACGCCTGAATCCCAGCTGAAAATCATCATGGCTGGTTAGTGCTGGATAATATTCCCTGAATTGATTTCCTGTTCAGGCAGGCTTCCTCCGTGTTCAGGGTTAGCTTCGCACAGCTTGTCTGTTAAAAAGCTTTCTTTATTGGTTACTGACACATTTGATAAGAAATATGTGTTTTATTTGGGTTACTGAAAGTTCATTAATTTGAAAATGATCCATAATTCCCATGTATCAACACATAGCTGGTAAAGAAAGGCAGGATATCTCTGATAGCTACTACGATGGGAAGCCAAGAGTTGCTAAACTTTTTGTTTTTGAAGTGTATCATGGGCACTAAGCATTCGCAATGATTTTCCTAAGTCTTTATCTACCAGTTTATGATTTACAGTGCCAATATCACATGGTGATATTGGGCTTGACTGGTTTTGACTGAAGAGTTCTGGAGGCGTCTTATTCTTTAGCAGAAAATCAGAACAAGCATTAAAGCAACAGTAGATGTACAGTATGTTTGTGTAAAAGTTTTCAGCTTGGAACAGCCTCTGACTCAGAGGCTACTGCTATCTAAGGAATACATATCTATTACTATTCGGGCCCTTCAGTGAAAGGTACTACAAATTTTATGACGTATTCAGATACAAAAATGAAAATTCTGGTCACAGAGGCCAGCATATTTAGTGCACTCAACCCTCACTGATAGCTCCTCAAAATTTTCAGGCACAAGTGAGTGAAAAGACTCATGTTAGTATGGTCATGATGGTGCTGTGGTTAGTGAAAATTTTCAGGCACAAGTGAGTGAAAAGACTCATGTTAGTATGGTCATGATGGTGCTGTGGTTAGTCCTGTACCTCAGTAAGGAAGAGACAGCTCAATTGTGCCCTTTGCTAATTATTTTAAGATTTATTTTTAATTGCAAGGAATTTGTTTTCTACCAAGGAGCACTTAGAAGATCTTTGGGATAGGATGGCAAAGAACAGGACATGGATAATGGGGCCCTATTTTCACTAATTTCCCTAACCTCTGGGTCTTTCCCATGAGTATCTAGCTAGCACCAACCAATGGCATTTTTCTAGAGGATACTTTAGTCACTTTTTTAATTGTATGAGCCTCCAGTTGCTTGGGTCCATGAGGAAGACTGTGGTATTCTTTTGCAAAATTCTGACATCAGGTCTGCTTTTAAGTTGTTGCATATTCACTCTGAATGTTATCATTGGTTTGGGTGCTCTATGAATGTTTTCTTCTATGACATCAGTTTGCCCATGGAAGTGCTCCATATGGTACCCCTATTTTGAGTAATTTAGTTGGAATTAGTGGTGCTTCTCACTACACACCATGATGTATCTGGATGACTGATGTTACTGATTTACATGTCTTTTGCACTATAGATAAAAAATTATATCCACTATAACCACAATATTGTACAATATTGCAAGGTGCCAGGAAGAAGGAATAATAAGAAAAAAAATAAAAATAGAAGAAAAAATAAAATTATAAGAAATAAAGAATAGAATAAAACAGTAAAGAATAGCAAGGAACCACTAAACATAATAATAATAATAATAATAATAATAATAATAATAATAATAATAATAATAATAATAATAATTACAAATGGAGGCAGACTCTCATGCAGATCAGTGTCTCATAGCCTGGAAAAGCTCATTTACATGTAAGGAAAACATGAATTTCTCTGGAATAAGGCATCAGATCGTAGCTATCAATGTATCATTTTATTCATCTTCTTATAACCTGAATGCTTATATAGATGATTTGGGAGGGTTTTTCCTACTGACAGATTCCCTTTAAGAAACTATTTCAAAACACCTAAGTTAGCTTTTAAATGTCTTGTAAGCCAGATCCTATTGTAAGCCAAAACCTGGAGCATTTGGTCTCTGGGTAGACAGGGACAAACATCTAGAAAATCTCTGCCGATTGGCAAGACTCGGCACATGAAAATCAGCAAGCCAAAAAGGGACTTTAACAGTGCAGAAGCCATCAATAAGACCATATAGCTTCTCAAACTTCTACTCAGGTAAATGGAAAACCAAGTTACAACTGTCAATCTCAATATCCAAAAATTAAATTGTACTGCTAGGACCTTCCATTTTCTCTTACAATAAAGGAACATGGAAACTCTTCATCAAGAAGTTAAAAATGCTCAGCATGTTGCTTCATGCTTCGCTACTGCTATACAGCTCATCTCACATCACACTACTCATTAAAGAAATGAACAAAACATCACAAAATAGTGGCATGATAATAAACATCCCATGGAAGCGTATGTTTTGGAGTAAAATTGGGCCGTTAACCCGGCAAACAAGAATAAGATCTAGAGAGGAGGCAGAAAGCCAAATCAATATCGGACGTCGCACAGCCCGGTCAATATAGTGCACTTTGCCAGGGAAATACTGTCATCCATTGACTTGCCCTTGGGGTGGGAAAAATGGATTATGCAGAATTTTCCTGTGTCTTTTTTTTGGTACCAAACCTAAGGGAGATATCCCAAAATGGGGAAAAAAGGGGTTGTCATAGAGATTTTGATTTTATGAGATCAGGATGGATAACGTCGGGCTGTTAAATAATGGCATATCATGGCGAAGGCTAAAATAAAAAGGAAAACATCTTGGACAAAATCAAAACGTAGCTTCTCAGTGGCAATCTAATTGAAATAAATATCTAGCCAAGGCCCCATCATGGCTACACTCATTAGTGTTCTTTGATTGGGCTGACGCAGGAGCTTTTGATGGCTTAACAAAAGGGCATGGGCAATGGATCGCTTATTGTATCCTGTCACAAGCTACACACTTATGATTGCATTTTCAAAGACCAGCTCATTTGCAATGTCTTTCATTACATTAGCAGAAGGCTCCTGGCTGGCGTATGGCCACTCACCCTGGCAACCGAAAGGGGCGCTGAGATAGTGGCAGTAATTGGAAAGGGTATTTTGAGTCAACACAAGGAGTAACCACATATCTGTGCCCTTAAGTGCCAAACAACTGATTTGCTGTTGCAAAGACTTTGAAATTACTCATCTTATTTCCATCACTCAGAACCTCCATATCATATGTATGTCCTATGTATGGGATCCATGTAACCAAAAAAGTTTAGAAAAATGCTCTTTGCGCTTTTGAACCATAATGTTTCCAATTACCATAAATTCCTGCAACCAATTGTTCTTGATTTTTCTTTGTCACCTTCAGTTTTCTCTTATTAACAGAAAAAAGATGGCTGCCGTGGAGTCACCACAAAAATAGCAACAAGACCAACAGCGAAGTGACTTCGCCAGAGTGTTAAAGATGTTGTGTGCACATATCCTATTACAGGATTTTACATGGATTTATTAATTAATAAAGATAATGTTTTATTATTATCAAGTGTATCATTTTTTTGTCTTGTTGGTGATTTACACAAGCACATTTGTAGTGTTTGAATAATAGTCATAGCCATACAGTAGCTTCACACATTAATGCTGAAGGAGTGCTGCAGATACAAGTATTTCTAATTCAATTTACTAGGTTTTATTTGGGGTGCAAAAATTAGAGATAATAGATTGCAAAATCATAACACATAATGCTTGGGAACAAATTAATCTCAGGAGCAACTAGGTATTTATAATACATGTACACTGTTCAAATGAGCATTCCAAAATTATTATAAACCCGTAAAGCAAAATGAATAAGTGAATCTTGACCTTTTGTTACCCGATAAATAATACTCCACAATGTGTATACCCCGGCTTCTTAGGTGACATTTCTACAACTTATATTATCTTGCTAAGAAAACGGACTCGATGAGGAGGTGTATGGGTGATGTGCAAATGAGCCTATACAATTCAAAGAGAAAAGGGTCACCAAGGTCAATAGGGACATAAGCTTGGGTTATCCAAGTCATTCTTAGGCCAATTAGCTAGACTTACCCCCCCCCAGGCTGACAGTTCTCAACTACTTTTGCTTTTTATTAGAAAACAAATATGTATTAAAAATCTTTAAGAAATCATTAATAAATATTACAAGTTATAGGAAAAGTTACATGCCTATTACACCTAATTAAAGCCTAAATACAAAATGAGATGATATACCTCAGATCGTATTTTATGGATCTAATTCTACTAGTGATCAAAAGACCTTCTGCATCTGTTTTATCCTTTTGGATAATACCCATCCTAAATCATTCTTACTTGTAACACAGATGGAGGAAAGCGCAGGAATGTCAAGTTTTTAAAAAATCAGGTTTCTCAAAAAGTCACAATAATTATTTCAATTAAAAGTGAAGGTAAAAGCCAAATATATGTGTAAATATATACAGTATCTCACAAAAGTGAGTAAGCCCCTCATAATTTTGCAAGGCTATGTGCCCACGTTGCGTGTTAAAATGCACACTGAAAACCGGACTCCTTCCCAGAAATCGCGCGTTTTTTTCGCGCGATTTCACTGCGATTCTGTTCGCGATTTTGCCGTGATTTTCTCAAGCACTTTCCAAGCGATTTGAAGTATCGCTTTGAAAGTGATTGACAGGTTGGTCACACTCGTCAAACATAGTGTTTGACAAGTGTGACCAGCTTTTTACTATTGAGGCCGCCTATGCGGCCTCAATAGTAAAAGATAAAATGTTAAAAATGATAAAAAAAAATAATAAATCGGGGTATATTTACCTTCCGACGTCCCGCGCTGCCATCCCGGGCCTCAGCGTTCCCAGTAATGCTGTTACGCTGCAGATGGCGGTGGCGAGAGTGGACCCTCTGGGCCGTGACGCCGAGTCCTCCCCGAGCGAGCGCACCAAGTGGACCGACCCCTATACAGGGACCGTTAGGGAACAGACTCGGGAAGTTCAAGCGCCACGGCTGCCAGGACCAGGGGTCGGCTCAGGAGAGTGAGCAGGTGATGAGGAGCAGAGGAAGATCCGGAGAGAGACCAGGGAGACCAGGGTCCAGAAGCTGAGGGAGAAGGACGGAAGAGGATGGCGGGAACCAGGTAGAGGCAAACTAAAAAGAGAAGGAGACACAGAGGTTACCAGGAGGCACAGGCAGGAGTCTCAGAGGGAACACAGGAGACACAGGCGGGAGACACAGGGATTATCAGGCAGAAGGGATACAAGACACAAGGGGTTAACCAGCGCGCAAGCTTGCAGGAAACTAGCAGAGAGCGCGGCCTAGACATAAGAGAGGTAACTCAATAGTCAGGTGCCTCCACTGAGGGAGGGCGGCCTGAAATACCTGGTGGTGAGCTCTGATAGGTCAGGAGGCTGGTCCGGGTCAGGTCACGCCAGTCAGGTAGCTGACGGCAGAGGCAAGCGGCCTAACCCCCCGGGGCGTGCGCAGAGGCATAGTGCGCGCGGCCGAGGGAAGTGGAGGAGAGCGTCGGGACGCCGGCCACCAGAATGCGAGGAGAGCGGGGGCGTGCGTCCAGGATGCGTCAGAGGAGCAAGTCGGACCGGAAGCGGAGGTGGTGAGTATGGCAGCGGGAGTGGGAGCAGCGGAACGGGGAGTGGTGCTAACAGTACCCCCTCTCTTACCCTCCCCTCCACTGCGTCTGGCTAAAAGCCTCTTAAGAATGCGTGGAGCATTGATGTTCTCCTGCGGCTCCCAAGATCTCTCCTCGGGACCAAAACCCTTCCAATCGATCAGAAAAAAGGTTTTACCCCTAACCTTTTTCGAGGCCAGAATGTCTTTTACTTCAAAGACATCATCAGACGTGACAGGAAGAGGAGAAAGGTTCGGGGCCGGGTGAAACCGATTCAAGACAACTGGTTTAAGGAGAGAGACGTGGAAGGAGTTGGGGACCCGAAGCGACGCAGGCAACTCCAGTTTGTAAGACACGTTGTTAAGACGTTTGAGAATCCTGAAAGGCCCAATGTAGCGCGGTCCCAGCTTGTAAGAAGGGAGCTTTAGCCTAATGTACTTGGCCGAAAGCCAAACTTGCTGACCTGGGAGGTAAGTTGGAGCATCCAAGCGTCTTTTGTCAGCGTGCCTCTTCATGCGCTCCCCAGACCTCCTGAGAGCCTCCTTAGTCTCGGTCCAGATCCTAGAGAACTCTTGGGTCAGGGAATCGGCTGCAGGCACACCGGAGGAACCGGATATAGGTAGAGGGACACCAGGGTGCGTGACCACGAAGAATGGAGACTTGGCTGATGACTCGCTGAGATGGTTATTGTAGGAGAATTCTGCCCAGGGGAGTAGATGGACCCAGTTGTCTTGATGAGCGTTGGAGAACTGCCGTAAGTAGGACGCTAGCACCTGATTGACACGTTCAACTTGACCATTGGACTGGGGATGGTACGCGGATGAAAAGTCCAGTTTTACCTCCAGAAGTTTACACAGGGCTCTCCAAAATCGAGAGGTGAACTGTACACCTCGATCAGAAACAATATGCCGTGGGAAGCCGTGGAGGCGGAAGATGTGCTGGATAAAAATCTTCGCCAACTCAGGATCGGAGGGCAGCGCCGGAAGAGGAACAAAATGGGCCATCTTGGAGAAGCGGTCGACCGCCACCAGGATAGTCGTAGATCCGGAAGAGTTAGGCAGATCCGTGATGAAATCCAAAGCTATATGTTGCCATGGAACCGAGGGAATCTGGAGAGGAAGCAGGAGACCGGCGGGTGGCCGCCTAGGAATCTTGACCTTGGCGCAAGAGGGACAGGAGGCCGTGAAGTCAGTCACATCCTGGCGGAGTGAGGGCCACCAATAAAAACGAGCGATGAGCTCCAACGTCTTCTTGACTCCGACATGTCCAGAAATTTTAGAGGAATGTCCCCAATGCAGTACCTTTTTTCTTTCAGAGTCAGGAACGTAGGTCTTGCCGGGAGGAGGGGTATTCAATCTCACAGGAGCCACAGTGATGATCCTGGTGGGATCGATAATGTGAGTTGGTTCCTCCACCAGATCAGGAGACTGTAGAGACCGGGACAATGCATCTGCCTTGATGTTCTTTGTCCCAGGACGGAAATGCAATTCAAAATCAAACCTTCCAAAAAAGAGAGACCATCTGGCTTGCCGGGGGTTAAGTCTCTGGGCTGACTGAAGATATGCAAGGTTTTTGTGTTCGGTAAAGATGGTAAACAGATGAACCGACCCTTCAAGAAGGTAATGCCACTCCTCCAGTGCCAACTTTATGGCCAACAGCTCGCGATCCCCGATGGCGTAGTTACACTCTGCCGGTGAGAAGGCCTTTGAAAAGAACCCGCGGGTAATCAGTCGGCCGGACGGGGACCTCTGTGAGAGCACTGCACCTGCTCCGGTGGAAGAGGCATCTACCTCCAGGATGAATGGATTATTCGCCTCAGGTCAGTGCAGGACAGGTGCAGTCGCAAAGGCTTGCTTTAAACAGGAAAAGGCCTCTTCAGCCTCCGGGGGCCAGGACGAGGAGTTGACGCTCTTGCGAGTGAGACTGGAGATGGGTTTGATGATGGACGAAAAATGTGGCACAAATTGACGATAATAGTTGGCGAAGCCGAGGAACCTCTGAATCGCCTTGACCCCCACTGGGCGGGGCCATTGCAGAATAGCCGACAGTTTCTCAGGGTCCATCTCCAGCCCAGAATCAGAAACAATGTAGCCCAAGAAAGGCAAGGAAGACCGCTCAAAGAGACACTTCTCAAGCTTCGCGTAGAGGCGATTCTCCCGCAGACGTTGTAGAACCAGACGAACACTCCTCCTATGGGACGCCAGATCCGGGGAAAAAATAAGGATGTCGTCCAGATACACCACCACGCAGGAGTATAGCAAATCTCGGAAGATATCATTGACGAACTCCTGAAAGACCGCGGGAGCGTTGCAGAGACCGAAGGGCATAACCAGGTATTCGTAATGCCCGTCCCGGGTGTTAAAGGCGGTCTTCCATTCGTCACCAGGGCGAATGCGGATGAGGTTGTAAGCTCCACATAGATCCAACTTCGAGAAGATGCGGGCTCCCCGCAGCCGGTCAAAGAGTTCTGGAATGAGAGGCAAAGGATATTTATTCTTCACAGTAATGTCGTTCATACCCCGGAAATCAATACAAAGACAAAGAGAACCGTCTTTCTTTTTTACAAAGAAAAACCTGGCTCCGGCCGGGGAGGAAGACTTCCGTATGAAACCTCGAGCTAAATTCTCACGAATATACTCGGACATGGCCGTAGTCTCTGCTGGAGACAAGGGATAAATTCGCCCTCGAGGTGGGGTGGTCCCGGGCCGCAGGTCAATAGGGCAGTCATACGGGCGATGCGGGGGAAGGACCTCTGCCTCCTTCTTATCGAACACGTCGGAGAATGCCCAGTATGCGGCTGGTAGAGCCTCAGGACCCAAGAAGACTGGAGGGGGATTGGCCGGGCGGACAGACCCCAGGCACCTCTCTTGGCAGGGATGCCCCCAGCGGAGGACCTCACCGGAACGCCAGTCCAAGACAGGTTCATGTGTCCTAAGCCATGGAAGACCTAGCAGCACAGCATGGGAAAGGTTGGGAAGAACGTAGAAAGCGATCCACTCCTGGTGCAAGGCCCCGATTTGCACGCACACCTCCTCCGTAACCAGGGACACAGATTTTCGTAGGGGTCTTCCATCTACTGAGGCGATGACACGTGGAGTCTTCAGGGAAACCACGGGAATCTGGTACTTCTTCACCTCCTTCAACCTAATGAAATTCCCTGCCGCGCCCGAGTCCACATAGGCCACCTCCGAACCTCGTCTCTGGCCCAAAACCAGCTGAATCGAAAGGGTAAGGGGATGAGAGGAGTGAGACACACCTAGATCGGCCTCTCTTACCTGCCCTGAGGAGTTTCCTGGTCTCTCAGGACAGGAGCGTAGGAAGTGAGACGCGCTGCCACAATACAGGCACAAACCCTCCATCAGTCTCTCCTTAAGGCGCTGTTCTGCCAACTTGACCCGATCCACCTGCATCGGCTCTGGCGCCGGACTGGAGGATGCCCCAGGAGGACGTGGGCTGGACGGCCTGTGAAAAGAAGCAGATGGTCTAAGCGGTCTCCTATCCCTAGCAGTCTCCCTAGCGCGTTCCTGGAACCGGAGGTCAATTCGTGTGGCCAAGGAAATTAGATCTTCCAAGGTGGTTGGGGTATCTCGACCTGCCAGCTCATCTTTAATTTTGCCAGAGAGACCACGCCAGAAGGCCCCAACCAAAGCCTCGTTATTCCACCCCACCTCAGAGGCCAAGGTACGGAACCGGATGGCGTATTGTCAGACCGTAAGAGTGCCCTGGGTGAGGCAAAAAAGAGACTCGGTGGCGGAAGCCAACCGTCCAGGCTCGTCAAAAACCTTACGGAAAGTGTCAGTGAAGGTCTGGAGGCTGGAAACTACGGGATCGTCCCGCTCCCACAGGGGGTTTACCCAGGAGAGTGCCTCTCCCTCCAAATGGGAGACAATGAAGGCAACCTTGGCCCGGTCAGTGGGGTACTGTTGGGGCAGGAGTTCGAAGTGCAACCTGCACTGATTTAAGAAGCCTCTGCACAACTTCGGGTCGCCGCCATACCGAGACGGTCTACCAAGCCTGGGAGGCGGGGAGGGTCCGGGATCAGAGCTGCGGGACGATTCGCGTCCGGCGGCCGACTGAAGGGAAAGCAACCGATCGTCGACCGAAGCCATATATGAAAGAATATGGGACTGGGTGTCCCGTTGTTGAACCAGCTCCTGCTGGAGGCTGGCCAGTTGGGAAGCGTTACCAGGGTGAGCGGCCTGCAAGGCCGACAAGCGGGAATCCATGGTCTTCATAAAAGACATAATACGGGTCTGGTTCTCCCTTAGGAAAACCAACTCCTTTTGGGCAGCGGCCCCGGCGGGGTCCATGGCCTGACTATACTGTTACGCTGCAGATGGCGGTGGCGAGAGTGGACCCTCTGGGCCGTGACGCCGAGTCCTCCCCGAGCGAGCGCACCAAGTGGACCGACCCCTATACAGGGACCGTTAGGGAACAGACTCGGGAAGTTCAAGCGCCACGGCAGCCAGGACCAGGGGTCGGCTCAGGAGAGTGAGCAGGTGATGAGGAGCAGAGGAAGATCCGGAGAGAGACCAGGGAGACCAGGGTCCAGAAGCTGAGTGAGAAGGACGGAAGAGGATGGCGGGAACCAGGTAGAGGAAAACTAAAAAGGGAAGGAGACACAGAGTTTACCAGGAGGCACAGGCAGGAGTCTCAGAGGGAACACAGGAGACACAGGTGGGAGACACAGGGATTATCAGGCAGAAGGGATACAAGACACAAGGGGTTAACCAGCACGCAAGCTTGCAGGAAACTAGCAGAGAGCGCGGCCTAGACATAAGAGAGGTAACTCAATAGTCAGGCGCCTCCACTGAGGGAGGGCGGCCTGAAATACCTGGTGGTGAGCTCTGATAGGTCAGGAGGCTGGTCCGGGTCAGGTCACGCCAGGCGGGTAGCTGACGGCAGAGGCGCGCGGCCTAACCCCCCGGCGCGTGCGCAGAGGCATAGTGCGCGCGGCCGAGGGAAGTGGAGGAGAGCATCGGGACGCCGGCCGCCGGAAAGCGAGGCGAGCGGGGGCGCGCGTCCAGGACGCGTCAGAGGAGCAAATCGGACCGGAAGCGGAGGTGGTGAGTATGACAGCGGGAGCGGGAGCGGCAGAACGGGGAGCAGTGCTGACAAATGCCTTGCGAGACCTGTGATGACGTTGGTCTCACGTTACTGTAGCGATCTCGCGAGACCGCTAGAGTCACGCGAGACTACGTTATCACAGGACCTTGCCGTAAGGCATTACTGGGAACGCTGTGGCCCGGGAATGCAGCGCGGGACGTCGGAAGGTAAATATACCCCGATTTTTTATTTTTTATTCTTTTTTTTTACAGGGGTATGGTACCTAGGGCCTGGAGGACAGTCTCCTCTCCTCCACACCGTGGGTACCAACCGCACAAGAGACGCTTAACTTCCCGCATGGTGGGCATAGCCACATGCGGGAAGTAAGCGATTCTCATGCATTCCTATGGGTGCGGAATCGTGGCAATTCTTTGTGATTCTGCACAAAAGAATGATCATGCTGCGATTTTTTGCGGAATGCCATTGGAATGCATGGGGTGCATTCTGTACATGATTTTTTAATGTTTTCGCTCCGAAAATCGCGGCAAAAACGCTTAAAAATCGCATCATGGGCACACAGCCTAAATATTATATCTTTTCATGGGACAGCACTGAAGATATGACACTTTGATACAATGCAAAGTAGTCAGTATACAGCTTGTATAACAGTGTAAATTTGTTGTGTCCTCTAAATAACTCAACACACAGCCATTAATGTCTAAACCCCTGGCAACAAAAGTAAGTGCACACCTAAATGAAAATGGTCAAATTGTACCCAATTACTAATTTTCCTTCAATGGTGTCATGTGACTTATTAGTGTTACAAGGTCTCGGGTGTGAATGGGAAGCAGGTGTTTTAAATTTGGTGTTATCGCTCCCACACTCTCACGCTCTCTCATATTGGTCACTGGAAGTTCAACATGGCACCTCATGGGAAAAAATTCTCTGAGGATCTGAAAAAAAGAATTGTTGGTCTACATAAAGATGGCCTAGCTTTTAAGAAGACTGCCAATAAACTGAAACTTAGTTGCAACTTGGTGGCCAAGACCGTACAGCGGTCAAACAATGCACTTTTTGCTCAGAACAGGCCTTGTTATACTTGACTAAAGTAGGTGAGTGCACATGCTCAGCATTATATCGAGATGTTGTCTTTTCAAAATAGACATATGAGTGTTGCCAGCATTGCTGCAGAGCTTAAAGGTGTGGGGGGTCAATCTGTTAATGCTCAGACCATACACTTCACACTGCATCAAATAGATCTGCATGGCTGTTATCCCAGAAGGAAGCCTCTTCTAAAAATGATGCACAAGAAAGCCCACAAAAAGTTTGCTGAAGACAAGCAGTCTAAGGACATGACTTACTGGAACCATGCCCTGTGGTCTGATGAGACCGAGATAAATTTATTTGCTTCAGATGGTGTCAATCGTGTGTGGTGGCAACCAGGTGAGGAGTACAAAGACAAGTGTATCTTGCCTACATTCAAGTAATGAAAAAAGGGCGCACTACTATCAATAAGTGATTAGACAGAATATAGATGGGGTGCAAAACCTAGTCTGTATTAGAACACTGGAACATGGGAGAGAAAAAGACTAGATTAATGATGGTATGCACAACCACAAAGGTAAAAAAATAGAAAAACCTTTATTACACCTCAAACTGTTTTGCCTACATTCAAGAACAGTGGTGGGAGTGTCATAGTTAGGGGCTGCATGAGTGCTGCCAGCTGTGGGAGCCACAGTTCATTGAGGGAACCATGAATACCAACATGGAAGAAAGCACATCGCAAAATGACTTCACCGCATTCAAACATGCCACACTCGCATTCAATCAGCCCTCAGCTCTGCTAAACAGGCCTACTCCACAACCCTCGTATCTTCCTTATCCTACAACCTCAAACAGTTATTCAACATTTTTAACTCCCTCCAATGCCCTCCACTGCTCCTTCTGACCACTCTAATCTCTGGATGGAGTTTGCTACATGCTTCAAAAATAACATCGACCAAACAGGCCAATTACTTATTGTTTAACTACCACAACCCCTTTGTAAACCAGACCAATTCCCTTCCCACATAACTTCCCTCTCAATCATCACTGAAGGGGAGCTTACGCATCTCCTCTCCAAATCACACTTCACTACTTCTCTACTTGACTCCATCCCATCCCATCTCCTCCTCAACCTCACCACCAGAGTTATCTCATCCCTAACCCATCTCTTCAATGTATCACTAACTTCTGGTACCTTTTCCTTCTGACCCGACCACTATGCCAAACTATTGCCCCATATCGCTGCTCCCATTTGCTTGCATGCTCCTTAATCAGCATGTTCACACCAAAGTTTCCTCCCAACTCTCATATAACTCAGTCTTACAATCTGACTTCCGTCCCCACCATTCCACTGAAACTGCCATGACCAAAATTAAAAATGACTTATTTACAGCCAAATCTAACAGACAGTTCTCTGTACTCCTCCTTCTAGACTTGTCCTCTGCCTTCGACAGTTGACCACTGCCTCCTACTGCAGATCCACTCTTCCTTTGGCGTCAAAGACATTGGCCTATCCTGGGTCTCCTCCTACCTTTCCAACAGCACGTTTAGCATCTCCCACTTTGACACTACCTCCTCATCCTGCCCTCTCTTTTTTTTGGAGTTCCTTAAGTCTCTATCCTATGACCCCTATTCGACTCCATCTATACACTTGGCTTTAGCCAACGCATAATGTCTAATCTGTTTTAGTACAAACCAAACACTAATGACATTCATATCTACCTCTCTTGTCCCGAAATCACCTCTGCTGTCAGAATCCCGGAGTGTCGATCAGTCATAGCCTCCTTTTTCTCCTCTCACTTCCTCAAGCTCAACATGGACAAATCTGAACTTATTTTCTTTCCTCTATCTCACATACCTTCCCTACCTGATCTATCCATTACAATAAATTACATCACATTTTCCCCTGTACTGGAAATCCACAGCCTTCGAAGTAACCCTTGACTCTGCACTTCCCTTCAAACTGTACACCCAAGTACTTGCCACCTCTTGTCGTCTCAAGTAGAGATGAGAGAATATTTTAATATTCAGTGTGGCTCACGATCGCCGAATTTGTGATATTCACCGATTTAATCGACGAATATAGCCGAACATACACAGCACAAAAGCAGGTATTTCCCATGCTGTGTGACAGCGTTGTAAGCACCAGCATAGCGCTTCTGATCGGTGGTGAAATCATCCCCAACAGTCAGAGAGCCGTGGTTTCCATGCTGTCAAAAGACAGTGTGAGCACTCAGCTGTGATTGGAGGTATAAAGTTTACTTCCGGTCACTGGTGTCAGCTGATGAGACTACAGCTCCCATCAGCTGACACCTGCTGCCGCTAATAACAGTGAGCACAGGAGCGGCGGATGGGAGTATTCATCAGCAGCTTCTGCATTGTAAATAACTAATTTAAAAAAGCCTGTGTGGGTTCCCCTTCAAAACTCACAGCTGGGGGTTACAACCCTCAGCTGTCAGCTTCAGCAAAGCTGGTTATTATGAATAGAAGGGTCTCCACTCTTTATTTTTAATTACTTAAATAAATAATTTAAAAAACAGCGTGGGGTCTCCCCCTATTTTTGACAGCCAGCTTAGCTGATGCAGACAGCTGGGAGCTGGTATTCTTAATCTGGTAAGGTGCCATGAATATAGACCCCGCCAGCCTAAAAATAGCAGCCCACAGCCACCCAGAAAAAGCATATCTATTAGACGCATCAATTATGCCGCTTAGCATGGCTCTTCCCACTTACCCAGTAGTGGTGGCAAGTGGGGTTCATATTTGTGGGGCTGATGTCACCTTTGTATTGTCAGGAGACATCAAACCCACGGATTACTAATGCAGAGACGTCTATAAGACACCTATCCATTAATAATCCTATACTTATATGGTAAATAAAGACACAGCCAGAATAAAGTCCTTTATTAGAAATAAGACTAAACACAGTTTTCCATTTTTATTTAAAAATAACAAACACAGCTATACTCACCTAACAACTAATTCCACCGAAGCCCTTGTTATTCTATAGTAACATAGTTATTAAGGTTGAAGGAAGACTTTAAGTCCATCTACTTGTTGTTCAACCCATATCCTATCCTAACCTGCCCTAACATGTTGATCCAGAGGAAGGCAAATAAAAATACATGAGGCAAACAGTAAGCTTCACATTAGGGAAAAAAATTCCTTCCCGCCTCCACATACAGCAATCAGACTAGCTCCCTGGATCAACGCAATATCAAGGAAACTAGTGTATATAAGCTGTAATATTATACATTTCAAGAAAAGCATCCAGTCCCTTCTTAACTGTAGTAGGGAATCACTCATTACAACATCATATGGCAGAGAGTTCCATAGTCTCACTGCTCTTACATTAAGGAATCCACGTCTGTGATTATGCTTAAACCTTCTTTCCTCCAGACGTAGAGGATGCCCCCTTGTCCCTGTCGCAGGTCTAAGAGTAAAAAGATCATTAGAGAGGTCTTTGTACTGTCCCCGCATATATTTATACATTGTAATAAGATAGCCCCTAAGTAGAGTTGAGCGAAACGGGTCGAAAAACTTCAAAAGTCGCCGACTTTCGCCACTTAGCGTGAGGTCGGCCACGAGGTCGGCGACCATCGCGCCAAAGTCGCGTTTCAAAAGATGCTTTTTTGCCCTTTTTCAGCCAATCAGGAAGAACGGACACTGTGGGCAACGTGATGACATAGGCAGCAGTTACCACCATGTTTGTGAAGGGCATGCAAGTGATTGGCTTGCTTTGTGTGGCATCACAGGGGGTATAAAAGGGCGTGCACGCCGACCGCCATGTTACTTATGCTGATCTCAGAATAGGGAGAGCTTCTGCTGATTCTGTAGGGAGAGCGTTAGGCAGGGAAGAAGATACCAAAAACTACTTCTACTGCTAGCGATTTTGCCTGTACAACACACCAGTTACTGTGCAGTGCAAGGGGGGGTTATATTTCGGTGCATCAACTCTGTTGGTTATTAGGCTGCCTTTTAAGGCTCCCTGATAGCTGCATTGCTGTTTTCACACTGCTGAGCAAACTGCTTTTTCAAAGCAATCCAAATTTTATTGTTTTTTCCTGGTGAGTTACTGAGCGTTCATTTTTTCACACACCGTACAGCTGTGTGCGCTCCTCACACAGTACCGTGTACCGGCTGTTATCACGACCAAATTGAAGCTATCTACGTGTGTGACTGTAAGGAAAAGTCGAGGAGTTTGTCCATTCTTACAGACCTACACCTTCGGCCGGGGTCACACTAGAGAGGAATACGGACGAGTGAGAGGCGTTAAAAGCACGCATTACACACGGACAAATGATTCTCTATGGGGCAGCTCCCATCAGCCGTATATTTCTCATCTGTATTCAACGGTCCGTGCCAATCGCAGCATGCTGCGATTGTCAGCGTACTACGCCCGTAGTACGCCAATGCAAGTCTATGGGTGCACTAAAAATACGCATTACACACGGACCAGATGTGTGACTTGCAAGAAATACGCACCCAGTGTCCTTTACAAAAGCTGGCAATTCAGTGCGCGATACAGTAAAATCACACTGACAGGTTTTATAACACAAACGAAAGAATAGATATAGACACATAGAATACATATATATATATATATATATACACATGTCATTGAGACACACATATATATATATATATATATATATATTTATATTTCACAGAGTTCTGACATAGCAGAATAGCCGCTAATTCAATTGCCGGCTTTTGTCAAATCATTCCCCAACCCGACATGAAATGACACATGGTTTACATTCAGTAAACCATTTCATTTCATGTTTTTTTTTGCATGTCTTTCATTAGTAATTAGATGAGGGTTGATGTGTAAAATTTGGGAGGTGTAGGTGTTAATTTAAGGTGTTAATTCGTTGTAAAAAAAAGTGTGGGCTCCCGCATTGACAAACTACCGCGTGAGCCCACACATTTTTTTACAACGAATTAACCCCTTAAATTAACACCTACACCTCCCAAATTTTACACATCAACCCTCATCTAATTACTAATGAAAGACATGCAAAAAAAACCATGAAATGAAATGGTTTACTGTATGTAAACCATGTGTCATTTCATGTCGGGTTGGGGAATGATTTGACAAAAGCCGGCAATTGAATTAGCGGCTATTCTGCTATGAAGAACTCTGTGAAATATAAATATATATATATATGTGTGTGTCTCAATGACATGTGTATATATATATGTATTCTATGTGTCTATATCTATTCTTTCGTTTTTGTTATAAAACATGTCAGAGGGCTCCATTATATGTCCATTTTGCAAGCCGGCGAGAAAATCTCAGCATACGGATGGCACACGGATTACATACGGATGCTTACATGCGCAAAATATGCGACCACACCTTGCTTACGGATGACATACGGATCACTATTTAGGGGTCATTCATCCGTATTACGCCTGTAAACTACGGACCGTATTTTGCGTCGCTCAGTGTGACACCGGCCTTATAGTTTTGTCCGTTTTTCAAACAGTTTTGTATATTTGCTGTTTGATTACATTCAAAACTAGAGAGAGATAGCGTGTCAGTCCGTATACAAAAACACGGAGCTTGACAATTTTACATACACCGTACAGCAGTGTACGTGCACGCTCTTCTCTCAGTACCGTGTAATGGCTGTTATCACGGCCAAATTGAAGCTATCTACGTGTGTGACTCTGTAAGGAAAAGTCGAGGAGTTTGTCCGTTCTTACAGACCTACACTCTAGGGAGATTCCAATTCTGCCCAATTCTATATACACCTTGTAGTAAGTCATACACTAGGGAATTTCTGCTTGTCACATTGCGGTGTAATCTGTCCTGGGCCAGAGACAACAATTCAGCGTCCTCCAATCAACATTGAGATTCAAATTCTCACCAATACTGTATACAGCTTTTGCCTTCTCATACACCAGCCAATTTCTGCCTGTCACATTGCGGTGTAATCTATACTGGGCCTGAGACAATAGTTCAGCGTCCTCCAATCTACATTGAGATTCAAATTCTCACCAATACTCTATACAGCTTCTGCCTTCTCATACACCAGACAATTTCTGCCTGTCACATAGTGGTGTAATCTATACTGGGCCTGAGACAATAGTTCAGCGTCCTCCAATCTACAGTGAGATTAAAATTCTCACCAATACTCTATACAGCTTCTGCCTTCTCATACACCAGCCAATTTCTGCCTGTCACATAGCGGTGTAATCTATACTGAGCCTGAGACAAGAGTTCAGCATCCTCCAATCTACAGTGAGATTAAAATTCTCACCAATACTCTATACAGCTTCTGCCTTCTCATACACCAGCCAATTTCTGCCTGTCACATAGCGGTATAATCTATACTGGGCCTGAGACAATAGTTCAGCGTCCTCCAATCTACAGTGAGATTAACATTCTCACCAATACTCTATACAGCTTTTGCCTTCTCATACACCAGCCAAATTCTGCCTGTCACATAGCAGTGTAATCTATACTGGGCCTGAGACAATAGTTCAGCGTCCTCCAATCTACAATGAGATTCAAATTCTCACCAATACTCTATAGACCCTTTACCTTGTTTTACAGTACCATATAGCTGTTGTTATTTTGGGTACCTTTTTAAAAAAAATGAAGAAGTATGGTGGAAGAGGCCGTGGAAGTGAGCGGGGGTTGCCAGCTGGTCCTGATGGTGGTGTTGGTGCTTCTGCTGGTTGTGGCAAAAGCACAATAGCACCTAAGGCAGGAGGTGGTGATCCGGCATCATTGTCTGGCTCCGCAAGACCTCATAGGCTCCCTTTACTGGGGGTAGGTAAACCGCTTTTAAAGCCGGAGCTTCAGGAACAAGTTTTGGCTTACACAGCCTCCAGCTCTATCGCCTCCTCTTCTGAAGTTTCAAAAAATAAAAGCACTGCGTCGCCAGTGGAGGCTCCTGGTCAGGAACAACACCTTTCCTTGTGCCCTTCACCCCTACCAAAAGTGAAGGATGCAGCAGGCCACACTACATTACTCCATGGAGCTCTTTTCTCATACCATGCCTGGGTTATCAAGTCAAATCATGAATTCCCCAGTCCAAGATGAATCTGACATGGAGTGCACTGATGCACAGCCACTGATAGATGATTCTGCTGGTACATTCACTCAAAGCACTACATTGTCCTCACAGTGTACTGAGCCAAAATCTGACCCTGATGAAACTCAGGTGCCCCTTCCCGCATATTATACCACCATACACGGTGACAGAGAGGAAGGTGCACATGACATTGAAGAGGAGGTGATGGATGACCCAGTTGTGGACCCAGATTGGCATCCATTGGGGGAAGAGGGTGCTGCTGCCAATAGCTCAGAAGAGAAGGTGGAGCATCCGCAGCGGGCATCGACATCGCAACAGCTGTTATCTGGCAGGCCCGGAGCAGTCCAAAAACGGGTTACAAAAAGCAAAAGAGTTGCAGGACATCTTGGCCAGAGGGTCAAAATAGCACAGCGTGCAAGGCCTCAAAATGTCTTCCATAGTAGGAAGAGTGCAGTGTGGCACTTTTTCAAACAAAATCATAATGATCAGGCAAAGGTTATCTGTAAGAAGTGCGCAAAGACCTTTAGCGGAGGGAAAAATCTGAGAAATTTGAATACTAGTTGCATGCTAAGACATTTAACCACCATGCACTTGCAACCGTGGACAGACTACCAAACGTCACGTACCACATGTGCAACTGCTACCAAAGAAGGTAGTCAGCAACGCTACATTGTTTCCCCCACTGTAAGCCCACCTTTTAGCACACCAGCAGCAGCAAATGTTGAGGTGTCGTCGCAAGGCCAAACCAGTCAGGGAATCACAATGTTATATCAATGAAAGACTGAATCTAGGCCATCAGAAAGAACACCAACTCCATCACCATCATCAACCCTCTCTCAGTCCGCCATGTCCACCGCTAGTTCCACCATATGCAGCTCTCAAGTCCATCTCACCTTACCAGAGACTATGAGTAGGACAAGAAAGTACGCATCCTCTCATCCACGTACACTGGGTTTGAACGCCCACATTGCCAAACTAATCTCGTTAGAGATGATGCCCTATCGGTTGGTGGAAAGCGCAGCTTTCCTCGAACTCATGGCCTACGCAGTACCACGCTATGACCTACCCAGTCGCCACTTCTTTTCTCGCAAAGCCATCCCAGCCCTCCACCTTCATGTGAAAGACCGCATTGTCCATGCACTCAAGCAATCAGTGAGTGGAAAGGTGCACCTCACAACTGATGCATGGTCCAGTAGGCATGGCCAGGGCCATTACGTATCCATCACTGCGCACTGGGTTAATGTGGTGGATGCAGGGCCGACAGGGGACAACGGTGGTGGGACAGTGTTGCCTTGCCCACGGTATAGGAAATTGGCTGTAGGCGTTCGACCCTCCTCCTCCTTCTCCAGAAGCGAAAGCTCATCCACAGAGCACAGTCGCATGAGCACTCCATCCTCAAATGCCAGTGTTGCACACGAGGTGTCCCCCTATTGATGAGCTAGTGGAAAGCGTCAGCAGGCTGTGTTGCAGATGATGTGTTTGGGCGACAGACACACCGTGGAGGTACTGGCCGACTACTTTCAGCGACAAACTGAGTCATGGCTGGGTAGTCTACATCTTGAGGCAGGCAAGGTAGTTAGTGATAACGGCCGGAATTTTGTGGCAGCCATAGCCCTTTCAAAACTCAGACACATACCTTGCTTGGCTCACACCTTGAACCTGGTGGTGCAGTGCTTCCTCAATAATTATTCGGAGTTAACAGGCCTGCTCCATAAGGTTCGAAGACTGTGCTTGCACATCCGCCGGTCGCCGGTACACTCCAGTCGTATGCAGAATCTGCAGCGATTGCTCCACCATCCCAAGCACCGCCTAATTATCGACGTTGCAACAAGGTGGAACTCCACCCTACACATGGTTGAGCGGCTGTGCGAACAGAGGCAGGCCGTAATGCATTTGTGGGAGGATACACGGGCAGGCACTTTGAGGGCAGACATGGAGTTGACAGGTGTGCAGTGGTCAAAGCTGAAAGACCTCTGTAAAGTCCTTCAGTGTTTTGAGGAATGCACATGGCTAGTAAGCGCAGACGATGCCATCATAAGCATGAGCATCCCACTTATGCGTCTGCTCATGCAAACTTTGATGCACATTAAGGAACAGGCGTCTGCAGCCGAGGTAGATGAGGAGGAAGAGGAGGAGGGAAGCCTTGATGACAGTCAGCCATTGTCTGCTCCGGGACCTCTCGTGGACGAGGTGGAGGAAGAAGAGGAAGAGGAGGAGGAGGAGGATGATGATGGGGATGATTATTTAGGGGAGGAGGATGCTTCTCATGGGGCAAGAGAAAATTTTGGCGTGGCAAGGTCTGGTACAGGGTTTGAGCGTGACTGGAGGGATGTGGATTTGCCAGAATGTGCTCCTCCACCCAGCACTCGCAGTGCATCTTTGACACCGGGAACATTGGCCCACATGTCAGATTATGCCTTGCAGATCCTAGAAAGGGACCCCCGCAATGCCAAAATGATGAACGATGATGACTACTGGTTGGCCAGCATCCTGGATCCACGCTATAAAGGCAAATTTCAAAACAAAATACCACAGGAGAACCTTGACCTAATATTGGCTAACAAACAAGCAACTCTGGTAAACCGGTTGATTGAGGCATTCCCAGCACACAGCAGCGGTGATGGTTCTCACACGAGCCGTAGGGGCCGGGGGGCAGCTTGGAAGAGGTGTTCGTGGTGCACACAGCAGAAGTGGGGTTGGAGACAGGGGTTTCATGACCATGTTGTGGACTGATTCTTCAAGTCCCCCTCACACGACTGGTAATACTGCATCTATTGAAAGTGACAGGAGACAGCAGTTGTCAACTATGGTTACAAACTACTTCTCGTCTCATATCGATGTTCTCCCGCACAGGTCATTCCCATTTGACTTTTGGGCCGCTAAACTGGACACCTGGCCTGAATTGGCACAATATGCCTTACAGGAGCTCACTTGCCCAGCTGCAAGTGTGCTATCAGAAAGAGTCTTCAGTGCAGCTGGATCAATCCTGACAGAAAAAAGGACCCATCTGTTGACCCAAAATGTGGATGATCTAACCTTCATTAAAATGAACCACGCATGGGTTTCCAAGGATTTTGTCCCACCTTCCCCTGATGACAGCTAGGTTGCCAGAAAAATGACTTGCTTTGGTCCTCCTCTTCCTCGCACTTGCCCAATTTCGCCTTTTGCAGCAGCTGAATGTCCAACATAAACATATGCCATTTTGCAAACCTCCCTAACTGGGCTGCCTTCCCCTCCATGGCCGGGGTCACCACCTAGCGCACCCAACCGTACGAGTGCCGTTGCCCTGGACAGGTGGGTGGGCCGACTCTTGGGCACGGGCACTGGCCCAGGGTCCCTCATAGTACAATGAAGTGTCTCTGATGGTGGGGGTGCACACCCGCCGTCAGACACACCGCCGTACTATGAGGGGCCCAGTGCCAGTACCGACACCCACGAGTGTGCCCCCCTTGCTTGGGCAGGGCCACAGCATTTGCAATGTTTACCTCTCCCTGCTCCTCCGCTGTGTAGTCTGGGCTGTCAAATACTTCACTGGGACTGCCACTACAAATTTGTTGAACTGATAGATGATGGTTAAGACGTAGCTATGCCCTGTCCCGCTGGCCGGGCTTTAGCTTCAGATGATCAATGGCTTCCATTTCTTTTGGACCTCGACTCACAATGACATGCAGTGGTGGTTTATCATCAGTTTTCACAGTTTTCCTACTCACAGACGTGTGACATTCCGGCACACATTTTTAAATGTGCCCTCTCATGCCAATCCCATAGAATCGTCTACGGCCTGTGGCTTCTGTCTTTTGCACTCCAAAGTTACGTGACTGATCATGATAGGCAGTGAGCAACATGTTTACATCTCTCCCTGTGATTAAAATTTGATGGAGATGAGTAACACTGATGGGATCAACGGTACTGCGATACAGCAACATTTTCTTCACAAAGTTATGTTTTCGTTGTCTTCACACACAAATTAATTGAGGGTCAGCATCGCCTCAGAGAATTGTGACGGCAGTTTTTCCCGTGATTGTTAATTCCTAGATTTCTGCAATCACTAGACTTTATGTCAGTAATTGTATGCATCTCATTTCCTATGTTGGAGAGGCTGGACTGTCTTACTGAGATAGAAATATATATGAAGATTGAAAAATACCACCAAAAGTGTATACTGGTGTACGCTTCAAAAACATTTCCTTTTTTCTACTTTTTAGATTGTTGTCTAATCCATACTGAGAACACGGAGATTTTAAATGTTTAAACTATGCTATATATACCTGCTATCCAGTGATAATGTACCATTTCTCACCTTTGTCCAATCACGTCTAATCCATACTGGGCCTGAGACCGTCTGAGCCTGCCTCCTGATCTATAGACATAGGTTTTTAATGTGTAAACTATGCTATACATACCTGTAATCTGGTGATACGCTACCCTTTCTCACCTTTGTCTAATCACGTCTAATCCATACTGGGCCTGAGACGTCTGAGTCTGCCTCCTGATCTATAGACATAGGTTTTTAATGTGTAAACTATGCTACATATATACGTGTTATCCGGTGAAACTGTACCCTTTATCAACTTTCTACAATGTTGTTGAATCCATACTGGGCCTGAGAACGGCTGCCGAGCTGTTAAGCAAGCTACAGCACCTGTGGTTTGGACACGTAATTTTTTCATTTTGTCAGGAATGCCGGTTAGGCTTAATTCCGTAATTGCGGTTGACCTGCACTTACTGGGAAATCATCGTTCGCGGGGAATAATTGGAATCCCAGATCCCCATCACTAATGGTGTCCAGCGGGTTATCAGCACCTGTAAGCGACAAAAGCTGGTCCTTTCAGTGTAACGCGCATGCAGCCCCGGACATGTAAGGGCATGATAGACCTGTTATTGCTCGATCTCGTGTGCCAGAGCCTCGTGTATCCCTCTAGTAAGCTTGACGCGTACCGCGGGGGCATGCCTGAGTCTCGGTCGTTAACGGAATAAAGCTGAGAAATCGCTAGCACAACTACAACGGACATACCACACCACACACAGAAACGACAAAGCTTGCAATCTGTCCATCTTTTCTGTAGCTTGTATGGTTGTAGTTTCCCGGGTGGAGTCCAATTAAGACACAGGCTCCAATCCTGGTGGTGCCCTTTTGGACATTCCTTTAAGGTTCAGCTATGCAATCATACAGCCCCCGGAAACCAAACACTTTGCCTTCATGGATGCAGTTTGGAGGTTCGTGAAAATAACGCCGCCCCATCGGCACTTGCCATAATTTATTGGTGGGCAGTCCGACGGTATATGATCGTGTTCGATTTCAGAATTTTTTTTTTTTGTTTTTGGTTTGTATTTTACATTTTTATTCCAGCCTTTCTTGACTTCATAAGGGCATGACAAGCCTATATCTGTGTCTCCTCCACCTCCTTCTTTTACTCCTCCACCTCTTTTCTAAATGTAGTTGCCCTTTTCCATATGTTATTTTTGTCTTCTGAGCATTTTCTCTGCATTGGGACACCTTTAAAGGTGTTTTGTAATTGTTTTCTATGTGTTTGTGTTTGCCTGCCATTGTTTTGAATGGGGTTCGACGGTGTTCTTCGAACGTTCGACGAACATTCGACGAACTTGCCTCCTGTGCGACGAACCAAAACACTAGCGGGGTGGCTCAGCACTACTCCTGATATATCGAAGTACATTGTTAATATTTAAACTATGCTATATATACCTGGTATCTGGTGATACTGTACCCTTTCTGCCAGGAAGTCCCTCCTCCAACCAACACTCTAAGTGTATCATTGACACCTGTAACATTGTCCCACATGTGTGATTATTTGTTGCGGATCTTCTTGTTATATTGTGGTGTGATCTATCCTGAGCATGTGAGTGTCTATGGGTTACTCCTGCAATTTAGATGTACATTTAAAAATTACCCCAACACTGTATACAGCTCTACGCTTGGGATGCATTACCCATTTACTGCTTGTTATATTCTGGTCTAATCCAAACTGACCAAGTGAGAGTTATTTTCTGATTGTGGAAATAGATACTGAAATTGACAACAATGACACCTACACTGTGTACAGCTGTACTCTTGAGATCCATTACCGTTTTACGGCTTTTTAGATTGTGTTGTAATCCAATACTGAGCCTGAGAGTGTCTGTGTGTGCCTCCTCAAATATCTACGGAGATTTAGAATGTTTAAAATATACTATATATACCTGCTGTCTGATGATACTGTACACTTTGTCTAATTTTTATATTCTTGTGTAATCCATACTGAGCCTGTGAGCGTCTCTGTGTGACTGATGGAATATATATGGAGATTGACAATTATCCTTTGACTGAATAGAGCTGTATGCTTCTGATACAGTGCCATATATCTGATGTTATTTTGGGTCTATTTTCTGCAAAATTTTGAAGTTTGGTGGAAGAGGCCGCGGACGTGGGCGTGGGGGGGTCAGCTGGTGCTGATGGTGGTGGTGCATCTGCTGGTAGTGGCAAAAGCACAATAGCAGCTAAGGCAAGAGGTGTTGAGCCTACGTCATGGTCTGGCTCCAGAACGCCTGGAAGGTTACCTTTTCTGGGAGTAGGTTAACTGCTTTTAAAGCCGGAGCATGAGGAACTGGTTTTGGCGTACATTGCCAAAACAGACTCCAGCAAATATGCCCTCCTCTTCTGAAGTTTCAAAAAATGCATGCACTGAGTCATCAAGTGCTGGCTCCTGGTCAGGAAGAACCCCTTTCCTTGTGTCCTTCACCCCCACCAAAAGTGAATGATGCAGCAGGCCACACTTTACATTAGTCCATGTAGCTCTTTCTATCATACCATGCCTGGGTTATCAAGTCAAATCATAAATTCCCTAGTCCAAGATGAATCAGACATGGAGTGGGGGTGGCCAGCCAGGGCAGTGGGGTTAATTGGTACCGGGCCGGTGTCTCACAGGTATGTGTCATGGTGGTGGTGACCCGTTCCGTGGCCCTGGGCGTCCATGCAAAGGGGTGAATTACATTTATAGGTGAATGATACATGACGCCACCTGTCGTTTCTAATTAGATTGACCAGCGCTGCAGTGTCGTTTCTCTGGGACAGATGTTGTGGTGCAGCTAAGATGTAGAAGCCCTGCACAGGTAGGGCCGTAGTCGCAGGGCAGATGAAAGAGTTGGTAGATGGTGTGCAGTGCAGGATGTAGCAGAGCCGTGCGCCAGGCGCAGAAGAAAGATGACAGACACAGTCATGCAGTTCCTTTACCTGTACTTGGTAAGTGCCGTCCAGGACCCAGAGTACAGATGGAGAAGGAGTTGGTCAGCCTGGAAGCCAATTTCGAATTCTCTCTCTGCAGATAGGTAGTGTGGCCTCCATTCTAGCGCTTATCTGAGGTATTTGCAGTGCTGAGTTCAATGAAGTTCCCCCTGTTGACTCTCTTTTGGAACTTTCTCGTATGGCAGGCAGCCGTAGCCTTTTCCTTCTGGCTCCCACACGTCGATGCTGGGGCCTCTGCGCCTTAGTTGGGTACAGAGCATTTACAACTGCTACTTCCTTCGGTTTCGGCTGCAGGAACGTCAGAGTCCCTACTAACTCGGAGACCGGAATCCGGACCATGCGCTCCAGCTAGGAGTGAGACTTAACTCTGCTCATCCTCCAGCTCCCCTTCTCACGTCCACACACTTCCCCTTCCCTGCACAGAGTGCCCTAACTTACCTCCTCCCGACCACAGAGAGCAGCTCCTCAGGTTCAGAAGTCTCCCTGCTGGCCTGGAGTGGGAAATGTGTTGTGTGTTAGTTGAACTGCTAGAGAGATCCTTTGTTGCTCCCAAGCATGACATCACACTCCCTAGGAGGAAGGTAATGCCACTGTGGCGACCGTACTCCTGGGGACGCCACAAGTGCACTGATGCCCAGCCACTGCTAGATGATTCTGCTGGTACATTGACCCAGACGACTACATTCCCCTCACACTCTACACAGCCAGAATGTGACCCTGAGGAAACTCAGGTTCCCCTTTCCGCATACTATACCACCTTACAAGGTGACAAAGAGGAAGGTGCAGGTGAAAGTGCAGGTTTCTTGAGCAGGTGGGGGGTATACTCATGGGCGATGGCACAGGGCCCCTCATAGTGCGCAAAAGTGTGTCTGCCGCGCCGTCAGACACACCGCCACACACCGCCGTACTATGAGGGGCCCTGTGCCAGTGCCGTCGCCAACGAGTGGGCCCCCCCGCTTGCTCCGGATCACAGCACTTGCAACATTGAAATACTTACCTCTCCCTGCTCCACCGCCATTACATCTTTTGCGTGTCCTGACAGTGATATTCTGATCAGAGAGCGCAATGACATCACGTCTGTACGCCCTCTGCCTAAACAGCCAAGTGCAGTTAGATGGAAGATGGGGACGACGAGGAGACTTATTTAATTGTTTTCAATGTTGGGACAGCAATTTTTGGGGAGCACTATACTCTGGAGAATGATATATGGGGCCCACCATACATTCCAAAGGTGGACATCAGACACTGAAGCAGCATTTACAGGGCCCATTATACACTGGAGCATTAGAAATGGGGCCCATTATATATGGAGCATTATTTGGGCCCATAACACAGTGAAGCTTCATCCATGGGGACCAACATATACTGTAGCCTTATGTGGAGCTCATCATATACTGTTTCAAACATTATATGGGACCAATGATTCTGTATGGAGAAATATATGGGCCTCATTACTCTGTATAGCGCACTATGCGGTGCCCATAATACTGTATGGAGTAATATACTGTCCGTTTTTGGAGCTATTGGAGAATTTAAAATCGATATCAGTCATGAGATGTAAAAAGTGAAGTATTTTTCATTGTACTATACCGCTATTTCTCTACCGTATCGGAGCATCATGAGTTATGGTATGTGTTAAAGGGGTGCTCTTTGGCCCAGGGCACATGAAAACCTGGAGCCAGCCCTACCCCTCCACAACTTTAGCCAAATAACCCCCAGTTTTCAGTACGTAACTATTATTATGAAGTAAATTAAGGTTGACAAGCTTCAGTAATAAAAATTAATGTTTTTGCCTTTCAAATGGGCACTGTAGGTATGTTTAATGTCCTCCACTCCCTGCCGAATTTGCTTCCCCATTGACTTGCATTGGGTTTCGTGTTTCAGTCGGCCTTCGACTTTTCACGATAATTGTCCGATTTCGTTCGACACTGCAGTGTGTCTTCAAGAAAATGGCGGAGGTAAGCGTGGACTGCACAGGCGCTGATTATGGCACCACAACACACCCACTCCAGACGTCGCCTGAAGACGCAAGACCCCACTGGCAACAGCAACACCGGGTTCGGTAAGGTGTTGCAGAGATTGTGGTATGCGTTCAGTGCTTACGCATACCGCGTTTTCCTGGGGGGATGTATCACTCTGTAGGGGATGTGTCACTCTGGATCCAGACTGTGCAGGCGCGTCACGCTTGCGCAGTCTATAAAGGCTTCAGACAGAGTGACGCTCCCCCGGTTGTATTATAGATTTGTATTTACTGTATGTAATCCATCTCTTCTATCCTGTCGGCTCCTGCTGTGATTTTATACTATGCGGCTGCTGAATTGCCAGCTTTTCTTCTATCTCTCTATGTAGCATATATATATGTGTGTATCACTGACATTTGTATATACAGTGGGTATGGAAAATATTCAGACCCCTTTACATTTTTCACTCTTTGTTTCATTGCAGCCATTTGGTAAATTCAAAAAAGTTCCTTTTTTTCTCATTAATGTACACTCTGCACCGCTTCTTGACTGAATAAAAAACAAATGTAGAAATTTTTGAAAATTTATTATAAAAAGATAAACTGAAATATCACATGGTCATAAGTATTCAGACCCTTTGCTCAGTTTTGAGTAGAAGCACCCTTTTGAGCTAGTCTTCTTGGGAATGATGAAACAAGTTTTTCACACCTGGATTTGGGTATCTTCTGCCATTCTTCTTTGCAGATCCTCTCCAGTTCCATCAGACTGGATGGTGAATGTTGGTGGACAGCCATTATCAGGTCTGTGCAGAGATGCTCAACTAGGTTTAGGTCAAGGCTCTGGTTGGGCCAGTCAAGAATGGTCACAGAGTTGTTCTGACACCACTCCTTTGTTATTTTAGCTGTGTCATTGTCTTGTTGGAATGTGAACCTTCGGCCAAGTCTGAGGTCCAGAGAACTCTGCTCTGGAAGAGGTGTTCATCCAGGATATCTCTGTACTTGGCCTCATTTATGTTTCCTTTAATTGCAACCAGTCGTCCTGTCCCTGCAGCTGAAAAACATCCCCATAGCATGATGGCTGTACAAGTTGCACGCTAACTCTCCCCACAAAGTTCCTCCTGACGCTGGCACAGTTGTAAAGACGTAATCTTTCATTGCACGCACCTCACCATTCAGTAGTGAACACTGCGTGCATGCGCTCACAAAGCAAGACTAAATTAATGGGTCGGGGGCTACCAAAATACAACTATCGACCCAAGCACTGTGGTCCCCAAGAGTCTGCCTGGCGGCCAATAAAAGGTCATCAAAGGCCATTGTGATGGTGTGATATGTTATGTGGATGTCATTTTTTGTATATTCCTATTTTTAACAATTCCAGTTATTTTCATAGTGTTTTTCTTATTACATTGTAAGTCTACAGCCTCACTGTATCTGTCTCTTGATGACCCCCTGTAGTGCATTAATCCCTAAGGCCTTTTGTTCTCCTCTGGGAGGCAACTTGTTGGACTACCCCTAGACAAGGAAGGGGGTGGGGGGAAGAACGGCAGCTGGACAAGTCAGTTCTGGTAGAGACAAGATGGTGAAAAGGCTGCATTTCAGAGAGAAGGACCCATTTTTACCCTCTGGTGCTAGAGTTGTGGAATCTCTTTTCCCTGGACATTTTATCCTGATACTGGACTGCATTCTTATTCTGGACTATCTTATCCTTTGTGTGGTGGACTGAATATGGACCTTTTCGTATTTTTGCCTGAATAAAGGTCTTGGAATTGTTCACTCTTCGCTTGCTCTGTTGATTGTGTGATACCAGAGAAGGACCCCGTGATAGCCATAAACAGCCCACGGACCTCAGGTTCCCCGCCTCTGGCCTAAACCAATCTTGTAAATCATTTGTCCCCTCCTCATCGCTTTGAATCCTATCTTAATATTGGTACTAAATTGAAATAGGAGACGCAAGACACACTTTTTCTCTCCATTACCCCATCAGTGTTTCTGATTATTGATATGTTTTCTTGGCCTACATTATGGACGAGCTATGCATTAAATAAATAAATCCAATGTCTCTGGACAACTGGCATCATCTCTGTGTGTAGATACGTAAATTAATTAGCAAGTAGCTGACAATTTCTGAAAAAGCAAACAGTTACTGTGTATTACTGATATCAATAATAATCTGATATTAACACTATCCACAGATGTCTGTGACGAGGCAATGTAATCACTTCTGTGAGTTCAAGAGCAAGGATTTTCAGCCTTGGGAAACCACAGAAATGTAATGCTGCCTGATAAATTATAGTCATGTTTGACATGTTTAGGATAGTGAAAGCAAGGTCGGAAACATGGTGATCATATTATTCCATTAGGAGATTCCTGTGAGAATAAAAATATATCAAGTAACACCATGTCCTTCCATACAGTTGACTATCCTCCTCACCTGACCAGATAGAGGGGTCTGGATGAGTGCATATATATTATCTTCTCCATAGACACCCATTGTCAGATCCAAGGAGAATCACGTGCATTGTAGTTCCACCTAAATTTCTTCAGACTCTACTAATTTGTAACATAATTCATATTTTATCCCTTTTATTTTTTAGTGTTATTGCTTTTATATACGTCTTTTTGTTATTTCATGTTCTGTAACTGTCATGACTCAGCTGTCAGGTGACCTGGGACCTGGTGCTCCTTCCCTGTCCCTTACACTAGGGGGCGCCCTAGCTTGCCCTCTTCCTGGCATACTTCTGAAGGTGAAGATGCCGAGGCCTCCACCTTTGTCTTATCTCCTGAATCAGCCCTCCGTCTGTTACCTCCCCCCACCAAGGGAAGAGGGGAGTTGCCATGCACCGCAGTACACCAACCCGATGAACAAGGCAACATGGGCAAAGATAAATGAAAATAACAGGCATACAAATATTCATTCACATATAACAGAGGAATGCAACAGGGAGTGGAGGATGGGGATAAACCAAAATAAGAGAAGGGAATTATTACACTTACAAACCTACCCAACAGTCACTGATAACTCCTCCAAAGTCCTTTTCATTTAAACACATCTCCTCCAAGATATGCAGCATAGGCTAGCTCTGACATGAGTTTCAATCAGGACCCAGATTATATAGAGGATGGGAGTGGCTAACCATGCTCAACTGAGAGCTCAGACTTCCAGAGCTCCCAACATGACCAATTAACCCCTGTTCTGCCAAAAGAAATAAGCACCATTTAAAAAGGTGAAGTGCTTCTTTTCAGTGCAGGAGTAGGAGCAATCAGATGCTGCGGTCTTCAGGACCCTCTCTGTTATGGTAACCCAGCAATAGTAACCTTTTTTAAGCACTGAACTGTTTTTCTACATTAAATATAAAATGTAATAAGTTTATTCCTTGCTGTTCTAAATCAACCACCAACCCTGAAGAGTGAAAATATAGCCTGGTTGTGCTGCCCTGTGTATGCCATAGTGCAATAACTGTATGCATCAACTATGCTAGAGTATTACTCATTGCGTGCGTCCTGCTGGCCTATCAAAATGGCAAGTTCTGATTGCAAAAAGTGTGATGTGGATGCAGGAACTAAACGTGGGTTGTGCGTTTTTCTCATTGCTAGACTATTGCGATAGATGAGTGTGAGAAGCAGAGCCCCACTTTACAGTCGCATCGGTCACATATGCAGCAAGTGAGTGGCATTTGTGAAAGCCTATGTGAATTTTTACATTTATTCTTTTTATTTTAACTCATTCATGATCTTTGACCTAACATGTCATAACCCTCTTAGGCTACGTTCCCACAATCAAGAAGTAGCAGCGCTTGCACATTGGAGGCAGCATATGTTCGCTGCATCCAAAACGCTGCCTTCTATTGATAGCAGGTAAATACTCCGCATGTGTTTACTGAACCATGCGGATTTAGCACAATCAATACATTATATTGATTAAATTGCTGTTGCGGAGACCACCATCTCCGCAAGAGAAATTGACCTGCTGTGGTTTTGAAAGACGCGACTCATGTCAGTGTTTGCAGGTTATCTGCAGGCGCACATGCACACATAGTGGACCCCATCCACTTGGCTGTAACATCTTGCTGCAATGGGTTTGACGCTGCATAAATACACATCTTTAAACCATCATCAATTCCTTTGTGTGGGCACATACAGTTGACTTAATTTTATCTGTGTAGTTATATGTGTCTGTATCCATCCACAAAAAAATTATTGCATTAAATAAAGGTAATTTCTGAGGATGTCAAATAAGAGTGGCTGGTTCTCATCATGCAGGAAAAAGTTACAAAACCATATCTAAATCATTTGGACTGTAGCAATCCACAGTCAGACAGACTGTGTGCAAATGTAGGAAATTCAAGACTCTAATAATACCTCTACAGGGTTAGTCAACTAATAATCAATCCAAGAGCAAAGAGTATATTAGTTTGCAATGTTACAAAGCATCCCAAGGTAACTTCCAAGCAACTAAAGGCCTCTCTCACATCAACTTATATCCTATCAGGAGGATCCTGAGCAACAATGGTGTGAATGTTTTGGAAAGAGAAAGCAATTGCTTGTTGAGGTGATCTTTAGCAAACTGTTAATGAACGGCAATATTCTTTTTTGAGAGCAGTTGCTTTCTCTTTCAAATGCATGCTCACCATCGTTGCTCAGCATCCTCATGATAGGACATAAGTTAATGTGAGAGAGGCCTTTAGTTGCTTGGAGGTTACCTTGGGATGCTTTGTAACATTGCAAACTAATATACTCTTTGCTTTTGGAATGACGTTTATTAGTTGACTAACCCTGTGGAGGGATTATTAGAGTCTTGAATTTCCTCAATTTGCACACAGTCTGTCTGATTGTGGATTGTTACAGTCCAAATGATTTAGAGATGGTTTTGTAACTTTTCCTGCATGATGAGAAACAACAACTCTTATTTTGAGATTAGAGATGAGTGAATTTGTTGGGATTCGGTTTCCGAATTCGAGCGGCATCGAATGTTGTTTTTGCAATATTTGTCAAACACAGCCAAATGTCATTAGAGTCAATGGGAGTAGAAATTACCGAATATGTTCGGAACCATTCATTAAACATACATTTGGGAAGATTAGTCTTCAAATATGGCACGAATATGTCAAAACCAGATTTGGGGACAAAAAATGAACAAATTCGCTCAACTCTATTTGAGACTCTCAGAAATCTCCTTTATTCATGTCATTGTACACTTCCATAAAGATGTGTTCTGAAGATTAGACTTTAATAGATCCCTTTAAGTAAAACTGGCGGCCCACTCATACCTGATTGTCATCCCATTGATTGAAAAACAACAGACCCTAATTTTGCCTTCAAACTATCTGCTAATCTTGAAGACTCTCATACTTTTGCCACAGATGTTGAAACATTTTCCTCAATTAAAAAGACAATTATTGCTGACTCTTTTGTTTTCTTTATCTACTTTATCTACTGAGAAATAAAAATAGGTCAAATTTATGCAGAAATATAGAAAATTCATAAAGGTTCACAAACTTTGAAGCAAGAAATCATAAGGCATAGTAAACACATTTAAGGCCAGAGATGTAACCTTAGGCACCTGAGTATTGATGCAAAATCTGTAACAGCACCTCCATATGTGCCATTTATAATAGTGATATTTTTGTTATGACAAATGATTGGTACTTAGCATGAAAAGGTTTAGTGTATATAAAAAGGAGGCAAGTAACAATGTTCTTAAATGGCTTCTTTTACTTTGCTGTCTTGATCTGTAGGGTGATGATATTACCCAAATTCTACAGAGAAATAGGATGCACAAAATGTTGTTGCCTTGGGGAGGAAAAGGTTTGAGCTTTTCAAGTCTCTTTATCTAAATGAAAAAATAATAGGATTTTTTTCAAGGATTCAAACTGATCTTAAGATGAGAAAATCCTCTGTTTGCCTTTTTTTTTTTCAAACCATGAACACAAATCCAAAGCCGTCTTAAGCCAACTCTATGATCAGGTCTTATGAACTAATTGCTAGTATTGTGTTTATAGGGATTGATAAAATTCTGTTGTGCAGTAAGGATTTTGAGCTGCTGTAATATGATAAGATTAACTCAATTACATTTCTGGACTTTCATTAGAAGTTTGGAATAACAGCTAAAATGCGAAAAAAACCTCTTAAAAAAATAAATAAATATATGTTAAAAAGGATAATACTCCTAGAAGACAAACTACATCACACACAACACACAAACAAAAAAGAAAAATTGCTACCACAGGCTTAACACAGGACCTATTCTGTAGCCTGCCTACCAGCGGAAGTTGGCACCCTATGATACACAGCAGAGGTGCCCCCACTCCTCAGTGGCTGTCCCTATTGTCCCTTGGAATAATCACAGATTCCCAAAGGAATCTAAAACCAGTAGGATAACCAACCTTACCAACCCAAAATGGTACCCGCCATGCGCTAATATTTAGATACACAAAAAGATAATCATTGCTATAGATACATCGATTTCCATTTAGTTTGTGACCCTAGGGGTATAACTGTAAATCAGTGATCAATACTTGGAGAAAAAGAAGAATGTCACAATTGGGTGAAATAGGCTAATGAGATATGGTAGCAATCAATGATAATGCATAAAACTACCAGTTTTCATGTTGTCTGTCCCTAATTTTAGCTCTTAGGGAAGCTTTTTGTCACTAAGGTGTTGTGTATATGTTTGGTTTGGCCTCCCATTGAATTTAATGGGGTTTGGGTAGGTTCGTTGAACTGTGTCGCTAATGTCTAAACGTTTGGGGAATCGACTAAACCTTAAAAGGTTTGCTCACCTCCAGTTTTTTTTCAGAAACACCCAGATGGCAGAAATATGAGTTTCACACAGTACTATTGGTAGAAAGACTTAAGAAAAGTAACACAAGTCGTTGACTGATAAAATGACCCACAGCAGAACCTTTTATAATAGCACAGAAGCAGTCAACCATGGGTCTTGCATGAGGCATCAGGGTCGGGGCCAGCATTAACAGCTTGCAATTGAAGTTTCAATGAGGACCTAGTGGTTAAAGGATCGGTGTAATCCTTATTTGCTGGGAGCCCTAATACCTCATGCCATGCAGCATCTCGCTTTTTATCCCAGCCACACTCAGATGGCCCAACATACAGTGAAGGAAATAATTATTTGATCCCTAAGACATGAACAGTCTATAATTTTAACCCCTTTCCTACATTGGACGTAATATTCCGTCCATGTGACTTGGGCCCTAAGTTCCATGGACGGAATATTACGTCATAGCGATCAGCGGCGCCCACGTGGTGAGCGCGCTGATCGCGGCCGGGTTTCAGCTGATTATCACAGCTGACACCCGGCACAATGTGTCAGGGCCGGACATGGACCGCCCCCGACACGTTAACCCCTTGCACACCGCGATCAAACACGATCGCAGTGTACCGGGGGTTAAAGGGAAGCATCGGCAGTGAGGGGGCTCCCTCCGTGCTTCCCTGAGCCCCCCACAGCAGCGCAATGTGCAGCGCTGCTGCGGGAGTCTCTTTCCCTACAGGTTCCCGGATCCAAGATGGCGACGGGGACCTTCGGGGGCCTGTAGGGAGCTGACTTCCTCAGTGCCTGCAAAGCGCAGGCATGAGGAAGTCTGCGTCTATGCCTGTGACAGATAGCTGATCTGTCACAGTGATCTGTGATGTGACAGATCAGCGATTTGTCACAGGACAGTTATGTCCCCCCTGGGACAATGTAAGAAAGTTAAAAAAAGAAAAGTGTAAAAATAATTACAAAAAAAAAAATCGCTAAATAAATAAAAAAAAAAAATATTCCCTAATAAATTCATTTTTTGGAAATAATAATAAAAAAAACAATAAAAGTACACATATTTGGCATCGCTGCGTCCGTAATGACACGCCATATAAAACTGTCCCATTAGTTAACCCCTTTAGCGAACCCCTTAAAAAATAAAAAACGAAGCAAAAAATAATGATTTATTATCATACCACCGAACAAAAAGTGAAATAACGCGCGATCAAAAAGACGCATATAAATATCCATGGTACCGCTGAAAACGTCATCTTGTCCTGCAAAAAACGAGCCACCATACAGCATCATCAGCAAAAAAATAAAAAAGTTATAGCTCGCAGAATAAAGCAATGCAAAAATAATTATTTTTTATATAAAATTGTTTTCATTGCATAAAAGCGCCAAAACATAAAAAAAACCTAAATGAGGTATCGCTGTAACCGTACTGACCAGAAGAATAAAACCGCTTTATCAATTTTACCTCACGCGGAAAGGTGTAAACGCATCCCCCAAAAGAAATTCATGAAGCGATGGTTTTTGTTCATTCTGCATCCCAAAAATCGGAATAAAAAGTGATCAAAAGATGTCACGTGCCCGAAAATGATACCAATAAAAAAGTCAACTCGTCCCTCAAAAAATAAGACCTCACATGACTCGGTGGGTCAAAATATGGAAAAATTATAGCTCTCAATATGTGGTGATGTAAAAACTATTTTTACAATAAAAAGCGTCTTTTATCGTGTGACAGCTGCCAAACATAAAAGCCACCATAAATAGTAAATCAAACCCCCCGTTATCACCCCCTTAGTTAGGGAAAAATAATAAAATTAAAAGAAAATGTATTTATTTCCATTTTCCCATTAGGGTTAGGGCTAGGGTTAGGGTTAGGGCTAGGGTTGAGATTAGGGTTAGGGGTGTGTTGGGGTTAGGGTTGGAGTTATAATTGGGTGGTTTCCACTGTCTGGGCACATCAGGTGCTCTCCAAATGCAACATGGCATCTGATCTCAATTCCAGCCAATTCTGCGTTGAAAAAGTCAAATGGTGCTCCTTCCCTTCCAAGCTCTGCCATGCGCCCAAACAGTGGTTTATCCCCACATATAGGGTATCAGCCTACTCAGGACAAATTGCAAAACAACTTTTGGGGTCCAACTTCTCCTGTTACCCTTAGGAAAATAAAAAATTGGGGGCAAAAATATAATTTTTGTGGAAAAAAATGTTTTTTTTTATTTTCACGCCCGGGCGTTATAAACTTCTGTGAAGCACTTGGGGGTTCAAAGTGCTCACCACACATCTAGATAAGTTCCTTAGGGGGTCTAGTTTCCAAAATGGGGTCACTTGTGGTGGGTTTCCACTATTTAGGTACATCAGGGGCTCTCCAAAAGCAACATGACACCCTCAGACCATTCCATCAAAGTCTGCATTCCAAAACATCACTACTTCCCTTCCGAGCCCCGACGTGTACCCATACAGTAGTTTTCTCCCACATATGGGGTATCAGCGTACTCAGGACAAATTGGACAACAACTTTTGGGGTCCACTTTCTCCTGATACCCTTGGGAAAATAAAAAAATTGGTGACCAAAAGATCATGTTTGTGGAAAAAATACGATTTTTTTTATTTTCACACCTGGGCGTTATAAACTTCTGTGAAGCACTGGGGGGTTCAAAGTGCTCAACACTCATCTAGATAAGTTCCTTGGGGGGTTTAGTTTCCAAAATGGTGTCATTTGTGGGGGGTTTCCACTGTTTTGGTACATCAGGGGTTTTCCAATCGCGACATGGTGTCCGATCTCAAGTCCAGCCAAAAAAGTCAAATGGCGATGCTTCCCTTCTGAGCTCTGCCATGCGCCAAAATAGTCGTTTACACCCACATATGGGGTATCAGCGTACTCAGAACAAATTGCACAATAACTTTTAGGGTCCTGTTACCCTTGGAAAATAAAAATTGGGGGTGAAGAGATCATTTTTGTGGAAAAAATATGATTTTTTAATTGTACCGATGTACATTATAAACTTCTGTGAAGCCCTTGTGGGTTCAAAGTTCTCACCACACATCTAGATAAGTTCCTTGGGGGGTCTAGTTTCCAAAATGGGGTCACTTGTGGGGGGTTTCCACTGTTTAGGTACATCAGGGGCTCTCCAAACGTGACATGGCGTCCGATCTGAATTCCAGCCAATTTTGCATTGAAAAAGTCAAACGGCGCTCCTTCCATTCTGAGCTCTGCCATGCGCCGAAACAGTGGTTCCCCCCACATATCAGGTATCAGCGTACTCAGGACAAATTGCACAATAACTTTTCCAGTCCAATTTCTCCTGTTACCCTTGGTAAAGTAAAAAAATTGAACCTGAAGTATTTTTTTTGTGAAAAAAAGTTAAATGTTCATTTTTTTTAAATATTCAAAAAAATTCCTGTGACGCACCTGAAGGGTTAATAAACTTCTTGAATGTGGTTTTGAGCACCTTAAGGGGTGCAGTTTTTAGAATGGTGTCACTTTTGGGTATTTTCTATCATATAGACCCCTCAATGTGGCTTCAAATGTGATGTGGTCCGTAAAAATAAAATGGTGTTACAAAAATGAGAAATCGCTGGTCAACTTTTAACCCTTATAACTTCCTAACAAAAAAAAATGTTGGTTCCAAAATTGTGCTGATGTAAAGTAAACATGTGGGAAATGTTATTTATTAAGTTTTTTGTGTGCCGTATCTCTGTGATTTAAGGGCATAAAAATTCAAAGTTGGAAAATTGCGAAATTTTAAAATTTTTTGCCAATTTCCATTTTTTCACAAATAAACGCAAGTTATTTGAATGAAATTTTACCACTAGCATGAAGTACAATATGTCACGAGAAAACAATGTCAGAATCACCGGGATCCATGGAAGCGTTTCAGAGTTATTACCTCATAAATGGACAGTGGTCAGAATTGTAAAAACTGGCCCGGGAGTTAACGTGCAAACCACCCTTGGTAGTGGAGGGGTTAAGGGTAGGTTAATTTTAACATTGAGAGGCAGAATAGCAAAAATAAAATCCAGAAAATCACATTGTATAAATTATATAACTTTATTTGCATTTTGCAGTGAGAAATAAGTATTTGATCCCTCTGGCAAAAAAAAAAGACTTAATGCGTACTTGATGGCAAAACCCTTTTTGGCAAGCACAGCAGTCAGACGTTTTTTGCAGTTGATGAGTTTTGCGCACATGTCAGGTTGAATTTTGGTCCACTGCTCTTTGCAAGTCATCTCAAAATCATCAAGATTATGAGGCTGTCGCTTGGCAACTTGGAGCTTCAACTTCCTCCATAAGTTTTCTATGGGATCAAGGTCTGGAGACTGGCTAGGCCACTCCATAACCTTAATGTGCTTCTTTTTGAGCAACTCCTTTGATGCCTTGGCTGTATGTTTTGGGTCATTGACTTTCTGGAAGACCCAGCCACGACCCATTTTTAAAGTCCTGGCTGAGGGAAGGAGGTTGTCACTCAGGATTATACGGTACATGGCTCCATCCATTCTCCCATTGAAGTGGTGAAATAGTCCTATGCCCTTAGCAGAGAAACACCCCCAAAACACAATGTTTCCACCTCTATGCTTGACAGTGGGGACGGTGTTCTTTGGGTCACAGGTAGCATTTCTCTTCCTCCAAACACAGAAAGCTGAGTTAATGCCAAAGAGCTCAATTTTTGCCCCATCTGACCACAGCACCTTCTCCCTATCATTCACAGAATCATCTAGTTGTTCATTGACAAATTTGCACATGTGCTTTCTTGAGCAGGGGGACCTTGTGGGCACTGCAGGATTTTAAACCTTTATGGCGTAATGTGTCACCAATAGTGTTGAGCATTCCGATACCGCAAGTATCGGGTATCGGCCGATATTCGCTGTATCGGAATTCCGATACTTAGTTCCGATACTTTTTTCATATTGAATACCGGAATCGGAAGTTCCCATAATGCTAGGAGCCCGCTCGATTTGATTCAGCCAATGGGGATCCTCAGAAGTGTGGGCACATCCTGTTAGTCATGTAAGCATGTTAACTACTGGCATGGCTGTGATTGGCTGCTGAAATGATGTCATGATGCACTATAAAAACCGCAGCAGCCGCCATTTCGGGTTCACTCTGCTGTGAATTCAGTTAGGGACAGGCTGCTGTTGAAGACTGTGAGGGACAGTTAGAAATAGCGATCATCAAACATATCTATTGCTCTACCCAGGCTACATAATCCACCACTGTAGCATTTTTTTAGCCAGCGCTGTTTTAATGGCTGTCTGCAAGGGCTGTGTGAGTGCAGACCCACGCTGTGTAGTGTGTCCTGCAGGCACGTCTGCTTGTAGGCCGCCCAGCGTGTGTCTCTGCCTCATACACATTTTTCTTTTATTGCTGCTTTTTTTTTCTCCTGTATAGTGTGCTTCCATACGTATCCATATACGTTGGTTGCAAACAGTAAAGGAATGGACAGCGGAGCCTTTCAGCAGCCTTTCAGTGCTATAGCCCATTTCTCTGCACTGTTTTTGGCTGTTTGATAGGTCTCTCTGTGTGTGAGTGCAGCTCACGTTGCAGTGTGTTCTACAGCCACCGATGGTTGTAGTCCGCTCAGCGTGCGTCACTACCTCATACATAGTCCTTTTTTTGCAGCTAATTTGTCCAGATTTTTGCTCCTATATTAGTGTGCTTCCATCCGCATCCATTGTCATTGGTTGGTTGCAAACACTATATAGGATTAGATAGAGGAGCCTTTTTGCTGGCTTGTGCCCTTCAGGGCCAGCCAGACTAGTATCACCCTATTTTTGGAGCCTCATCAATTGCATTGTAGGTTAGCTTCCTGCATTGTAATCGCTCCAAAAAGTTTGTGATACTATAGCTTTCAAACTTTGGTAACATCCTTTTATTTTCCCCCCCCCCAAAAAAAAAGGAAATAAAGTTCACCAAACACTCCACTTTAGAGTTGTGTAGGCCACATTAGATCATATTAAAGTGTAGTACACACACTGTTAGCCAAATTAGTGTTTCTTATACTGGTTAGCAGGTGTTCAGGAATAAGAACACTAAGCCCCCCCTTTTTTACTTTTCTGCCTATCTTTATCAGTCTACCAAGATGAAGAAGGCAGGGAGTAAGGCACGTGGTCGTGGCCGTGGAGTTTCAGCAGGGAGAGGACGGGGGGATTCAGCAGGGAGAGGACGTGGGGATTCGGTGTCTGCTGCGCCCACCAGTGACCCGGCATCCCCCACTTTTACCAGGCAACAGTCCTTCATGCGCAGCTTTGTAGGACCTCGCCGTACCCCACTGCTGCGTGACGAACAAATTGAAGCCGTTGTCGGATGGATGGCAGCTAACGCATCCACTTCAATGACTTCCGCATCCTCCCAGGGCCAGAGCACTGAAGAGCAACCCTCTGTCTCTTCACCACCTGCCAAATTGCCCAGGCAGTCTGAGAGCCCTGGACAGGAGCCATCTCAATCTTTACTTCTGTTCTCAGAATCTGTTGGCTTGGAAAGAGGTGGCCAGCCAAGCAGCATTCTAGAGCGTGAAGAAGAGGGAGTATGCAGTGATGCGCAACTGCTTTGTCCCTCTGAATCTGAAGAGGCGGGTGGGCCAGTGCCTATTGTCAGCACACCTCAGTGCTCATCTGATGATGATGAGACTCAGTTGCCAATTTCTGGTGCGTACGGTGCTGGCGAGACAACCCAGGACCAGCCGGTGCTTGAAGAGGGGAGTGGAGATGATGAGGTCCTTGACCCATCATGGCGTCAGCCACAGGAAGGTGGTGGGAGCAGCTCCGAAGAAGAGATTCCCCGAACGGCCAAAAGAGGAGGGAGAGGGCGGGGGCAGACTTGGTTGCCTGTAGCCTCCACTTTGGCACCCGTGAGGAGCAATCCTCTTCCAAAACACAAAACGGGCGCTCCCAGGACTTGCAGTGCGTGGTCTTTTTTTGACACAGTTGCAGATGACATTTGCTTTGTCAAAATCAAGCTGTGTCATCAGAAAGAGAAACGAGGGAAAAATGTGAGCAACCTCAATACCACAAATATGTGGAAACATGTGCGTACCAAGCACGAGGTGGAGTTACACAGACACACTGAAGATGTAGGCCAACCTTCAGCAGCACCTACCACCTCTTCAGCTCGTGTTGGGGCCTCTTCCTCCAGCTCACACACAGCTGGTTCGGCTTCCTCACTGGAACGCCATGGAAGAACCACTGCCACTGTTGTCCAGAGACCCAGTGAAATTCCACCCACTGAACCACATTCGCAGTCATCAGCACACTCCCAGGCCACTCACCAGCAATCGGTAGCACAGGCATGGGAGAAAAAGCGGCCATACTCGGCAAACCATCCCCGAGCACTGGCTCTGAATGCCAGCATTGCCAAACTACTGGCCCTTGAGGTGCTGTCATTCAGGCTGGTGGAGACTGACACCTTCCGGAACTTTATGTCATTGGCAGTTCCACAATACAATGTGCCCAGCCGCTTTTATTTCAGCAGGCAAGCCGTCCCTGCCCTGCAAAAGCATGTGGAGGGAAAAATTAAAAATGCGCTACTAAATGCCGTCAGTAGCAAGGTCCACCTGACCACCGATGCGTAGACCAGTAGCCATGGACAGGGACGATACCTTTCCCTCACTGCCCATTGGGTCAATGTTGTGGAGCCGGGTACAGATCTGGAGAGTGGCTCTGTACGTATTCTGCCAACTCCAAGGATTGCAGGAATGCAGTCTGTACATATTGAGTCCTCCTCCTACTCTAGTTCCTCGGAATCAGCACTGCGTGAGCCTGTTAGGCCAGATATTAGCACAGGTGTGGCCAAATGTCAACAGGCCATCCTTAAATTAATTTCTTTGGGGAATCGGAGCCACACAGCACAGGAGCTCTGGAATGCCATCAAGCAGGAGAGCGATGTGTGGTTTGTGGCAGTGAATCTCCAGCCAGGTTTGGTAGTGAGTGACAATGGCCGAAATCTAGTGGCAGCTCTGGGCCTAGGCAACCTCACTCACATACCATGTCTGGCACACGTGCTCAATTTGGTCGTGCAGAGCTTTCTGAGGGACTATCCGGATCTTGATGCACTGCTGCACAAGGTTCGCCTAGAGTGTGCTCACTTGCGGCGTTCCAGCATGGCAAGATCGCGCATTGCATCTCTGCAATGCCGATTCCGCCTGCCAGAACATCGCATCATATGTGACCTCCCCACCAGGTGGAATTCAACGTTACATACTGTATGTTGGAGCGGTTGTGTGAGCAGCAGGCAGCAGTAATGGAGTACCAGCTGCATCAGGCGCAAACAAGTCGCACTGTGCGCCGGACACACTTCACCACCACTGAGTGGGCCACTATGAGGGACATCTGCCAAGTTTTGCGTGCCTTCGATGACTCCACACGGATGGCCAGTGCAGATGATGCACTAATCAGCATGACTGTCCCCCTCATCTGTCTGCTTCAAAAAACCTTACAAGCACTAAGTGAGGAGGTTTTTGAAGAGGTCGAGGATGAGCAGTCAGAAATGCCATCTGCTTCTGGCAAGTCTGCGCAATGTGCTTCCACACAAAGGCCCAGGCAGGGGACACTTAGTGAGGAGGATGACGAGGAGTCAATGGAGGAGGAGGAACACATCTCTCCAGAGGAGGGAGGTACACAAGGCTCTAGTAGTCAGTGAGGGTGGGGTGACAGCGTTTCCGGTCCAGTTGGCAGTCTGCAGCACATGGTTGATTTCATGCTGCAGTGCTTGTTAAATGACAGCCGCATCGCCAACATTCTCCACACGGCTGATTATTGGGTGTACACCCTCCTAGATCCTCGCTACCGGGACAACTTACAAAGCCTCATACCACAGTTGAACCGGGAGCGAAAAATGCGGGAGTACCAAGAAACACTTGTGCAGGCCATCATGTTCTCCATTCCCCCCACAAGTGTTGCTGGTAGTGCTTTTCAAAGCAGCCATGTGGGTAGAGGCAGTGGAGGAAGCTCTGCACAAAGAGGTAGCAGAGGCAGTGCCGCAGGACAAGGCAAGGCCAGTATGGCCCAAATGTGGAAAAGTTTTGTGGGACCGCCACAAACGGCTACACCATCACAGACGGCTCCAGTCATCAGGAGGCAACGTTTCCGTCAGATGGTGACAGACTACTTGTCTTGCCCTGTTAGTATTCTCCCAGACGGCTCTTCCCCGTTCAAGTATTGGGTCTCTAAGCTGGATACATGGCCAGAGCTTAGCCAGTATGCATTGGAGGTGCTGGCTTGCCCTGCTGCCAGTGTATTATCGGAACGTGTCTTTAGTGCTGCAGGTGGTGTGGTAACAGACGGTCGCACGCGACTATCCGCCGATAATGTTGACCGGCTTACTTTTCTGAAAATGAACAAGGTCTGGATCTCACCTGAATTTGCCAGTCCTCTTCCAGAATAAATAATTGGCTGGCAACAGGATCCAGGTCTCCTGTTGTGTTCATGTTTCTATAACCTGAACTTTATTTCCTGGGCTACAACAACGCCCGTTGTTGCTCAGAAGTGCTGTCCACACAGACAAAACACTCGCTCATGTGTAAGTGGGGTTCGGTAACGTCAGCTGATCCCCTGCTGTGTGTATGGCAAAGTGTCCTGCTCCCTCCACAGTCAAACAACCTCAGATTTACACCTGGCACCAAGTAGGCCTCGGTCTACTACCTGATTTTCCCTGGGCGCCGACACCGCCAGTTGGTGCTCAGAAGTGCTGTCCGCACAGACAAAACACTCGCTCATGTGTAAGTGGGGTTCGGTAACGTCAGCTGACCCCCCAAACTCTTCTGCTGCCTACAACTTCTGACTACCTCTGATTTAATATGTTCTCTGATTTGCCCTCTGTCTCCACTCTGTTTTGAGTATTTCCTCCGGCCTACAACACCGCCTGTTTCTGCTCTCAAGTGCCGTCTGCACAATCCACACTTGTTCCTGTGTTACCTGGGTCCTGTAACATCTGCTCATCTCCAGAGGTGAGCACGGCAATGTCTCCTGCTTTATCTACATTCCCACTACTTGTAGTGGAAATGTGGACAGAGCAGGAGACATTGCCTGACTCACCTCTAGGGAGAAGCTGCTGTTACAGAACCCCAGTAACACAGGAACAAGTGTGGGTTGTGCAGACGGCATTTCAGAGCAGCAACTGGCGTGGTTGGAAGCCAGAGGAAATACTCGAAACAGAGTGAAGACAGAGGCCTAATTGGAGTACGTTGACAGTTAGTAGTAGTCTAGAAACAATCGCAAACTGCCACCAAGTAGGCCTCGGCCTACTACCTGATTTTCCCTGGGCTCCGACACCGCCAGTTGGTGCTCAGAAGTGCTGTCCGCACAGACAAAACACTCGCTCATGTGTAAGTGGGGTTCGGTAACGTCAGCTGATCCCCTGCTGTGTGTACGGCAAACTCTCCTGCTGCCTCCAAATTCAAACAACGTCTTATCTTAAACTGCCTCCAAGTAGGCCTCAGCCTACAAAATGACTATGCCTGGGCTCCAACATCGTCAGTTGTTGTTCGGAAGTGCTGTCCACACAGAAAAAAACACTCGTTCATGTGAAAGTGGGGTTCGGTAACGTCAGCTGATCCCCTGCTGTGTGGAGGGCAAAGTGTCCTGCTCTCTCCAAAGTCAAAATACCTCAGCTTTACACCTGGCTCCTAGTAGGCCTCGGCCTGCACCCTGATTGTCCCTGGGCTCCAACAACGCTAGTTGGTGCTAGGAAGTGCTGTCCACACAGAAAAACACACTTGTTCATGTGAAAGTCGGGGTCAGTAACGTCAGCTGATCCCCTGCTGTGAGGAGGGCAAAGTGCTGCTGCCTCCAAATTATAACTACTTCAGATTTAAACATTCTCTGATTTGGCCTCTGTCTCCACTCTGTCTCTAGTATTTCCCCTGACCTCCAACACCGCCAGTTCCTGCTCACAGTTGCCGTCCACGCATTCCACACGTGTTCCTGTGTTCCTGGTGTTCTGTTACGTCAGTAGATCCCCCAATGTGTGTCCACCACTGTCTCCTGCGCTGTCCACCTTCCCACTGCAAGCGGTGGGAATGTGGACAGAGCAGGAGACAGTGGCAGACACACATCAAGGGCTCTGCTGACATTACAGAACCCCAGTAACCCAGGAACACGTGTGGATTGGGCAGACGGCTGCTGTACGCATAAACTGGTGGTGTTGGTGGTCACGTGAAATCCTGGAAACAGAGTGGAGACAGATGCCTAATTGGAGCACGTTGACAGTCTGTTGTAGCCTACAAACAATCTAAAACTGCCACCAAGTAGGCCTCGGCCTGCACCCTGATTGTCCCTGGGCTCCAACAACGCTAGTTGGTGCTCGGAAGTGCTGTCCACACAGAAAAACACACTTGTTCATGTGAAAGTGGGGGTCAGTAACGTCAGCTGATCCCCTGCTGTGTGGAGGGCAAAGTGTCCTGCTCCCTCCAAAGTCAAAATACCTCAGCTTTACACCTGGCTCCTAGTAGGCCTCGGCCTGCACCCTGATTGTCCCTGGGTTCCAACAACGCTAGTAGGTGCTCGGAAGTGCTGTCCACACAGAAAAGCACACTTGTTCATGTGAAAGTGGGGGTCAGTAACGTCAGCTGATCCCCTGCTGTGTGGAGGGCAAAGTGTCCTGCTCCCTCCAAAGTCAAAATACCTCAGCTTTACACCTGGCTCCTAGTAGGCCTCGGCCTGCACCCTGATTGTCCCTAGGTTCCAACAACGTTAGTTGGTGCTCGGATGTGCTGTCCACACAGAAAAACACACTTGTTCATGAGAAAGTGGGGGGTCAGTAACGGCAGCTGATTCCCTGCTGTGTGGAGGGCAAAGTGCTGCTGCCTCCAAATTGTAACTACTTCAGTTTTAAACATTCTCTGATTTGGCCTCTGTCTCCACTCTGTCTCTGGTATTTCCCGTGACCTCCAACACCGCCAGTTCCTGATCACAGTTGCCGTCCACGCATTCCACACGTGTTCCTGGTGTTCTGTTACGTGAGCAGATCCCCCAATGTGTGTCCACCACTGTCTCCTGCACTGTCCACCTTCCCACTGCAAGCGGTGGGAATGTGGACAGAGCAGGAGACAGTGGCAGACACACATCAGGGGCTCTGCTGACATTACAGAACCCCAGTAACCCAGGAACACGTGTGGATTGGGCAGACGGCTGCTGTACGCATAAACTGGCGGTGTTGGTGGTCACGTGAAATCCTGGAAGCAGAGTGGAGACAAATGCCTAATTGGAGCACGTTGACAGTCTGTTGTAGCCTACAAACAATCAAAAACTGCCACCAAGTAGGCCTCGGCCTGCACCATGATTGTCCCTGGGCTCTAACAACGCCAGTTGGTGCTCGGCAGTGTCTTTGGCACGGGTACTCCCTGTCGCCCAGCCTGGTTCCAGCACACCAGCTGTTTGCGGGTAGTGTCAAGGTCACTATGCCACCAATCCGTTGTCCTGTCGTCTTGCGGCCGGGTTAGCTGACTCTACGGTGCCTGCAGTTTAGGTGACTCCTACGTGGGCTGCGGGAACTGGCACTGAAGGCTGGATCCGTAGTGCCAATGGGACATGGACCACCTGTAGGACTGTGGGTTTCGGTAACTGCGGCCGGCTTGTGGCCTGGCTACTTTGCTTTGAATGGGTACCTTCTGCTACCCACCCGGGTTCCAGCACTGTCTGCTGGTTCTCGCCAGAGCCTTTGGCCTAGGTGCCTCCATCTCGGTATCCGAAGTCCAGCACTGTCAGCTGGTCCTTGGTAGTTCTTTCTAGCACAGGTACCTCCTGCCTAGTAACCGTGGTCCAGCACCGTCAGCTGTTCCTCGGTAGTGCCATTGGCTCTTGTAGCTTTTGCTACCCATCTGGGTTCCAGCACCGTCAGCTGGTTCTCGGCAGTGTCTTTGGCACGGGTACTCCCTGTTGCCCAGCCTGTTTTCAGCACGCCTGCTGTTTCCGGGTAGTGTCAAGGTCACTATGCCACCAAACCGTTGTCCTGTCGTCTTGCGGCCGGGTTAGCCGACTCTACGGTGCCTGCAGTTTAGGTGACTCCTATGTGGGCTGCGGGAACTGGCACTGAAGGCTGGATCCGTAGTGCCAATGGGACATGGACCACCTGTAGGACTGTGGGTTTCGGTAACTGCGGCCGGCTTGTGGCCTGGCTACTTTGCTTTGAATGGGTACCTTCTGCTACCCACCCGGGTTCCAGCACTGTCTGCTGGTTCTCGCCAGAGCCTTTGGCCTAGGTGCCTCCATCTCGGTATCCGAAGTCCAGCACTGTCAGCTGGTCCTTGGTAGTTCTTTCTAGCACAGGTACCTCCTGCCTAGTAACCGTGGTCCAGCACCGTCAGCTGTTCCTCGGTAGTGCCATTGGCTCTTGTAGCTTTTGCTACCCATCTGGGTTCCAGCACCGTCAGCTGGTTCTCGGCAGTGTCTTTGGCACGGGTACTCCCTGTTGCCCAGCCTGTTTTCAGCACGCCTGCTGTTTCCGGGTAGTGTCAAGGTCACTATGCCACCAAACCGTTGTCCTGTCGTCTTGCGGCCGGGTTAGCCGACTCTACGGTGCCTGCAGTTTAGGTGACTCCTATGTGGGCTGCGGGAACTGGCACTGAAGGCTGGATCCGTAGTGCCAATGGGACATGGACCACCTGTAGGACTGTGGGTTTCGGTAACTGCGGCCGGCTTGTGGCCTGGCTACTTTGCTTTGAATGGGTACCTTCTGCTACCCACCCGGGTTCCAGCACTGTCTGCTGGTTCTCGCCAGAGCCTTTGGCCTAGGTGCCTCCATCTCGGTATCCGAAGTCCAGCACTGTCAGCTGGTCCTTGGTAGTTCTTTCTAGCACAGGTACCTCCTGCCTAGTAACCGTGGTCCAGCACCGTCAGCTGTTCCTCGGTAGTGCCATTGGCTCTTGTAGCTTTTGCTACCCATCTGGGTTCCAGCACCGTCAGCTGGTTCTCGGCAGTGTCTTTGGCACGGGTACTCCCTGTTGCCCAGCCTGTTTTCAGCACGCCTGCTGTTTCCGGGTAGTGTCAAGGTCACTATGCCACCAAACCGTTGTCCTGTCGTCTTGCGGCCGGGTTAGCCGACTCTACGGTGCCTGCAGTTTAGGTGACTCCTATGTGGGCTGCGGGAACTGGCACTGAAGGCTGGATCCGTAGTGCCAATGGGACATGGACCCCCTGTAGGACTGTGGGTTTCGGTAACTGCGGCCGGCTTGCGGCCTGGCTACATTGCTTTGAATGGGTACCTTCTGCTACCCACCCGGGTTCCAGCACTGTCTGCTGGTTCTTGCCAGAGCCTTTGGCCTAGGTGCCTCCATCTCGGTATCCGAAGTCCAGCTCCATCAGCTGGTCCTTGGTAGTGCTTTCTAGCACAGGTACCTCCTGCCTAGTAACCGTGGTCCAGCACCGTCAGCTGTTCCTCAGTAGTGCCATTAGCTCTTGTAGCTTTTGCTACCCATCCGGGTGCCAGCACTGTCTGCTGGTTCTCGCCACAGCCTTTGGCCTAGGTGCCGGATCTCGGTATCCGAGGTCCAGCACCGTCAGCTGGTCCTTGGTAGTGCTTTTTAGCACAGGTACCTTCTGCTTAGTAACCGTGGTCCAGCACCGTCAGTTGGTCCTCGGTAGTGCCATTGGCTCTTGTTCCTTCTGCTACCCATCCGGGTGCCAGCACTGTCTGCTGGTTCTCGCCACAGCCTTTGGCCTAGGTGCCTCCATCTCGGTATCCGAGGTCCAGCACCGTCAGCTGGTCCTTGGTAGTGCTTTTTAGCACAGGTACCTTCTGGTTAGTAACCGTGGTCCAGCACCGTCAGTTGGTCCTCGGTAGTGCCATTGGCTCTTGTTCCTTCTGCTACCCATCCGGGTGCCAGCACTGTCTGCTGGTTCTTGCCACAGCCTTTGGCCTAGGTGCCTCCATCTCGGTATCCGAAAAGACCAGCACCGTCAGCTGGTCCTTGGTAGTGCTTTTTAGCACAGGTACCTTCTGCTTAGTAACCGTGGTCCAGCACCGTCAGTTGGTCCTCGGTAGTGCCATTGGCTCTTGTTCCTTCTGCTACCCATCCGGGTGCCAGCACTGTCTGCTGGTTCTCACCAGAGCCTTTGGCCTAGGTGCCTCCATCTCGGTATCCGAGGTCCAGCAAGGTCAGCTGGTCCTTGGTAGTGGTTTCTAGCACAGGTACCTCCTGCATAGTAACCGGGGTCCAGCACCGTCAGCTGTTCCTCAGTAGTGCCATTGGCTATTGTTCCTTCTGCTGCCACTAGGGGTTCCAGTACTGTCAGCTGGTTGTCGCCAGTTTCTCAGCCTTCTTGTACCTTCTGCTACATTTCCAAGATCAAGCTTTTTGAAATTGTCTTTGGTAATCCTTATTGATCTCCATGACGACGACCCTGATGACGACGACCCTGAAAACCACACCAAAGAAGACCAGAAATATGATCCTAAATAATATGACCAAGAGGACAAAGAACATGAAGACAACCACCAAGATACAGAACAAAAGACAGAAGAACAAGAAGCAGAAGAAGCAAAAGCAGAAGAACAGAAAGCAGAAGAACATTAAGCATAAGACTAAAAATCATCATAGAAGAAATCAAAATTATAAGCAGAAGAAGACTAAGCAGTAAATGGGGGTGAGTCCGTTCCTCCTCGTGGTGCCCCTGGAAAATGCCTGCTTCTGCAGGCCAAACTGAACGCGGACAAATCCTGTTGTAAATCTTTAGTGACAGGCAGAACGTAAGGTGTAATCTTATAACTTTTATAGATAAGTACTACAGGAATGCATGTCACCATAAGAAAATGAAGAAAAAGAAGAATAGGAAGAAGATGAAGAAATAGCATATGAAAATTAATAATAGCTGAATAAGAAGAATATGAAGAATGGAAAAAAAAATTAATGGGAAGAAGATGAAGAAGAAGATGAATAAGGTGAAAAAAAGTTGATGAAAAAAATGCTACTGCTGCGGATCATGAAGGAGAAAGTGTGGGAGAAGTACAAAAGAAGGTGAAGAGCATGGAAGTTGTGAAACATACATATCTGACAAAATATAAAAAAGGTTAACATAGTCAATATCTTTTTAACTCCAAACGTCTTGAAAAAAAAAATTGGAATTAATGCTATGCCATGTGATTTGAATAAACCACTATGCCTTTAATGTCTCCTCCACCTCCCACAATACATTCTACATGATTCTTATTTGTTTACAATTATGTTGAATTAGCCAACAAGGAAATAAAGGGCTTTTTTAAATTCCGATACCGGAAGTCCCATTGACTTGAATGGGACTTCCGGTATCGGAATCGGCGATACCCGATAATTTTTCGTATCAGGCGATACCATCCGATACGATATTTTTGGGTATCGAACGGTATCGCCCAACTCAACCTCCCGCATGATCAAGGTTACTCTATGAGGTGAAATTTTGCATAGTGCCCCAGATCGATGTCGATTGACAGTCATTTTGTATTTCTTCCATTTTCTTACACCAACAGTTGTCTCCTTCTCACCCAGCATCTTACTTATGGTTTTGTATCCCATTCCAGCTTTGTGTAGGTCTATGACCTTGTCCCTTACAACCTTATAAATCTTTTTGGTCTTACCCATGTTGTAGAGGTTAGAGTCTGACAGATTTATTGAGTCTGTGGACAGGAGTCTTTTATGAAGGTGACTATGTAAGACAGCTGTCTTTAATGCAAGTAACAAGTTGATTGGGAGCGTCTAACTGGTGTGTTGGAGCCAGAACTCTTAATGGTTGGTAGGGGATCAAATACTTATTTCTCACTGCAAAATGCAAATACATTTATATAATTTATAGAATGTGATTTTCTAGATTTTATTTTTGATATTCTATCTCTCAATGTTAAAATTAACCTACCCTTAAAATTATAGACTATCCATGTCTTTGTCAGTGGGCAAACTTCCAAAATCAGCAAGAGATCAAATAATTATTTCCTTCACTGTATGTTTCATAGATTACTAATGGTAGAAAAATGGAAAAGATAGTAACACAGGTAGGTAAGTATTTTTATTATTTATTTATTTAGCACCATTGATTCCATGGTGCTGTACATGAGAAGGGGGTTACATACAAATTACAGATATCACTTACAATAAACAAACTAACAATCACAGACTGATATAGAGAGGAGAGAGGACCCTGCCCTTGCGGGTTTACATTCTACAGGATGGTGGGGAAGGAGACAGTAGGTTGGTGGCTTGCAGTAGCTCCAGTGATGGTGAGGAGGTAGCTCCAGTAGTGATGAGGAGGCAGCGGGGATCATTGCACGCTGTAGGCTTTCCTGAAGAGGTCGGTTTTCAGGTTCCATCTGAACGATCCGACTGTGGTGGATAGCCTGACATGTTAGGGCAAGGAATTCCAGGCTATGGGGGCTATTCGGGAGAAGTCTTGGAGGCGGTTGGGTGAGGAGCGAATAAGTGTGGAGGAGAGAAGGAGGTCTTGGGAGGATCGGAGATTACGTGAGGGAAGATATCGGGAGATTAGGTCAGAGATATATGGAGGAGACAGGTTATAGATGGCCTTGTAGGTCAGTATTAGTCATTTGAATTAGACACGCTGAGGGAGTGGGAGCCAGTGAAGAGATTAGCAGAGGGGAGAAGCAGAGGAGTAGCGAGGAGAGAGATGAATTAGTCGGGCAGCAGAATTAAGGATGGACTGGAGAGATGCGAGGGTGTTAGCAGGGAGGCCACAGAAAAGGAGGTTGCAGTAGTCGAGATGGGAGATGATGAGGGCATACACAATCATTTTAGTAGACTGATGGTTGAGGAAGGGACCGGAAATATTTTTGAGCTGGAGGCAGCAGGAGGTGGAGAGAGCTTGGATGTGCGGTTTGAAGGACAGGGCAGAGTCAAGGGTCACTCCGAGGCAGTGGACCTCCCGCACGTGGGAAAGCATGATGTTGTCAATTTTTATAGATAGGTCAGGTAAGGAAGATCTGTGAGATGGGGGAAAGATGATCAGTTCAGATTTGTCCACATTCAGTTTGAGGAAGCGGGAGGAGAAGAAGGAGGATATGGCTGGTAGATACTCCGGGATTCTGGAGAGCAGAAAAGTGACGTCTGGGCCAGAGAGGTAGATCTGAGGATCATCAGCATAAAGGTGGTACTGGAATTCATGGGACTTTATGAGTTGCCCCAGGCCAAGTGTATAGATTGAGAAGAGTAGGGGCCCTAGAACAGAGCCTTGGGGGACTCCAACAGAGAGAGGGTGGGATGAGGAGGTAGTGTGGGAGTGGGAGACGCTGAATGTGTGGTTGGAGAGGTATGATGAGATCCAGGATAGGGCAAGGTCTTTTATGCCAAAGGAAGAGAGGATCTGTAGTAGGAGGCAGTGGTCAACTGTGTCGAAGGCAAAGGGCAGGTCTAGAAGCAGGAGTATAGAGTATTGTCTGTTTGTTTTGGCTGTAAGTAGGTCATTAGTAATTTTGGTCAGGGCTGTTTCAGTGGAGTGATGGGGGTGGAAACCAAATTGTAGATTGTCAAAGAGCAGGTTAGATGAAAGATGGGAGTAAAGTTCAGCATGGACTGCTCCAGGAGTTTGGAAGCGAAAGGAAGCAGCGATATTGGGTCGAGCGTTGGCTTTTTGAGCATAGCCATGATTGTGACATGTTTGAAAGCAGAAGGGAAGGTACTGGAAGTTAGTGATAGGTTGTAGAGGTGGGTTAGGGATGGGATAAGAGTGGTGGCGAGGTTGGGGAGGAGGTGGGATGGGGTTGAGTGCACAAGTGGTGAGGTGTGATTTGGAGAGAAGATGAGCAAGCTCCCCTTCAGTGATGTTGGATAAGGAGGTTATGGGGTTTGGGCATTGGTCTGGTATACAAAGGGGTTGTGGTGGTTGAATGATAAAGACTTGCCCTGTTTGGTCTATCTTGTTTTTGAAGTACATAGTGAAGTCCTCAGCAGAGATTAGGGAAGTTGGAGGGGGCAGTGGTGGGCGAAGGAGGGAGTTAAAAGTAACTGTTTAGGGTTGTGGGATAAGGAAGATACAAGGGATGTAAAGAAAGTCTGTTTAGCAGAGGTGAGAGCTGATTTTAATGCAAGTGTTGCTTGTTTGAGTGCAGTGAAGTCGTCTTGCGAGTGCGTTTTCTTCCTGCGCCGTTCAGCAATTCTGGATGCTTGCCAAAGCCTTTAAGAGGTGTTATTGTGCCAGGGTTGGCTATTGAATCATCGCACTCTGTTATGCATGACAGGAGCGACCGAGTCGATGGATGATGCAAGAGTGGCATTGTAGAAACTAGTAGCAGTGTCTGTGTCGTGGAGTGAAGATATGGAGGACAGTGGTAGAATAGAGTCAGAGAGAGTGCGAGTGTCTAGATGTGCAAGGTTTCTGCAGGGGGACATGGGTGTCAGGTGAGGAGATCAGGGATGAGAAAGAAAGTAGATGGTGGTCGGAGAGAGGGAGAGGGGAGGTTGTGAAGTTAGATAGGGAGCAGAGATGGTTGAAGACCAGGTCTAATGTGCGTCTGTCTGTGTGGGTGGCAGAGGAGGACCACTGAGTAAGTCCAAAGGATGAAGTAAGGAACAGGAGTTTGGAAGCTGCCGACTGATGGGTGTCAATGGGAATGTTGAAGTCACCCATGATGATGGTCAGAATGTCAGCAGAGAGAAAGTGAAGGAGCCATGTAGAGAATTGGTCAATGAAGGCAGTGGTCGGGCCTGGAGGTCGGTATATGACAGCCACTTGGAGGTTGGAGGGAGAGTAGATGCGGAGAGAGTGGACTTCAAAAGAGGGGAGGATAAGGGAGGGAAGAGGTGCGATTGGGTTGAAGGTGTAGTTGGAAGAAAGGAGGAAGCCCACTCCTCCACCATGTCTGTTGCCAGGGCGAGGAGTGTGTGGGAAGTGGAGGCCGCCGTAGCTTAGCGCAGCAGGGGAGGCGGTGTTGGAGGGTGTCAGCCATGTTTCAGTGAGGCCAAGGAAGGAAAAATTGTGAGAGGTAAAGAGGTCATGAATCACATGGAGTTTATTGCAGATGGAGCCGGCATTCCAGAGTGATCCAGAGAGAGGGAGCAGGGTGGTAGGCGTGAAGGGCACGGAATTGAAGTTAGAAAGATTTCAGGTGTTTATATTGGGTTGGGAGCGATAGAAGGGGGTAGTAATGGGAGGTATGAGCTGAGGGGGTCCAGGGTTGGGAGATATGTCGCCAGCAGTGAGGAGAAGCAGAGAGAGGCAGAGCAGGTGGGAGGAGAGTGGGTGATTTGTTTTGTGTGTTATTAGGAGAGGTCTGAGGTTGAGGAGCAGGTCAGAGGAGGAGGTCAGGTGGGGGGACAAGAGGGAAGGAGAGATTATTACTTGGTTAGAGGGTGCAGGGGTTTGTGGATAGCGAAGGAGAGTCAGGAGTAAAGGAGGCAAAACCGTTAGAGCATACTGTATGTCAGCTTGGTGAGAGTAAGTGTGATGGAAAGAGAAAGAAATTTAGTATATTTAAACACAGTGGTTAGTCGTACCTTCTGTTCACTTCAGGCTCATTTCTTGCATATTTCTATTGTTATCCTTAAAGAGACATCCTTAATAGAGACAGACCAAGGTAAGTGAAAGTAAGTGTAGGCCTGACGCTCTGGGAGACCTACTTCTACAGGCAACACACATGAAGGAGACCTAACTTGGATTCTCCACATTTCAAAAAAAATATTGCCACACAACACTAAAGTGGCATCAATTTCCACAGAGTAGAAACAGAATGATAGGCCTCTAACATACCTTCTACTGCAGGCAACCCACCAGATGGACACAGAACTTGGATTCTCCACATTTCAAAAAATTATTGTCACACACTACTGACGTGGCATCGATTTCCTCTGAGTAGAAACAAAATGATAGGCCTCTGTCACACCTTCCACTACAGGCAACCCACTAGATGGAGATACAACTTTGCGTCTCGACATTTCAAAAAATTATTATCACACACCACTAGTGATGGGCAAGTAGCATTGTTGCTCAGGTCTTCCCGAGCATGCTCAGGTGATCTCCGAGTATTTTGGTGTGCTCGGAGATTTACTTTTCCTCATCTCAGCTGCATGATTGGCGACTTGTACACAGGCTGAATACATGTGGGATTTCCCTTACAAACAGGCATTCCACACATGTATTCAAGCTGTCTAGCAGTTGCAAATCATGTAGCTGAAGCGAAAGAAAACTAAATCTCCGAGCACGCCAAAATACTTGGAGACAACCCAAGCATGCTCGGGGAGACCCGAGCAACGAGTATACTCGCTCATCACTACACACCACTAAAGTAGCACTAATTTCCACGGAGTAGAAATCATATAATGGCCCTCTGACACCTCTTCCACTACAGGCATCCTACCAGATGGAGACCCAACTTGGATTCTCCAAATTTCAAAAAATCATTGTCACATACCACTAAAGTGGCATCAATTTCCACAGAGTAGGAACAGTATAATAGGCCTCTGACACACCTTCCACTACAGCCAACCTACCAGACTTCAAACTTGGAGTCTCCAAATTTCAAAAAATTGTTTGCAACATCAGTAGCAACAGCAGGCACAGAAGCCATGACAAAGATGACACTGACTGCAATAACGCAAAATCAATGCATCACACTAAAAATGACACCATAACCTAGTCTACCCAGAATGTGACTGTGGTGCAAAAGTCATTGGAGATCCATGACTTGTTCATTTTAATGAAAGTTAGGTGGTCTACACTCTCAGCACACCACCAGCAGTGATGACGACATGTTCTTAGAGAACGCTGGCTGCCAGGCATAACAAAACCTCCAAGGCTTGACATGCGAGCTCAGGCCACTCTTCCAATTTTGAAGACCAAAATGCAAAAGGGTCAATCCCCCCTTGATGACATTGATATTGAGCTGCAGATACTTCTGCACAGAAATTGCTTTTCGTGACCTCTTCTCTGTGTGTGTATCACAGGTGGAATAGCAACCTTGGAAGCTCTGACATTGTGTCAACTGGCTTTGGACCTTGTACAGATTCTATGGACTTGTAGGAGGAAGAGTCCCCACTGTGTAACTGGAACAGAACCAAGGAGACTGTCACCAAGGTTCCTAGGGAGACTGTTTTGGGGGGACATAATTAGAGGACAGACCAGAGACAGTTTTAGAAGGAGAGGGGGCAGAGCAGGTATAAAAGGGGCTGAGAACAACAGCAATGGGCACTCGACAGAATGGGAGAGAAGGAGCAGGAAGACTAGGGGGCGCCAGAGAGCCAGAGCCAGAAGGAGTGAGCGACGACCAGAGGGAATGGAGAGAGACTCACTACGGTCGGGGAGGAGACGGCACCGAGCTGGCCAGCAGAGGCACACTGTCTGCACGACCGTGGCCACCGCTGCCTCTCTCTAGCCCGTGGTTGCGGCCTGCCCGCTGCCACCCACGGCCTCTGCCGCCTGACTCAAGCCCGCGGCTGCAACCTGTCTGCTGCTGCCCACGGCAACCGCCACCTGACTCCAGCCCTCGGTTGCGGCCTGCCCACTGCCGCCCGCGGCGACCGCCACCCTTACTCCAGCCTGCGGCTGCTGCCTGTCTGTGGCCACCACCACCCGACTCCAGCCCACTGTTGCGGCCTGCCTGCTGCCACCCATAGTCACCACTGCCCGACTCCAGTCTGCGGCTTGCCCACTGCCGCCCACGGCCGCTGCCATCTAACTCCAGACTGCGGTTGCGGCCTGCCTGCCGCCACCCGTGGCCGTCAGTGCCCGACTCCAGTCTGCAGCCTGCACACCCTGTGCCCTGGCTATCACCATCCCGCCTCCACTGGGAGGTGCATCAAAGAGGAATTCTATAGGGGCCTGTTGTGTCCACACTCTACCTGGGCATAGGAACGCCAGAAGCTTGCGTCAACTCCTCGTCGGCTGGGTCCAGCAGCAGAGACGCCGAATGGACAGCAGCCACCACTCTGCTGGACGTCAGAGGAGGATAAGTGACACGTTGTAGTTGATAACTCGTAGTTCCTGGACCCGTAGTTGGCCATACCGCGGCCTCATAGTTACCGTTTCCAACCGGATAGTCATTATTGTGCTACCTGTGTATTATTGTTCTAATCCCTGCGAGGATAATTGCTGTTAGCTTACTGGTTACTCGAGATAGCCCTTATAGATATAAATATATGTATAAAAGTTACATTCTAAGATTCTAAGTTCACTCCGGCTCCCGTCTCGTCACTGCATCCCTCGTACCTGCGATTACCACAGACTGTTCTCGGTCATCCCCCTACTTTTGTCGATATCTCTTCTCTGTTTGTATATGACAGGCGGAATAGCGACCCTGGGAGCTCTGAGGTAACATCTACCATTATCCCGGCGAGTCAGTGGAAGGGTTAGACCCTGTAATGTGCACCATCTTGGGGGTAATTGCTGGGATTGTTCTGTTTGCTATTGGGTGTTGTGGTTCAATAAAGTATTGCTACACTGTTTTACCCTAACCCTGTGTTGTCTGTGTAGAGTATTGCCCATCTGGAGATAGAGCGGGTGTTCAATGGTATGAGCCCTTGTCCATGCAGTCTTGCTAAAGGCAGTCGGGCCAGCGGATGAGAGCACCCACTGACCCCATTTCGCCACAATTGGTGGCAAACAGTGGGACACTACTCAGCCCGGCAGAACCAGGGGAGCTGCAAGGGACTGGTGTTCTCACCCACCATCCAGGGCTTCACAACCAGGGAGGTATACAGACCGACCCAGCAGACCATTGATGAGTAATGCACAGTAGGTTTTGGACGCCACCTTGTCCAACCCCACCAACTCGGTCTTGGGAAGAGGAATAGATTGAATGCATAGCCGTAACAAGAAACAAAAACTACAGGAGCTATACCAGCTTCGACAGATTGAATACCAGAATACGGACACTCGGTCGGATTTGATCAAGGAATTAGTTTTTTGGGGTGCCCAGAACGTTGTGGAGGATGATGAAAACTGCTGAGATGGACCCAGAGGAATTGCCAGAGCCAGGACCCTGTGCCGGTCTGGAATCTACCCAGTCACCTGCAGCCCAAATCCAGGAGTTGTTGGTCGCATTGGGACCTTTAGCCTCAAGTGGTGAAAGAGCTTGTGTTGTAGAATCAGTTTTGGGAGTTCCAGTATCCCTGCAGCCAGCATTGGACCCTAAACCCATGGTAATCCCCCAACAAGGAACCCTGCTCCGCTACAGACTTGCCCGTGTTTAATGAGTCCAACACCGAAGTCAATGAACATCTGCAAGATTTTGAGACTTTAATGCTGATGCACCAGGTGCCCATAGCTACGCTAAATACATGTGGACTAGTTTTAATGGTCGGGCATGGGGTGTTGCCCGGTCACTTGGGCCTCAATACTGCCAGGATTATGGAACTATTAAGGACACCCTACTGACACATTTTACCATCACCCCCAAGAGATATTGCGCCAAGTTCCGGACATTGGGAAGGAAGGACTAAGAGGGCACTCCAGAATATATAAGGGGCTCTACGACAACACACAGTATGAACAAGTACCAATAGAAGAAAAAGCAGTGTGTATAGAAGTTATGATCACCCACGGTAACAAGCAATCAAAGCAATAAATGACAAATATAAATTTTATTTTACAAAAAACACACTTATTTGAACAGACAGTAATTAAAAACAATTAAAAAAGCCTAAAAGAGGCAAAGGTGAAACCACCGAGAGTCCATATAAGGACCCTTGTGAACACACTTACACAGAGCTGACAATCATTAGAGACCAAACAATGTACAGACAAATAAATGCAGGTAACAAAAACCCAATTAGCAAAGAAATGTCACAATGCATATATAGAGGGCACATGAAAAGTATATTAACAGACGCAAATAGCAACCTGAGACCTAAAATGAACGGGACTCAAAGTTGCCCTGAATTCATGTGAAACATTATTGATAGCCACCTGAAACATCATCCAGATAAGATAAACGCATGCACCTAAGAAATAGTGTGCTAAATATGCTGGTGGAAAAATCTAGGAAGTGTATGGTGGCAATAAATGACCCTATGTAGTGGCATTTCTGTGCCAGATTAATGATGAATAGAGTGGTACAATGACCTGAATAAAGAAAGGGGGAAGAGAAAAAAGAAACCCCTTATTGGCACAGAAAAAAGATTAGAGACCGGCTAGATCAATCAAGCAAGCAATAATACTACCTCACAGCTTAGACACATAATGGGTTGAACCTGCAGCCAGTATGTCGGTGTAATGTGAGGACAACCCCACGCGTATCGCCACTAGGGAGCATGGCTTCCTCAGGGGAAAGGTGGACTGATATATCCAAATAGCATGCTATAAATATAAGAGATAATTAAAGCTTAATTGCTTACATCTATCAGCCTGGCGATACGCGTGGGGTTGTCCTCACAATACACCGACACGCTGGCTGCAGGTTCAACCCATTATGTGCCTAAGCTGTGAGGTAGTATTACTGCTTGCTTGATTGATGTAGCCGGTCTCTAATCTTTTTTTCTGTGCCAATAAGGGGTTTCTTTTTTTCTCTTCCCCCTTTCTTTATTCAAGTCATTGTACCACTCTAATCATCATTAATCTGGCACAGAAATGCCACTACATAGGGTCATTTATTGTCACCATACACTTCCTAGATTTATCCACCAGCATATTTAGCACACTATTTCTTAGGTGCATGCGTTTATCTTATCTGGGATGGTGTTTCAGGTGGCTATCCATAATGTTTCACATGAATTCAGGGCAACTTTGATTCCCGTTCATTTTAGGTCTCAGGTTGCTAATTGGGTCTGTTAATATACTTTTCATGTGCCCTCTATATATGCATTGTGACATTTCTTTGCTAATTGGGTTTTTGTTACCTGCATTTATTTTTGGTCTCTAATGATTGCCAGCTCGGTGTAAGTGTGCTCACAAGGGTCCTTATATGGACTCTCAGTGGTTTCACCTTGGCCTCTTTTAGGCTTTAATTGTTTTTAATTACGGTCTGTTCAAATAAGTGTGTTTTTTGTCAAATAAAATTTATATTTGGCATATATTGCTTTGATTGTTTGTTACCGTGGGTGATCATGACTTCTATACACACTGCTTTTTCTTCTATTGGTACAAGTTCCGGACATTGTCTCGCGAGGGAGTCTCCTATGTAGAATTTGGCAGCCATCTCCGGAGACACACTGCAACCGATGACTTGACGGTAGGGCCACCCACTCTATTGCTCCCCTTTGGGACGTGATCGTGCTTGAGCAGCTTATGGAGAAGGTGGCCCCAGAAATTAGAGAGTGGGTCGCTGACTGGAAGCCCAACACTCCAGAGGAAGCAGCCTGATTGGCTGATGAATTTACAGCCAACGACCCCGCTGGAGACCCAATATGCCCACCGATCCAAGAAGACCCGTCAACCAAAGACTTGAGAGACCACCAGAACCAAGGGTTACTAACAGTACCCATGAGTTGCCCATCCCACGGCACTGCTATACATGCGGGCGCCTTGGACACATTGCAAAAAACTGCTCCCATGGCTGGGGCCCCATGTCTGGAGCCCGATTGACAGCTCAGCCGGTCAACATCTGCCAACACAAGCCACCAGGGTTGGAGGGATGCTATTTCCATGATACACCAGCAATAGTGATATATCCTGTCCATACTATACAGCGAGATGGCCATGGAGGGAGCACCCTGTCGTGCCCCACTCCAATCCAAGCCTTTGATAGGTGAACCCTTCCAGAAGGTGGCCATAGATTTAGTGGGTCCTTTAGCTACACCCAGCCACAGCAGAAAGAGGTTCATCTTCACCCTGGTCGACTTTGCCACCCACTCTCCAGAGATCATTGCTCTGTCATCCATAGATGCAGAGCCCGTGGCTCAAGCTCTACTGAACATTTTTAGCTGAGTAGGGTTTCCACAGGAGGTATTGACTGACCAAGTGACCTAATTCCAAAGTGAGCCGATTCAGACGCTCTGGGAGAAACATGGTGTCCATCCCATGTGTACCACCCCCTATCGCCCAGAAATTAATTGGCTGTGTAAATGTTTCAATGAAACACTCAAGCAGCTCCTGTTTGCCTACCAGGAGGTGCCACAGGATCCTACCTGGTTCTCTCCTTTTGAATTGATGTATGATGAAAAGTATGAGGGCTGTTAGAGCTAGTAGGAGAGAATTGGAAGGGCATTTTTTCCCACAGAAGAGGTCCCCATTCTGGAGTATGTCCAAAAGTATAGGGAGAAGATGAGGTACCTCATGGTCTTAGCCCATGGGAATTTAGAAATAGCTCAGGAAAGGCAACAACGGTGTTATAACCGTACTGCCAGATTGCTAGAATTTACCTGGGGACAGAAGGTTCTAGTACTAGTACCAGTACGCAAAAACAAGCTGCAAGCCATGTAGGCAGGTCCATTCACCATCATCAGGAAATGCGGAGTGACTGACTACACTGTGGCTTTAGATCGAGCTGGTGTTCGTGAACAGACCTATCATGTTAACAGACTTAAAGCTTATGAGGAAAGCGAAGTTACCAACCTAGCAGTTTGCTGTCTCCCTTTAGATGATCCAGTGTTCTCTGTCTGTTTTTTGAATGTTATTGCCTCCTCTATAGGTGCTATTGCCACATTGCAAGTTTCTTCATTTCACTGCAACCTTGATGCTGTGATGGCCGAGGACGACCATCTTTAAGTAGGGAGGCATGTAAGGGGGTGGCATTGCTCTGGACAGCAGAGAAACACTGCCACTTTAAGAGGCAGCACCTCCTTGGTTGGTGTGTTGGAACATTCTCTCTCCTCTGCAAAACTCTGCTATTGCTCTGCCAGCACTGGAGAGGGGAGGGGGCTGTTTCCTGTGTGAGCGTTCTGGGCTGGAGATTTTGCACGAAGGTGACATGCATGGAGCTGTGAGGAGAATATGCTCAGCCTGAGACTGACTGAACTTATGAGATTGTGTAGACTCTTCTGGGGATAACCAAAGGTGGCCGTCCTGTGCTTTTGTGAGGAGCCATGAAGAAATACAAGAAAGGAATCTACAGTTTCCAGGAGCATCTCCTGGATCCTCAAACAAGTATAAAACCACATTTCTCAGAGATTCCAGAAAGGCGTGTGCACCATCTTACAGGGCTGCTGGGAGCCCCCCGAGACTAGACTGAGACCTCAACGCTATTGTGAGTTTTAACCCTGTTTGTGCACTTGCTAGGGCTTAGGATAGGCAGCAATAGACAGAGCACGGCAGTCGTGTGGCCTCCAAGCAGAGGCCAGATAGGCTTTAGTTAGAGTAGCATCACACTGCGTTTATTGTGTTGTTTTGCCTGTTGAAAAATATATTGATTTGTGATAGTTGGAGCACCGTACTATTTGACGGCCCAGCCAGAGAATATCACTCTTGTAAATTGTCTTTTGTCATTGCATACCCCTATTTACACCTTCCTATCACTACATTCCTTGCCTGTCAATAAATTAACCCTGTGTTGTTTGCACCTCATCTTGTGTACCATAGTCTCCCTGCACGGTGGTGGCTTCCCCGGCCATCGCTTCAGAAGCGTACCCCATGCCTCAGGTGGATGAACCACTAGACAGATTAGGCAGATCTCGGTTCATGTCTACCATCGATATGAGCAAGGAATACTGGCAGATCCCACTCATAAAAGAGGTTCAAGAGAAGTCTGCATTCATCACCCCTTTATGAATTTACCAGAATGCCATTTGGGATGAAGAATGCCCTGGCTGCCATCCAAAGGATGGTGGACCAGTTACTAAAGGGATGTCAGGGGTATGCCCAGACCTACCTGGATGACATTGCTATCTTCAGCGATACCATCAACATGTGTCACAGGTGCTGTAGAGGGTAGCAAAAGCTCAGCTTACCATCCCACCTGACAAATGCCAAATGGGAATGGACAAGGTTCCATACCTTAGATTATCCGGCAGCAAGTGGGTGCATTCGTCCCGAACCTGCAAAAGTAGAGCCATTACCCAGTGGCCTCACCTAGCCAATCAAAAACAGGTACGCGCCTTTCTAGGGACTGCAAATTATTATCGAAAGTTTATCCCCAATTACAGTACAATAGCAAAGCCCCTCACTGAACTTACCACCAAACGATATGCCCGCAATCTCATCTGGACCCCAAAGTGCGAGTCCGCATTCCTCCATTTGAAAACCGAACTAATCCAATGCCCAGTCCTGACTGCTCCTGGCTTCCAGCGTTGGTTCATAATAATAATAATAATAATCTTTATTTATATAGTACCAACATCTTCCGCAGAGCTTTACAGTTTAACAGTTCCAAACATAAGTCATAAGTAGTGTTGAGCTTTCCGATACCGCAAGTATCGGGTATCGGCCGATATTTGCCGTATCGGAAATCCGATACCGATTCCGATATTTTTTTATATCGGATACCGGAATCGGAAGTCCCAAATTGAACAGAGCCACTTTTGTGGCTCTAATTGGCTGCCGAAATGACGTCATCATGATGCGCGGTTTGTGTGCATCATGATGCGCCGTCACTTCGGGCCTTCCGGGTGGTCTGTACCGGCCTGCCGGGGGGCTGTGCAGGCTCCGGGGGTCTGTGCAGGCATCATCCGATGGGACTACAAGTCCCATCGGGTGATGCCTGCTACCATGACGGTGATTGACACATTTGCCAATGATGGGAAAGTAGTAGTCCCATCATCCGGCCTATGTGTTGAATGTAAAAAAAAAAAATACATACATAATACATACATACATGCTACATACATACTACATACATGCTACATACATGCTACATACTACATACATGCTACATATATACTACATACATGCTACATACATACTACATACATGCTACATACATGCTACATACATGCTACATACATACTACATACATGCTACATGCATACTACATGCTACATACATGCTACATACATACTACATATATACTGCATATATACTACATACATGCTACATACTACATACATGCTACATACATACTACATACATACTACATTCATGCTACATACATACTACATACATACTACATACATGCTACATACTACATACATGCTACATACATGCTACATACATACTACATGCATGCTACATGCTACATACATGCTACATACATACTACATACATGCTACATGCTACATACATGCTACATACATACTACATACATGCTACATGATATATACATGCTACAAATTACATACATACTACATACATACATGCTACATACATATTACATACATGCTACATACATGCTACATGCTACATACATGCTACATACATACTACATACATGCTACATGCTACATACATGCTACATACATACTACATACATGCTACATGCTATATACATGCTACATACATACTTCATGCTACATACATGCTACATACATACTACATATATACTGCATATATACTACATACATGCTACATACTACATACATGCTACATACATGCTACATACATGCTATATACTACATACATGCTACATACATACTACATACATACATACTACATGCATGCAACATACATATATACTACATACAATACATTCATACAATACATACATATAGACATACAGTACATATAACATAGAGTACATACTTACCATCACATGTCACATTGTTCCCCGAAGCCATTGTCGTCTGAGGATTAAAAATTAAAATAAGAAACCACAAATATACTCACCCTTGATCCGCAGAATTCCACGTATGTCCCACGTCCATCTTGCGTGGAGAACAGCAGCATCAGCATCACTTTAAAAAAAAAAAAAGTCCCTAGTCTCACTTTATGCCATTGCTGCGTGGGAATTTCCCACACAGCAATGGCATAAAGTGAGACTAGGGACTTTTTTTTTTTTTTAAAGTGGTGGAGGAATACAGTGCGGAAGGATACCTACCTTCCGTCATTGTATTCCTGGAGCTGGTAGAGAACGGTAGCATCAGCTGATGCTGCTGTTCTCCACGCAAGATGGACGTGGGACCCTCGTGGACTTCTGCGGATCGGGGTAAGTATATTGGTGTTTTTTTATTTTGATATTTATTCCTCATGGGGACAATGGCTTCGGGGATCAAAGTGACAAGTGACGGTGAGTATGTACTCTATGTTATATGTACTGTATGTCTGTATGTATTGTATGTAGTATATATGTATGTTGCATGCATGTAGTATGTATGTAGTATGTATGTAGCATGTATGTAGCATGTATGTAGTATGTATGTAGTATGTAGTATGTATGTAGCATGTATGTAGTATGTATGTAGTATGTATGTAGCATGTATGTAGCATGCATGCAGTATGTATGTAGCATGCATGTAGTATATATGTAGTATGTATGTAGTATGTATGTAGCATGTAGTATGTATGTAGCATGCATGCAGTATGTATGTAGCATGCATGTAATATATATGTAGTATGTATGTAGCATGTAGTATGTATGTAGCATGCATGCAGTATGTATGTAGCATGCATGTAGTATATATGTAGTATGTATGTAGTATGTATGTAGTATGTATGTAGCATGCATGTAGTATATATGTAGTATGTATGTAGTATGTATGTAGTATGTATGTAGCATGTATGTAGCATGTATGTAGCATGCATGTAGTATATATGTAGTATGTATGTAGCATGTAGTATGTATGTAGCATGCATGCAGTATGTATGTAGCATGCATGTAGTATATATGTAGTATGTATGTAGTATGTATGTAGCATGTAGTATGTATGTAGCATGCATGTAGTATATATGTACTATGTATGTAGCATGTAGTATGTATGTAGCATGCATGTAGTATATATGTGGTATGTATGTAGCATGTAGTATGTATGTAGCATGCATGTAGTATGTATGTATGTAGTATTTTTTTTTTTTACATTTAACACATTAGCCGGATGATGGGACTACTACTGTCCCATCATTGGCTAATGTGTCAATCACTGTCATGGTAGCAGGCATCGCCCGATGGGACGATGCCTGCACAGACCCCCGGACATCAGCACAGCCCCCCGGCAGGCCGGCACAGCCCCCCGGCAGGCCGGTACAGACCCCCACAGGGTGCACAGACCACCGGCAGGCCGGCACAGCCCACCGGCAGGCCGGCACAGACCCCCGGCAGGCTGGCAGAGACCCCCGGAAGGCCCGTACAGACCCCCGAGAGGCTGTACAAGGGCAGGAAAGGGTTTTTCCAATTCCGATACCGGAAGTCTCATAGATTTGAATGGGACTTCCGGTATCGGCATCGGCGATACCGATACTTTTTTTAAAGATCGGCCGATCCATTCCGATCCGATATTTTGAAGTATCGGACGGTATCGCTCAACTCTAGTCATAAGTAACAGCGTTAACAATATAATAATTAAAGCAAAATAAGACGACCCTGCTCGTGAGAGCTTACAATCTACAATGAGGTGAGGGAAAAACAGAGTACAGGTGTGTATTTACAATGATGTATTTACAATGATGGTCCAGCCATCTTGAGGGAGTGAGGGATGAATGGAGATAGTGAATGGGCTACACATGCACACTTACACATAGAATGACTGTGATTAGTGGACGTGATAGGCCGCTCTGAACAAATGTGTTTTGAGGGAGCTCCTGAATCTTTGCAAATTGTGGCTAGTCCTACTTTCTTGGGGTAGAGCATTCCAGAGGATTGGCGCAGCACAGGAGAAGCCTTGGAGTAGGGAGTGGGAGGTACGGATTAGTGCAGAAGTTAGTCAAAAGTCGTTTGCAGAGCGCAGCGGTCGATTAGGCCGATAGACAGAAATGAGGGAGGAGATGTAGGGGGGTGCTGCACTGTGGAGGGCTTTGTGGGTGAGAACAAGTACTTTGAATTGGATCCTATAATGAATGGGCAGCCAATGTAAGGACTGGCGAAGAGCGGACCTGTCCGAGTACCGATTAGCCAGATGGACGATCCTGGCCGCTGCATTAAGTATGGACTGGAGAGAGGATAGTCGAGTAACGGGGAGGCCAATTAATAGAGCGTTGCAGTAATCCAGGTGGGAGTGGATCAATGCTACAGTGAGGGTTTTTGTTGTTTCCATGGTGAGAAAAAGGCAGATTCTAGAGATATTCTTTAGGTGTAAGCAGCAAGAGAGGGCAAGAGATTGTATATAGGATGTGAAGGAGAAATTTGTGTCAAACATAACACTCAGACATTTTTTAGTACAGCGGGGGTAAGGTCGGGGAATGATGTATATAGTTGTGTGTCATCAGCATAAAGATGGTACTGAAAGCCAAATCTGCTGATGGTCTGTCCAATTGGGGCCGTGAAGAGAGAGAAGAGAAGGGGGCCAAGGACTGAGCCCTGAGGTACCCCGACAGAGAGGAAGAGGAGATGACGTGGAGCCAGAGAACAAAACACTGACAGAGCGGTCAGAAAGATAGGAAGAGAACCAAGAGAGAGCGGTGTCCTTAATGCCTAGTGACTGGAGCCTAGGCATTGTTCAAACAGGCACATCGGACACCGGATTGGGAGCCGTACTCAGTCAAGTGGGGGACGATGACCAGGAACACCCGGTAACTTATGTTTCCCGGAAACTGTTGTACCAAGAGAAAGCATACGTCACAATAGAAAAAGAATGCTTGGCCATAGTCTGGGCCTTAAAGAAATTGCAGCCCTACCTCTACGGCAAGGAATTCACGGTCATAACTGACCATAATCCTTTAAGTTGGTTAAACCGGACTGCTGGGGACAATGGACGTTTACTCAGATGGAGTCTGGCCCTTTAGTCTTATAACTTTTCTGTCTCCCATAAAAAGGGCAAAGATCATGG